>NC_090929.1:1153093087-1153709620 GCF_040938575.1 Ambystoma mexicanum
AGCACTAATCCTCTCGAGGCTCGACTATTGTAATGCCCTATACATTGGAGCAAATAAATCCATCACCCACCGAATCCAAATACTACAAAATAACGCCCTACGAGCCGCCCTTGGTGTCTCTAAAGGATCACATATCCCAAAGATCAGGCGTCAAAACAACTGGTTGTCCATCCAAAATAAAATCCACTTAAAAGTAGCATCCCTGGTTCACAAAGCCCTGAATAATGCTGCACCAAGCTATCTCTGCAATAAACTCACTAAAAGAAGCCACACACGCCCTGCCAGATCTTCAAATGACAATAGCCTCATCATTCCAAGATTCAGACTCACCAAGGCGGGGTGCAGCAGCTTCCAGGTCCAAGCTGCCCAATTATGGAACTCACTGCCAAACACTCTACGGGAGGAGCAGCCCTTTCTGAAATTCAGAAGTAACTACATTAATCTGTTGAGGTCTGCCAATGATTAACCCCTTTGGCTTCCACTTATCCTCACTCAACCCCAATTTACACACACCTCGATCCTGCCCCTTAATCGTTAATCATATGGACCTTCTTACATTGCCCATCTGGCCACTGAGCGAACGTCCGAGTGCCTTATATATACCATCATTATTGTATCTTGTATTCATTTTACGTGTACTTGTGTGTATTTTGCTATTGCCACAAACAGGCGATGTATTGTATTTTGTATCTGTATTTTTAATGTGTACCCTGTAACCTAAGCTTTGCATTTTCTGTACTGCTGTGCCGGGCTACCTTCGGGTCTGGTGCGGATTATGAATGAATAAAACAAACAAACATACAAACAAACATTGACAGAGGCATCCCCTCAGGTGGGGACATGCCTGTATTTAATACTGTTACTGCTGCACTACTGCACTGAACAACTACGAGTCTGGCAGAGAGGTGAAGGATTCATCTCCAGCTAAGAGCTGCTAGTAAATCCGCCACCTTTCTGCCAAACAAACAGCAATTTCAGTAGAATTACCACCAGTGGAATCCTATGGATGGTTCTATGTGAATTTAACCAACAAATTACAGAAAGATATGTTTTACCAAAAACCATAACACCGAAAAAAATCACGGATTATTTTTTCTATTTGGTGGGTCCCCACCGCAAGGGCCTTGTTCCCCTATGATTTTAAGACCACTCCAGCCCCCACCCCTATATATAAAAAACGAAAACATTTGGTGTTTTTTCATTGTTATTGTTTCGTTAAAACATCCCTCTCTGTAAATGGTTTAATCAAAATCGCTGGATACCCCTATGGACTTCAATTACTTGTTACTAAAACCATCTACCACCATTTGTATTCTGGCAGTACTACGGACAGACCAAGTTGCAGTAACGGTAATTCCGTTTGGTGGTATCCTGGCAGATTTATCGCTGGTATTGTGTTGGGTATACTTGTAATGATGACCCTCAATGTCTTTTTGTGACCTCTTTGGTAGTATTTACTAAATACTGTGTAACATGCATACCACTACTTGCTTCTGAAGGCAATGGAATTATACAAAAGATCGTTAATCGGAACTCAATATGTCCAACCTATGCCAATAACTGCACATCAGTTGTTTTTAAAGTGTGGGTGTGCATTAGTCGTTTTAAAGTTCAAAATGCATTCACATCCATTGAATATGTTTTTTTCCTTGAACCCTTAGCATTCCACAGAAATAGCTATACAAATGTGGAAATATTATTCCATGGTCAGCCCTTTGGTTTCCATTTAAAATCAACGTCTTAGAGGATAGAATAATTTTAATTGTACTTTAAATCATTTTTAGAGTTATAAGTTGAGGTTTTTAATGAGCATCTCATTTGAAACCGACAAGACCTTCTTTAATACTATGAAGTAAAAGTAGAAATTGAATATATTCCGATAAAGTTTGCACCTGGAGTAGCCATCTATGATTATAATATCATCTGTGAACAGTGAAACTCCTTTTACAAATGTGTTAACTTAGCTCATGACTCAGCCAATCAGGATGCAGAATTCTAGGCTCAAATCTCGGACAGTGACCAAAATACTGCACTCTTTCTGGCTCAGCCAATGGGCTACGTCCTCTGCTCCTGCTGCCAACCACCCCATTCCCTCAGTGGCTTCTTCCTGTGTCTCCCAATATGTATGTAAGGTGTACTGCAACAGCACTACTGAGTCAAGCTAAGAGATCTGCTCAATGGGCCTCATTACGAGTTTGGAGGTAGCCATGCCATTCTTAGCGGCATGGCTATCCCCAAACTCGGGTCCGGGTCCCGAAAAATGGGATTTAGCAGGCCATTCCAACTTTTGCGGGCACACTAAATCCCATTTTCGGGACCCACAGCCGGTACGTCCCCGTTCCCATTTGAGCCCCCATAGGGTTCAATGGGAATGGGGAGGATGCTAACAACGGACCCGTTAATGACGGGTCCGTTGTTAGCATCCTGGGCTGCTTGCGGGAGCCGGTATGAACATCTGGCCAGACCAGACGTGCATACCGCCACCTGCGAGCAAACTCGTAATGTGGCGGCCCGGTATGAATGGTGCCGGTACCTTACCGGCACCGTTCATACCGCGGCCGCTAGGGTCATAATGAGGCCCAATGCCTTTTTCATGTGACTGCATATCCTGTGCTGTGTACTTATGCTGCATGCTGCACTGCACCCCCTAGCATATAGCTCAGCCCCGTGAACAATTCCATCCAGGTGTCACATAGTCTTTACCATATGCATTCACACTGCATGTAAAGTATAGCAGATATCTCAACTGTAGACATTTGCCTGAGTGGTTCATACATTGATAATTCCTGCTACAGTCCTCTGAAAACACGGTACCCTGTAGAAGACAGCTGAAGCCAACAAAATAAATTAAATCCAGTTGCCACATAGTTTCTTTCATCTGTAACACAGCACTTGCTTCTTCTCCATCATCTCTTCAGCATCCAACATCTCCACACTAGACTTCTCTGCTTTACATAGAGTGCCTAAGCTCCAATTTCTACTGTGTGCATTGCACTGTTCCTCTCTCTTGTATTTTCAGACTATGGTCTGGTGAAGTGCCATGCATCCTACAGTCTTTTGATGTCTTTACATATGGCAGGAGGATCTATAAAAATATAAGATAACATAGCATACCATAGTTGGTGTTCCTATTTCTCCACAGCAGCCCCCACACACAACCCCAGGCCACTCCTCTGATCTCGGTCTCTGCAAACCGCTCCTGTCAGCTCGGCCCATCAACACTGTTTCCGTGCTTTCACGTTGCACCTCCTCGGCCGCATCACCATAAAAATGTGGCATGTCTATGTCTCTGCTCCGATTTTTCTGTTCCCATCTCTGATTTTCAGAGGTCTTCCCTCCCACCTGAATGTTCTAAAAGCCTTTGCAAGCCCGACGGGGGTTAATGTCAGGCATTATGTGTAGCAGCTCTACCTTCACATCCCTCACTGAGCTCTGGGCCATTGTGCCAGACTCACGGGCACTTAATGCCAGTCATTGCCCTCCACCAGGGGTGCCGGTACTAAATTATTACATTTCTGGACAGGACAAAGCCAATCAGCATCAGCAGTTAGAAACTTTTCCCTCTCTTGTTATGTTATGTTATGTTATGTTGATTTATAATGCGCATTGCTACCACCCAAGAGCAGTCTCCAGTTGCTCACGTGGCTCGCCAAGGGAAGAGGGCTGGGTGTGTTAGTAGGGATAGGATGATAGGACAGGTTCTGAACCAGGAGGAACTGCCGTCTCTGAGCGTTGTCTTGCATGTGGGAGTTGGTTCGGGAAGCGCCGTCTGTTGTAACTGTATGGGTAGGACTCAGTGCCACGGATATGTGCTAGTGTTTGCGTTGGGTATGATGTTAGGGTGGAGTTTGTGGTTGTGCGCACTGTTTAGTTGTATCCATAAGGGGCCCAGAGTTGCGGGTGGTTGTTAGTTGTTGAATGTATAATTGGTGCGCATTTGTGTAGAGTCAATGGATTTATGGACTTTGTGCAGGGGTGATCCCTTTACTGTCCTTTCCAGAGTCCAGGAGAGTTGTTAGGGTGTCAGCATTAGATGAATTCTCGGTGTGCGTATGTCTAGTGTGTCTACCCCATCGTCATGTGCAGTGGTGTTGGATATGTTGGGGGATCAGGAAGGTAGGAAATGGGTTTGTAAATTGATCTGTTTGACGATGCCTGTTCAGATGAATAGTGGATGGTCTCCTAATCAATATGTGTTTAGGATTAAAAAATACGTGCTCTCTCTATTAGTTTCTGTAGTCAGTAAACAAAAGTAGCTTTTCGAACCACCATTGGAAGGCAATTTAGGAAAACTTCTAGAAGCTTTCTTGGCTCCAACCTTTCTCCATTAGCTCAGTGCTGATTATTTTTTAATTAGATTCTTCCCAGCAAAACAGTGTGCAAGGAAACTATACAATTAAACTCTCACGACGGTACATTAGTTTAATGATGCTGCAAGCACATTTTACGAAATAATTGAATCGGATGCAATGCCAACGATGCACTTGCACAGTCCCTCAGTGAATGTAGCCAGTCGGGTTTCAGCACTGTGGCATATTTTCGAAGCTATGAGGGCTCTGCGTGGCATGTGGCCTCATTGTCAAATCTTTGCCTCACCAGAGGGGCCTTGCTGGACATTCTTTTAACTGGGCAGCCGCTGATTCTGCGCAGTGCAGGGAATTCGCCCTGCAATCGTGCATTTATCTCATGCAGTGTACATTATGCTTTCGTGACGTATCGTTAGCCATTTTGTCTCATTTGATCAATAAAGTGAGTTCATGAATGTTTTGTCTTTTAGTGCAATACATATTCTAATGTTCGGCTGCAAAGGAAAACCCTTTGGGATTGATCCACTGGAATATGACTGCAGTTAAAACCATAAGCTGCTACTGAAGGCACTGCTGATAACGTTTTATCTCTCTTGGCGAACACCTCTCTGCAATGGTAGTACACAGGTCAATCTTATCTTCTACATTTACTGAGGGGAGGGTTTAGGGGGTGGGGGAGTGAAAACGTTATGGAACAAACTTTGACCCAGGCGATGTCATCAACGTGACCATAGGGGGAGTGACATCACAGAACATGACATCATAGGCATGTGCCAATTGGCAACACACTAGCTAGGCCTTGTTTCTGAAATGACACTGGCCCTCATTACGACCCTGGCGGAAATCGAAAAACGATGGCGGAAATGCAATACCGCCATCGAATAGCGCTCGGTGCGATTATGACCCGTCACCATAAAGTACGATGCCATTAGCGACACCGTAGTGAACGCCAACGCTAACTGCACCAAGTACGCGCACGCGCGCCATGCCAAACCGTAATTACCACCATGGCGCAACGGTACGCGAATTCTGACCCTAGCGGACATGTACCTAACGCCATCAAGCATGGCGGAAAGTACCATTCCGCCATGGTGAGAAGTACGGCATCGCGAACCAACCGTAAAAGGCCCTACTGAGTGCCTGTACACCACTCCCTGGCCACATTGCACAACTCCTCGTAGGTGCAATGAAGTCACACAATGCAACCAGTGAAATGTACAAGTCACCCATGCATGCCAACGAACAAATGAATCTAGGGGCTCCAAGTGCCTTGTGAGTGGCCATCCATATTTGCCATGGCACCATTGCCGCACTGATGCAGCACAGGCATGTGAAGGTTCAAGTCCAGCAACATGAACTGAAATATGAGACAAACAAAAACAGGCCCCCCCATCGACTGACACCAGTGTAAGGCAACATTCAAAGCAGTATCCTGAGTGAGACTGCACCAGCCCTGTACTCCTGCCAGTAAACAAACCAACCATCAGCATAAGCATGTACCACACAAGTTGGCAGAGTGACTGAGCAGCCAGGCTCATCTCAAGAGGGGCCAATGGGAGCTGCAGGGCACAGATGGCACGAATACAGAAGCTATTCCAATGGACATGACCTCAGTCTCCCTCCAAGAAACGCACGCAAACACAGGCACCTGTGACCAGCCATATTCTGATAATCACATCATTCCACCAATCCACCTGGCTGACCGGCATCTGTTACACAAAAGCTAATCCCCCGCCCCTCAGCATGACATCATTAAAACAGTCATAATGGTAGCCCCTATCCCTGACCACACTGGGCTTCGTAGGTAAACGCGGCCAGTACAGTACCACGCAACTATACTCAGAAGCCGGAACCCAATGCAGATCTTCTCACAATACATCGCTCCACAAATAGGAATATGCTACATTACTTGCAAAGAAGAACGCTACACGGTTAATATCAGAATAGAAATTTAATGCACAACAAAATCACCAAGCCCATACAGCCATTAGGTCATGTACTCCAAAATATATTTCATTATTGTGGGCTGCAACCGCAATAAATGACCAGCTTCTTCTTGTGTGACGCCCTGTTCCTTCATGGTACACAGGGGCTACATTCACGTTCAAAAAGGCAACATGGAAGCGCCTAGAACCGCAGGGCCGTCCCATTAGGTAGGCACTAGTCCAGCTGAAAGGTCGATATGTTGTTCCTAGCCACTAGTACTGCGTAAGGGCATGTGGCCCATTGGCGATCGTCCCATAAGATCGTAATGGTGCTCCACTGATTAACACGAAGCAGCAGGTGTCGGGAGTAAAAGCCATCTGCAGGAGTGGCATACAGATGGCAGCGGCAAAAGGGGAGGAGATACCTGTCACCCAAATGAAATGAAAAAGAATAGTATGGGCATCAGAACTTCATTTGAATTACTCACTTCAATGATCACACTAAATCCACAGCCATATGCATGCTAGCCCACTCAAAAGGATTATTCCCACCCAAAAATCACTTGCGAATCATAACAATAAAAATCGAGGTGAAAACACTATTACAAACGAGTGTTTGTGTGCATGCGTCTGTCAAAACAGAATCCATTAGATGGGATTAGTAACGTGCATAGACACAAGTGTTTGAAGGCGCGTCGAGACAGGGAGGGTTCAACAAGGGCAGATAGACGATGGTCCCACTATGGCAGCTCTGCATCACATAGCGCAGGGGAGGTGGATAGATTCCAAAAAGCCCTGTACATGGCAAACTCTCCATTAAATCATCTGTCCATGCATCCATACATCATTCCCTCATCCCGGAATGAAAACGCCTGATTATTTACTCACATAACATGTGAAATTTCCATTGAGTCTGTGCGTAATGCAGTCTGCAAAATCCACTGTGCTCCAGGCCGGAATTCCAGTGTTGTGAAGTAACATGTATTTGGGAACGTCCTGCCTTATCGTCCACTACGCTATTGCGCATCCCATACTATTCATATCAATCATTGCATTCACGCCATGGCCCCTGTCCTAAGGACATTAAACAATAGAACGTTATATTTGCAGTCAGACCTGTGGGCGTCTCCTCGCCGCTAGCTGAAAACCGAAAGCGCCGTCCTTCGAATTCCTCATTTGCAACATCACGTCGAAAAGGCATCTGTGACCGCTTGAAATCACAAATTCATCCATGTAGTGCGGCAGTGTGTGAAAATGGCAACTGGCTTCACTCACAAATGGGACGCCCCGCCCGTCGGTGAACCTCGGTACAGTGCTGCATGAGGGTCCACCGTTAATCGAGTACTACATTCCACTGACCCTTCACAAGTTTGTTCGCGACCGCAAAGATAGTATGTGAAACAATGGGACCATAGCAGAATGAACATATGAACCAATATTTCACTGCCATCGGGATCAAATACATGATCGTAATAGCAAGATGCCATGCGTCGAATTGCAGCGTTGTGTGCGGGACGTGCTCGCCCAAAGGGGATTGCAGCTTGCACAGGTGGAATGAATCACCACAGGTGGAGGCTATACAGCTTGAAAACACATAAATTGCACACCCAACCCCCTCCCACAACCACACCCACTCCAAAATGCTACCGGCAGGACTAGCGATGTTGGCCCTGGGGGACCTGATAGCACTGCAAGTACTCCAACTTCAAGAAGAAGACGAACATCAACTACTACAACAACCGGCCGCACAGAGGAGACGCAGGAGTAGGAGGAGGGCAAGGCAGGGCCAGCAAGGCCCGCCAGCAAAGCCACTACCACCACGCAGGCAGCCCGCAATCCCACGCCTCCGAGCACATCCGTTCAACCTCACGGATGAGCAGATCCACACCCTCTACCGTTTGGACCGGGACACCATAACCGCCATTGTGGACATGACACAGGCTGACCTTGTCAGCATGATAGATAGCCCAACCGCCATCCCACCCCTACTGAAGGTGGTGTCTGTACTCCACTTCCTGGCCACAGGCACCTACCAGCACACAGTCGGACAGTTGCATGGCATTTCACAGCCTGTGTTCTCACGGACACTATTGCAAGTGCTCGATGCCCTCCTGAAGCACGCAGACGACTACATCTCTCTACCACGCTCAGAGCAGGAAATTACAAACACAAAAGTGGGATTCCATGCACTTGGCGGCATACCGGGTTGCATTGGTGCCATCGACTGCACCCATGTGGAATTGGTCGTCCCACATGCCATGGAGGCCCAGTACCGCAACCGAAAACAATTTCATTCTCTTAATGTACAAATGGTGTGTGACTCCAACAGGATCATTACACATTGTTGTGCCCGATTTCCTGGATCAACCCATGATTCTATGGTCTTGAGGAACTCTACAATACCACGCTACATGGAGCGACACGCAGGGAACAGATCCTGGCTACTCGGTGAGTCTCATTTCATGCATGATAATGTGGGGTATGTGATGCGGCAATGACCTGGCAGGAAGGGGGGGGTGCGTACGTAGCAATGTCATTCCACTAACATCCTTTATTGTCCACATACAGGTGATGCCGGGTATCCACTGAAGAGATGGCTCCTTACACCACTCCGGAACCCACAGAACCAGCATGAGGAGGACTACAACCATGCCCACTCACGTACCCGTGTAGTCATAGAACAGGCATTCGGCCTACTGAAGACTCGTTTCCGCTGCCTCAGCAAGTCTGGCGGGGCACTCCTGTACCGCCATGAGAAGGTTGCAAAGATGGTCATGGCATGTGTCATGCTACACAACATGTGCGTACGTAGAAATGTGCCCATGCCCCCTGACGCAGAACTGCAAGCACCTGAAGATGGTCATGATGAGGGTGGGGATGTGGCAGCACCTCAAGGAGTCCGCGAGGCACAGGAGGGCCGTGACATTCGTCAGATTCTCATTGATTCATGCTTCTAGCACTCACGCCTGGTGGCTGATACATGGACACGGGACTTGTGGCACTGTGTGTGTCTGGAACATGCACATTATGGACTGTACGCCTATAAAGGCCTCGTACACAAAGATCAATGTCCACACATCTCATTGGATGATTGTGCAATGTTTATAGCATATGTGAAATTATGTTACACACCCCATCGACCCGCCACCCAAGTGAGCCCAACACACCCCCTCCACCCTCCTACCTCCCCCCCGAACACCAGTGTCCAAAGATGCTCATTGTCAGTGGGCAGACGCTATTGCAAGCCCCCTCTCCGGGTATCAGGGGCACCCCTGCCTGTGGAGCGCAGGTTCCTCCCAGATCTACGTTGGGGGCTGCCCTGGACGGAACTTGCAACGGATGATGTCTCTGCCTGCTCACGTCCATGCATGTCCCTAAGGGTTTGTGAGAGCTCAGTGAGCACACGGCGCACAGCGGCAAGTTCAGCACATACGTCTTTGGACGTCGCATGCAGTTCCCCCCTCAGGCTCTCGGTGCTTCGCTCCATTTGTGCCCTTAGTGTCTCTGTACTTCTCTCCATTTCTGCCCTAAGTGTCTCAGTTGATGTTTCTATGGCTGCCTTAGTACCCCCACATTCATCAGCATGGTCCTTGAGGAGCGTGGCCAGTTGCTGCTGTTGCACGATCACCTGGTCGAGGGACTGTTGCCTCTGCTATGCCATGGCCATTTGCGGTGGTGTCACAGAGGGGCTGATCAGCTCATGTTGCCTTGCCACAGGGCTTGTGGGGGATGGCCAGTCGTCGTCTTGTGGGTGCCCCTGCGTGGTATCCTCATGGTGTACGGGATGAAACAAACAGGGGGATTGAGACAGGTCATGGATGGATCCTACTTCGACATCCCCGTTTTCTGTGTCGGAGCATGCTGCCATTAATGCAGTGTCACCTATGGTGCTGCTGCCACCAGAAGCAGTGCCTTCTGTGGCATCCATTGGGGGGACCTGTGGTGGTGCTGTTGTGGGCATGCTGGCTGCTGGGGTGCCTGTTGAAGTTCCCTCCTGTGTGCTGCCACTTGATTTGTGCTGCTGCCGTGTCTTGATCCGTGCAGCTGAGGTGGAGGGTCTTTGGCCGTTGGTCTTGGCCCTCTTTGCAGGTGTACTGGTAGGGGTGTCCTGGAGCTCGTCGTTTGAATCGGACCCTGTGGTGGAGTAAAGGAGGGCGAGCGTTATTAATGGGTCTGTGGAAATTGGAATGGCAATGTATCACATGCATTGGGGTGGTACCTGAGGGTGATTTGGGTCAGGGCCTTGGAGGTGGTTTCATTTTTGTGTGGATTGAGGATGCAGTTGTTTTGCAGCCTGCAGTTAGGGTGTGCCTGCTGCACGTGTAGAGGGTGTTTTTAGGATTTTTAATTATTTATGTATTTAATGTGACTTTTAAAGTGCGCTATCAGGCCAATGTATGTGGACGTTCTCCTAGACATGTGTTACTGTTGCACTATGTGGACACATGGTACTTCACATGATTGGACATTGTGGATTTAGCATTGTTTTATTTGGGCCACCTACCTGATTCTTCGGATGTCTGCACTCCTTTCTCCATCCCTCCGACTCCCTCTATACTCTCCATTCCAATGGTGGAGGCACAGATTTCTTCCCAGGGGGTCAACTTGATGGGTGATTCCGATCCTCCCCCGGTAGCTGTGGCAATGTTACGGTTGGCGGATAGTATGCTCCGTACGCGTATCCGCAAGTCGTCCCATCGCTTTCTGCATTGCTGTGGGTTGCGGGGTGCGCTCCCCACCGCACTTACCCGCTGTGCCACCAGGGCCCATATGGCCTTCTTGTTCGCAAGTGCCGTCCTGGTCATTTGCGTCGAGAAGACGACGGCAGCATTCTCCTGGAGGGTCTCTGTGAGCACGGTGAGTTCCTCACGGGAGAAGTGGACCTGCCGCTTGCGGTCGCACGCTTTTTTCGCTACTTTTCCCATTTTTATTGCTTTCACTAGGGTGGATGACGGGTTGGGATGTGTCTCAGGGTAGTATTTTTTATGGTTGTGTGGGAATTCTGATTTTATAGGTGTACGGCGTGCTGTTTCCCGTTCCGGGACCATGTTTTTACTTCCGTTTCCGTATATTTACGGTCACCGTACTTTCCGATTGCCGCTCATTACGGTGACCGCTAAGATGGGTGGCGGAATTGCACCTAGGGCGCCGTACGACGGCGGTGAGGGTCGTTTTGGGGACATTTCCGCCATCGCGGACTTTGCACTTCCGCCATGGCGTAGTGCTCGTGCCCGATGGGTCGGAATTAGCCGCACTTTACTCCGTCGTGCAATGGCGGAAACGCTATTTACGCTATGGCGGTCAGGTCAGTCACTTTCCGCCAGGGTCGTAATGAGGGCCACTGTGCTTTCTGCCAAAACTGAAACATGATGGATGGGAGGTTTTAGGTGGATAGCCACTACCACTGCTCCTGGCACCCTATTACTTAGCGCTTCCACCCTGCCGAAGAATGGAACCAGCCATCTGCAAACTAGTCTTGCTCCTGCCACCAATGTCATATAATGTAAGAGTCAATTGTACCAGGGTAGCAGTCCAGTCAGAACCTCTAGTGCTTGTTCCCTCTGTACTGGAACACGTGCAACCAGAGATATGTGTCAGCCTTGTTGGTGCCAAGCAATGTGGTGCTGTTCGGTTTCCTGGGTTAACCGGGCAAGGGAGCCACGTCTGACATGCACTTTCTGGAGACTATAAATAAACAGACTTGATGGAGAGCAGGCTTTGTATACCTCATAACACTGCATGGCTCTGGGCACACTTGTAAAACATGTTCTTGCCATCAGTGTGTGCAGTCCAGCCCATCTGCTAGATCACAATTCCCAAACATGGCTGAAGTCAAATTGACTGGACTCCGCCAATGCACATGTGAGCTAAAAACTGATGGTATGGAACATTTCCAGATAAATTATAATGGTTATGATTAATTGAACGTCTTGAAACCATCACTTTTGTAGCACCAAGAGCCCACCGAAATGACAGAAGTATGCCATATAAAACCCAGTTACATAACATGATTCCGTCTCAGGATGTTTGTGACTCCCTGTCAATCTTTTTTGACAAAATGATCACCACCATTAGGAGCAAGATCGCTGGGTCCTGTCCTCATCTTCCTATGTCTGTTGTGCCCGCCTTAAATATCATACCAAATTTGACGTGGTCCACTTTGCCGACTTTTTCCCCATCGGAAGTTCTGTCTGCTATGAATAAACTAAAATCTGCATCCCCCCGTATCCCATTACTCTCTCTATTATTAAAGATATTTTGGTTGATATCAATTCTTGGGTCACAACAGCAGTGAATGACTCTTTCTCCTCAGGCCTTATTCCCAATGACCTGGAGCATGCACTTGTGATCCCTCTGTTAAAAAGACCTTTTCTGGATCTGGTAGTTCTGTCTAATTACCATCCTATTTAACTTCTTTCTTTCTCTATGAAACTGCTTGAATCCTTGGTGTCTCCTTTACTGAGTTCTTTTCTTGAATCCCCTCTCTTTTTTGACCCTTTTCAATCTGGCTTTCGACCTGGTCATTGCACGGAATCTGTTCTTGTATCTGTGGTAGATAACCTTGCCCGTCTGGCTGACCAGGGTGGTGTAGGGGCACTGATTCCATTAGATCTTTCATCAGCATTTGACACTATGGACCACTCCACCCTTGTCGCCCGATTGTCTTCCGTAGGTCTTTCTGGCCAGATGCTTACCTGGTTTTCTCTCTGGTCGCACTCAGTGTATCTTTCTCTCTCCCTTTTCTTCCAGATCAGTGCCTCTGTCATGCGGAGGCCCACAAGGCTTTGCCTTGTCACCTATCTTGTTCAATATTTACATCCAGCCACTCCTGGCTCTCATCCGCTCCGAAGGTTTCCTCTGCTATTCCTATGCCGACGACATGCAGATTATTCTACATCTTGATCTGTCTTGCCCCGATGGGGCTGCTCGGTTTAGGAACTGCTTGGAGGCCGTGGGTGAATGGACGACCAGGAACTGGATGAAATTGAATGGTGATAAAACAGAGGTGCGGGTATTTGGATCTGTCTCCCCCTCTTTGTTCTGGACCCCTGATTCTGACCTGCAAGTCTCAGACCCTCTTCGGTGCCAGCTACTGTGGTGAAAGATCTGGGCGTTAACATTTCAGCATCTCAACGTCTGACCAGGTGGCAGCTGTCTGTCAAGCTGGCCATCTCAAGTTGAGAACCCTCCGTAAAGTCCAGCCATTCATTCCCTCTCAATTCTACACTCCTGTCGTATCTGCTTTAGTGATGAGCAGCATCGACTACTGTAAGGCTCTCTATCTGGCTCAACTGGCATATTTGATTCGCTGACTCCAACTTCTGCAGAACATGGCTGCAAGAGCTGTATTCCACCCCCCTTTTGGCTCTCACATGACTCCCCTCCTATGTCAGCTACACTGGCTCCCTGTTACAAAACGTGTGGTGTTCAAACTCTGTGTATTGTCCATAGAGCTTTTCACAAACTGGGGGATGAATATCTCCACAAAACATTCCGTCCCTATGTCCCCTCCAGAGCACTTCGCTCTCAATCTTTGCTAACGTTTCAGGTCCCCCGGATAAAATATTCCTGGATAGGTGGTTGAGCGTTCTCTGTTGCTGCAGCAAAGGCCTGGAACTCTCTCCCACTCTCCCTTTGCACGATCGATAATCACCTCTAGTTTCGCCGCTGCCTGATGACTCTTCCTTTCTAAATCAGCTTGATTCTGTTTCTGCAGGCTACTTTTGGTAGTTAGCGCCAAGATACCCAGGGGCGACCGTTGCGCTTAATAAGCTCTATTAATATAACATACATTAAATTGCATAAACTTTTGATTTTACTCGGCTTTCTCCTCCAGAATAATATTTCTCATGCACCAACATTATTTGTTGTAACTATGTTTAAATGGGTAAACTCAATGAATATATAATTTGAATATTATTTGTAAAGTACCTCAGTTTGTTGATGATCAGCTTCGGGAGTATGGTTATAGTAAAATATATCTGGCAAAATCCATACACAGCTTTACCCTTTTACCTCTGGGTCTGGAGCACTATACTAAATAAATAAAGAAACAAACAAACAGTCAAAGCACAGACATGCCCCCTTCGCCCACCAAACATTGTACTTACTTTATTTAAGTTTTCTATTAGGAGAGAATCATGGCTCCCAAGTGACAATGCCATGAGCAATGATCAAGCTAAGCGACAATTCATCCTGTGATGTGCACTATTTCTTTATGAATATTTTAATGGTTTATTCAAAACTGTCAATGCATTTATCTTGTTGAACTAAAATCACAAAAGAAAACAAAATAAGTAAGACTGTTGAGCATTAAATAACTTCCAAAACCACAATAATAAAACAATATTTTTCATATTGAATTCCACTGTTGTATAGCAGCTCAAATTAAAGAGTTTCAATTTCCTGCTACTATTTGGTATAAAAACCACTTTAACAAGTTCTGTTTTCCGACTGAAAAAAATGTCCCGAGATCATGCTTCTAATATTAAACAATGCCTCGGATTCAGGAAAAAGATATTTCAATGTCGTCAACCTTCCATCCTCGTTGCAACTTCTATATTTTGTTTAGTTAGGGGCAACTTATTTCTATCTCCCACTACTTCAGTGTAGGGTGTCGCTTCAACAGAAGTAAATAACTCACATATATCACTGTAACAAAATGACTGCTGCTCTTTGGGAGTACAGGAATGAGTAGTAATTCTAAACTTCTACTCAACCCCACACTACTACTAAATTAGCAGTGATCTCAATCATTCAGGTGAAACAGACGCAACATGAATGGTACACCTTGTTAACTTCTTTAAGGTAGCATGGAACAAAGTCAAGCCGTACCCTTCAAGAGGGCTTTGAGACAGCAAGGAAGCATCCAAAATAATACAAGAACTTAGGTACCAAAATAAAACTCCAATCACGGTTCTATACAAATATTTGTCTTCGATTCAAGTAACAACAACAACTCCACTTTTAAATGAAAAGCTGCTAATAAAGGGTAGGCTATTCTACAGCCCCCTAATTCTAACAAAACTAACACTGCGATAGCTGACATTAACTTTATTAATCTAATAGTGACCCTCGGATGTGATGATGGGGGGAGACACTGCCCAAAAAAGCCAGCATTGTTCACCACAAAGGGGAGCACAAAGAAAACAGTCGAAGAAAAAGACTGAACAGAAACAGAGTAAACCCAAGCTTTTGCCTCTTGTCAATGTCCAAGTATCCCAGTGTCAAGATACTCACATTACTCAAATCAATGTGGCAACATACACTGAGAAATAGTATGCTAGTGACCCAGGGTCGTCAATTAGGGATAGCCAGGGGTCGCAACTGCGGCCCCTGAGGACTCCCTTGCAACCCCTGTGGTCTACCTGGCTACCCCTAAAAAAAAGAAACGAATAAAAAGATTTTTTCATTTTTTTTATTGAGGCTCATGGTCTGTGGACAGCAGCATGTGGCTCTTTGTTTCTGGAGTGGCTAGTTTTCTGATAGCTATAGCGAGTAAGATAGCTCAGTAGGGCGCTGGCTGCTGCAATGTTTGTGTGATGTGCAGGTTGCAGGTTCGACTCCCAGCAAGGTCAACTCAACCTTTCATCCTGCTGAGGTTGATAAATGAGTACCAATACAGGTTGTATGTATATTTGTTCTATATGAAGCGCTTAAGCATAAGTGCTATATAATAACACATCATTATCATTTGGCCGTGGACGTCTGCTTGCATTCACAGTGATTTGGTAATATGGGCCTAAATGCACTGATATTAACGATACATATGGTGATCCATTCTTGTATGAAATGTGTATCACTTTAGAGTTATATCGTAACCATATTTTTCATAGTGTACTTAGAAACAATTCTATGTGATGCTACATCCTGTTTTGTCGAGAGGTGAAAGGTCATGTTCCACTGCTTCCCAGGATGTCACTTTGTGGTGGGGTCAAATGGCACCACTTCCTGTGATGTCATCAGAGGTCAAGGGTCATGTGATGTCCCTTCCACTACCCCTGGCATTTTGGTGAAATGACGTCCCTGTAGTGACCATGAATACCTTTGTTCTAGATGCTCTGAAAAGGAGAGCATACACATAACAAGGATATCCGGCATGTCCCTGAAGAGAGTAAATTAAGTAATGTAGTTACTAATCTTTTACTCAACTTGAAAGAATTCTCTCAAGCTACTGGTAACGATTGAGAAAAGGGACCAAGGATCTATATCCCACATCAGCAAAGATTTTTCTTGTCCGGGACGATCCAATTATCAACCCCGTTCAGACATGGGAAGATGCTACTGTAATTAAAATGTTACGTAAAATTGGGCCTTCAAATACTTCACCTTCAAAACTTGGACGTAGCAATAGTTCTCATGTTCCGAATGAGCAACAGGGGAGACCAAGGAATTTATATTCTAACTTACAATGGCCTCCCCACCACGTGCAAGACCCGATGTGAAAGGGCCCACTGCCAACGTCACAGATGAGAGTCAAAAACAGCCAACAAGGAGGGGCCCCTTACAGGTTCGAACAACTCTAAGGGCCCTGAACAGTTTGTGGACTTACCTCTTGCTGCCATGCCATCTGTATTGATATTGGCCAATGTACCCACTCTAAGAGAAATGCAGAATGCCACGATTTCACAACACTTATTAACCAAGCTTCACATTGGCTGAGCACTACTTATCCGATGGCAGATTTTAATCCTCAAAAAGCCTTAATGGCAACACCCACGGCATGGATCGGCTGTACTTGGACATTCTGTCATTTGTTTCCCCTCAAATGGTGTCTTACTGCTTGTCTATAGCTTCACGGCCATGTAGACCAACTAACATCAGGATGTTACCCCTGGTTTTTTTACCGATCAGATGTTTTCAGATTTGGGAGGCTACTGGGTCTGAATGCTGGCCGATGTGATAAGATCTCTCGCCCCAAAGCTGACCCGTTTCCCAAGCGTTTAATACCAAAGTGGAAACATAATGCTGAAAACAGGCTGAACCTTCTACATGGCCCTTAACAAATAACAGATTCCTAGTATTTGGTTCACTTAAAGAGGTTGACTGAGTGAGCGCAGACAAATTGCCATCTCTTGGCCTTGGTTCAACTTGCTCCCATGTGCTCCATATTCAGACACTAATTGGTACTAGACAGCCCCTAAATAAGTAATTTCCTTGCCCAACCAATAGATGGGAATGCTATGACCTGGCAGGATCTTATTCTTTCTTAACATTGAATGTGACTATGAAGCAGAAGGGCGGCCAATACGCACATAAGACAGAGCTGGATGCAGACCACCTTAATGTTTTGTCTTGACATGTAGCTGGGGGTCTACATAAGGCCTCTGATGATGCGTTGATCCAATTTGTTCCTAAATATGATGTCCTCCTGCTTCAGGAGACTTGGCAACTGGATGATATCGCTCTGGAGGGTTATTCATCTTTTTCCTTACCAGCATTGAAAAGTAGGAGGGGACGAAATATATGCCCCCTTTCCTCCAAATCTACCTTCACCCTCCATCTCCTGTACCTTCCACCGGGCTCAGCCCCTCCTCTAGAAGAGAAGATCACACTACTCCTCAATAACAATGTCAAACCAGGATCCAAAATCATCCTATTAGGTGACCTCAACCTGGGCCTTAATGACCCAAATGACATTAATGCCTTGGCACTACCAACTACCATCTCAGTACTTGGCTTCCTAAATTGTATCACTGACCCCAAACACAATAAGGGTAGAACCCTTGATTGGATTGTAGACCTTAATTGTGATATAAATGTCCTATCCAACACAACATGTGCCTGGTAAGACCACAACGTGGTCATCTTCACCATTCAAGACATACCTATGTCAACCACCAGTCATATTATAGCCCCCCCCAGCACTTACCCGAAAAAAAGAATATCATACTGGATAAGATGCTGCCGCTACTATGTCCTATCACTAGTCCGCAGAACCTCAACAACCTAGGACCCGATAAATTAGTGGATCTGTTCAACCAAACACTCACCACAGCATTTGACAAAATAGCCCCACTAAAAATTAAGAAAGCCAAACAACACGCCCACTAATTAGCGACCCATAACTACGGTACCATTCTTAGTCAAAATCCTGGACAAGGCAGCATACCTCCAAGTACAGAAACTCCTTGAAAAGAACAATCTCCTTGGCCTTTGCCAATCCGGCTCAGACTAGGTCATGGCACAGAAACGGCATTCATCGACCTCAAAACCCAAATGTATGAAGTTAAGGACAGGAACATAGACCTTCTCCTCCTGTTAGACCTTTCTGCGGCCTTTGACCTGCTCAACCACAAGGTGTTATGTAAGCGCCTTACATCAGCAGCACACTTCTTGACTTAAGCCAATGCCTGGATTCCATCCTTTCTCTCAAATAGGACCATGAGAGTATTCTCCACCACAGAAACTGCTGACCCAGCCAAGTCCTATGTGGGGTACCCCAAGGCTAGTGTGTCTCCCCCACATTGTACAATATATTGTACGCAGCCTCTATTTGACCACCTAGACAGTTTGGGTGTCTCCTGCACTAATTATGCAGATGATACCCAAATACTCATCCAACTCTCAGGCTCCAACACTGCAGGTGCGGATCTCCTAAACAATATCTATCTCATTGTTCAAGGATGGATGGCATCTCACGGCCTCTGCCTGAATGATGATAAAACAGAGTTACTGTTGATTGGCTCTCACTACCACCTAAGCAGACTTCCCAACCAATTCCAATCTTTCATCATTTTCAACAATACCATTCAAGTCTCCAAAGTAGTCAAAACACTTGGAATATACCTAGACTCGAACCTTAATCTCACAAAGCAAATCAATGCAACAGCTTCATCAGCTTACACAGTGAAGCTCATAACTGCCTGCAGACCTTTCATGTCTCCAGAAAACTGTCACCTTAGCCAGGGCACTTATCCTAACCAAGCTCAACTATTGCAACACACTTTACAATGGAACTAGCCATGGTAATTTGAAAAATCTCCAAGTTCCCCAAAATAATGCTCTAAGAGTGTCCCTTAACATACTTAGAGCCAACCACATCTCGGCCTCCATACAAAAAATCAAGTGGCTTCCAGTCAAGAGTAGAATCATGTACAAATCATTATCTCTTACCCATAAATGCTTAGCCAACCTAGCCCTTAAATACCTCAACTGCAAATCCTCTGAAAAACTATCCAACAGACTTACTAGAACAGCACAAATTAATCAACTCATCAAACCCAAGTTCAAACATGAGAAATCCGTGGGTAAGAGCTTCCCAGTCTTAGCTGCTAAGCTATGGAATGCCCTACCTACTAACATTAGAACAAAGACAGTATACCAAGCATTTTGACACAAACTGAAAACCTGGCTAGTGCCCCTGGAAAAAGAAAGGACCTCGCAGGAGCACCCCAGTTCATACCCCCTTCTGATTACCGCCGCACAACCTTCCTGTTTTAGCTCTCACTACTGATCTTACAACTTGCAACATGCTCTAACATTTAGGTATTTAGGTAATCGACTACTCTGTCTGTATGATCATTGTAAATTTCAAAGTAAATTGATGTACCTTACCTTGTAACATAATACGCTGGCACCGTATCATTGACCTGTAAAATGTGTACATTAGGAATTTATATACCACATCTACTTTGATGTAATGTAATGCAATGTTATACAACTGTACTTGACCTGTAACCTGTAGAATAGGTGTTTTTAAGTGTAACCTGAAAACTTGTAATGCAATGTATATATTTATTTTGACCTGTAACCTGGAAATTATGTATTTTAAGTGTAACATGTAAACTTGAGCCGTGATACCTTTGGATTGGGAGCACTATGTAAATAAAACAAAACAAAACAAAAAACAAACTTTGATGGAAGGGGGTAAAATGGGTATGAAGAAGGGGTCGACCGGTCTTTGCTGCAATGCCAAGCTTTCATTTTATGTATTTAAAAAGGTATGGAGTGGGGTCTGACATTGTCACTAGGGTCCTTGAATCCGTGCCTGGGGTAAAGAACAAATGTGAATACCTTTTATCTTCTTAAGTCTGATAGTGTCAAGCCAGGCTTCTTGGTGTTTTCTGCTGGGTCCAGCTGGTGTTAAGATGGTTGAGTCACGCTTCCAATGATCAAGTCCTCATGTAAATGGATGTGTCAGTTCAATGTGGCCCAGCGATGCAAGGTTGTTCTGAAATGGTAATCGCCTTAAATCGGTCGGTGAGCAGGAAGGTGATGGTCGAGTTGGCGGCTTGAAACAGTTGAGTCAGTTCAGTGGCGTCCAGTGTTGTGGTGCTCTCCTGAAGCAGTGACCAGCTCAAGACAGCTGGAGGCGACAGGCAGTAGTCAAGTGGGCAGCTGAATGGCATGAACGGTTTTGAGTGTCAAAGGCAGCTCCGTGGGACTTGCAACAGCGTTCCAGTAGGAAGGGTCTTGGGTACCAGTGTCCAGGCAGCATCAGGTCTAGCATGGTCCAAACAGCAGGTTACTTCAAATGGTTATTCCAAAGATGATTCGATTAAGGGAGGCCTCACCTCCTTATGTGACACGTTTGTCACAGTGGATTGGTCCATTTTAAACATTCTGTAAGTGTCCAAACCTGGCTTTTGTGGCAAGATACTTTGCCTAGTGATGTCAGTCCCAGGGTGCTTTTGTCTGCAGGGCACATACATTTTGTGTGACCTAGGAAAATCCATGATGGGGGAAGACCTCTCTGACTTGTAACTTCCCTCCTGGGCTCCCTAAACATCTCACACTCCTGTCTGCCTTATATCAAATAGACTCCAGTCATTATCCCTTTGGTGTGATATCCCCCATTTGCTGCTAGATCTGTCTTTTAAGAATTGGCTCTCACCCAATCCCTAGGAAAAAATCCTGTTGCTCTATGAAGCTGTTAAGCATTCCCAGGAAAAAAAGAAAAGGAGCCTCTAGTGTTGGGCCTAACATTTTGTTGATGGGGGAACGCAGGCATATCACCACTCGAAAGCCTGTTGAATAAAAATACATCGAATGGGATTTGGCCATTTGTAACTGTAGCTACGACCCTGGCGGAAAGTGACTGACCGGACCGCCACAGCGTAAATAGCGTTTCCGCCATTGTACGAAGGAGCAAAGTGCGGCCCATTCCGACCCATCGGGCACGAGCACCACGGCATGGCGGAAGTGCAAAGTCCGCGATGGCGGAAAAGACCCCAAAACGGCCCACACCGCCGCCGTACGGCGCCCTAGGTGCAATACCGCCACCCATCACAGCGGACACCGCAGTGTGCGCCTACCGGAAAGTACGGTGACCGGAAATATACGGAAACGGAAGTTAAAACATGGGCCCGGAACGGGAAACATCCCGCCGTACACCTATAAAACCACTAAAACCACACAACCACTAAAAACACTACCCTGAGACACACCCCAACCCGTCATCCACCCTAGCGAAACCAAGAAAAATGGGAAAAGTAGCGAAGAAAGCGTGCGACCGCAAGCGGCAGGTCCACTTCTCCCGTGAGGAACTCACCGTGCTAACAGAGACCCTCCAGGAGAATGCTGCCGTCGTCTTCTGCACGCAAATGACCAGGACGGCACTTGCAAACAAGAAGGCCATATGGGCTCTGGTGGCACAGCGGGTAAGTGCGGTGGGGACCGCACCCCGCACCCCACAGCAATGCCGAAAGCGATGGGACGACCTGCGGATACGCGTCCGCAGCATACTCTCTGCCAACCGCAACATTGCCACAGCCACCGGGGGAGGTCCAGAATCACCCATCAAGTTGACCCCCTGGGAAGAAATCTGTGCCTCCACCATCGGAATGGAGAGCATAGAGGGAGTCGGAGGGATGGAGAAAGGAGTGCAGACATCCGAAGATTCAGGTAGGTGGGCCAGATAAAACAATGCCAAATCCACAAAGTCCAACCATGTGAAGTACCATGTGTCCACATAGTGCAACAGAAACACATGTCCAGGAGAACGTCCACACACATCGGCCTGATAGCGCACGTTAAAACCCACAATAAATACATAAATAATTAAAAACCCCTAAAACACGCACTACACGTGCAGCAGGCACACCCTAACTGCAGGCTGCCAAACAACTGCACCCTCACTCCACACACAAATGAAAGCACCTCCAAGGCCCCGACCCAAATCACCCTCAGGTACCACCCCAATGCATGTGATACAATGCCATTCCAATTCCCACAGACCCATCAATAACCCTCGCCCTCCTTTACTCCACCACAGGGTCCGATCCAAACGACGAGCTTCAGGACACCCCTACCAGCACACCTGCAAAGAGGGCCAAGACCAACGGCCAAAGACCCTCCACCTCAGCTGCACGCATCAAGACACGGCAGCAGCACAAATCAGGTGGCAGCACAGAGGAGGGAACATCAACAGGCACCCCAGCAGCCAGCATGCCCACACCACCACCACCACAGGTCCCCCCAACGGATGCCACAGAAGGCACTGCCTCTGGTGGCAGCAGCACCATAGGTGACACCCCATTGATGGCAG
This sequence comes from Ambystoma mexicanum, assembly GCF_040938575.1. Classification (NCBI taxonomy): domain Eukaryota; kingdom Metazoa; phylum Chordata; class Amphibia; order Caudata; family Ambystomatidae; genus Ambystoma; species Ambystoma mexicanum. Next base: position 1,153,115,809 of record NC_090929.1, read on the forward strand.
CATGCTCCGACACAGAAGACGGGGATGTCGAAGACAGATCCATCCATGACCTGTCCCAATCCCCCTGTCTGTCCCATCCCGTACAACATGAGGATACCACGCAGGGGCACCCACAAGACGACGACTGGCCATCCCCCACAAGCCCTGTGGCAAGGCAACATGAGGTCAACAGCCCCTCTGTGACACCCCCGCAAATGGCCATGGCCCAGCAGAGGCAACAGTCCCTCAACCAGTTAATCGTGCAACAGCAGCAACTGGCCACGCTCCTCAAGGACCATGCCGATGAATGTGGGGGCACTAAGGCAGACATAGAAACATCAACTGAGACACTTAGGGCAGAAATGGAGAGAGGTACAGAGACACTAAGGGCACAAATGGAGAGTAGCACCGAGAGCCTGGGAGTCCAAATGGAGAGAAGCACCGAGAGCCTGAGGGGGGAACTGCATGCGACGTCCAAGGACGTATGTGCCGAACTTGCCGCAGTGCGCCGTGTGCTCACTGAGCTCTCGCAAACCCTTAGGGACATGCATGGACGTGAGCAGGCAGAGACATCATCCGTTGCAAGTTCCGTCCAGGGCAGCCCCCAACGTAGATCTGGGAGGAACCTGCGCTCCACAGGCAGGGGTGCCCCTGATACCCGCAGAGGGGGCTTGCAATAGCGACAGCCCACTGACAATGAGCATCTTTGGACACTGGTGTTCGGGGGGGAGGTAGGAGGGTGGAGGGGGTGTGTTGGGCTCACTTGGGTGGCGGGTCGATAGGGTGTTCAACATGATATCACATATGCCATAAACAGTGCACGATCAACCAATGAGATGTGTGGACATTGATCTTTGTGTACTAGGCCATCATAGGCGTACAGTCCATATTGTGCATGTCCCAGACACACACAGTGCCACGAGCCCCGTGTCCATGTATCAGCCACCAGGCGTGAGTGCTAGAAGCATACATCAATGAGATGCTGACGAATGTCACGGCCCTCCGGTGCCTCGCAGACTCCTTGAGGTGCTGCCACATCCCCGCCCTCATCATGACCATCATCAGGTGCTTGCAGTTCTGCGTCAGGGGGCATGGGCACATTTCTACGTACGCACATGTTGTGGAGCATGACACATGCCATCACCATCTTTGCAACCTTCTCATGGCGGTACAGGAGTGCCCCGCCAGACCTGCTGAGGCAGCGGAAACGACCCTTCAGTAGGCCGAATGCCTGTTCAATGACTACACGGGTACGTGAGTGGGCATGGTTGTAGTCCTCCTCATGCTGGTCCCGTGGGTTCCGGACTGGTGTGAGGAGCCATCTCTTCAGTGGATATCCAGCATCACCTGTATGTGGACGAGAAACGTATGATGTGGAATGCCATTGCTACGTACGCACACCCCCCACCCCCTTCCTGCCAGGTCATTGCCGAATCACATACCCCACATTATCATGCATGTAATGGAACTCACCGAGTAGCCAGGATCTGTTCCCTGCGTGTCGCTCCATGTAGCGTGGTATTGTAGAGTTCCTCAAGACCATAGAATCATGGGTTGATCCAGGGAATCGGGCACAACAATGTGTAATGATCCTGTTGGAGTCACACACCATTTGTACATTCAGAGAATGAAATTGTTTTCGGTTGCGGTACTGGGCCTCCATGGCATGTGGGACGACCAATTCCACATGGGTGCAGTCGATGGCACCAATGCAACCCGGTATGCCGGCAAGTGCATGGAATCCCACTTTTGTGTTGGTAATTTCCTGCTCCGAGCGTGGTAGGGAGATGTAGTCGTCTGCGTGCTGCAGGAGGGCATCGAGCACTTGCAATAGTGTCCGTGAGAACAGTGGCTGAGAAATGCCATGCAACTGTCCGACTGTGTGCTGGTAGGTGCCTGTGGCCAGGAAGTGGAGTACAGACACCACCTTCAGTAGGGGTGGGATGGCGGTTGGGCTGTCTGTCATGCTGACAAGGTCAGCCTGTGTCATGTCCACAATGGCGGCTATGGTGTCCCGGTCCAGACGGTAGAGGGTGTGGATCTGCTCATCAGTGAGGTTGAACGGATGTGCTCGGAGGCGTGGGATTGCGGGCTGCCTTCGTGGTGGTAGTGGCTGTGCTGGCGGCCCTTGCTGGCCCTGCCTTGCCCTCCTCCTCCTCCTGCGTCTCCTCCGTGCGGCCGGTTGTAGTTGGTGTTCGTCTTCTTCCTGGAGTTGGAGTACTTGCAGTGCTATCAGGTCCCCCAGGGCCAACATCGCGAGTCCTGCCGGTAGCATTTCGGTGTGGTTGTGGGAGGAGACTGGGTGTGCAATTTATGTGTTTTCAGGCTGTATGGCCTCCACCTGTGGTGATTCATTCCACCTGTGCAAACTGCTCTCCCCTTTGGCCGAGCACGTCCCGCACACAACGCTGCAATTCGGGGAGTGGCATCTTGCTATTGCAATCATGTATTTGTACCCGATGGCCGTGTAACATTGGTTGATATGTTCATTCTGCTATGGTCCCATTGTTTCACATACTATCTGTGCAGTCGCGAACAGACTTGTGGAGGGTCAGTGGTACGTAGTACTCGAGTAACGGTGGGCCCTCATGCATCACTGTACCGAGTTGCAACGACGGGCGGGGCGTCCCATTTGTGGGTGAAGGCAGTTGCCATTTTCACACACAGCCGCACTAGATGGATTAATTAGTGATTTCAAACGGCCACAGATGCTTCTTCGACGTGATGTTGCAAATGAGGAATTCGAAGGGCGGCGCTTTCGGTTTTCAGCTAGCGGCGGGGAAATGCCCACAGGTCTGACTGCAAATATAACGTACTATTGTTCAATGTCCTTGGGACAGGGGCCATGGCGAGGATGCAATGATTGATATGAATGGTTTGGGATGCGCAATAGCGACGTGGGCGATGAGGCCGGACGTTCCCAAATACATGTTACTTCACATCACTGGCATTACGGGCTGGGGCACTGTGGATTTTGCAGGCTGCATAACGCACAGACTCAATGGATATTTCTAATGTTATGTGAGTAAATAATCTGGCGTTTTAATCCCGGGATGAGGGAATGATGAATGGATGCATCGGCAGGTGATTTGATACAGAGTTTGCCATGTACAGGGCTTCTTGGAATCTATACGCCTCCCCTACGCTATGTGATGCAGGGCTGCCATAGTGGGACCATCGTCTATCTGGCCTTGTTGAGCCCTCCCTGTCTCGACGCGCCCTCAGACACTTGTGTCCATGCACGTTACCAATCCCATCTGATGGATTCTGTTTTGACAGACGCATGCACAGGTACACTCGTTTGTGATGGTGTTTACACCTCGATATAGATAGTTATGAGTCGCAAGTGGTTTTTGGGTGGTGATGAACCTTTGGAGTGGGCTAGCATGCATATGGCTGTGGATTTAGTGTGATCATTGAAGTGAGTTGTTCGAATGTAGTTCTGATGGCCATTCTGTTCTTTTTCTTTTCTTTTGGTTGACAGGTATCTCCTCCCCTTTTGCCACTGCCATCTGTATGCCACTCCTGCAGATGGGTTTTACTCCCGACACCTGCTGCTTCGTGTTAATCAGTGGAGCAGCATTACGATCTTATGGGACGATCGCCAATGGGCCACATGCCCTTACGCAGTACTGGTGGCTCGGAGCAACATTTCGGCCTTTCAGCTGGACTAGTGCCTCCCCATTGGGACGGCCCTGCGGTTCTGTGCGCTTCCATGTTGCCTTTTCGTACGTGAATGTGGCTCTGTGTACCATGATGGAACAGGGCGTCACACAAGTAGTGGCTGGTCATTTCTTGCGGATGCAGCCCACAATGGTGAAATGTGTTTTGGAGTTCATGGCCTGATGGCTGTATGGGCTTGGTGATTTTGTTGTGCATTAAATTTCTATTCTGATTTGGCCCGTGTAGCGTTCTTCTTTGCAAGTGATGTGGCATATTCCTATTTGGGGAGCGATGTATTGTGAGGAGATCTGCATTGGGTTCCAGCTTCGGAGTTTAGTTGCGTGGTACTGTACTGGACGCGTTTGCCTACGAAGCCCGTGAGGTCAGGGATGGGGGCTGCCAATATGACTGTTTGGATGTTGTCATGCTCAGGGGCGGGGGATTGGGTTTTGTGTAACAGATGCCGGTCAGCCAGGTGGACTGGTGGAATGATGTGATTTTCGGAATATTGCTGGTCACAGGTGCCTGTGTTTGCGTGCGTTTCTTGGTGGGGGACTGTGGTCATGTCCATTGGGATGGCTTCTGTATTCGTGCCATCTGTGCCCTGCAGCTCCCATTGGCCCCTCTTGTGTTTCATTTGTTCGTTGGCATGCATGGGTGACTTGTACATTTCAATGGTTGCTTTGTGACTTCATTGCACCTACGGGGAGTTGTACTTTGTGGGCAGGGAGCGGTGTACAGGCACTCAGTGGGGCCGTTTACGGTTGATTCGCGATGCCGTACTTCTCACCATGGCAGAATGGTTCATTCCGCCATGCTTGATGGCGTTAGGTACATGTCCGCTAGGGTCGGAATTGGCGTACCCTTGCGCCATGGTGGTGTTTACGGTTTGGCATGGCGCGCGCGCGCGTGCTTGGTGCAGTTAGCGTTGCCGTTCACTACGGTGTCGCTAATGGCTTCGTACTTTGCGGTGACGGGTCATAGTCGCACCGAGCGCTATTCGATGGCGGTATTGCATTTCCGCCATCGTTTTCCGAATTCCGCCAGGGTCGTAATGAGGGCCACTTTATCAAGCCAGAAGTATTTTGGATGTATTTATCAATATGCCACCAGGCTAAGGGGAGGCACAGTGATTTATTATTTTGATCATAGGTGCCCACTGTTAAGTGCAGCTTAAGGGTGAAATTTATTTGGATTCTAGCAGGCTGTTTGTCAGGAAAGTACATGTTATTTTGTGGCTGCCGTGATGGCATTCTGTCACAAACCCCATGACAAATATGGACAATCAAATCCTTCTAAGCCTCTGACTCATCATCAATGCAAAAGTATCAACCAAGTCCATCTGCAGTGGAGTATAAAAAATAAACCAAACAGGGATTGCTTACCCTCGCAAATGGCATGCTTTCACAATCACCCTTGTCAATCTTGCTGTCATGTGATAGGAAAAATGTAAATATTTAAATATTTAAAATTAATTCTCATAGCAGCTATTCAGGTTTAAGGCATCAGATATTATCTTTAAGCTGAATTGTTCTAGCTCTGCAAATTACTAGTGTCTGTCAGGGCCTTACTGAAGCTCAATATACAAGTAGTCAATGTACAATGTAAGGTCCCTCCACCTTCTACTGCTTATCTCCCCTCTTCAATGACTAAGAGGTTAGACAGGACTTCCTTGCCCCTTACACATAATGGAGTGACAACCTAAAAAAAACAGACACATGGTTGGCTGAGGGTAGGAAACCTATAAGGAATATAAAGGTCAAAAAGCAAATCTACCTAAGAGGACAACAATGCTTAACATATACCGAATTGCACTGATATGCACCAAGGCCATAGGACCATACTGTAACTACAAATATGGGACTCTGTGACCGCCTTAAGGATCCAAGCACTATAAGATTAGAATTCCATTTGGAATCTAGCTACCAGGCATGTTTACTAACTAATGAGCTACTCAAAATGTTTTGAACTTTCATGTTTGATGCATTCAAGTTTTGTATAAAACAAGGGGCTTGAACTATGTACTAGGACTCAACTATGTATAGGATTATGCCTACTATATTGTACATGTAAATAATGTCAATCTATTAAAAATGTGTGACTTGAAAAAGCCAGACCAAGTGCGAAACAACAGCACATGCCTCCAAATGGAGCATGTTGGTACTTTTAAAACCATTAAAAACACTACTTTGGTTTACAACCAATAAATAAAATACTCATCACTGATACTTTTGAGAATATACTTTTGAGCTTGAAGGCCAGGCGCAAGTAACCTACCAAACCTACCTTCTTAATTCACACTTACAGGCTGACAAGTGGATATCAGTCAATGGTAGGTTCTGGTGGCAGGCTATACTGTTAAGAAGCACATTAACTGCAATCAAAACCTTACATTCAGGGCAGGAGCACTGGATAATATTCACTCCCCCTTTATCCAAAGTATAAAAGCTGCTCACCTTTTAAAACCAGCAATCTGTTGTGAAATATTCCCCGGAAAACAAAATCCTCATATGAAACAAGTGCTTGTGGTCTTTTGCGTAAGTGTCTGCACTGGAAACATGACAACCTGAGTGAAACCCTGGTAGCCAAACACTTGAGCAGGTTTGCCAAACTAAAAAAAACCAAGGGGTTGTGTCCACCCTCTAAAAAAAAGTTAAGCTGTCCACCCATCTGTGTCCTTTACTTGAAAAGCAGCTACAATCAAGGGAGAATTACTGCAGCAGTGTCCAGGATTGCAAACTCTCTTGCCATTTCATGGGTAAATACTCATGACTTACTTGCCCTCTCATCATTTTCCCTCTTCACCCCCATGTCTGGCTTTCAACAATACTCTGCTTTATAAAGATAACTTGAAAAATACACAGACCATAGTGTCACTCAAACATATAAATCCTTATAGAACTATGTTAGGCAAAAAGTGTACAATTGTGGCATTATTCCCCACTTCACGAAAATGCAAGAGGGAGGTTTAGATATAGGTGTGCAGGACAGGTGACCACAAATGTCCATATATAGAAGGGGGAATGGTCTTGATGACTGTTGCCCTGATGCTGGCGAGGAAAATGGGGAGGAGCGTGTTGGAATGCCAAGTAGGGCATACACACCCCGTAGCCCCAAGCGCAGCCGAGCGCTGGTGGAGGAGCTGGTGGAAGGGCTGTTGTCCTGATGTTGGTGAGGATGAGCACATTAGAATGCCGATCATGCTGTGTACACCCTGTAGTCCCAAGCGCAGGGGAGCACTGGTGGAGCAGCTGGTGGGTGGGCTATTGACCTCACGCTGGCAGGGAGGAGCATGCTGGAATGCAAAGCATGGTGTACCAACTCCGTAGCTACAAGTGCAGAGGGGCGCTGGTGGAGCAGCTGGTGACCGGGCTGTTGGCTGCTGGTGGCCCTACCTTGGATGCCCCAGAAAAGTGGTGTGTGAAGTTTTGCTGGCCTTGAAAGGAGAACTTGAGCACCGTAATGGACTGGAGCAGGAGGTAGGAGTATGCTGCTATTTCTGTCTTTGCTGCTTTTGGCCCTTGCCCTCTGCTTCTGATTCCTTGTCCTCAGACCCGGTCATGGTGGTGTTTTATTCGTTATTTGATCCCCAGTATGGTTGTTGGGGTGACTAGTTGTGTTCCCTCTCTTATATCTTGGGCCTTGAGCCTTTATCTGGATTCAGAAGAATAGATGCTAATTGCGCCTGATTGGGGCCATATTAACGCTGTTGTGACTGTGGGCATTTGACCATTGATCCACAGTGTTTTAATCTTGTCTACTCTGCACTAACCTTTACTCCTCCCCACTTCCTTTCCCCTTTACTGCCCATTATGGTAAGTAATGGGTAAACGGAAGGCCCCATCTTCCCCAGGTTGCATGGGTAGAAAGTAATCTAAGAAACTGTGACAGGCCGATACATGGAATTAATGTGCACTGACATTTTCGGCGCAAGCGTGCGAAAGCGTGCGAATCGCAGCACAAGTGCGAAAATCGCAGCGAAATACACGCACAGGGATTCATGGAAGTCTGTTCGCGTGTAAATCCCTGGATGTGTGCTAAAATTCTGCGTGGCGCACGCTGGCCCACACGTCTCCAAACAGCGTGCGCTAAGCGCACAGCGAAAGCGCACATAGCGCAGCGCACACAACAAAAGTAGGCAGAACAGGGGGCGTAACACGCGGAATGGGGAACAACATGTGAAAATGTGGGCATCACGGGGGAAGTACCGGAGGCAAATGCGCGGAACGCCCACACATGCGTCTACAACTCGTATTCATGGAATCGAACGGGGCTAATGCGTGTGCCAAAAAAAGATGCGCTAATCCTGAAACACGTACGCCAGCAGGAAGCAGGCGTACGTGGACCCACGCAGCATAAAATTGCGCGCAAACAACAAACAAGCTCAGACGCCAAGATGAATATACCGTTCCTAGCAGCAGTGGTCGTGGGATACCGCAGGAGGAGGAGGATAGTCAGGCCCATCATTTTTACACCCAGAACCAGCCTTTTTGGGATGCCTGATGACCAGGTGTATGGGATGTACAGGTTTCCACCTCACATAATACTCGACCTGGTGAGTGAGTGGGAGGATGACCTCACATCACCCACCCTGTGCTCCCAAGCACTCAGCCCCCTGGAGAAGGTCCTCGATGTACTGCACTTCTTGGACACTAGATCATTTCAGCGGACAAGTGCTATAGTGGGGGGGTGTCACAAGCCACACAGTCACGCTGCCTACACCAGGTGTTGGCCATCATGACTGCACGCCCATCAGTCCGCAGGCACTTATACCTGCCCAGAACACCTGCAGGGCAGGCTGCCGTCCAGGATTTCTACGGGGTGGCACAATTCCCCATATAGCCATTGATTGCACCCATGTGGCTCTACGTCCCCCCAGGGCATCTGAGCACATCTATAGAAACCGCAAGCACTGGCATTCCATCAACGTGTAGGTAGTATGTGATGCCAAGGGAATCATCACCTCAGTATATGCCAACTATCCAGGGTCCACCCACGACAGTTTCATTTACAGAATGTCAACCCTAAACCGGGACCTAGAAGCTGGGCGGCATGGCGATACATGGCTGCTTGGTGAGTATAAATGCCACTGCACATGCATGCATGTCAGATACTGAGTAATGTCACAACCCCACTAATGATACCCATCACCACCTCCCCAGGGGACAGTGACTACCCTCTGAGAACCCACATGATGATGCCAATTCAGAACCCCACCACGCCACCCGAGGTAAGATACAACACAGCCCATATTGCAACCCGGGGCATAGTGGAGCGTACATTTGGAGTGCTCAAGTCACGCTTTCGCTCCCTTGACCATTCTGGTGGGCAGCTGTTATATGCTCCCCCAGTAGTGTGCAGGATCATAGTGGCGGCATGTGTCCTGCACAATGTTGCAACACGCCGGGGCCTGCCGGTGGACATGGTGGTGCCCCCACATCCCAAACCACATGCACGCCCGCTGCGCATGGGAGGGGAAAGGGCACATGGTGAAGCAGCCCATACGCAGCTGGTGGCTAATTACTTCACATAAAATCACACCCCTGTGGAGTGCACACAGCCCTGGGACATACCAGCTGACAATCAATGATGATGACATAAGGGACAGTCAACTGTCACAACCATACCAGCCTCAGGTTGGTCACCTGGAAGTGTTACATTGTGTGCATCCCTACCTACCCAAACACCACCAATGCTGTGTCATCAAAAGACATACATCTATGCTGCTAAATTCATTACCCCCTTGCTAAATACAACATGATAACAGCACCATGTCACCCAACCCCTCCCCAGCTCCACCACCAAACACACCATGGCATGTCATGCAACGTGAAAGCAAACAAAGCAATGCACAAGACCTGACACAAGTGTCACAAAGTACACTGTCCCTAATGGAAACTGCCCACACACAATATGCTCCCAGTAATGTAAAACTAACAGCACACATTACCAAATACTTACCATCAACACAATGCTGCAACACAACATGGAAAAAAGCCAAAACATAACAGTACTAAGTTCAAGTAGTGGTAGTCTTACAACCTGAATATGCCAGCACATCGACCCCTTCCAACTGTAGAGTGTTGCTGCCATGCAAATGTCTCAGTGTACTGCATACAACATGAACTGCATCTGCAAAGTAGACGGCCTTGTGAAGACATGAGGAAGGAACCTGCAAATTAGGAGGAAGACATGGATGCACAAGCACATATCAATACACCATGCAGTGTACAATACAACAATATCCACTAGGGATGTCTACACAGTATTGACTACAGACTGCCCACACAGCTCATGGGAGCCTAACGTCACTGTGTAATTCACTGTCACTTGGTCACACCCTTTGCAAGCCCATGGAAACGGGAAGCAGGAGGGGTGTGTGTCTCACGAACCCAAGCATCTAACCCAAACTCAGGACAAGCCTGCATGTGCCCAGCCCGAATACAGTGGATGCCCATGGGAGCCACACAAGGCAACACACTGTAAAAAAAAAAAAAAAAAAATGGCCATGCGGGGACCAGGGGGGTGGGGGAGGCCACCCAGGAGGTTCGAGGACAGGGTGCACACCAACACCCACCTGCGTGGATGTTGAGGAAAAAAAAACCTCATGGCTATGCCATTGTGGGAGAACTGCTGTCGCTCTGCTCATCCTCTGCTGCTGCATCAGGAGGTGGTGGCACTATGGGAGGCAGCCCACACAAATCCCTGGTATGGTCCTCCATGGCAGCAAGTATGCGGGTCTGGAAGTCTGATTCTGGAGGATTAAAGTGCGGAGATCCCCATGCAGCACATCACGGGTTGCCTGCATTTCTGCACGATGGCCTCGCGTGATGCCCGGATCTCCTCACGTGTTGCATGCAGCTCAGCTGAGAGCGAACATGTGAGCTGCTCCAGCTGCTGTTCTGCCCTTAAATTACTGGAAGCCTCAAGTTCAACCAGAGTCTGCCTGAGGTTATGTAGTTCTACCCTCAGGGCTTCCCTGTGGCCCTGGGACTCTATTGATATGGATTCGCGCAGAGTCTCCAGTGCCGCCCGTCAATCCCTGTTGGACGCCAACATGTCTTCCCTGTGTGATTGGCAAATGGAGTCTGATGCCTGCTGTTGTTGCTCCATCTGCCTTTCAGGCGGGATAATGGAAGTGGTCACCCTCTCCATTGCCTGAGCCATCATTTCTACTGATGCTGCCTTTTGGGTTACCATACCGTACATGGAGTTTTCCCATACAGTATTGCCTGGTGGCGCACGGCCACCGCGTCGATGGGCACCACACCTGTTTGGGGCAAGGCGATCTGCACCTTGCTGTGCTGGCACTGCATTAATAGATAGTTTCAGTAATGGAAGCACAGCTATCTATTAATGAATGCATATTGGATGGAATATATATGTCATAAATAACAATGGGTTTCACCATGTCACTTCACTGTGTGCATCACATCACCATCAAACCAACTCACTAATCACAGCCTTGAAAAAGACTTAGGTTGAAACGCGCGTCGGCTGTGTAGCGATTTACCATGTCAAAAATTGTCATCCATTTCTACAATGATGTTTTCTTTGGTGCTAATTAACCAAATATAAACAACCAAATTAATGACTAAGACTTGACTGGACCATATAATTGATTAATTCACTCAACAGCGACCACTGGACCATCATACCCTACCAGCGCCCAACTGATCCAGAGTTTGTCATCCCCATCAATCTTCTAAACAAATGGGAACCCCGGAGTTGGTTCCCCGACAAACCAGGATCCAGGCTGCTGGTCTGATTCAGAAACAAGAAAAGAGGAGGTGCGCAGGAGAAAGGGAGTCCCGCCACTAATAACTCCACCATTGCTAAAACTGGTCTGCAGTAACATTGGGTTTTCACAACACGTCCCCCACTGGTGCCCGGTCGTGCCTGAGATTCCTCTTGGGTCTGCACCATCTCCTCAACCTCAACAGCATCAAGTGCGTCATCACCTGCAAAAACATGAAAGACAACAAATAGAAACAGGCATGAGCACCATAGCACACACATAGGCCGTGACAAGCCAGAGATCCAGTACATGATTTACACATGTCCCACATGACTATAACCCTGCCATGCAGGCACTGTCAAAGAGTTGGAAGTGGAGTCAAAAAGGCAGACACTGGGGAGAGCAAGATGGAAAAGCAACACATTTGCAGCATGTTAGGTAGCACTGTCATCACACATCAGGCTGTGAGTGGCATGTCCAATACACATACATGACACATGCCACCACACAGATGTCATGTAGCATAGCCACGGTAAATTACAACACTACAGCAATATGTCAGTGAATGAGTACTGTCACACATCCATGTCACATTGACATGATGCGAAGATTAATGCTGAATGGTGTTGTTAAATATGCATGTGCCACACACTGAAACACATCCAGTGTCCAATAATACAGTCATTGTGGGCTGATCAATGGTTGGTCACTTTAACATTACAGGAAACATCTGTCATCTTCCACATGCAAACAGGCCCTAATAAAAAATGCTTGCAGCCCAATACTCCATCGGCCTGAATGGTGTAATCATTAACATAACCAGGTAAAAATAGTGGCCCAGTGTGGGCTGTAAACAATGACCGAAGCATATCACATATGTTGCAATAGGGCAGAAAAATGCGTAGTAAAAATGGGAGAGTGGAAACAATCAGCCTGAATGAACACTTACAAAATCTGAACAATGTAGTTGCAAGATGACAGTTCAAGGTAAAGTGCACTAATGTGGGCGTAATTGGCAACTGTGGGCAGAAGGGATTCAGTCATACCCAAATCCAAGGCACGTGAATGTATGGGAGGAAGCAAATGGGTGACCCATAACACTCAGGAGTACACACCCTCACCTGGCACTCAATCAGAACCCGTCACCCAAACAACATACACATGGATTACACACACACGCATGGGCACTCACCGGACAATGCGTCGTAATCAGGTAGATCTCCCACACCTTGGATCTGTTCCTCTGTGACGAAGGTCCCAGCAACAGACTCATGTTCAGTGAGTTTGTTGTCCTCTTGTGGAGACCCACCGCCAGTCACCAGAGTAGCGGCATGATTTGAGGCCAGCTTGTTCTTTGCTCTGCGTTTCAGGTCATTCCACCGCTTGTAGCAATCATCAGCTGTGCGCCTCAAAATTCAAGGACACTTATGCGGTCCGTGATGGTCTGCCAGTGTGCCCTATGTTGACCAGGTGTGGTCTTGCACCCTGCAGTCACCAACATTTCACGGCTATGTGCTGACACATAGCTTACAAGTGCATCAAGTTCGGGGTCATTAAAGCTAGGCTTCCTTGACGAGCCGGACTGTGTAGCCATGTCTGGCGTCTCAGCCTGTAATGCCAGAGCACCCTTCTTCCTCTTCTTCAAAGGTGGAGCAGAGCCTGAGTGGCTTGCGCTGCTCTGGTCAGTAGGGGCAGAAGCACAGGTGGACTGGGTACTGGGAGTGTGCAAATGCATAATGACCATAGGTCTTGGTGCAGGCATTGGCTGAAGTGTGATGTTGGCAGGGGCAACATCAGTTTGATGGACCAGGACCGACACTGTCCCGGCTGGGAGACTCAGAGCTGGGCTGGATAGAGCTGCAGCTGCCCCTGCAGCCTCCCCACCCTGCCTACTTGGGGCAGCAGATGACATTGCTGCCCCAGATCCACGTGTCCTGGTGACACAAACTTGCACCGGCACACGTGGCTTAGACTTGCTGACCTGGAAGTCAGCCTGGGAGTCATCCTGTGCCGGCTCAGGTGCCACAATGGGCTGGTCCAACAAGGGCTGAGCTGGGATGGTGTCAGCCACGTTTCCCTCAACCATGGGGGGGGCATGGGTGTCCCTGATTGGTCCTCCACACATGGGGGTCTAGGGGCACCCTGCAAATTCTGGCCACGTCGTCTACCATGCCCACCGCGCCCACCTTTTGGAGGTCGGACACCTTTGCCTCCCTTACCGCTTGGTCGCCTCCCAACCATGGCACTGATGTTGTTGTGCGTATGAGAGTTGCAGTAAACAATTGTCCTGGGCAATTGGGGGTGAAAGGGGTAGGGTACTAGATGGAATTCATTCCCTAGTGCTCTAGCAAGGCTGTCTGTGACCCCTGGGGGAAGATGACGGGTCACGCAACGCACAGCACCCCAAAAGCAAAAAGTAACGTGCACGCAACCCCTCGTAGACCATGTGCGTGGAAAAATGAACCCGCACTACGCTGTGGCACCCAGAAACACAAAAACAAGCGTACGCGTGTTACACGCAGCCTACAATGACCTCTGAAGGGGTACGCGACTCACGGGGCAAGCACAGTTGGTAAATGCGTGCGTGACTCACCGTCTGCCTGGAAAAAGAAAGTGAAAAAAATGCACGTGTGTGCGTAGGCAACACCCCCGCCAAAAGAAGAACTGTATGCTGTCTGAGGAGACAGGACAAAAGAAGAAGTGAACGCTGTTTGAGGAAACAGGCCCAAAAAAAATAAAGAACGCTGTCAGAGGTAACAGGAAGTACGAACTTGAAACGCTGTGAAGTAATCGCGTGTGAACCGACAAGAAGTACAGAATTCACCCACTCGCTCTCCATGAAAAGCACGTACAACGGAATGGGGTCCTACACGTACCTTTTAAAGCGGCCCACACGTACATCATCACTTACGCGTGTACTCGCTAAGGCCCTTTCCTCCAATTACACGAGCTGACACTCGGACGTGCAGTTTTTGGACGTGTACTATGAACATGCACCCGTGTTGATGGAAACTCCCACGCGCGTCGCGTCACTTACGCGCGTAGGTCCTTTCCTAGGATTACACGCATCCACACGCGGACATCCAGTTTTCTCACGCGCGCTGAACCACTATGCCCACGTCACGAGGAAAACGCCCGTGCGAGTCACGTCACAGAAGCGCTTATGCGCTAAGGGCCTTGGTCCAATGAAACCGCGTACGTGTGCTGACGCGCTTACGCGTGAAGGACCTTTACTCGAATTACATGCTGACGTCAAGATTTTCACGTGCTAAATCACTCCGTATCAAGCTGGCCACGCAACAACACACGGAAGACCACGCTCCTGCCCAGAAGGCCGAATTACTGCCCCCCAGAGCCCCGAGGGCGCTCCCACCTGCCATCTGCTGCTGCCTGACTGCCTGCTGCCCACGTGCCATGCTATTTGCTGCCTGCACGTCAGCCAGGGCTGCAGTTGCTGTGACCACCCCTGCTGGAACCGAAGACTCCCGACTGGGATAACATCGCTCCGCAGCCCAGCCCCAGGACCCAGTTGCCCACCCACTCCTGCCTCTGGGGTTGCCATGTCGGGCACAACACCAACTGGCACCACTGGCAACCCCCAGCCAGAAAGGCAGAGGGCCACCAGCTTCAGTGCCAGGGAAGTTGGTGTCCTGGTGGAGCAAGTCCTGGGGCAGTATGATGCCCTCTTTGGAAGTTTGCGCGCCGACAATGAAGGATGGACCAGGATCTGGATGGACATTGTGACTGCCATCAACGCAGAGGGGGTGGCAGTCCGCGACTTACAACATGTCAAAAAGCGCTGGGAGGACTTCAGGTCCAGGACCCTCAACAAGGCCTGGCGCCTCTTGAAGGCAGCGGATGCCAAGGGGCGCCGGGGCCACCTGTCCGACCACCAAATGAGGGTCCTGGAAAACATATGCCCAGCGCTCCACGTCCAGGTCCTTGAGAGGCAGACCCGTGTGGAGTCGAGCGGTAAGTGTACATGCATACTGATTGGACGCTGTGCGTGTGGTGGTGTGCCAGTAGTGTACAGGTTGCACATGTGTTTTCGTAGGGCCATGTAGGGATGTGTATGAACAGGGGCGTGAGGCTGCCACATGTGAGTCCTCTTAGGTGTGAGACACATCGATGGTGTATGTGTTGGTAAGCATGCTGTGCAAATGCAGGTGTGGGAGCACACATGTTTGAATTTCTGTGTATGTACGTTGGCATGGTTGTGGTGTCACACATGGATGGTGGTTCCTGCTGCATGTATCTGCACTGTGTACATGTGCATGTGTGTGTATTTGACAAGTGTGCAACTGTGATGCAACATGGATGCACATGACACTGATATGTAGAAGGCTGAATGCCAGATGTGACATGTATGGCGATCGCATCACTGCGGCAGTTGGAGGAGATGTAGACATGCATGTAAGTGTGGTGGCATGTGTGCATGCCTAGTGCACTCCCTGTGTTTCATGTGATGTCAAGCTCACCTTCGGCTGTTCATGCTGTAATATATGTATGGATGTTGCTACCTGGTGCAATATTGCTGTGGAAATGCTCATGTGTGTGAGTTGAAATTACATGTGTGTCGTGGAGTGTGATGCCATGTCTGAAGTTTGACACTGCCACTCATGTGCAACTGTCATGTGTGTATCAGTCCATTGTACAGTGCCCTGATGTCTGTGTTTTATCCCTCCCTGTCTGCAGCGTCAACTGATGAAGAGGGCAGATAGGGTGCTGTGGAGTCCAGCGGCAGGGATCGCACCACCAGCCGGAGACGCAAGGCCCGGCTCCCCTCCCAGATTGTCATCTCGTCGGGGAGTGAGGAGTCTGGTGCCATGTCCCAGGCCGCAGCTGCCGAGGGTAGGTCCAAGAGGCAGAGGTCGGAGGTGGACTCCTCGGCAGCAGAAGGGGCAGCTGAGACCCCACAGGGTCCAACGGAGGAAGATGGCACGGAGTCATCCAGGTTGGTGGGGGGTTTGGTGGAGGAGGAGGCCACGGAAGGGACACACACGGGGTCTGGAGGTGGGGATTCCACTGGTGCTAGTGGTGCAGTGCAGGGGCAGGGACAGGAGGCAGCACAGGCAGCCGCGGAGGTGCCTCTGTGTAATCCTGTCCCTGATCCTGTCACTGCATCATCTGGCACCAGCAGGGATGCCTATGTCCAGACCCGTTTTCAGGGAGGGGATGAGCACATTATAACTGGCCTTCCTCTCCCTGCGGACGTGGCTATCCAGGACCATGTTGAGCCTGTCCTGAGTGGGATAGCGTTGCGTCAACGGGGCATGCGAGGTGACCTGCAGTCTTTTCGTGGAGAGACTGAACGTCGTCTCGCATGCCTCTTTGACCACGTTGACCTACTGGGACGGGTCACCGGTGCTGAATTCCTCCGTGTGCTGGACCTTCTTGCGACCCCCTCCTCACCTGAACCCCCTACGCGCCAGCCGTCCTCCATGCCATCTTCCCATCCATATATCACCTGGGTACTCTGTGGAGCAGCCCCTGACCCAGTGGCCAGGCTGGTGGAGGACACATCCCTGCCACAGTCGGGAGTCGGACGTCCAGCAGGGGTGGCCACCACGACAACTGCACCCCAGCCGGAGGAGGACGTGCAGGCAGCAAGAGCCAGGGTGCAGGCACAGGCACAGCAGCAGCAACATGGTGGGAGCAATGATGGCTTGGGGCATTCAACATCGGAGGGGCAGGCATCGGCCATAGGGCAGGAGGACCCTGGATTTCAAGTGTCTTCCGTGTGGCAGCGGTTGGGCCACGCCATAGATGCGGAGCGGCAGCGGGCGGAAGAGGCACGGCTCACAATGGTCAGGGCGGAGAACTCCATGCGGAGGGCCCTGAGGCAGGCCGAGTGCCTTGAGGCAATTCGCAGGGAGTTGGAGGTGAACATGTCGTCGTCCCTGCGAACCCTCGGACCATGGAAGTGGACCGCCTCCAGGACATTGAGCGGGAGTTCGATGATGCCCTGGCCCGGGACATCAAAAAGTGAGCTGTCAGACTAGCCCGCTGCCATTGTAAATAGTTAGATAGTGTTAGTTTTCCTTTCTGTTTTTGTTTATTTTGGGCCGCTTCGACAATGCACCACATTTTTGTATATAGTTCTTTATTAGGTAGTGTTTTTTGTAGGTTTCATTTCATTTGTTGGGCTCATGGACCCTGGATTGGTGATTTGTATATAGTTGAAGAGTGGATGTTTGTCGTTTTTATTTTAATTTCACCATGCCGCAATGGATTTCATATATTTTTTTCCCTTGGATTTGCTTTTGCTCTGAGACTTTGGACACATTTTCATTTGGATTTCTTTGGATTCTGATTTCATATTTTTATTTTTTCCGGACATGCCTCATTTTATTTCTTATTCCCATTATTGAGTGTTTTTTTTCAATACATTCATGTTGTGTTCAATACATTTTTGTTTCATACTTCTATGTGTGGTATTCTCTCATTGGTTTCATGCATGTCATGATATGGGTTTTCACATTCACTTGCACCCATTGTGTGTGTGACGGACATGTGTTCATGTACATATTTGCCATTCGGGTTGTATCATGTAATGGCCATTTCTCTGTGGGTGGATGCAATACTTGGTTCGGTCTTTTGGCTGGGGTGGCGTGGGGTGTGATGTGGGTGGCCATGAGGCCCATGATTGAGGATCGTCATGACGTGGGTGCTGGGGGACATGAGTGGGACATGAGTGGGGGCCTGCTGGCAGATGCCCCTGACTGCTGGGGCGTGGGGGTGCTGGGGAACATGTGTGGGACATGAGTGGGGGACTGCTGGCAGGTGCCCCTCACTGCTGGGGGGTGGGGGTGCTGGGGGACATGAGTGGGGGCCTGCTGGCAGGTGTCCCTCACTTCTGGGGGGTGGGGCTGCTGGGGGACATGAGTGGGACATGAGTGGGGGCCTGCTGGCAGGTGCCCCTGGCTGCTGGGGGGTGGGGGTGCTGGGGGACATGTGTGGGACATGAGTGGAGGCCTGCTGGCATGTGCCCCTCACTGCTGGGGGGTGGGGGTGCTGGGGGACATGAGTGGGGGCCTGCTGGCAGGTGCCCCTCACTGCTGGGGGGTGGGGGTGCTGGGGTCATGTGTGGGGGCCTGCTGGCAGGTGCCCCTGACTGCTGGGGGGTGGGGGTGCTGGGGGACATGTGTGGGACATGAGTGGAGGCCTGCTGGCAGGTGCCCCTCACTGCTGGGGGGTGGGGGTGCTGGGGGACATGTGTGAGACATGAGTGGGGGCCTGCTGGCAGATGCCCCTCACTGCTGGGGGGTAGGGGTGCTGGGGGACATGAGTGGGGGCCTGCTGGCAGGTACCCCTCACTGCTGGGGGGTTGGGGTGCTGGGGGACATGAGTGGGGCCTGCTGGCAGGTGCCCCTCACTGCTGGGGGGTGGGGGTGCTGGGGGACGGGGTGCTGGGGGACGTGAGTGGGGGCCTGCTGGCAGGTGCCTCTGACTGCTTGGGGGTGGGGGTGCTGGGGGACATGTGTGGGACATGAGTGGAGGCCTGCTGGCAGGTGCCCCTCACTGCTGGGTCGTGGGGGTGCTGGGGGACATGAGTGGGGGCCTGCTGGCAGGTGCCCCTGACTGCTGGGGGGTGGGGGTGCTGGGGGACATGGTGGGGCATGAGTGGAGGCCTGCTGGCAGGTGCCCCTCACTGCTGGGGGGTGGGGATGCTAGGGGACATGAGTGGGGGCCTGCTGGCAGGTGCCCCTGACTGCTGGGGGGTGGGGGTGCTGGGGGACATGTGTGGGACATGAGTGGGGGCCTGCTGGCAGGTTCCCCTGACTGTTGGGGGGTGGGGGCTCTGGGGGACATGAGTGGAGGCCTGCTGGCAGGTGCCCCTGACTGCTGGGGGTGGGGGTGCTGGGGGACATGTGTGGGACATGAGTGGGGGCCTGCTGGCAGGTGCCCCTGAGTGCTGGGGGTGGGGGTGCTGGGGGACATGTGTGGGACATGAGTCGGGGCCTGCTGGCAGGTGCCCCTCACTGCTCGGGGGTGGAGGTGCTGGGGGACATGAGTGGGGGCCTGCTGGCAGGTGCCCCTCATTGCTGGGGGGTGGGGGTGCTGGGGGACATGAGTGGGAGCCTGCTGGCAGGTGCCCCTGACTGGTGGGGGGTGGGGGTGCTGGGGGACATGAGTGGGGGCCTGCTGGCAGGTGCCCCTGACTGCTGTGGGGTGGGGGTGATGGGGGACATGTGCGGGACATGAGTGGAGGCCTGCTGGCAGGTGCCCCTCACTGCTGCGGGGTGGGGGTGCTGGGGGACATGAGTGGGGGCCTGCTGGCAGGTGCCCCTGACTGCTGGGGGGTAGGGGTCCTGGGGGACATGTGTGGGACATGAGTGGAGGCCTGCTGGCAGGTGCCCCTCACTGCTGGGGGGTGGGGTGCTGGGGGACATGAGTGGGGGCCTGCTGGCAGGTGCCCCTGACTGCTGGGGGGTAGGGGTGCTGGGGGACATGTGTGGGACATGAGTGGGGGCCTGCTGGCAGGTGCCCCTGACTGCTGGGGGGTGGGGGTGCTGGGGGACATGTGTGGGACATGAGTGGAGGCCTGCTGGCAGGTGCCCCTCACTGCTGGGGGGTGAGGGTGCTGGGGGTCATGAGTTGGTGATCACTAGTGCAAGGTGACATGTGGCTTGGCTGGGGGGCATGCCCATGGTGGATGGGTTGCCTGCGGGACATGACCAGGGGTGCAGGGTAGTCCCCTGTGGTGTGGGCTGCCTGCAGGGGCCGTGGAGGGTGTAGAGGGAACACCTGGGAGGACTCACACTGCCAATTCATGTGTAGGACTCCCCGCGCACCCCCGAAATTCACGTACCCCGCTCTGACAGCAAAATTGCATGTGAAACTTCCCGCGAACCCCAGTTATACACGTACCCCACTCGCACAGGGCCAATCGCGTGTGAAACTTCCCGCGAAGCCCAGTTATACACGTGCCCCACTCGCACAGGGCCAATCGCGTGTGAAACTTCCCACGCACCCCAGGAATATACGTACCCCACTCGCACAGAGCCTATCGCGTGTGAAACTTCCCGCGCACCCCAGGAATACACGTACCCACTCGCACAGGGCATTTCGCGTGTGAAACTTCCCGCGCACCCCCGAAATACACGTTCCCCTCTCCGATCGCGTGTGAAACTTCCCGCGCACCCCAGGAATACACGTACCCCACTCGCACAGAGCCTATCGCGTGTGAAACTTCCCGCGCACCCCAGGAATACACGTACCCACTCGCACAGGGCATTTCGCGTGTGAAACTTCCCGTGAACCCCTGATATACACATACCCCGCTACAATCGCGTGTGACACTCCCCGTGCAGCTGGGTACGTGTATTCGGAGGGGTGCGCGGGGAGTTTTATAGGCGTTTTCGTGGTTGGGGGCCTGTGCGCCATGTACGGGATTTGTGCGCTGTGCATGGCGCACGGGGAGGGATTGGGGGCGTAACTGGCGCTGCTGCAGGGTCGCTGCGCCACTCTGCACCACGGCTGGTTTTGGAAGCTAAAATCCATGAATACGCTGTGCGCGGAAATGGATTTTAGCACACGCGGCTGGCGCAGGAATTCGCACGCGCACACTGTGCGCCAGCCGCGTGCGCCACTTGTGCGCTAAATTCTATGAATTACCCCCTGAATGTTGTTCTTCCTAAAAAAATGAGGTTCTCTGGATGCCTACTTAAAAGAAATGTTGGGTAGGATTGAGTAATAAAATGTGCTTGTGGGGGATGAACTTGAGAAATATTCACATGCAGTGAGGTTAATGGCTGCAAGTGATTTTACTACTACCATTGGCAATACTGCTGTGTCATAAACCCTTGTAAATAACTGTGGACTTCTGCTGTGTCAGAATCCCTTGTAAATAATTGTGGACTTCTTGTTCTCGTTACTCCTTCAGTTGTGCCTGCCCTATCTGCACCTGTATCACAGTGTGAGGGCACAAGAGAGTTTTCCACCAAACGACTATCCAAGAATCCTGCTGATATGGATTCCCATGTTGTCACTTGACCTAGCAGCAAGGATGTTTCTCCAGCCGTCTCACACTTCATTTATATAGTTTCTGTTTTGACCGAGACTATGGGGAAAACAATATTATTTCCTTTTTTAAGTTTTAAGGAAAACAACTTGTCTATAATCGATCATTACCTTAGAAACTTGTCATCCTCTATGGAGCCAATAAAAGTCACTAATACAGGAACGTTGTCATTTTTACCCATGCAAACATCAGGACAATAAAAGCTATCTGTCAATACTAATGTTAAAGTTCATTCCCAAGTAGAATTTGCCCTTTTATCTGAAGCAGAGAATCTAGTTAGTGGTGGTGGTAGTGAAAATAAGGAAATCCTGATTACACCTACTTTTAATCTTCCCCCTTTGACTACTCCATTGGCGAGGATTGTGGCTGATGTCTCTGCCCTTAGGATAGGTCAATTTGAATCCACTGTGTCATCATTAAGTCTGTGCACTAGATCAATACAAATATTATGGGCTCACCCATAAATCCACAAAGTGTCTTAATGGCTAGGCATGTTCCCTGGTTGGGCACTACAAGAAAGCAATGAAAAGGGGATTATATAATATTAACGTTTTTCTAATCCCACTTTGTTTGATTAATTATTAAATTCCAATCTAAGTAGTTCTAGAGGGAAGGGGAACAGTATGTTTGTTTCCCTGTCTTACTTATAACCCCCTCTGTCATCATTTAAAGGCACTACCTCTAATGCTTCCCAAAGAATCCCCCCTATTACTGTAAACCTGCTTCATCATAGTGAATTGTCCCACTCTATCTCCACTCCATTTGTTGGGAACACATTAGTCCCGGCTGACCCCAAGCAATCTACAGATAGAATGGGGCTGATTGTAAAAGAAAATCGTTTAGAGGTTTTATCCACAATCGACGATATAGATTTCCAAGACGTGGTTGTTGCTACATACAAGGGTGTCCCAGAATGCCACTCAGTGAGAGATGTTTTAGTCCCACCAGTATTATTCACCAGTCCTATACTTTTAACAGTGTACACACCCGATGTGGCTTTTAACTTTATCCCCTCTGTTACCAACCCACTGCCATTATTTTGTGGAACATAGTGGGAGCAATGAGCAAGTTTGAAATGGCAGAAATTAGATCTAAGCTTAGCATTTATTACATGACAATGCTTCAAGAAACAGGAAAGTTCAGATATTTGCCTTGATGCTTTTACTGTGTATTGTACACCAACTGAAAGGGTCTGCAGCCGTGGGTGTCCTTTTGGGGACCTGGGCACACTGGTTAAATCATCATTTGATTGATCTAACATATTACTTTTAAAAATGATAAATGGTTCAGGGGATGTCCTGTTTTTAACACATTTTTATAATAGTTGTTATGCTGTGAATTCTTCTCTAAGTGATCTGGCTGAGGACCTAGACTTTATATCTGATTCTTCTCAAGCTAACTATTGTTGGCGAGGATTTTAATGCCAAAATGGTCCATGGCTTGGACCATTCATTTTATGAAAATATAGAGGATTGCCTTTTTAATGTTTCTATCTCTGTCATGACGGATCCCAAAATGAACGCTGAAGGTGCCAAGATGTTTGCTTTAGTACTCGAGCATGGCTTGCGTTCAGCCAATGGTAGATTCAGTTCTGATTACCCGGCAACATATTCTTTTAGAGGCCATCAATGCTCTTCAACTATGGATTATTTTTGCATTTCCCTAACAGATGGGCCCTCATTACGACCCTGGCGGAAATCGCGGTGCTAAATGCACCGCGGAGCACGGCGGAAAGCTGCCGATAGCGCCATGGAGGTTGGCGGATTTTCCGCCCCATGCCGACCTTGGCGGGGCGGTAAATCCCCATTCCCCATTTTACCCTTCCCCATTCCCATTTTTGCCCCATAGGGTATAATGGGAGTGGGGAAGGCGTTAATTGCGCCACCGCAAAATACGGTGGCGTAATCAACATCAAGGTCCCGTAGCGCCATGGATTTCTCCGCCCGGAAAAACCAGGCGGAAAACGTTCCATGGCGCTACGGGAACTCGTAGTAGGGCGGACGGGTCCGCCGCGAATAACGCTGGCGTAAACCCACTCCGCCAGGGTCGTAATGAGGGCCATGGTCTTTTATTATGGATATTAGTGTGCGTAATGACCTTTTTTAGTGATCATCATCCAATCCTACTACTACTCAGATGGCCATTGTACAAAGCTGATGATGTCACATTTCCTCATTTAGATGACATTGTTACTACTGGCATACATAAGAATATTACATTTGGAAGATGAATCTAAACACGGTATTAGATATAACAATCAGCTTTTAATTGAAATCAGTATTGTGCCTGATGCCCCTCTTATTAATGTTGCTCACAGTTTCACAGAATATATGAAGCTAGTATCATCCACTTTTTTAAAATCATCAGATCAGCAAACTCTCGGAAAATAAACAACTGGTTTGATAACTCATGTAGAAATACAAAGCTGTTCTTCTAAATGTTTCGAAGGATCCTAATTCGAAAAGATCTTCGGTTGTTAGGGCACGGTCTGAGTACAAAAAAACAATTGGCCAATTGAAAAAGGATTTGGATATTTCAGCTTGGGAAGAGTGACTTGAGGCTGCATTAGATAACAATTTGAGGAATTTTAGGCAGTTGGTTAATAGTGGCCTTAGATATGTCCACCTTATTGAAACTACTGTTAAGGACATGGATTGGGTTCACCATTATTTTCATTGTATGCTAATAATGACAATGACCCCAATGTTTCAGATTCTGTTATACCTATTTTTACTTTTAGCCAGGGGCCACATATTCGCACCACCCCCCTATCAAATTCTCCATAGAAGAGTTGTTGATTGCCATAAGGAAACTATCCTTTTATTTTGATTGTTTATTGATTTAGCTGATTTTAATCAACTTTACAATATATTTCTTACAAACATTAAAAGAACAAAGAACCTAAAATCATTCTGTTACATTATATGATCATGAACACATTAGATCATTCATTTATCCTGTGTTATCACATTAATATTAAAACCAATAATATTTGTTGAGCACATGTTAGAAACTTACCACCTTTGAACATCATCAATAGTCAAGTTTTGTTACATCTTTTAAAATAACATTTCCAATTTTAAGATACACTCCTTTACTCAGAATGACCAGTCATCTCTAAACAAGACTCTTCAAGGCTCAATTTTTAATGCATGCAAAAACCCAATTGCGACCACTCTGACTGATGTTATAAGTTCCCTAAATATAATTTTCCATAATATTATTATTTCATTATTATGCAAACATTATTATGCATTATTTCTGCCAACTCTTGCAATTAATGTTTCAAATACTGGATGCACAGTGATTTTAACATGTCACAGTCTACTAACAGGTGACGTAAGGTTTCTGGTTGAGTAGAGATTTTGCAGAATCGACATACATTTTCCTGCTGGTTAATAATTCTACATCTCGTCTGAATGTCTTTCGTGAGCCCTAAATTGAATCTTAAATGCAAGAAGTTCGTCCTATGCACAGGGGATGGACATTTAGCCATATATTGCTCAAGCACTCTATTGTGCTGAAAGTGGTTGGTTCTAAAATCTCGGAAGCCCTGACAATTCTTAATCCAGTCGTACTGGAACACTTTAATGTTCTCTCTGTTCTGATTCTGTATGAGTTCGTTTAGTGTAACATCAGCTTCTGCCAGTGATTGAACAACAATTGATTTCATCTTTTGCACAAAAGAGTCTTTAGAGGAAAACATATGTTTTGAAAGAACACTTAGCATTCTTGATTCTGAGGCTAAAAGGCACTTTCTGAACAATGCTATAGTTTGCCATCCATATCTCGCATACAGGGATATCAAACCCAATTCTTGTCTAATCCATGCGATTGGAATACATCTAGGCAGATTGAGGATGCTCCTCCAGAATTTACCCTCAAACCCTTGCCACACAATTTCAGATATATTTGTCTTTGTTTCCGATCCATACAATAGAATTGGTGTAACTTTTTTGCAATAGTATTTAAGAGCTGGCTTTATTGAAAACTTGCCATACTTGGTCTGAATGATAATCGCTTGAGAGATCAGCATGATAAATTTGCTTTTAAGGTTTGACATATAAACTTATCCATCCTTCTGGTCAGTAATAACCACCCCCAGATATACATACTGGTGAACAAGCTCCAATTCCGTGTTTTGCAAGCCCCATTTTGGTTTCCTTGACCTACCTCTTTGGTTAGAATTGCAAATCATAACTTTGTTTTTTTCAAGATTTATCGCCAGATAGTTCTTTTGGACTTAAACTGACAAAGCATCCAATAATCTTTGTAAACCCTGCAGCGTCTTGGATATCAGAACCAAATCGTCTGCATATAACAAAGCTGGAATGGACTAGGATGCTAACAGTTATGACTTGGTGCATCAGTTATGATGTTTTCAATAGACTCGCCAATGTCTGAAAATTAAAAAATGAAAGAGGGCTGAGGCAAATATACAACACTGCCTCAACCCTCCATGCGTCTCAATCCATGATGTCAGATCGCCTTCCAGAGTCATTCTAACCTGTATTTTAGTATTGGTATGGAGGGCCTATGTCAAGGCAATAAAGTAATCAGGGCATTTAGCACACTGTAATTTCTCCCACAGCAGTTCTCTGGACACAGAATAGAATGCTGTACGTACATCGGATATAATAGATGAAATTGTTGGAAGATTGATTGACGTTTCCATACCTGCAATAAAACCTGTTTGATATGGATCACACTTGCCATGTTCAATGTTCAATGGCCCATCTGTTAAAGTGTCACAGAATAAACGCAGAGAACAGTTTTCCTGGAGCATCCAATAGGGCGATCGACCTGTGATTAGAAGGTCAGGAACGATCTCCCTTCTTAAATCTCCTGCCTGTTGGAGCTGTTACTGGTTGGTGGTCCAGGGATCAACTGGTATTTGCAAATGATTCAGACTGTCTATTATGCAATGCGGAATTACGCATTTATTATTTTTATGTCCAGAGTATACCTCCATCAGAGGTTGTACAATAAAGTTGGTATGGTGCAATTTACACTTTAGACAGTGTAGACCAGCCATGAATTTTATTTTGTTTGGTAATTCAACTTCAGTAGCTTGGAGTTTGATTCTGTACTTTATGACATGACCTGAGGCTTAGAAAATGTTAATTAATTAAATCCTTCCTTTGTGATTTTACTTCTATGTTTTATAATAATTGTATTATCTTGTTCTATTTATTATGTAATTTGTTATTGATGTTTGCACTTCTTTTGTTTTTTTTAAATCCAAATAAAGTTAAATTATTGACTGAATGACCTTGATGAATGGCCACAAGCAACCGATGCTGATCCACCAAGGATTGGGAAGTGTAATGTACCTGTCCTTCTCTTTGTGGAGGATGCTGCTTCGTTCTCCCAATTAGAAAACAGCCTGATTCATATCTTAGATTTTATATCGTTTGACCAGCATAAGAGCTGGAGATAAAAAGGCCCAAAACCAAAGTGATGGTTTAGGAATCGCATTACCCGCTTAGACACAGAATAATAGTGAGTGGCACCCTCTTCGAAGTTGTGCAGACATACGATTTTCTGGAGATTCATTTGTCAATTTCT
Organism: Ambystoma mexicanum; assembly: GCF_040938575.1. NCBI lineage: Eukaryota > Metazoa > Chordata > Amphibia > Caudata > Ambystomatidae > Ambystoma > Ambystoma mexicanum. Next base: position 1,153,142,781 of record NC_090929.1, read on the forward strand.
GGTACCTGGAAGCCCCAAATGGAAAAAAGTGGGTTTGCCCTAAAGAGGGTGGGAGGTGGCATTTTACAATTTAGCAAAAGATGTGGGGCCATTCTGTATCTGCTGCATTCCAAGCAAACAAGGTTATTGCTATATTGAGTGCATTTATGCCAGCAAGATTGGGGGGGGTATGCCAACAATAAGAAGCTCCAGACAACAGTAAACGTATTTGTCAAAACACATCTGGGACTATCCACATCTTCCTCAAACAATATTGCTATGAACGAGTTGTGTCAGAAGCAAATCTATAAGGAGGTAACTTTAAGTCAAGTCCTCCTGTGTGCACCAAAGTTTAAGTTGCAGAGGAGAAGATGATCTACAAGGTTCATCTTCTGAATAACAAGAAAAGATCTCCATCTACAACCAAACAGAACCGCCATCACCTTGAGCCCAAGCATTATTCCCGTAGGAAAATATATACAAAAGGAAAGGATGCAAATGATAACTCCACATTGAAAAATAAATATACGGACTGCATCCTGTGAAAAGCATTTGAAATAAACACATGCAAAGAAATGTTGTGATATCAACAGCCCATATACAACAAAAGTGCTAAGGTCCACAGTAAATGACAAGTTAGAAAGTAAAATTACATTTTCTCTCATCCCATCAACAGTGCCGAGGAAATGTTTTCGCAAGGATAGGAAACCAGGGCTTTGAGGCTGGGCTATAAACATTATGACATTGCCTGGATACACGAAATGGCCAAATGTTCTTTGTTTCCAAAAGCATGCTTTGTGTCGCTCTATCCAAGCATTCGCTACAAATACAAGGAATATTTTCTAAAACTTAGGTTTGCAGTGGACTTGCTCCAAACTATCAGCAACTTCCATCAAACAGGACTTCCATCAAGAATACCATTCACGCTTACTCAGACACGAAGTCAGGCATTAGTAACAGCACGTTTCTGTAATCACTGAAAGGGAACAGGACTGCGTCATCCAATAGTTCTGAGCGACTGAACTTCAAAGAACTTTTGTCATGACAACCAGACCCCTCAGTGGTCACAAATGGACCAGCGCTGAGCTTCCAAGAACTGATACCATATGGCCTGTTGCCAGGCTAGGAATGGACATTTTGTGAATCCATCACATGAGAAGGAAAATAATTTCATTTTTAAATTTTATAAATGGGATCGCATTTTCTTGAATATATTTTGATAGAAATGTTGCAAGAACTTAAGTTTAAAAAAAAATGTTCAGGGTGAAAAACTGTCAGCTGAATGTAATTATTTTTTTATATATGATAATTCTGAAAATTATAGGAATGTAGATATTTTTGCACAGAAATGTTGCACTTCTATGATTCATATATTTGGTCTTTGCCAAAAGAACTTCGTTGTGTGCAGGTGTTCTCCATTCAACTGATGCCCCTGCCAGGGCAACAGCTACCCCCATTATATTGAATGAGTCAAATAAATTGCCTGCATAAGATGGCTGCCATGGATGCAGTCACTTCCACTTGCATCCTTCCTAACCAGGATGCACCTCCGACCATGCTGCGACCCAATTTGGTGAAGCCCAAAACAAATGGAAAGCCCTCCCTGAGCTGGGAGGCGAATCCGGCCCCTTGTGAAGGCTTCTGTGCAAGGCTCACTGAGCCTGTCATTGTCAAAAGAACTTCATTGTGTGCAGCTGTGCTCCATTGCACCGATGCCCCTGCCTGGGCAACAGCTACCCCCATTATATTGATTGAGGCAAATTGCCTGGATAAGATGGCCACCATGGATGCAGTCACTTCCACTTGCATCCTTCCTAATCAGGACCATGCTGCGACCCGACTGGGTGAAGCCCGAAACAAATGGAAAGCTTTCCCTGAGCCATGAAGGCCCCTGTCCAAGGCTCACTGAGCCTGTCTTTACCACAAAGTCTCGGGAGGATAGCTCAGCAGCAACGTGCTTGCCTTGGAAGCAAGACGACACAGAGCAATACAGGTTTGATCCCTGGGTCAGCGCTTAGAAATCTCTGGGTATTAAGCGTGTTATAAATAACCTATCATATCATATCAGAAGAACTTTGTTGTATGCAGGGGTATTCCATTCTACCGATGCCCCTTCCTGGGCAACAGCTACTCCCATTATATTGAATGCGGAAAATTGCCTAGATAAGATGGCCGCCGTGGATGCAGTCACTTCCACTTACATCCTTCCTAATGAGGATTCATCTCAGACCATGCTGCTACCCGATTGGGTGAAGCCCGAGACAAATAGAAAGCCCTCCCTAAGCCAGGAGGTGAAGCTGGCCCCTTGTGAAGGTCCCTCTGCAAGGCTCACTGAGCCTGTCTTTGCCTGTCTGTACAGGGCTGTGTCTGCTTCCTTGCATTCACCTTATACCTAAGGGCCTTGTTTACGCGCTTTACAAATAAAATAAATAAATAACGAAATAAATAAATAGAAATGATAAGGGTTGCTGATTAATAAACTAAACTGGATTGAACTGTTGTTGTTTTCCCCACTGCAGCAGAGACACAATGAGGGCAACACTACAACAAACCGAGTCTCGTGTTACCGATCTTTGACACGCTGCTATTTGCCTGGGATGCCAGAGAATCCAAGAATCCGAATGAAGGCACAACAATGTATTATTTCATTCATTACATTCTAAAAAAATCATTTTTTCGCAAGGCTCCACATGTTTTTTGAAGGCTTATGCATTACTACATGCAGTTGTAGCTGCCAATATGGACTACAAATCCCAGCATCCATTAGAATGCCAATATTCCCATAATGATTTAAACAAAAACATTGCTAATCAGTCTAACTTTAACATGCAACAACAAATTATCACAGAAATAATATCTTAATATTAGAGTTCTCAGAAAAATGTAATGTGTAATAAGGCCCTAATGAGGTACATATTTTTTAATACATTACTTCCAAAAATAAACTGTAATTTCCCCAGCACTAGATCATATTTTCTTATGGCGTAAATCACCCGGTCCAAGTGGTGGAACAGGGGGTAATGGCCCGGCAACCCAAGTTATCGAGATCTCCAGGCCGTTCCCCCTCAGGTGATAAAGGCTATTAGCACACCGGGTTGCCAAAGCAGTAACCCGGGGTGTTAAAAAAAGTATTTTCCTTCGTTCAACGGAACGCCATGCACATGCCATTGAATGAAGGAAAATACTTTTCAACGATGGCCGCCATGGAAAAGGAAGGCAGGGATCCGTACGGAGACCCTCTTCCCTTTCCATGGCGGCCAGCAGGAGCTGAGAATAAGTTAAATCTCTGGGAACGATCTCTGAAGGTGCGCTAATAATCACCCTAAAGTAGTGCCAAAAACCGAGCCTGAAAACTATTACTCCTACGTCCCGTCCCCTTTCCTCCATACTTATGGGATATTCCTCCGTCATTTGGACAGGACCGGAGCGCTTTGCAAAAAGCATTAAATAAAATTTAAAAAATTGGTCCTTCCTCTCTTTCTGCGTGGGGCCCGGCACGAGGCCGTAACCCCACCCATCTCGGCTCCGACCCGCACATCGCCCATCAGTCCTTTTCTCTGCACGTTCGGGACTGGACGCGCTTGCATCTGTGGAAGTTTTTCTTCCCTTTTTTCCTCACTTGCTCTCGCTAGCGATCGCGTAGTAGTCTATGTCGTTCAAACTAGACTTTCCAGATTGTAACTCGTGTAAGCGACGCTTTGCGAGGGAGGACCCCCATCTTCTTTGTTTAGAGTGCTTGGGTCCCGATCACTGTTGGGACTCCTGTTTCTATTGTGATTCCCTTTCGGTCCGGGCACTTCAACGTCGGTTAGAATGGCGGGAGGAGATTTTTCAGCGCACTCCTCCTGCGCATTTCCAATCCTTCATCGACGAAAAGAAAAAATGCCCGGTAAGTTCTTTACTTTTTAGAACACCCCAACCGGGAAACTCTTTCCCGGGGTCTTCCCGGTCCAGGAGGAGCGTCGACCGTTCTGTCACCGGGTCTTGCCCTGAGGTGCCTTCTGGGCCTAAAAAATCTACCGGAGTTTTCTCTGAGGGTCTCTGTAAGGGGCCTGTGGACACCAGAGTACATTCCAAGGCCCCTCCTGTGGGGGCTATTTGTGGTACCGGAGCTTGCTCTGAGGTCTCTTTATCAGCTTCCCTCAAATGTACCGGGGTGCACCCCGAGGCCTCAGCTGGGTGTGGTAATACCGAAAGTATGTTCGAGGCCCGCTGCAGAAAGGCTTCTACCGGACTCGGATCCGAGGTTCCTCTTTCAGAGGCTAAGCCAACCAACAGTTCTGAGGGGCCTGAGGAGGCCTTATCGGTGAAGGGTCTTCACTGTTCCCGCTCTTGTGGCGACGCCAGAACCATTGAGGGGGCAAGGAGTAAATCCTCCTTTACCGGCAGTGCTGAGGTCCTTCCTGTGAAGGCTAGTTTGGCTAGTGGTATGTCGCAGAAACATCCCAGGCCGTATAGTACCGGCTCGGCCGAGGTTCCTTGTATAAAGGCTAAAATGAAGACCCCTGATCTATCTGGGGGGACCCCTGCCTCACTTCCACACGTGCCGCAGCTCCCTTTAGGTGAAGACAAAATGGCGCCCGTTCCCGCCACAACCACGGTGGCCATTTTGGGTGCTTCCCCTACAACTACGCCATCGGCCTCAGGTGTAGGGGTGGTTTTGTTGGATAAGGTCCCCTATCCGCATCTCTTTCGTCCGGTTTACGACTGGAATGCACGGATGCCTCTTCCACACAACGTTCCGCTGCATGTCGGTTCGGCACCCATGATCTATGTGGACACCTCTGGGGATGGGCCTGTTTGGGAACCCTCCCCTCTGCGTCCCTGGAATTATCCTCCTCATGAGAGGCCTCCTCCGCCTGCTCCAAAGCCTTCTTCGGAGGATGCTTTTTTCGGCAAGTTTCAAGCGCTCATGCGTTCCGACCCCATGAGAAAATATTTCAAGAGTCTGTTTAAGGAAATATGCCCGTCTGCGCCTCTGGCTCCACCCGCTCCTCCGGTGGTCCCGCCGGCGCCGCCTTTGCCTGCGGTGCCTTCCCCTACCCTTCCGCCCTTGCCCCCATTGTCCCCGGTGGACAAGTCGGTGCCCGACGTAGTTCAGCAAGCTCATGACTTGTCAGATGATATGCAGGGCGATCAGGACAGGGAACACCAGCCCCGCTCTATTCGAGCTTTTCACTACCGGGTGCTTTTGGGTGCTTTCGGGGGCGTTGACCTTATTACCTTCAGAGCATACCGGCCTGTTCTTGCAGAAGGACGTTTTGGCTGAGGTCCGTAGAGTCTGGTAGAAGCCACACTCTGGACTTTTTGTCAATAAGAAAATTGACGCATGTTACAGGCTGCATCTTTCGTAAGAGGTACCCTTGGCTTCCTGCCCGCACCCCTCCTCCACGGTGGTGGCTGCGGCCACGTTACAATCCAGGCCTGCAGCATCCTCTTCTATGACGGCTTCTCAGGTCCTGGGGAAAGAGGACAAGCTCCTCGACTCTCTTGGGAGGAAGATTTTCATTAACTCGGCCCTGCAGCTCCGGCATAGTAGTATAACCAGATTACTCACCATAGTGATCACCTTACTCCTAGTCCATAGTCCCCTTTCCTCCATACGCCTGCCCGCCGTCCCCTCTAATAAGGTTCCTCTGTTATTGCTAAGAGGTCTTTGACCTGGCGATAGAAAAGGACTGATGGGCGATGCACGGGGTGGAGCCGAAATGGGCGGGGTTACGGCCTCACGCCAGGCCCTGTGCAGAAAGAGAGGAAGGCCCAACAATTTCTTTTTTTTTAATGCGTTTTGCAAAGCACTCCGGTCCCGTCCACAGGACGGAGGAATATCCCATAAGTATAGAGGAAAGGGGACTATGGACTAGGAGTAAGGTGATCACTACGGTGAGTAACCTGGTTAATCTAAATGCTTGGCAACGAGCTAGACCTACCCCCTCAAACTTCCCACAAAGTTTGTAAATGAATGTACAGAATGAGATTAAATTTTGGGGGAGTATCTCACGCTTAAAGCCAGTCTTTTCAATGTGACTATTGAAGTAATTCAAACAAATGTTCCAAATGTCCAAATCATTTAAGCGGTGATGTTTTTATTCTCCAATGATAAGAAAAAAGCCAGCCGACACGTGTTTCGACCCCTGGTTGTTGTCAAGGCTGTACATTCCATAATCAAACATAAACCCATCAACAATGTTCATTACATTAAAAACATAAACACAAAATCATAGTGGTGTAGAAGTGTAGAGGAGGTCTCAAACATGCCCTGCACTTCAGCCACCCATTCTGAAGTACCAGGAACGTTCACACCGAGATATGTGACATATAATGAGCAAATAAACCAGCAGAGAGCCGCACTAGGGCTCTGTCCAGGGCCAAACGGAAGAGCAATGCCTATTGAAATTCCAATAACCAGGCAACCATGGACATTAAGGTATCCATTGAGACAACCATACCAGCAAATTAAATGAAATGAAGATGGTTTAAACACTGTCCCAGAAGAAACTCAAAAGGCCTTAATGGAAGGCGAATGATGACATCACAAGGGCACGGACAGATGTACAGATGAAGAATGACAACCAGAATATGAAAAACAAAGGCGAAACACCATGGATAAGGATATCGCAGACATAGAAGAAGAGAAAATGTTGAAATATAAAGAAACGTAACAGCAAGCAGGTTGAAAGTATTCAACCAGCTAACGCCTGTAGATAGGCTTGTAACGCAAGAAGCTAAGAAAACAGTGCCAGGCTTGCTATGCTTAGTAGAATAATAGAGTGGCAAGCTCCAACTATATATCTACCTCAACGAAGCACATTATATAAGTGCAGTCCACTTTATACAAAAGCAGAATTAACCCAGGTTACTAAAGATCAAACAGTCTAGGATTCTCATTCCAGCTAAAACAAGAAGAGTTACGGCGGAATCGAAACTCAGCAAGGAGCAGGCCGTGCCTAGGAAATCAAGGCCAACCCAAGAGATGGAGGCGGATGGCAACTCCGGAGAATCAAAACTTAAGAGCAGAGCAGCCTGCCCCGTGAAGGTCGAGATAAGGGGGCCCAGGCAGGTGGCGGCCAAAAAGGAGAATTAAATGCACAAATAGAAGGAAAACAAACCCGATTCACGGTGTGCTAACACGTGACCAGCCAAGCGCGAAGAGGTACCAACGTCTGATGTCACCCAAAGCAGGAGATACCATAACTTTTCCTGACAAGAAGCTACAGTTTCGAGTCCAACCTCAGCCAACTAATTGACACATAGCCATAAAGTACTGATTGATGGAAGGGAGGCTGGGTGAATCTTGGGGCATCCTGTACCTGGGTGACCATTCTGCATGCTGCTAATTAAAGTGGAGATTTATGCTTAGGGTTTTAGCCAGCCCAATCACAGTGGGCCAAGTAATCTAAGGTCCTATAGATAGTAGAACCAATGAGATGTCATACTTTTAGTGACGTTTGCATGAGTAATGTAGAGGGAAGGGTGTAGATGCCCACCTGATAAGAGTTATCCAATCCTCACACTCCGTTACCATATACAGATATAGCACCTATACTTAAGTTACCTTTTCCAACCAATGGAATTGCATGACAAACCTTTGAGTGTTACACGTCAATGATGACGAATTTTGACTATAACTATTGTTTGAATGAAGATTGTTGGGAGTTGAAGCGAGACGGACCATCGCATCATTGCTGATCTCCATGTTTCCCTGTTTCTTGTACTTGTCATTAAACAGACTCCCCTTTGCCAAACCATTGAGTTGTCCTTATTGATTGGTGTTGGAGTAAGAGAATCCCGCACCCCATCCACCTCAAGGTGCAACTATCTCGTCTTAAAATACTTGAGGGCAAGCTCTGATTTTATGGGCTCGTCAGAGGTCAATTACCCTCGTTTACACTTGGTAGCAGAGGATGTTTGGAAACCATCGATTATTGATTAAAATAAGACACCTATTGACTGTTGACACGAAGTAACTCTAGGTCTTCGGCAATATCACGAGTCCTTCGCCATTTGGCTGAGTAGACTGTGAAGCTTCCCGTGGACAATGGTAGTGTAATTGATCCAAAACTGCAGTGGGGCCTGAAGGGACCCGTTTTAAAAAACCATAACCCTTCCCATTCCTACGGGCAGCGGATCAGGTGAAAGTCTGAAGGAGGCGGTAACGGAGGCAGTGATCCCGAGGGTCCAGAGAGGAACCATGCGAATGGTGAGCGAAAGAAAAAATTGAGTGCTTTGGCAAATTTCATAGGCTTTAGAACAAGTAAAGGGAAAAGGTAATGGAGGGAGGTGGAAAAAACAAAATAGTCAGAAGTAGAGAAGACTGTATATATATATAAGGGGATAATGACTCAAGAATAATTGAATAGTTAAAGGATACCAGGGTGGAAACCTGAGAAGTTAAAGAATACCAGGGTGGGCACCTGAGAAGTTAAAGGATACCAGGGTGGACACCTGAGAAGTTAGAGAATACCAGGGTACACACCTGAGAAGTTAGAGGATACCAGGGTGGACACCTGAGAAGTGAGAGGATACCAGGTCGGACACCTGAGGAGAGAGAGGATTCGCCTTATTCCTGCGCTTTAATCTAGCGGCCAAGGGAAACGTGAAATCAGAGCCCCATATAATAGGGGACGATTACGCTACTACCACGTTTAAAGACGTTGTAAAAGGGGTTCGTTTAAACTCCATGTAGGGGTAATAATTAGAGGCAGAGATATTTGTGCCCAGCTGGTGTCTGTCTAGTCTGTTAAGAGTCTGTTTTACATGTTCTGTTGTGCCATCACGTGTGAAGGAATTCTTTTGTGTGTTTTGAGTGAGACCTGATTAAGATTTGCGCGATTCAATAGTTGAGATGGAATCGTACACGAATTGATGTTTATGAGTAAATTGGTGATATAAAAGATTTTGGCGGGAAAAAGTGGATAAAAGCTTGCAGTGTTTGGTGCTTGCTCATATTGTTGGAAGTGTTAAAATTGCATGAAAGCATTGAAAAGCATTGTATAAGAGGAATAGAAACAGATTTAAGCATGGAAGACATTACTCCATTAGCACACTTATGTAAGCAACTGCCGAAACACACACCCAAGCTTAAGAAATATAGCACCGAGTGGGTTAAGGGTACCGCTCACAAGATGTTTATGCCGTGGCCGCAAAATGGGTCTTTATCTAAAGCCGTCTTACAACACATGACGACATACTTGCATGCCACATATACAGGCAAAAAGCTAGAGAAACACCTTGCTGTTCTAGAACTTTGGAAAATGTTCGAACAGCCAAAGGAGGAAGAGCCACCTGCAGACTGGATATTAAATGTATGCACAAAGGGGGGTGGGACGCCTACCGCGCCACCTGCCCCGTCTGAAACAGAACCCGAAGAAAGTAAGCCTGAGGCACTCTACCCATTAAGGGAGCTTTAACAGCCACAGGGTACAGCAACCCTGCATATGAGTCACCTACTCAAAGTAGTGAAGATAATCAAGGGAAGGATAAGGACTCGAATCTCACCTCCATAGTCCCGAGGTACAAGGGGAGACGCAATGATGAAAGAAAGGATCAGGCACAGACAAGTGCATCTCTCGATGAGGAGAGAGAGGGAAAGAAGTGGAAAGGAAGTGAAGACAGAACTGATGAGATATAATTCACGAAAGATGAATGGATGGGAGGACAAATTTTATTGAAACTTGATGGGAAAGTAAGTGATGATGTGAGACCCAAAGAGAGGTTAGATGAGGCACAGAGAAAGGAGAAAGAAAAGGAGTTAAGGAATGAAAGGATAAGCAGGAAGGATAGACTCAGGCGAGAACAGCTATATCGCGAAGAGCAAGAAAAACAGCAAGATTGCAAACAGAGAGTAGTCAATGACCAAGACAGACAGAAACAGCAAAGGTTGGAAGAAGAGCAAAGGGTATGTGAAAAAAGGATAAGGAGACAAAGAGACGAGGAAGTTCGAAAGGCAGATGAACGTAGAAATGAAAAAAGAAGAGAAGAAGATAAAGTCAGAAAAGAGGCGAGGAAACGCAAATAATTTGATGATGATATTGAACGAAAGTGTAGACAGAGGGCACGCGATCTTGAATATTTGGAAAGGTAAATTAAAAACCCTGATCCATTTGTAGACTGGGAAGATATTGAAGAATTCTTTCCTGCGTACGATTCAGTACCAGGCACGTCTAGGGCAAATATCGAAGATGACTTCGACACCAGAAGCTTCGGGGAAACGATCGACAAAATATATGATGAAATGGGGCTAGAACGAACACCCCACGGAGAGGGGCAGGACGAGCGCCTGGAGAGCACTTAGCTATATGACACGGAGGATGTCACCCGAAGTAGTGGGAGTAGGAAACTGTCCCTGGATAGATTGTCCTGCTCCTCGTGGCAGGGGTGCGTAGATGTGGTGGCGAGCAGCGACCAAGTTACTTCACTGGTGCAAGCCCCCCTCCTGTGGGAATCCAGGCCTGCTGCAACTCCATAGGTTTGCTGCTTTACAGTCTTTATATGCAGTTCTTATGTTCCTCTTAGTTCGAATAATAATGTCTTGCTTCTTTCCTTTTAGGTATGGAAAGGTATTTTGGTGAAGATGAGCATGGGCCGGTAGGCGAAAGCGCGGTGTGCGCGATGCTGTCAGGTGAGTAATGCGCAATGTGCGGCGCTGTTTCGCCTTTTATATTGCTAACCTGTGTCTTTTCTCTCCTTGCAGGTTGCAATGTTCCTCGCCGAGCGCCGTAATGTTCCAGCAATGATACTGACCATGAGATGGCTACCCAGGTAAGAATTGTGTGGCTTTCTTCATTCGGGAGGAAACATGAGTAAACGCTTACTAATGCTGTCTTTCTTTCTCCTCTTTCCAGGTTATGGTATTCCAGGATGCATGCAGTGCCGGATGATGGAGTTTGTACCTTCAGGTGAGTGGAACTGAAGTCGGCGATGGATTGAAGGCAGGATACTGTTCCAGGTAAATTTTGTAGTGCTATTTCTCTCTCTGCAGGTCCTTGGTTTCAAGTAAGCTGGCATCAAAGAACTGGACACGGTGAGCATTACGCTGCCCACAGCAGAATAACGTAAAGCATGTTCTGCTGTTTGGGTGTGGTTTAAATAGTCTCTGGTAAAATAGTCCAGGTAAAGTAGTCCCAGGCCTGCCACTCCCAAAAGACTAGACCGCATAGCTCAGGTCCTTGTAACTGAGCTATGTGTGTGCCTCCATGTTGGCTGAACCCCCCTAAGTTAAATAGTCCCAAGTAAATAGTCCCATTCTAATGTTGGTTTTCATGATGGTTATGAGCCTGGCACCAAAGGCTCCAGGACTGACTCCAAGAGAGTCTTGGATGAGGTTTTAAGGCCTGGCCCTAATTGGAAGGCTGACTTGCTAGTGAGGGCCAGGGGCAAGGGTCATGAGAGTACGATGGTCAGATGCTAGCGAGTCCGCACCAAGGGCATCAGAGTCAACCACACAGTTTGACCGGCATGAAGGAACACCCCATGGTCAGAGGGGGGTGTCATCATTGCCCTATGTAGAAAGATTGAGGACATTGCCAGGTAGACGGCGATGCAGGAATATTGCCCCTGTTATAGACAGGAGAGCTCTGAGGGGCGAAAAAGAGGACTGTGCATTCCAATTTCCGCTACTAGAGAAAGGGGGAGCAGGACCACAATATATTCCATGGCCACACATGGATCGAGAAAACCTGAAGAACAAGCTTCCAATGCTGACATCGGGAGCCACAAAATGGATACATGAGTTCGAAAAAATGACAGGAGGAAACACGCTAGCTATACGGGACATTAAAGGTCTCCTGATCGCCATACTTGGTGAGAGAGCGGACGATGTGTGGACATGGGCAGGATACCCTGGTGTAACCCCAATTAATACCGCGCATGAGGGAGCGCCATTTAACAATTACAGAGCAGCAGTATGGAAAGCGATGTCCAGTCATTCATTCGAAAACAAAAGGATTGAATGCAATACATTCGAGTCAAAAGGACCGAAATAAAAAGACAGAATGCCTTTTTTTAATGTATTTTTTTGGGAGGTTTTGGTATAGGTAAAATTGATGGTTTTTGGCCTAAAAACAGGGGAAGTTGCAAAATATTCGGTCTTTTTTTTCGGTCCTTTTGACTCGAATGTACTACATTTCGATCCTTTGTAGTCGATCCTTTAACCCATAACCATGGAAAGCACTATGAGTGCTTTACCCAGACACTTCTGATATGGGAGCTAAAATGACTCGAAAAATGAAGGAGTCAGAAGATCCGTTACTTTATGTCCAGAATTTTCAAGACGCGTGGGTGCTCGAAACTCATGAATCTTGGACAAAATCTATACCTGTGTTTTACCATATATTGTGCCATGGGTTGCCAGAACCAGTGCAGAAACAGCTCAAGATATTGGTAGGAGTTGAGGCTAAGCCTTGGGCTGAAATACAGTTAACTATTGCACATTACTGTAGATTGTTACAAGAAAAGAATCAAAAAAAGGAGGCAACTCGAAAGGGTGAGGAAGCGAAGCTGGTGCACAAGAAATTCTCGAAGTATGCTCTTGAAGGAGCCATGTTAACTAACGCAGCCGAACAGAACATGCAACAGGTGGCTAGCCCACAACACAGCAACCAGGGTAACGTAGGATTTTACCCGAGGGAAAGAGGTTTTAGAGGAAGAGGATGGCAGAGCAATCAGGGAGGTTTCCAAAATAATCAAGGAGGTTTTCAAAATGTGCAGAATAGTAGTCCAGATATGTCAAATGGACAGATAATCCGACCACCACCAGTATGTTGGTTGTGAGGAATGACAGGGCATTTGGCGCACACGTGCAGAAGTATAGGCATGTTGCAGAATGGCCAAGAAATGGAGGCAGGCACGGTGAATCCACCTGCTTTCCCAGAACAGGACGTTGCACAGAATCACACGGTGCAACAGCAAGCGCCAGGAGTGCAGCAAGGTGCACAAGGGCTGCAACCACAAAACATGGGGAATTTTTCACAAGGACAATCCCAACAGATACCGTCGCACGTGTCACACACAATGAGCACAGGGTAGGTTCAGAACCCTGGAATGGGAAGCAACACTGGGAATGGGGAAAATCTGCAAGTGCACAGTGGGCCAAACTTATATATAAACTAGGACAGCTCACTGGGAACCCTGATGTGCTCTATCCTATCAGTAACACCAGACCCTCATAGGGAACCTAGGGTGAATGTTGTTATAGGGGCTAAAGAATATTCCTTCCTAGTGGACACGGGTGCAACACGCTCGTGCATACGTGAAGGCAAATTTTCCTCGTCCGGTGAGGCCATAGATACTCAGAGTTTTACAGGAGCTCACAGTTGAGTTCCCTTTGCCGACGCTCTCCCAGTATCCATAGGAGAGTGCGAAATGAATGTACCCTTATTCTATTCACGCCAGACCCCATTAAACATTTTGGGTCGAGACTTAATGACAAAATTGAATATGTCAATTTTGTTCACGGGGGATGGCATAGTATGCTCCACTCCAGGAATGCATTATTCAAATGTATGTGAAATGATTAGAGCATAGTCAGGACACATAGGCATGAGAGCTACACCGCTTGAACCAGACGTTTTCGCATATTGCATGCAGATGCTTATGGCGGGATTGCCAGGCCTTGCAGACAGAATTATGAGAACCCCTGATGAGTTTTTATTCAGACCAATAATACCTATGCATGAAGAGGAGGGACAAGTATTTCCCTTGATGTTACAAGCTGCAGAAGTGCGAGGGAAAGTAGCAATGGTCGACGGAAATGATGATGAAGGCAGGCAATGGTGCGCGATCATCGCCATTGAAGAAGGGTATCGAGTGACTGACGTCACTGATGATGATCTGTTTGAAGAACAATCAGACTCAGAAGAGATAAGGGTGGAAGTGAGTCTCGTATTTTGGGTAAAAATGATCAAAAGAGAAGTGCCTCAGAAAATGATGTTGGCACTGAAACGCCCGGATTACTTTGATGAGGATATAGCCAAAATATCTGTCTCAGTATGGACTACAGGAACCTATGACTTAGGCCTCTTGAAGGGGGTGGGAGAAGTGAAAATTAACTTGAAACCAGGAGCAATTTTGCAGAGAGTCCGACAATATCCCAGAGAGGCAGATGAAGGGATTGCAAAGACAATCTCTGAGATGATGGAACAGGGCATCTTAGTGACATCAGAATCGTCATGTAATACGGCGGTTTATCCTGTCAAAAAATCAAAGGGAGGGTCTTGGCATTTAATCCAGGATTTATGAGCATTAAACGATATTAGTCCCTTTAGTCCCTAACCCGGCTACAATTCTATGTAATCTACCCGTCGAGGCAAAATATTTCACGGTGATTGACTTGAAAAAAGCCTTTTTCTCAATCCTGTGGCACCGTGACTATCAAGATCTGACGTCATTCACGTTCAGACAAATGCATCTGAAAGCACGAGGTTGCCACGGGGGTACTGTGAGTCCCTGTCAATTTTCAATAGAGTCCTACAGATGGACCTGAGCAATATTGCACTAGAAAGTGTCATCTTGCAGTACGTGGATGACATTCTAATCTGCACTACTAGAGAAGAGCAATGCAGGTACAATTCTGTTCAGCTATTTGACTATACTGGCTGAGAAAGGATATAAGGTTGACAAAGAAAAGTTACAATATTGTCAACAGGAAGTATTATACATAGGCCAGCTAATTTCTCATGAAGGGAAGAAGGTGAACCCAGAAAGGGCTGAAGCAAATTGAACATGGCTAAGCCACACACAATAAAGCAAATGCAGAGCTTTTTAGGCCTATGCAACTATGTCAGGGCATGGGTGTTCGATTACAGCTTGTATACTAAGCCTTTACTTCAGGCCCTAAAGAAGGCCCAGGTGACAAGAGAAAAGATTGAATGGTCTGAGGCGATGGAGAAAGGGTTTTCTGAACTCAAGAGAGCAATTTGTACGGCTCCAGTTCTCGGAATTCCTAACTATGCAGAGGAATTCTACCTATTTTCGCACACAGATGGCAGCATCATGACGGCAGTGCTCGCTCCAAAAATGTTGTTGGGGTACAAGCCCTTAGCATATTACAGTGGGAACCTGGACCCAGTTATGAAGGGTCACTTCCCATGCGAACAAAGTTTAGCTGCCGCAGCGTTCGCCATAGAGAAAGCGACAACCGTTGTAATGGGATGTTCCATGACGTTATATGTCTAGCACTCATTATTTGCCATATTAGAGAAACCAAAAGGTACACTGACATTGCAGAGCGCTTCTGCTTATGAAGTAATCATATCAAATCCATTGATTAAAATAGTATGATGTAAAATAGCGAACCCAGCTACGTTCATAGCTGAGCCAGTCGCTGAAGGAGAGCCGATGCATGACTGTGCGAATTATGAAGAATTCTATGATGAAATCCCCACGGTGAAAGAAAATGCCCTGGCGGGAGGGGAGATCGTCTTTATTGATGGGTCTTCGAGAATCAATCAAGATGACGGACAAAGATACACTGGTGTCGCTGTAATGAAACACATAGCGAATGGAGAATTTCGAGTACTCGTCAGTGCACAAATACCATCTCATTATTCAGCACAGGCTGCAGAATTATTGGCGTTGATACTCGCCAATGAGAATCACGCAGACCAGGAAGTAACGGTGTACAGTGACTCCGCCTATGTGACGTCAACAGTGCACGCAGGCTTAGCGCGCTGGAAAAGGAGGGGCTACCTCCGAGCGGACGGCACGTCAGTGCAGCACACAGCCCTATTGGACAGGCTAATAAAGGCACTTCAGCTCCCAGTGGGCATAGCTGTCGTGAAATGCACCACACACACAAAGGGGACAGATTTTGTGTCACGCAGAAACCACATGACAGACACGGAAGCCAAGCGTACGGCATCAAAAAATGAGACGGTTATATGAAGTGGGAGTGGCATGCACCCATGAAAGGATGATGGTAGCACGAACCGCACCAGAAGCCTATGCAACTAATGGAAATACAGGGAGAGCCACTGCAGGAAGAGAACCTGTGGAAACGTCGAGGGTGTTCTTTAAACCCCTCTGACAGCTTGTGGAGGCAAGACAGCACTGGTAAACCAGTTATGCCTGTAGCCCTACTAAAAATAGCGTTGGAACAATTGCATTACCCAATGCACCTGACAAAAGAGAATCTAGCAGCAACGCTTGCAGAAGACTGGTTTACACCGAATTTCGCTGAGCATGTTGCATTCTTTATGGCGAGCTGCATAATCTGCCAGCAATTCACCGCTGAGCACACATTAAAAGTAATGAGAGGAGTCATCCCCCAGCCAGATGGGCCTTTTCAGCACTTGCATGTCGATTACGTCAACACGATTCAAGTATGCAACGGGTACAGATACTTAATTGGCGTGGTGTGTCCATTCTCTAGATGGATAGAAGCAGGTCCATGTACACACCCAAACTGTACCTGTGCGGTCAAATTCCTAGTGAGGGAAGTGTTCCCTAGGTGGGGGGTGTGTGAAGTAATGAGATAAGATAATGGGGCTCATTTTGTAAATACAGTCTTTGAACAGATCAGCTTGTTGCTTGGTATAAAGTATAAAGCACAAGTTCTTGTTGGCGCATCATCCAGAAGGTAATGGAATTTGTGAGAGGCTCAACGGCTTGTTAAAGGAAAGGATAGCCAAGTTGAAGCTTACTCTGAAGAGGGGATGGTTGCACTGCCTTTCATTGGCATTGTATGCTCTTCGGAACCAACCAGGCTCTGACCATCATCTTACGCCACACAAGATAGTCACAGGAAGGAGAATGAGGACCCCTTTAACCCCTCGAGACAGAGCTAGATGTGATGCCCAGTCAACCCAAGAAGTCCTAGGATGTGAAATGCAAAAGTACTTGAACTGCATGATATCCATCCTTACTGAATTTCAGCCCAGCTACAACGACGATGAAAAGGGTGCAGTGTAGCAGACACT
The DNA here is from genome assembly GCF_040938575.1 of Ambystoma mexicanum. Taxonomy (NCBI): domain Eukaryota; kingdom Metazoa; phylum Chordata; class Amphibia; order Caudata; family Ambystomatidae; genus Ambystoma; species Ambystoma mexicanum. The sequence goes on from NC_090929.1 coordinate 1,153,159,676, forward strand.
ACAACAGACTCAGTTCAAGATCTACATGTTCCACTCGTGTTCCCTGGAGATGGTGTGCTAGTGAAGAATCACATGAGAAAAAGGTGGGACGAGCCAAGATTCAATGGTCCTTTCATCGTGGAGGACTGCACTCCGTCAGCTGTGAAATTGCAGGGCAGGAGAGCATGGATTTTTCTCAATGACATTAAGCCCTATATCGGAGAAAGCCTCATAGCTGCACCCCACCGCGAAGAGACTACAGACGACGGGGAAGACCACAGCAAGTGCAGACGAGATCCATGACAAGGAAGAAGGACGCATGAGCAGCAGAGAAAAGACAACAAATTCTTTTGCAAGTTGTGGCTTTACTTGGGCGCTTCCTCTAGACAGAAGAGGATAAGGACATAAAAAAGGGACACTCTGTGCATCCTAGTTGCAGGGTGAAGATGAAATTGCGCACATAACCCACAACACGTTTTTTGTCAACACGAACTTTTGAACCAAGTCACACTTAAGCCTTGTTGAGGAAAAGACTATAAACTTTGATCAAGGACTTTTACATTGAAAGCAGATACAGTATCCTGATTCACACAGTACCAAGACTTTGTTTGGCAGCACTTATGGTGTCCCCCAGTAGAGACATCATTAAGGATGAGCTTACTTATTTCCACTTAGTATTAGTATCATATCCGTCACTGGTAGGGAGGGTCACCAGTGTCACAGAATTTCTTCAAGATCCTGACAACGAAAAAGTGATCAGGCACCTGCTTACTGTCATTGCGGAAGCCTTCATCGTACTCCCGCAGTACAGTGATAAGGGCACAAATGCTTCCACCACAGGTGATACTAAGTGAACTCATCAATACACTTTTCTTTCACATAATCGAAGAGTGCCCATCTATTGTCGGAAGAACCACAGATACGTTGACATTTATTCGAGATCCAGCAAACACTGAAAATTTGATTCATCTGTTAAACAAAATCAGCATATTGGTCGCACTCCACGCGACTGGACAGTGCAAATATTGTTCACGTCAAGTAAAGATCTTATAATCCTGAACCCAGCAAGGCAGGACGAATGTCCCTTTCACTAGAAGACAGCAGACTGGTGCACAGTGTCTTTTTCCGCATAGTGGCTGACTTTCTTGAATTACTGGGGAGGCCTATCGAAATGGACGCCCCCACATTCATCTGAGATCCAGCAAATATTGCACAATTGGGAATGCTCCTGCATGGAATCATCCTCCAAGTAGAACTTTCCAATCATCGAAGAGACTATCTGGGAAGATTCTGAAAAAACGTTCCGCCGAGGGACAGATCGAGGAAGCAGAGTCAAGAATTCATTATTATATTGTTGTCATTTTTCCCTATTTCATCGTACTGTCCAGTGTCCAATATGTCCTTCGGACTGAAGCAGATTAAAGGAGTGGACTGGGAACTCACGTATTTTGAACATGCACATTAAAAGTGACTCATCGAATTGTTAGTCTAACCTATTTCTCCCATAGTTTAGCAAATGAACTGTATCCTGTATTGAAAGACAATTACCTCCCGCAAGAGGGGGACACTTGTGAAGCACTTGACACGTTATGACACAAACTGTTCAAGGAACGATACTGAGTGGGGGAAAACAGTAACATTGACACTACATTAAATGATCAAGATGGGGGCCCAGAACAGTAACCTGGTCCTCCCACAAGCAGAGAGGCACCCTCGCTTCTCTGGAAGAAAATGCTGTCGCTGTATGCATCGAAATATAATGTGCTTATGTATTATGATTGTCATTATTTTCCTGTCATTAACGATCAGAACTGCATTTTTATTGGTGCACGAAGCGCTCCAATTGCAGTGCACCCACCTGATGATGTACGCATGAAACACACAAAAGCACCCAGACCTTATATAGTCATTCCAATCCCGAGAAAATATTATGGTAAGGTAAATGAAATGAACATTAATGTAATTAGCAGTGATACATACACACTTGAGGTAACAAATCAACAGGAAAGCCGAAGACAGGGTCGTCACAAAAAGAATGAAAACATAGCACTGACACATACATGCACACACACAAAAAATGCACACAAGATGGGCCGAGAAGCAGCAAGAAGATGAGACTGCCTACTGAAAGAATGTTCACAGGAGATAGTGAGAAAAATCGAGAAGAATCAAGAGAAAGGCCAGCAAAAGCAGTTATATCAGAAGCTCTCAAGAAGACTGAAGCGGCCTCAGAAAAACTCCCCACAAAGACACAAATGTTAGTAGATCTTCTACTACCACACATAACCAGAGTAAGAAAACTATAAGAGAAACTGATGGACAAACCAACAGAGATTGAATCTACAAGCACGCATTGTCCAAAACAAGGGACAAGCACCAGGTCTACAATACAGCCATACACCGGACCGGTGTTAAGCTGGGTGGCATGGGCACTTGCACGCAACCGAGAAAAAATGCATGAGGACCAGGAAGAAGCCGACAGACGTGTGTCCGCTCAAATGGCGGAGGTGAAGAAACCCATACCACGGACCGAAATACCTAAGAGTTCTCTAGCAAGAAAAAGCCATACAGATGCATTTAGGGATGTAGTTATAGCAAACTACAGGAAGACACTAACAATCAAAAGAAGCCTACACGAAGATAATAATGAACTAAACGACTACCTGGATAGCACAGTACATCTGGGAAACATTTGGTACCAGCACATGAAAGAAGTTGGAAGACGAAATTCAGAAGGAGAATGCTTCGTATGTGCACTCCTACCGTACAGCATGGGGAAGTCCAAGATCTTCATAGCTGTAGAAATTGATGTCCCGACAGCATATTGTCTGTCACATGTAGCAATGTGCAACACCAGAGGCCAGTTCATGGGGAAGGATGCCTCATTGATATGGGCAACCGAGACAAATTACCCCGATGAAGATGATTATATACAGGACATTAAGACGAGAAACAGAGACCATACTAGGAATCATGTGATCCGGTATGAGAAGCCTGGAGTTAAAGGGGCAGCAATCAGATGGGAAGTGAACCCAAAGCTAAATGTCCAAGGAAAAACTCCAGAAGAGGCAACAAAATGGAAGAACAGAGGCCAAATGCAGATTTGGGGAACAGTGCTTTCACCAAACAGATGGGAAGAAGGAGTGGTGATCTGCCGAGCATGGATGGTTTTTGGAGCCTATAAGGAAGCAATAGAAAACTCACAGAGGTTGTGTAAACCTCTATGGCCAAAACAAAAATTACTGACATGGGTTGAAGACAGAGGAGGACCCCTGCAGATAGTACCATTGGAAAGCCCAAAATTGTGTTTCAGGAACAATGACACAAGGAGGATGGGAGAGAACCAGAACTGCGGACACATTTTTGAAGCTCCAGGAATGACTCATGGAACTGCAGTGATTATGGATCATTATTGGGCGTACGGATCGAAGGCATACATCAGACTGCCAAGAAACTGGGGAGGCATATGCACGATAGTGAATGTTCACGTTCCAGCGCTAGTGATCCCGAGAGGTGACCTGAATATTGACAGTTTCCCGAAGGTAGATGCTCACCTGAGGAAGAAGAGATCTGTGGAGCTGCGATCCCGAATGAAGAGAGAAAATTACTTCTCTGCCAAATCAGAAGAAGCATTCCATGCAATCCCATATGAACACAGGCTGTTCAGCCTCACCTCATCAGTGTTCACAACGATCCTCATGCCAAGAGTCCAGGTCGGAGCAAACACTAAATGGTTGCAGACAACCAGATGGGAGTTACTGCAAACCATCAACTCGACAATAAAAGGATTCAATGCAATCAAGGAAGAGTTAAGAGTAATCCGACTGATGACTCTCCAGAAAAGATATGTACTTGACATGATCACAGCTATGGATGGAGGAGTTTGTGCAAAAATCGGAGAATCATGTTGCACATTTATACCGTATCACGACAAAGAAAACTGAACTTTAACAGAAGCTATAGGTATGCTGACAAACCTACAGAACAAGATGATCGATGAAACTGACGAAGTTGATGATGACAGCTGGTTTGGATCAGTGTTTTCATGGGTTCCACAATGGATGGCAAATGCATTCAAGTTCCTAGGAGCCCTGCTAGTAATGATATTACTAGTGTTTTGTGTCATCAAGATAATAATTTCACAATGGCAGAAAACTGCCAAGAAAGCTATAGGGATGAAGATCATGATTGATGTCAAACCAGGATGGAAGCCCAGAGATCTAACAGATGACGAAATAAGAGACTTTGTGAAGGCAAGCGAGCATGCGCCAGAAGTTATGAAATTCTTGTACCCTAGGAAACGCAGAAATTATGAAGGAAAATCGATCTATTGTAGCCCAAATGGACAATGGCAGCTAATGACATGGAACAAGGACGAGCATGTAAAGACAGTAGGAAGCCTGAAAGGAGTGATAAAAATATGGACTCCAAATAGACACTCTTTCACACCATCAGGCACAAACCCGGAAGACGAAGAAGAAATTGATACAGAAGAACCAAGTAAAATAAATCCAAAGGATGAAGTGGAAGTGGTTGATAAACCGACCAGAGGGGGGAGTGTAGAGGAGGTCCCAAACATGTCCTGCACTCCAGCCACCCATTCTAAAGTTCCAGGAACGTTCACACCGAGATATGTGACGTATAATGAGCAAACAAACCAGCAGAGAGACACACTAGGGCTCTTTCCAGTGCCAAACGGAAGAGCAATACCTATTGAAATGCCAATAACCAGGCAACCATGGACAGTAAGGTATCTATTGAGACAACCATACCTGCAAATGACACGAAATGAAGATGGTTTAAACACTGTCCCAGAAGAAACTCAAAAGGCCTTAATGGAAGATGAATGATGATGTCACAAGGGCCCGGACAGACGCACAGATGAAGAACGACAACCAGAATATGACAAACAAAGACGAATCACCATGGATAAGCATATCACAGACATAGAAGAAGAGACGATGTTGAAATATAAAGAAACTTAACTGCAAGCAGGATGAAAGTATTCAACCAGCTAATGCCTGTACATAGGCTTGTAACGCAAGAAGCTAAGAAAACAGTGCAAGGCTTGCTATGCTTAGTAGAAGAATAGAGCGGCAAGCACCAACTATATATCTACCTCAATGAAGCACATTATATAAGTGCAGTCCACTTTATACAAAAGCAAAATTAACTCAAGTTACTAAAGATCAAACAGGATTCTCATTCCAGCTAAAACAAGAAGAGAGACGGCAGAATCGAAACTCAGCAAGGAGCAGGCCGTGCCTAGGAAATCAAAGCCAAGCAAAGAGATGGAGGCGGATGGCAACTTCGGAGAATCGAAACTTAAGAGCAGAGCAGCCTGCCCCGTGAAGGTCGAGATAAGGGGGCCCAGGCAGGTGGCGGCCGAAAAGGGGAATTAAATGCACAAATACAAGGAAGCCGATTCACGGTGTGCTAACATGTGACCAGCCAAGAGCGAAGAGGTACCAACGTCTGATGTCACCCAAAGCAGGAGATACCATAACTTTTCCTGACAAGAAGCTACAGTTTTGAGGCCAACCTCAGCCAACTAATTGACACATAGCCATAAAGTACTGATTGATGGAAGGGAGGCTGGGTAAATCCTGGGGCATCCTGTATCTGGGTGACCATTCTGCATGCTGCTAATTAAAGTGGAGATTTATGCTTAGGGTTGTAGCCAGCCCAATCACAGTGGGCCAAGTAATGTAAGGTCCTATAGATAGTAGAACCAATGAGACATCATACTTTTAGTGACATTTGCATGAGTAATGTAGGGGCAAGGGCGTAGACGCCCACCCGATAAGAGTTATCCAATCCTCACACTCGTTACCATATACAGATATAGCACCTATACTTAAGTTACCTTTTCCAACCAATAGAATTGCATGACAAACTTTTGAGTGTTACATGTCAATGATGACAAATTTTGACTATAACTATTGTTTTTTGAATGAAGATTGTTGGGAGTTGAAGCGAGAAGGACCATCGCATCATTGCTGATCTCCATGTTTCCCCGTTTCTTGTACTTGTCATTAAACTGACTCCCCTTTGCCAAACCATTGAGTTGTCCTTATTGATTGATGTTGGAGTAATAGAATCCTGCTCCCCATCCACCTCAAGGTGCAGCTATCTCGTCTTAAAGTACTCGAGGGCGCGCTCTGATTCTATGGGCCCGTCAGGGGTCAATCACCCTCATTTACAGTGGTACATATATTGCAAGAAAACATGGAATTGGATGAGTCATACCATAATATGTCACATGCCAGGCCAGGTTTGGAGGGTTGGAGTCAGTGGCGGATGAAAAATTGATTCAGAAAACAAAAGAAAGGAGAATTTCATTGAGCAATATAACCGATTTTGTAGCCTCCCATTGTGTTAATTTCACATCAAAATTACATCTTGACGTGGTTTTAGAAAATTATCCTTGCGACACCTTATATTTCACACCTTGTGCCCTGTGATACATTGCTGCACAATTGACCAGAATTTGGTGAGATCGTGAAATGTTCAAAAGCAGCACCTGATATAGACAGTATGATATGTGTCTTGATAGATTTGAGCGTGTTTAGATGCGAGCGAGAGATTGTCCCGTGAATAAATGCTAGAATACAGGTTATAAGATTGTATAGCGGAGTCAGACCAAGGTGAAATTAATTTAGCATTGTAATGAGATTGGATATCATTGGATCTTACTCACCCTAAGGTTAATCCCAGGCCATAACATCTTTTAGCAGTTGTAGAAATTCATATACCTTGGTGATTATCATATATGCTTCCAAATTCCAAATGAGATGACGATTAGTCGGTCTAACTAAAGGAGAGTGGTTGTAGTAATCCACTACATGGTCAGGCAGAAATATGCACTTTTGTTTAGTGAAATCTATTACCTTACTTTCAAAGCTTGAATTTTAAAAAAACATTTCTGGTGTATGTAATGTTAGAAATCCTATGAGAAAATAAAATTGAATATGAAGAAAAGATCAAATTCGGAGTGGTGCAATTTTTAGGTTAGTTTAACATTTGTTGATGTTAATTAATGGCTATATGTTGGTATATCACCAAAGTCTAATGGGACAAAACTGAATTGTAAGGGCTGAAATTAAAGCATAGCTTGAATGTTGACTCATTACTCTTTTAATGGCATCAATGCCCCCCACAATGCACCTACAAAGTCTAATGAGACAAAACTCAATTAAATGGACTATAATTTAAGCATTACTTGAGTGCTGGACCCATTACTATTTTGATGGCACCAATAGCCCACACAAATGAGCTTATCAAAAGATTGTATGTCAAAAGAAATATACCTTCATACTAGGGATTGATCCCATTTACCAATCCAGAGGATGCGATCAGATTCTCCAGCCAGCAGTCCTGTTGCTGTATTTTGCCGCGATTGCGGCAAAAGTGAAATCCAAAATGGCAGCTGCGACGTGATGACGTCACGCGTACCGTGACACGTGACATCATCAATGTAAACATATGGCGCAAATGATCAGCGCGATGTGTTTAGGTCTAATTCAGATGAATTACTGGAGCGTGCTAACTGCATCTGCAGTCCCATCAGCATCCCATACCCGATGGTATGCTCATGTTTGAAAGAGTAACTGTTATTAAAGATATGAATGCAGAATGTTATTGGTATGAAAATGACAGATTCTCTGTTGTAGATTGACTTCATGTAGTATTATTGTGTTAAATCTGCACAATGTAGAATTAAAGCATGATGTAATTTGAAACCAGCGCAGTGTGTGAAACCTAATCAATATGAGTCCCGTATATGAGAACCATATTTGTGATTTCACAGAATTAAACAACTAGTTAATTGCCCAAATGTTGCATATTTATCACTACAATAGATGCATTGTGAGACAATGTTAATAGGAGAATGGCAGATTCCATTGTCAAATTACAGCATATTGTTATTATAATTTGCAGTTCAATACAGTTTCAATATCAAAAATAGTGGGATATGAAAGAAGATCAAAGCTCTGTCAAGAATGCTAACTTTAGGTACCTATTATAAGGTTGTTGATGGTGCCAATATTAGTTACTAATGATTCAGATTGTTAATATAGTTTGGTTTCACTTTAGATGCCTATTATATGGTTGTTGGTGGTACCAGTGTTTGTTGCTAATGATTAGGACTAACCCATTAATAAAGATCCTACTAAGTGAAAGATAGATTGGTCATATGGGAACAATTGGGCTCTCCAAGAGCAGTAGGGTCCCTACATATATTCAACCAATGTCCTTGATTCTTAAATGACCATGGGGATATCTGGTATCGGGTTACCGGAGTGTGATGTGACACAACGTCATAAAGGTTGATGTATCCAACCGTAGTTCTTGACAACCATTAGAGGAACACATGCATTTCATGGTCACAATTAAAACCCACTTGGGTGCATCTCAAAAAACATATTAGTTTACATTCCTGTTGCCTCAGTTTGAGCTTAACATTGCCTGCTCTTTTCCCTAACTTAGCCTTCCTCAAACCAATAAAACGAATTTTACCAACAGGAGAAATATTACAAAGAAGAAAAAGGCTGGACATCAGGGAAAGCTGCAGAATGTGCAAAAAAAAGGAGAGATAGAATCTCTGAAACACCTCATACTACAGTGTACCGGTTTAAGGAAAGAGCGACAGCAGTGCTTGGGGGACATCCTTAGAAGCTACACGACAAGGAATGTCGATGAGTGGTGGAGGACTCTTGTAGAAGGAGAAAAAATGAAAACGACATTAGCACTCATAAAATTAGTGATTTTAATCCTTAAGAAACCAGAGGAGATCAACAACATAACCCAGGATTAATAAGATGCTACCAAGCACTGCTACTAAGATACTGTATACCAAACGAAGAATCATGATGAAAGAACGGACATGCTCAGGTTAAAGGTTTCAAATAAGGAAACCACACAATCTGTTTAAATAAAAAAAATAAAATAAAAAAAAAAAACGAATATCAATACTGTTGCTCATTTGATGACATTCTCACCAATGAATGGGCAATGGAGATTTGGGATCATTGTTTCTCAAACTTGATAAATGTTCTCTGATGCGAACTCTTAATTGTCTAATAGTACTCCCTACGTACAATTTGCCACAAACACATATGATGGCATATACAACATTACATGTTCTACAATTAATTAATTGATTAATGTTGATAACAGTGCCATTCATGTCTGTGAAGGATTGACAGTTGACATATGCATATTTGCAATAATTGCAGTTTCCACATTTATAAAAACCCACATTTTTCTTAAGCCAATTCCCATCTGAGTCATCCACTTTAGTTTCTAAAAAAGAAGGACTGCGCTTTAGTTTATTTGTCTGGACTCATATATAGGTAAACTTGGGTTTGTCAGAAAGATATGGTAGCAAATCATTATCCAGTTTCAAAATATTCCAATGTTTTTTTACCAACCGATAAAGGGTAGATGAGTCTTTTGAGAACTGAGTAATGATTGTGATGTGTTTCGATTCTGGTTTCACACTGAGGTGGGGGGCATTGATGCCATTGAAAGAGTAATGGGTGCAACATTCAAGCTATGCTTTAATTTCAGCCCTTCCAATTCAGTTTTGTCCCATTAGACTTTGAGTGCTATACCAACATATAGCCATTAATTAACATCAACAAATGTTAAACTAACCTTAAAATAGCACTGCTTCAAATTCAATCTTTTCTTCATATTCAATTTTATTTTCTCATAGGATTTCTAACATTACATACACCAGAAATGGTTTTTTGAAATTCAAGCTTTGTCCTCAACATGTTCCAAAAAAAAATACAGCACCAATCATGGAAAGGAAAGTAAGAGATCTCACTAAACAAAAGTGCATATTTCTGCCTCACCATGTAGTGGATTACTACAACCACTCTCCTTTATTTAGACCGACTAATAGTCACCGCAATTGGAAGCATACATGATAATCACCGAGGTATATGAAATTCTACAACTGCTAAAAGATGTTATGACCTTGGATTAACCTTAGGGTGAGTAAGATCCAATGAGATCCAATCTCATTACAATGCTAAATTCATTTCACCTTGGTCTGACTCACCTATACAATCTTAAAACCTGTATTCTAGCATTTATTCACGGGACAATCTCTCGCTCGCATCTAAACAGGATCAAATCTATCATAGACACATATCATACTGTCTCTATCGGGTGCTGCTGTTTGAACATTTCACGATCTCACCAAATTCTGGTCAATTGTGCACCAATATATCACAGGGCACAAGGTGTGAAATATAAGGTGTTGCAAGGATAATTTTTTAAAACCACGTCAAGACGTAATTTTGATGTGAAATTAACACAATTGGAGGCTACAAAATCTGCAATATTGCTCAATGAAATTCTCCTTTCTTTTGTTTTCTGAATCAATTTTTCATCCACCACTGACTCCAACCATCCAAACCTGGCCTGGCGTGTGACATAATATGATATGACTCATCCAATTCCATGTTTTCTTGCAATATTTGTACCACTATGATTTTGTGTTTATGTTTTGAATGTAATGGACATTATTGATGGGTTTATGTTTGATTATGGAATGTACAGCCTTGACAACGACCAGGGGTCGAAACACGTGTTGGCTGGCTTTTTTCTTATCATTGGAGAATAAAAACATCACATCTTATATGATTTGGACATTTGAAACATTTGTTTGAACTACTTCAATAGTCACATTGAAAAGACTGGTTTTGACCGCGAGATACACCTCTGAAATTTAATCTCATTCGGAGCTGACAATAAGTAGCAGCTCTGGTGGCGGCACTCGCCGTTGCATAAATAAGGTAAGTGGAGGTGGGAAGGGGGAGAACAAAACAAAAAAACGGACAGAGGGTGGCTTAGAATGCAGGCTGAGATCATAGCTTTCAGTCTGTGTTCCTAGACACCTGATTGGCTGGCCCCCCACCACAGTGCTAATATGAGATAAATCCTTCATTGGTTAGGTACACCACTGTTCAGCAACTCTAATGGCAGTAATTCCATCTCACCAACTGATTATTCTGCTTGTAAAGAAAAATCACTGTTTGTATACCGAAATAATCAAAAGAAGGTTTCAAAAGCAACTCATTTACCTACAATGCAAAAAAGGTAGTTTATCATCAATCAGGCCTGCTTGCTAGTTGCTTTACATTCAAAAAGTCAATCTTTTCTTTGTGTTTCAATGCACATTCATCCTGGCCAGTCCTTATATTTAACATCCTAGCTCTAACCCTCTCTCTGTTGCTCTATCTCTTTGTGGGTGCCAGTCACTTTGTATGGTGCATGTTTGCTAGTGCCACCCCTAAAGCAGCACAAAAAAACAAATAGACATTATCTAGTTGTACTAACATTGTAAAATGGCTCTTTTAATTTTCAGTGTTAATGTCTAATTATCACTTCCAGTACACCTTTTAGTCAAAATAAGAACATTGCACCTGTTTTATTGAGAAACACACTTTATCAAAACCTACAAAAATCATGTAAATGATTAAGTGATAGAATGGTATCATACCAAGACGTACAGCATGGTACACTCTTATTATACTCCTACCCCTAAGAGAAATGGAAGACACATGTCACCACTGAGACTTTCAGCATGCTTTGCATAACATTAAAGAACATGTTAGCAAAATAAAACTGAGCAAAGACCTTTATATTTAACAAATATGTCTGCGATAAAAGGGTTGTTCAATTGAATCATTAAGTACATGATGGCCACTGGGATTTTATATTTCACAACACTTACTCTAACAGTAAAATGTTTGCAAAAATGAACCATACATACTGATTGAGACAGTTTTAGAGTTTGGATGTGAGAATAGAATGACTGGGACAGCAGTCATTCAATTAGGGGCTTAAGATCATCCCTGCTCAGAATGTTAGCCCTTTTGTAGGTCAGGATGGCTCTGCACAGGAATGGTTGCCAAAACAAGACATCCTCAGAGAATTATATTAAATCTGAGAATGATATTCAAAGGCATTGTTTCAATGTCAAATAGCAATTGAGCCATTACAGAACTGTCAAAAATGGGTTGCCATGGGATATGATGAATTGTAATGCCAATGGCACACATGTATGCAAGTTGTCTACGGTCTTATTGTTGTGGCTATAACATTTCTATGACAGGGCCATATTGTACCATTTGAAACCTATGGTGATGGAATGAAACTAATTGCTGAAATTCATAGATTTTATTTAGGGAGACCCGTTTGCGATTGTGCTTGGGACTTTGCAAAAAAGCAGAGAAAAACTGTTTTTCCTCTTGAACCAAGCTCTAGCCACGTTCACCAAAATAAGCAATACTAACACACAAGGGCGAACAGGACTCGAGCTTTAAAACGATGCCTATAATAAGCTAACACTCTTCCTCAAGAAGGACTCACCTGTCCCTGAAAAAAGGCTGCCTCTAGCACGAGCTGCTGAGCCACCTATGTAGAAGGTACAGGTGAGAGGTTCTCCCTCCACCAAACTGCTTCTAAAAAAGTGCACCTCATGCAACTACTTTCCTGGATGTGAAGGGAGTGCACAGCTCTACGGGTGGTGACCAATACAACTGCATACGTTCTTGCTCCCTACTATGGGGAGTTTATTCCTCTTCTTCCAAGCAGGACCCCTAAAGGGAGCGAGTGACCAAAAAATAAATGTCACTAGGTGACAGAATGTGGAACCAAACCATGCCACATTTGTGTAAGGATTTTCATATCACTTTATTCCAACCTCCCCCAAATATGTAACTGGTCTTCCACATTGCAGTGTACACAATGTGTTGATTACAAAGTACATTAAAAACAAACCAGATATTTCTTTTTAACATTATCCATTAGCCTTAGTCCAAGGATATCTCTTCAAAGTATTGACCAGTTTTAGTGACGTGTATAGGAGGAGGCTAAAGATATGAGAACCTCAAAAAACGCATGGTAGTGGTAGTACAACTTTTCAGTTACATCAACAGCACCAGCTCCTCCGTGAACAAGACTAACAGAGCATCCAGTGCATACTACACTGAGCAGACCCTAAAAAGGTTGAGAGGTTGGGAACCATTAAAGCCCTCCGAACGTATTGTGTGTCTGGAAGTATTTTACTGTTGAAAAGATACAAGAACAACATGCCCATGCAAAAAACGGTCTTGTGAGGTAAACCAGGAAGCAATTTGGGTACATCTTTCCTGTGGGACCACATGAGCTGACATCATCTGTATTCCTAGCACTACTAGTAGGGGTAAAGTGGCACTGCTAGTCCCTATTGGGACTGGGCTCCTTGAAGATATTGTGCCACTCTGTTCTTCGTCCACTTGCACCTCTGTGGCTTCCTCTCCTTGCAGATCCTGGTGTACTTCCTCCTCGTTGCCTAATACGAGTTTGAGGTACTTGCCCACATTTTGCAGTTTCTCCTTGAGTGAATTTTCAGACATCACAGCCTTCTCAAAATGTGTAGCCACATCCTCCTCCTCAGCAACTAACTGGCTCCTTCTCCTCAAACACCCTCTCGCCATCTCAAACCGTGTCTCCTCACTAAACACCACCTTTCTCTCATTAACCAGTATTTACCCCATCCCAACAATTTCTCTTCCCTTAATATTATTATTATTATTGTTATCATTATTATTATATTTGTATAGAACGCCACATGCCCATGGGCCTCAAGGCGCTGTAGACTTTTACATTTAAAAGAAGCTGTCCCAGACCACTTCTTTGAATCATCTCTGGAATCCAATCCTGGAAGAAGATTTTGCTGTACACTGTTGATAGAGCAGTCTTTTCTAAAGTCCTCTAGTTGTGATGTTCAGGCAGGTGCTTCAAGGCAGAAGTGAACTCTGTCCCCTAACCATCCCTAGGGACCATTGAGGGACAACTGTGTGGTTGACCAAGACCTGCATCTGTGCCAGCCACCATGTTGCCTACAGTCTCACCCTGTTTGAGGGTGCCTGAAGGTGTGTGCCAGCCTCCACCATGTTTGGAAACCTGAGAAAAGGACTATCATTGGCCCTTAAGACCCTGAAGGCGGACTCACAGCGCCTGAAAGCCAGAACTGGCAAGATTCCTGTGTTTTCAAACCTCAAAGACCCTTTAGAAGCTGCCATTTGCTGTTCAACTCTGTTTGCCACTGCACCACGCCAGCCCGAAGAGCGTTGTTGCCTCGGCTTGAACCAATGAAGTACCACTGCCTTGCATTGCTCGAATCACTGCTCGAAGCACCAGCTTCTTCTTTGCTGCTCCTGTAAGCTGATTGACCTGACCCTGGTGTCCCCTAAACAGCGACCTCCAAGCCTCAGCATTGAATCAACTCGCCTGCGCATCCTGGTACCCACTCGACTGCCGTCACACATTGACTGCCGACTGAAGTTAGTGACCGCCCGATCCTCACAGCTCGAGCAAACGCTTTGAGACTGCATCTGGCTACCGTTAGACCCCAACTCTACATCAGCTTGCCGTTGGACCATCAAGACTTCTGCATCCTCAGCCCAAGATGAACCTGCGATCGATGCCAAGAAGCCTGGCCCGATGCTGTCGAACTACCAAGACCTTTCCAAAAGTATTATTCAGTAATATCTGCCCCCTTATTCTTTATTTGGGTCCTAGAGACTGGCTAGGTCATTGAAATCCCTGGTGCAACCTCAAGATCAAATTCTTTGAACATTGTGGTCTGTTAATGCCTTTTCTCCAACTGTCTGATTACCCAGAGGACTGCATCTATTCTATCTTTGCATATTGTGTGTTCCTTCTAAAGGGGTGGGTTTTTACAGTGTTTCCTAGTTAGTTATTATCCTACATGGTATATGTTTGTGAAGAGCCTTGAATGAACATTCCTTTATTTTGGATAGTTGTACTTCGCTCTTTAAGTCACTACTGAGCCACGTGCACATTCGTCTCGAGAGCATAGCCTTCCGTCAGCCCACGTTACCACAAAAAGCCAAGGAGGTATATCTGTCAACTGTGCCTGTTTTGTCTCTATGATTGTGTTGGCTCTTGGTTTGCAGAAGTGCGAGGGCTGAGTGAGTGCTTTTGCCTCTACTCATCCTTGTACTCCTGCAGGGCAGAAATCAATTCGTCACATGGACATGTGAAGGTTTTTGGCTCTCTTGGTCCCAGTCAGGATGTATTCTTTCTGATTTACAAAGATATGTCCGGTGTGGAAATGGTAAGCCCTGCATTGCGACTATTCCGTATGCGAAGGGCTTTAGTAACCAAATTAGACACAATTCTACTCTGATACTAAAAGCTGTCCCTTGTAGTTTTCCACTTGTCCTTTCCCATTTCATTCCTCATTACCCTGCCCTTCCCTTCATGTTTTCCTGTGTCTCCTCAAGGACTGAAGACCAATGAAAACGTTCAGCTTCCCCAAGTTGCAGCAAGGGGATTCTGACCAGCATGGGTGATTTCAGATGCCATTTCAGTACTATTCTACTCTATTGGGACCTTTCTGGATCAGTCGCCACAACCCCTAACAGCATCTATCATAACAGTTGTGTATGAAAGCAGCTGCTTGAGACACCTCAAGGTTCTACTAAAGAGTAGAATCGCTTCACTGGAGGTCGTGTCACTCTTCACTTACACTCTGAGGTAAGCAACTGAGTAAGCGTTGTTCACCTAACACTCATTGTGCATAGTGCACGTCAAATGAAGTGAGAATAAAAGGAATGAAATGTCGGAACTAAACACATGCACAGAATCCAACTCTTTCAGGAGATGGTGCTGGGAAGATGGGTCAGCTCCATTACCTGGCCTGGCTGCATTTCTAGGGTTGTTGGCCTTTGTGGTTTCAATCACACCTTTGTGCTTTCAATCTCAAGTTTCAGAAGGTCAGGTGAGGTCAGTTCATCTCGTTTTCTGCCAAGTCAGCTCTAAAGTTTCATTCGTTCCTTTACCATCTCTTTGGTTCAGCCTGCTGGCCACTCCTGTTCTACATCTCAAGGTGCTTCAGCCTCAGGGTTTATATTTCTGCATTGTGACGGGTGATGCAGGTGGAGGAGGATAAGTAGTTGAGATCAGTGGCAAGTCATCAAATCCCACTTCGTCTTCCTCGTCTTCTGGGCCAGCAGCCTCTTCATTACACTTCCAATATGTGGAAAGAGAGTTCACTTTTGCCAGGCCACTGAATATGATCTTTCTATGCCATGAACATTTCCTTCTACTACTTTCAGTGCCCTGTCAGCAATGGCCTGACATTGCACTTTCATTTCTAGTTTCTTCACTCTTTGTCAACATTGTGTGGAAATGATGAAGAGTGCAATATATGCTTTCTTGTTCATGGTCAATGATTCAGAGTCTATCACCAGGTGTTAGGACAGTATGATACTGTCCTAATGTAAGCAAACACTCATTGCTGTGGTCGAACAGTCAGTGTCAACTTGTGTGAGGGATGTAGAGCCGCACTAATACACTGTACCAAAGGGATAATGATTTGAATATAGGAAGCACCACACATCAATGTTTTTAAAGATACATTCTTCATTTACATGTTGGTTGAAACGATTAAGGCGATGTTACACGTAGAATAAGGAGAGTCTTTAAGCCGCTTTCGCACATTAAGTAAATGACTAGAGTCCTCCACGTCGCCAGGGTAAGACACTGCTGAAACCCTAATATGTACTTACAGGAGTTGGAAAGGGAGGTGGCCGTATAGCAAGATGCACTCAATGACTCTTCCACAGATATGTGCACACAACTCCTGTCCACACAGTTGGCCAGCGAGGGGGTGCCACTCATTGAGGTGCACTGATCTCGTCTTTGCACTGCTCTGTGCAATGACTGATGGACGCAAGATTTCAGGAGAACGCCAGGTAATAGGGGGCCCATTTCACTTTAGTGCAGTTCAATTATTTTCTTGCCACAGGCAGCAGGCAGTGCTGGTTACTAGTGTCCATAGTTTTGATGCCACTACCTTTCTGTACAGGATCTGTTCAAGGAAACTAAAAAATCACTCAAGAGGCAAAGGTCATTGTCTCTGGTGACACAGCTGAGCCCAATGGGTCAAGGGAAAAGAGCAACATGCACGCCCTCCTTTTGGTTAAGTTGAAGAAGGTTGATTTTTTTGGTGTTCGATGTACTCTTGCCAGAATGCATTCTAGCAGAGGTTTTGCTTGATTCTTCTTCCACTGGCTTCTTCATCGTGTCTTCAGGAGTCTGACATGCAGACCTTCAGGTATTAAGGGAAATTGGGAACTGAGAGGTGGTTTGTTTCCGAATCATGGGGTTGAATCCCTGCAAATAATTGACAGCCACCCAATCAGTGGGTGTCACCACATTCAAACTTTCCCTGGTGCCTTCCCTGGCTTTCACTCAGATGTGCATTTGATGCCATTTTCAGACACCTTTCAAGACTATGGCCACTCCTGGCTCTGGCAAATGCCGTCCCTGCTCTCTGAGACAGGGAGGAGCCATAACCATACATTGCATCATCTGGGTCTCACTCAGTATCACTGAACAAAAAGTTAGACTGCTGGACTTACACAGGAGTTTCCTATAAGGAGACCACATTTGCTCAGTATTGCACATTAAAGGCATTGCTTGAGGTATGGTTCAGGGGACCACCTGCCCAATCCACAAATGGATCTTACTAGAGGAATAGCAATTCCCTCCTAGCAATGTCCATCATAGTACAGGGAGACCAAAACAAGGGAGGACCACCACTCCACAGCCATAGTAGATACAAAGAATACTCTTGAAATATGCCACATGAATATGCTCTTAATACCCACATTATTGTGATATAGAATGCACATGCCCATTACAGTAGCCATGGCCCCCGTGCCCTGACAGTCCCCCGGTTGATGGTAAGTGTGGGATGGCCAGTAACTACTGAAAGAAAACCTTCTGAGATTAAGGGAAAATGTAGTTGACCCCCTGGGGAAATAGACAAGTGAACCCACTGTGCAACTTTGGAGGTGAGTGTGTGGTGGGGTCTCTGCAAAATCTCAGACCATAGAATTTTGGGAGTGAGAGCAGGAACTAAAGAATCTTACAGCCAGGTACAGATCCCTGGGGCAGATCCAAAAGGCTCACAGAGCGCAGAGGAATGAAGCTGAATGGGCTTGTTGTAGCCTAAAAACATTGCGGGTAAAAGTGGGAGAAACATTGCCATATAGTGGCCCAAGAAAGAATGAGTAAAGCCTGACCAAGAACCAAGTGGAGACACTAGCATTGAATGGAGGCCGACCTCATCTGCTCTGGAATAATGACCAACTACCCCAAATGCAGAAAACAGTGTTCAGAGCTCCAAGGAATGGGAAGAGAGAAAGTTCCCTGACTAACCATGACCTAGCAGTAGAAAGCCCGAGAAGATCTCCATTTAGGGCAAGGAATACCCTAAGAAAGGAAGAGTCACCATAGAGGGATAGGCACAGAAACCCACGGGAAGGAAACAGAGGAGAGAAGGACAGACAAACCCCTAAATTGCAAAGAGCAATTAGGGATTGAGTCCAACATAAAGAGCAGAACGTCACACTCAGTGGACTTGAATAAGTCAGTCAAACTAGGAACCATACAAAGAAGGGAAGCGGGGACCACAACGAACAGTATCCAAGGACATTGCCAGGCCACTTCCTAAGGTCATGCTCTCCTTAATAATGGTCTCTCCATGGTTGACCCGGAAGTTGAATTATTTTAAGAATAAGTTACACCTGAATGCCTTCTCAGTGGCCATTTTAGAGTGGTTATTAGACCTATTAAAATAGAGGCCACTTAACTTATCTTCTGTATCTCCACCAATCCCACACACTTTACATGTTGGTGTTGTCCCATTTTCCCACTCTTGAGTTGCTATCAAGAGACAATTCACTGCTACAGCAATTTCTGCTTTAATAAATTGCACTTAAAGGGATTTAACATGTGTGGAGACCCGCACAGGAAATAGGGTACCTTTTCAGTGCCATAACCCTGCAAGTTATTTGACCTTCAAAGAGAACATTCCCCATGAGGTTTTGGATGAGGATTCAACTGCGAATAATCAGTGTACCAGACAAAAAAACATTGAAAATGCAATGACAACACCCGAACCTAGCCCTTTCTATCCCACACTACAGCAATACCCTTTTTGATATTCACCAGTAACTTTCAAGTCAAACATACCCACTGTGGTCTCTCTGAACTGTAATGCCACTAACAGCTCAATTGTAAGGAAATAACATTTTGGCTTTTTACAAAAAGTATCTAAATATGCAGTCACCATAAAAGAAATTAATTTGATTGAGTGTGATGCTTTCAATTTGTGCAATGAACGGGTGCCAGCCATAGACCTCTCTAGTAAGCTGTGGCTTAGTCCATATTGATTTCCAGAAAAAGTATAAAATGATCTTATTTTCAAGATTTATTCGCATAATCAATATTGGTTAGCATCAATGCTATTTCTAAGGGATATAAGGGTAATTCATAATATACATGTCCTACAGCTGTTGCGAAAAGACTACTTGCAGGGATGGACTGGGAACTAAAAGAGGCCCTGGAAATAATTTGCAAAGCGGCCCCAAATTACACTTTTACCATATATATAAAATAGGTTATCGCACAAATGAGGCCGCAGTGGATGACCGGCCAGTCCATCACTGAACACTTGTTTAGTACTACAGTTGCCTCACTTGGCCAACTCTCTGCCCTCCACATGCACGAGGTAAGACTTTACTTCAGCCACCGGATTGTATTTAATTACATGTTCACAATCCAGACAACTCTCTCCTTTCACCAACTTTAAATGCTATTTCATATTACAATGTTTTGTGTCCTGACTCCTAATTAAACATTGCATCTATTTTTGTTCACATCATAAAAGTGGCACATGTATCAGTCATGTAACAATCCCAGAAACAAGATGGCCATCAGGGGGCGCATGGAGAGAAGCTGAACGCTCCGTGTGCTCCGATCCTAATGGGAGTAAAGGGGTTCGGAACGGACAGCAGCCCCGAGAGAGGCACAAGTTGAGCACACCCGCTCCAAGGTTGAAGAAAATCCAACCACAGATGGCAGAGATGGCCATGCCAACAGCATAGCTGGGAGGGTCAGAGGAGCCTGCACTGTGGCAGTGATGGGAGAAGAGAAACAAGAGGCCTGGTCTCCAAAAGCAAGAGACTGGGGGACCTCACGGGTCCATGGCAGCAGCGAAACTCACATGCCAGGACTTGTAGAGAGTGTGGCTGCTAGCAGCTAAAGTCGGGAGACGAGCAGGGCACTACAGTGGGGAGCGAGGGGCAAGGGGTGCAGGGAGCAGAGGTACAGGCCACAGCCCAGCCTCTAGACCACAAACAAGACACATGGCAGTCCTCGGCACCCCATACAAGGGGGCACAGACAACACCCTGAGGAGTGGGCTGGGGGAGTGGCAAGGCCCCTCGGACAGGCAGTGAGTGCCGGCAGCAGACAGCGGTCCTGCCCCACCCCCCCACGGATGGTCCAAAGACCCTGAAGAAGTGGGTCCAAAAGCGAGAGGACTGGGCACAGTCACGGAGGAGCTGTGGAGCAGCCCTGAGGAGCAATATGACCTCAAACAGCAGGCATCCAGCACACGAGAAAGATAGGCCAGCTCAACATGATAAAGAGGCCACAGAGGAGGTGCAGAGACCACATCTGGCCTGCAGAGACCCCGGGTGGCCCCCACAGGACAGCCCACCCCCCAAGTCAATTGCCTGCACCGAGGCTGCAGAGACACGCAGCCTCCAGATCCATAGGAGGAGCAACACTATAGACACACCCAAAGGAACCCAGCCATCAGGGTTGGGAGACAGGGGGGTCCCCCAAAGTCCATGGGGGTGATCCCCCCAGGGACCTGGACACAAGACTCACTAGGCCAGCTTGAGCAGAAGTGGGAACCCACTTCCCGATGACAGTGACAAGGCAGAAGGGGAGTTGGGAGAACTCCGAGCCCAACAGTGTCCCCAGGAACTGGGGGTGGGGCCCGGCCTGAAATCCAGAAGCACAGACCCAGTTGTGGTCTTGGAACGCTCCACTGCGCCTGGACCATCGGGTCATAACCCCCGGCCGGTGAGCTGGAGAGACGCCCAACAGATGTTTCAATTTGAGAGCGAAGTGAGAGGTGGCGCTGCCCCGCCCGTCCTAGGGGTCAACATGACGTAGCAGCCCTCATGGAGGAAGTTAGGGGCATCAGATCAACTCTTGACCAGAGACTGGATAAGATGGACCAGAGAATCCTCTCAGTGGAAGACAGGATCCAAAGCCTGGAGGCAAATCTAACATCGGTTGACACCATGGAGCTCCAAACGGGAATGAGGTTCGCAGAACTGGAGATGAGGGAGGTGGATACCACTCTAAAACTGGACGATGTAGAGAACAGGGAACACCGTAAAAAACTGCACTTATTGGGCTTCCTGGAAAAAGATGGAGAGACGGAGGGTGACATCAGGAGAGCCATCAGGGAAGTGATATGCACTCTCTTTGGAGACATCGCCATGGATAAACCCACCATTGACCGGACACACAGAGCAGGGGCAGGTGGAAGGGGGCCATGCTTGGTACTGGTGCACTTCCACTACTACAAACAAAGGACAAGGAACCTTGAGCATGCCGAGAGAGCAGGCCCCATCAACTATGGTACTGGCCATTTTCCAGGACCTCCCAGTGTTTAATCTTACAAGGAGAAGGATGTGCGGCTCACTCACCAAATGGCTGTCAGAAAAAGGAGTGCAATATCACTGGGGCTTCCCTTTCTCTCTCATCTTTGAATATGAAGACCAAAACTACCGCCGGGCCATGGAGAGCGACATAAGTAGAGTTTCAGACAAACTCATGGGAGACTCATGTCTCCAGGTGCGAGCCCCATGATAGGCAACAGCCAGAAATAGACGCACAATGGCAGGGGCCTGTAAGTATAAAAAGCTCAACACCCCACCAAGGGGCTGCTCAGGCCAATGACCTGGCCATATGAGGGGGAAGAGGCTGATAAATGCTGCTGTTGAAAGCGAGAGCTGGCGGTGGGCTGAATATGTGGGAGGTTACAAGGGGGGGCACTGGGAGAGGAATAAGAATGATTTAATGTGGTCCTGTTGACTCAAGGGCAATGGTGGGGTTGCAAGATATCTGGGGTGGGGGCAGGGGGGCTCAGTAACATTAAGAGATGGTTTGAGAGAGTCCTGTTGACTCAGAGACTTCTGGTGTTCATATCCTGAGTCATAGTGGTGTTGGTGTCAGGGTCAGATAATCAAGAGTTGGAGGGGGGAGGGTGGGGCAGGGAGTTTATGTGGTTTTAATTGTTTTCAGTGGTTCAGGGGACAGCCCCCCGGGGGGCACATGTTCTACCTCAAAGTGGTGTGAGGGGAGGGATGGCTCAAATGGAAGAATGGAACTGGAGATATGTCTGTAGATGATAAACTGGTGATTGTCTCCCTCAATGTTAGAGAGCTGTTACTGGCAAGAGATCAATGACCCTATGGGAATTAAGATGCGTCAAATTGGACATCCTCATGGTACAGGAGATACACTGGCAAAGGGGCAAGGAGCCAAGATTTGGGGTGAAACAGGTGCGGGAGGTGCTCACGGCCTCGGTTATGGAGAAAAAAGGTGGGGTGACAATGATTGTGTCGGCCCATCTGTGATTGGTGGTGGACGTGACACAGAGGGACCCGATGAAGGTGCTACTTGTTTATTAAGATAAGCCTGAAGGGTGATAGGATTACCCTATGCTCGATATATGCCCCCAACATGGGACTGGAAGACATCTGGGAAGGGGTTAAGGCTGAACTGATAACATCTGTGGAAGTCCACCTCGTGGTGGGGGGAGATTTTAACATGGTGCTGGACCCAATGAGGGACAATAAGAGATTATGGGAGGTGCAGGGAGAACCATAGGTACAGCCGTCTCCAGGAAATTTGGGAAAATCAACCAGGATCTGGGCCTTCGTGACTCATGGCCGCAGGGGGAGGAGGGAGATCGACCTTTCACATTCTTCTCAGCGGTTCATAACTCCTACTCACACTTTGATCTAATATTAGTGAATGAGTTGACCTCCCAGGTAAGAGATTCGAGGGTGTGCCCAGTCTCATGGTCGGACCAAGAAATGGCGGCGTGCTTGATGGGACGCCCCCCCCGGGTCAAGGACCCTGGTTGGGTGGCGGTGTAATGATTTTCTGTTAAAAGACAGAGAGGTCTCCCAGTGTGTGTTAACAGGGATCACAGATTATTTCTTAACGTAATGGAGAGGTGGGGGTGCAAACTGTCTGGGAGGGTTTTGATGCCATGATTCGAGGGGTGCTTATTAGAATAGGCTTGCATAAAAAGAGAGAGAGGGAGAGAGATGAGGGGGAGCTGAGGTGTAAGAATCGGGACCTACAGCTGAGGACCTGGGGGAGAAATCTCTCACAACATCCAGCGCGGCAGAGTTGAGGCACCATGGGGCTAAGCTCAAGGCTATCCTACTCCAGGGCACGGAAAAGAAGTTACTGTTCCTAAAGCAAAAATACCACGAGCGAGGGGAGAGGGCGGATAAAATAATCACCTGGAGACTCTGGGAGGAGAGAAAAAAGAAGTTCATTGGGACTGTAAGGGGCGAGGATGGGGTGGCAGTGCATGACCGGGAGGGAGTGGGGAAGGAATTTGCCAAGTTCTGTGAAGGGCTTTATACTTCGGAATTTGAAGGGGATGAGGGACACATAGCAGCGTGCAGCTGGGAGAGGCGAGTGGCCTGGGAGGTTGTCCAGTCTATAAAAGGGCTGAAGGTGGACACAGTTTTCTTTCTGGAGAGGAGCGCCTGCTACCTTTTTTGAAATATTGGCCAGGAACTTGGACTCTCTTCTCAGAACAGGTTTTCATGCCATGTTCTTTCTGGAGAGGAGCGCCTTCTACCTTTTTTGAAATATTTGAAAGGAACTTGGAATTGCCATAGCATTTCGGTGCTGGACTGCCCATGTGGGCGGGACAAAGACTGATATGCAAATGGATATTTCCCATCTGTGAAAGGTACAGTGAGCAAAAAGCGTATGCTGCAAACTCTCATCTCAGAACAGGGTATCATGTCATGTTCTTTCTGGAGAGGAGCGCCTACTACCTTTTTTGAAACAGTCTATAAAAGGGATGAAGGCAGGCACAGCCCCAGGGAGTGATGGGTTCACAGTGCAATTTTACAAGGTGTTTAGGTCCACATTGGCCCCATATATGACTCGGGTATTTAACGCGGTTCTGGAGGGGGACCCTTACGGAGCTCTATGCTGGAAGTGGTAGTTGTGACAATATATAAAGAAGATCCTGGTTAGGATCCTTGGTGCCAGGCTGAAGAGATTTATGCCGTCCTGATCCATGGGGATCAAGTGGATTTTATAAAGGGTAGACAGGCCGCCGACAATATCCAGAAAACAATGAACTTGCTGCACCAGGCCCAGACCCAAGGGAGTGACGCGTGCCTTGTCTCAGTGGAGTCCGAGAAGGCGTTCAACAGGGTGGAATGGCCTTCTATGAAGGCGGTTCTGAAGGGAATTGGCCTTGGGCAGGGATTCTTGAAGTGGGTGGAGGTGATGTACACACAGCCAATGGCACGAGTGAGGGTCAATGGTATAATGTCCAAGACATTCTTCTTGACCCGTGGGACGAGACAGGGGTCCCCCCTCTCGCCACTGCTGTATGCACTCACAATGGAACCACTGGCGATTGTGATCAGGGCCGACTAGGGGATCAAGGGCATTAGGTGCAGGGAGGTGGAATTCAAACTATCCTTTTTTGCAGATGATATCTTAGCTTATCTCATAGAGGTGAGCTCAGCGCTCCCGAAATTCCTGGAACAAATACAGAAATATGGGCATGAAAATCAATGTAGATGAATCCACCATAATGCCCGTGCGTCCAGGATGCCCAGTATATGCAGGCCACACCTGATATTCGGGGATGAGGGTCGAACAAGCCTGTATGAAGTTCCCAGGGGTAGTGCTTATGAGAGATCTCTCGGGCCTGGCGAATGCAAACTTTGACCCAATATTACTTAAGATCAAAAAAGGACCTCCAGAGATGGAGACCCATGACCCTATGGGGGTACGGGCGCATGGTGGCAGTGAAAATGAATGTTCACCCCAGGCTGCTCTATCTGTTTACCACCCTCCCACTGAGACTCCCAGAAGCTTTCATTGGGGCACTGATAAGAGATCACAAGTAAATAGGGTTACCCTGACACTCCCATGGAACCAAGAGGGCTTTGGCTTCCCAGACCCGTTTCTTTACTATAAAGCAGCCCACTTGAGAGTCCTGGTGGAACACTCGAGAGAGAGCCTTAGGACCTACTGGTTTTACTTGGAGGACCTCGAAATGCACAGTTGAAGGTGAGGGACTACTTATGGGCCCGTTTAGGGATATCCGGAAGGGAAGCGAGAGAACACCCCACACTGGGTGACCTGTGTGATCTGTGGAGGAACATTAGTGGTAATAGATCTCTTTCATCCTGGCACTCACCTTATGCATCGGTCTGGTACCGCCATTCCATTTGACGAAGCAGGGGATGAGGGGCGCCCAGCCGTGGTCGGATGAGGGGCTGAGAGGGTGGTACAGTTGTTCAAGGAGGTCACTTTAAGGGCTATGAGGAAACCCAAGAGGAACTGGCACGGGACAGAATCTCGATCTTTGAATACTTGAGGCTGAAAGGGATGCTTACCGACCCAAAATGGGATTCCCGCCTCTCCAGAGGCCAAATCCAGTTTGAGAAATGGCTAACCAGAACCACCACCTAGAGGCGTGCCCTCTCTAGCATATACAGGATGTCGGTTTCGAACCCAGAGGTGGGGAGATACACCTTCTAGAGATATTGGGTGGAACTAGCGGGGGGTGAAATCATGGATGAGGACTGGTACAGAATATTTCGGTTGACATTCCACTGCAATTTATTCACCTCCACCGTCGAACATAACTTTAACATACTGCATGGGTGGCATAGGCACCCCCTGAAAATGTCAAGAATGTTTGCGGGCGCATCACCCATATGCCCCAGAGGTTGTTATGGGGTGGGGTCCCTCCCGCACATGTGGTGGGAATATTCCTAGAATACGCATCTTTTGGCAGGTGCTCTTTAGTTAGATCAAGGACCTGGTAGGGGCCCAGCTGAGCCTTGACCTGCTCCAGATTCTATTAGGAATCCTGATCAACAGCCAGGGGGAGTACCTCACCCCTAAGGTGTGTGAGGCGATGCTACATGCTGGCCGACTGGCTGTGGCACAACACTGGTAGGTGGGGAGATTGACCACAAGACAGGAATGGGAATGTAAATTGTGTACCATGATTGAAATGGAGAGGCTGACAGCCATCGTAAACGACTGCAGGGAGTCCTTCTTAAAGTAATGGGGCTGTTGCTGTCCAGAGTGGAGGGTGTTAAAGAAGATGCTGAAGAAGTTTGATGTAAAGACCCGATAAAAGAGAGCCAATCCAATATACTCCAGTTCACTCATTGTAAAAATGATCACTGTACATCCATCCCTGAGAGGCTCTATTATTGAACGAACGCTGGTTCCCTGAACGCACTGATTGGTTGACAGGGGGGAGAAGAGGGAGGGGGAAGGGTTCATCGTTGTTGGATAAGGTTGTAAGAAAAACTGTGATGTCATTGTCCAAATGCAAATAAAAACTAAACTTTAAAAAAAATCCGAGACACAACATGTCAATGTACATTTTAAATTATTCTAAAGCATCCAAGTTTTCTGCTCATATTCACTATAGTACTCGCCACAAATGCTGAGCCATCTCTCATGTGTTTAATAATTGTCCTTTAACATCAATTATTCACATCACAACACAACTGAGCGACTCTGGTAGAAAGAAAGCCAAAAACATCCAAGTCTTGCCATGTTTAATTACATATAACATTTGCAAATCAGGCTCGATATGTTCCAACATGCAAGTCCAAAAATATTCTTGTGACAAATTCAGCCTGGTCGCAGTGGTGTTGAGATAATCCTGCAGGATGAAGGACAAGAGAAGCGCACGTTTGAAACGAACGTTTTCATAGAAGGGGCATTTGTATGCAAGGAAAGATGAAAGTGGTCTTGCAGCCTCTGCACGTTCTTTGGACCACCTTGACACTCGTTTCGTCATAGCATCCCTTCAGTAGTAGATGTCAACAAAATTCCTTCATTTCATTCCTGGAAGGTCCATTGCATCCATTTATTCAAGACTGGAATGAACACGTTCAGCTCCTGGTCAGTGACCTTTAAATCCACAAACCACTTTTGGCTGTGTTCTTAAACATCCCTGTGTTGCATGAGTTGAGAGTACAAGCCCAAGGCCAGTGCCTTTCTATGTGGGAAGTGACATGTCAGCACTTCCCACATCATTGTGTGGGCGGGTCGCCGTTGCGGCCCAAGCAGGACAGCCCGGACTTTACGTATGGGGTGAGGGAGGGGATGGGTACTAGGTTCGGCAGTTGTATGCTGTTGTTGAACAAATGTAGTAGCAGTTACCCTGGCTCCCGCGTCTCATTTGTAGTGCCGGATTAGAGACCTGGTAAGGTCTCCACAATGCGATGAGGGACGAGTGACCCGCCCGCACCATAAGGAGGCCTGCCATCGGGCAGTTTAGCGCGACAGCGCGCCTCTAGCACAAATGGCCGCAACTAGGTGATGCGTTCGCCACACGCCACGATTATACAGGCGCGGGCCTGCTCCAACGGGGGAAGGCAAGCAAAGCAGAATCGTGAGGCAGAGCAGTCACACGCCTGCGAGCGCCAGCCCCACCCAGCAGCAGCCCCATGTGCGACACTTCACGAGGAGCATACACATGACAACACGGAGAAGCCCAGCCCTCATACGCGAGTGAACTCGTTTTTTTTCAAAATATAAACGCACACAAACTGGTAAGCACCAGTCACGTTTAGCTGAAGGCCCAAGGGCAGTTCATTTTAGAAGCACCTCTGCAGGCCCAGGCAGGGTGGCAACCCAAGGGACTTAACCTGCAACAAAGAAAATAAAATAGAGGGAGACAGACAAAGAGCACATTTAAGCCACTGCTAACAGCACTCATAAGCCACAGCCTCCCCTCCTCAGACAGACATGTCAGACCTGGCAATGGCAACCGCATCATCTTCTGGAGCCACAGATGCGGCACAAGGAAATGACCAACCAACCCAAACAGCAGGGGGCACGTCACAAATCATGCACATGCCTGCCCCATTCAAACTCAGAGACACCTCAAATCTAGGACCACGGTGGGTCATATGGCTCAGAGACTTTACATTTTGTGCAGGAGCCATAGGTTTGACAGACGACATGAGACTCAAGAACACCCTTTTAATGGTTGTAGGGCCAGCGGTCAGAGATATTGCAGGGCCACTTCTGAATGTAGACACAGTAACGTACAGAGAACTTCATGGCAAGTTGTCAGAGTATTTCGCCCCTCATACTAATATTGACTACGAGCACTACATATTCCATACCACCAGGCAAGAGAAGGGCGAATCCATAGACAACTTTGTCATGCGCCTTCGCATTAAACTGAAATATTGTGAATTTTACAGATACTCAAACGAAGAAGTGCTCACGTCACAAGTAATTGCCAGATGCACCTCGCAACCCTTCAGGAAGCAACTATTGCAAAAAAAAGGTTGCTTGATGAAATCTTGGCACTGGCCAGCATGGAGGCAGCAGTGGAGTCGCAACTGGATGGGCTGGGCAAAGTCACCATTCACCAACCTGCAGCCAATCCAGACATAATCAATAAACTATATGCTGCACCCAACCAAGGAAGCAAGCACCCCGATGCCATGTGCTACCGGTGTGGATATGAATACCCCACGTGGGCGAATGCCCTGCGATTGACCAACAATGCGCCGCGTGCGGGGGAATGGATCACTTCAGAGTGGTGTGCAAGAATGCGCCAGGACCCCAGATAAGCAGACAGCGAGTTCAGGAGAAGCTCAGAAACACCCGCCAAAGCCCACCGAACAACAGAAGGGAAGGAGAGCATACAACACCCAGGGAAGAGGAAATAGACCGAAGGAGCTCTTACCCATGAGAAGACAGGCGGCAGACTGACGGGTCAAAACGATCTCAAAGATGATGGTTCGACAGATATATCCAGATGCGGACCCCCACCAGCAGGGAAACGCTGTCATCAGAAGAGGACCAGAGAAAAAAAGGCTACGTATGGGCACTCAACCACACCTCAGCCACGCAACACAGCCCCACCCTCATGCTACAAGTAAACAACACCCCGTTGGAATTCCTGATCGACACAGGGGCCACTTTAAATATCATCAGCGAGCAGGCATACAACTCACTCACTCCGCCACCCAAGATCAAAAAGGCCATGGTGGACATATATCCATACGGGGCGACAACCCCATTACAATGCAAATGAATGATCACGGCATGGTGCACCCACAAGGAGCACGCAGCAGAGATTCCCCTACATATCTTGAAGACAGAGGCCAACAGTGGCTGCATTCTCAGCTTTAAAACCGCAGTGGACATGGGTTTGGTGCACATATTGTACCAAATTATGGCACACAAATATTTCACCAGGCTAGAGGCGGTAGAGCAAACCTTCCCCAAACTTTTCAAAGGCCTTGGAAAACTGAAAAACATAAAAGTACAATTTCACATAAACCCAGAAGTACCCCCAGTAGCCCAACACTATCGGGGCATACCCATCAATGTTCAAAAACAAGTGGAGGACGAACTAGACAAACTCATCAAAATGAACGTGAGTGAACCTGTCTCACGCCCAACGCCATGGGTACCACCCATCGTCCCCGTTCCCAAGAAGTCCCCGGACGGGTCCATATGCCTATGTGTAGACATGCGCAGGGCAATTGAGAGAGAGAGAGGCACCAAGCACCTAGAATCACGGACATGATTCCCCTCCTCCACGGGGCAAAGGTTTTCTCAAAATTAGATCTAACAAAAGGATACCACCAAAGTGAGATAGTCCCCGAATCCAGGTACATTATCACGTTCGTGACACACCTTGGCCTTTTTCAATATAAAAGACTCCGTTTCGGAATCTCATCGGCCGCAGACATTTTTCAGGAAGAAATACATTGGGTCATTTGACATGTCCCAAACTGCTTGAACTATTCAGATGACATGCTAGTGTTCGGAAAAACCAAAGAGAATCATGACACAGCGCTGCACCGGGTATGCACAGCTCTGGACGAAGCAGGCATCACACTAAACAAGGAAAACTGTGAATTTGCCAAGGGCTCACTAAGATTCTTTGGCACTGTCTTCTCGGACAAAGGGATGCGTCCAGACCCCGACAAAGTCAAAGCCCTCAACACAGCACCACCAACCAAAACCACTACCGACCTGCGCTCCTTCCTAGGGCTGTCCAGCTACTGCTCGAGATACTTGAAGGGCTACGCCACCATTAGCAACCCCCTGCGCCTGTTTACGTGCAAAGACCAACCATTCATCTGGTCTGAAGAGTGCCAAAAGGCATTTGAGGCAATCCGCGATGCAATCTCAAAAGCAGACGACATGGCTTACTTCAACGCACATTGAAACACAGAAGTGATCGTTGATGCCAGTCCCGTGGGTCTGGGCGCCATCCTCACGCAAAAGGAACCGGGGGATCCATCCAGCATCTACATTGTAGCATACGCCAGCAGGAGCCTGACCATCACAGAACAGGCATACTCACAGGCGTAAAGAGAAAGCCTGCCAGTGGTGTGGGCTTGTGAGTATTTTCATTTATTTCTATATGACAAGGAGTTCACGATAATAACGGACCACCAAGCACTGTTAACCATATATGGTGACCCTAAAGCAAGAATGCCCCCGAGGATAGCCAGGTGGGGATTGCGCCTTCAAGACAACAAGTTCACTGTCAAACACCACCCGGGCAAAGAAGACAATCCTGCGGACTATTTGTCCCATCACCCGGCGGAACCAGCAGAATTACAACCGTCCATCGCAGACGCTTACATAAATTACATCATACACCACCTTCAACCACTGCCCGTGGTATGGGCGGAGCTAGTTACTCAAGCAGAACGGGACCCGGCCTTCCGGATCGTCAGACATCACAGCACAACAGGGGTATGCGCAGCAGACTTGATGTTCCGGAGACTGATCAAGACGCGACTGCCTGAAGACCCCAGGCCCTGCGAGCCAACGACCCTAGAACAGGAAATGAAGGCCAAAGATGAAGCAGGAAAGGCAAAGATGAAGGAGACCATGGATCGCAAGAGACACGCACAAGAGACAACACTGGAACCCGGAGACGAGGTATGGATACGCCAACCCAAGAATAGAAAGGGAGATGTCACATTCACACCGACCCCCCTCATCGTGACGCAAAAGAAAGGCATGATGATCATGGCCCAGAGAGACGACTGTTCGTCAGTGACTCGAAACGTATCGCACTTCAAGCGAGTGACGTCTAGCCCGGAAAATGTCTGGGAAAGGAACAGTGACAGTGAGGAAGAAAGACAACGGGATGAGCCATATCACGGGGATGGAGAAGAGTCAGAAGGCGAGCTAAATACAGTACCTCAGCCATCGGCATGAGGGACGCCCCGCAGTTCCCGGAGACCACAGAGAAGCCACATGAAACCCCTCCGCCTTATTGAAGAAATGGGGTAGCGCACAATCAAGGAACTGGTAGGCTAAAAAGGGGGGACATGCCAGTATCTTCCCACATCGTTGTGTGGGCGGGCTGCCGTTGCGGCCCAAGCAGGACAGCCCGGACATTACGTATTGGGTGAGGGAGGGGGCGGGTACTAGGTTCGGAAGTTGTATGCCGTTGTTGAATAAATGAAGTAGCAGTTACCCCGGCTCCTGCGTCTCATTTGTAGTGCCGGATTAGAGACCTGGTAAGGTCTCCACAACATGCACACACAGGCGTTTCTTCCTCCCATACATTTTTTGTTCCATCTTCTGCTTAATCTCAACAAGTCTTAAAAGGAGCGGATACAGGTACTCCAATTCCAATGCCCTTATTCGGATCCTGGGGCATGCAGACATTTTACAGACAACGCGTATTTGCTCAGAAAATGCATATTTAATGAATTGTGGCATGGGTTGGTGCCTCACTTTTGAGGAAACCCAAGCCATGTAGTGCGGCATGGGTACTCCGTGTCCTTTTCAGCAAAAACAAGGTGCAATGAATCAAATCTTTTAGTGGCATCCACAGTCTTTGTTCTAATGGAGGCGACCCATTCTGATCTCCTCTATTTGTATGTGTGCAGCAAACCTTTCCTTGGCCTTCCTTTCACCGAGTCCCCTGCATTGGGGTGCAGATTTGCGCTCTGTCTGTCAGTTTGATAGGCCCTACTACTTACTCTGACCATGACTGGGAGCATCACAGACATGATGGCTGAATCGGATAGGCCATGTCAAAGGGCATACAGCCTTATTGTAATTCAGCTGGTCCACTAAAAAGTGTCGTATTGGGGGATACCAGCACTTCAACCGACAGGCCGACTATGGGTTTGCTGGTCGGGTGCCTGTCATACCTCCAGCTGGAGGTAAGGCAGGAGCCCTACCTGCAACAAAGGCCCTCATTAAGGTAATGATGGCAAATCCCCTCGTAGAGTCCTAGTGTTTAGTGATGTTTATCTCTGTTGCCATATTGCTTAGGATGATAAGTTTGTAGGTGGGGCCTTTCAACAGCTGTGCTTGATGACCCCTGGCTTGCTTTGCACAGAGCCACATCTGGGCAATGTTTTTCCAGATCTCGTTAGACCTGGAGAGCTGCTGGCATGCTTATAGTTGCTGCTAGCATTGGGCCAACAGGTGCCGCTTTCTCTGATTGCATACACATCACACCTTAGCCTCCTTAACCCCCCCCCACCCCCAAACTCTTGGAGTCTACTCTCTTTCCTGGTCTTATTGACTCTCTGTTTCCCTCTGTCCACCTTTATGCCACACAACAATTTGTCCCCCATCAACTCCCCTCTTAGCTTGTCATACAGACCTCTCTTCCTGCCTTTCACGTGGCCCCTGCTGATTGACCCTCCATGCCCTCTTTTCCTTTTTCTTGTTTCCCCTCCTGCTCACACTCCCCTTCCTCTACGAGTTAGATTGACTGATCACAGTTAGGGGGAGGATGTGTCACACAGCAACCTGGGCAAGGGAGGGATGGGAAATAAACATCTATGGGGCATCTTTTTTCAGTTGCACCCCCTGGGTCTAATGTGGAGAGGAGCAGTTTGTCAGCCATTACAATTAAACTGCTCACTGGCTGAGTGTTCTGCTTGATTCATGCTTGGTTCAAAATGGCGCGGGCGCACAATGCATTCTGGGAGTGCTTGGAGCCATGTTGGATATTTACTTCACTCCGCAGTGAAAGGCTGCACACATTTTCCTGAAGTGTTAGATTCACAGTGCTGAGACAAACATGCTTTTTCAAACTTGGTATGCAGTCAAGGCCATTTCTGCTGGAAAAAGCTAATGTTGTTATGGCTTGCTACTGTTCTCTGTGGAGCATGTTTTTAGAGCAGGGAGGCCCTGCGTTCCTTGGGGGGATCTCTCGATTGACCCAGCTGGCAACCGACGGCTGTTCCTCAACTGCGCAGGTGCAATTCCAGAAGGTTCAAGAATGAACTCCCCTTTTGTGGAGTTCCTATATATGCGGAAACCCAGAGGGGTCAGGTGAGACTTCAGCCAGAGAAGGACGCTCCATCTGGCCTTCCTGTGAGCTGTGGCACTCTCGGCCTGGCTGCCTCCAGAGTCTTCCAGCCGCTTCTGGACGAGATGAGGACTTGGATTATGCTCACGGTGATGTATTTCTTTTGACTTCTTTACTTCTTCTGTGATCTATGTCCATATTAGTTTTATGAGTTATTTCTATGTACTTGTAATCTTTGAATAAATAGCCGTAAAGAGCTGATTATCTTCTAAAGAGTGCGTGGCTGTGAGTTATTGTGGCGGTCTGTTTATGGGTTGAACTATTTGCTTTATAATTGCATATGTGATTTATGGTTGTTCCGTGCACTTTTCAGGGGAGAGCAATACACTGAGCCACATTGTTCTTGCTTTAGTTTTGGCACTTCTATTTGCAATTTTTTCATTCAGGCTTGTAGGCGTAAATGCTAGTAATTCGAAGTCACTTTATAAACAGTCTACTATCAATGTTGGTCTCCGCTCTTTATCTGTCCTAGTGCTAGATTCCATCTGGCCATGTGTTCCCTTTTATATCAAAAGTAAATGCTTCACTGGCCTGGTACTGCCCTTCACTGTTCATCTACTTCCTGTTGCTCTCCATCCAAATGTTTCTTCTCAACTTGCTCTCTGCGCTGATTTCAAACATATATTAACCCTGGAATGACAGCAGCAAAAGTATGACAAAAACAACAACATTAATAAATTGACTTTTCCTTGAAATGACAGCTTTCCTTTTAGTTGACGTGAGCAAGGAGACCATTAGCATTTTAGCTATTTCATTGTAAATATTTATAGAGAGCTCCCCCAAAGATGGCATGGAACCCCATGACTTGAAACCCATCCATTGTAACAAACCTCTGCTGTCTCTGGAACTTTACTTAATGACGTGATTTCCTGATAGAAATGGCCCTTTACCATTTGGTGTCTTAGAAATCCAGTTGCTGACATCTCATTAACACTATGAAGAAGGTATTAGTACTGATCTGTGTCAATCGGTCTGCACTGGACCACCCTTCCTCTCCCTGTCCATACCCCAGTTGACCGCACTTTGTGAGCGCCACTATATTCCTCACTTTGCAGAAAATTTTAAATAATTCAAAGGAGGAGACAGTATATGTTGTGAATAAAAGGAGACTGAGAGTGATCCTTGGGGAACTCCCACTAGGAGGGTGGTTGCAGTGGAGTTACCATTGGTCCTGGAGGTGGAGAAGAAGCAGACAGAAAGGCAGGAGACAGTGTATTCAAGGGCAGTGTTGTGAAAGCCGACACGTGTGAAATTGGGAAATTGGGAACTTTGTCCAAGACTGTAAAACAAGGAAGAGAGATGAAGGAGGATGAGGATCGACCAGAGCTTGAGGTGGTGAATCGTAGTGAATGAGTTAGATATGTGGGTGAGTGCTGTTCTGGTGGGGTGGTTTCTACAGAACCCATGTTGGCTCTGATCTCATAGGTAGATTTTCTTGAGGTGTGATGTGACTGAATAACATACTTCAGTGTCTTTAGGTAGGAAAGGGACAGGCCACTAATTCCCTTTGTTGTGGGGTTCAGTAGACCTGTTTTTCAAGATTGGGAAGATAGTTGCTGTCTCGAAGAGGGCTGTGAATATTTCTGTGGCCAATGAAGGTTTGGTGAGGTAATCAAGAAAGGGCAGGTGAGGGATTCCAGAACCTTCATCATCTGTGGACAAACATTTCAATTGGAGCACCGAATCAAATGACAGCTCAGAGTTTTTGGAGATAGACAAATTGAAAACAATAGTTGGTTCAGGATAACATAGATCACAGACTCTTTAACCCCACACCATGTACAGTCAAAACACTTTGTAAGAGGTGCACTTTGACTCATGACCGGGTCATACACTTAGCAAGACCTTTGACACAATGTTTAATTTAAATAACATGCAACTACTATTTTCAAGAACAATTTCACACTTGCACCACTCTGTATTTTTACTCTCCCTGCGCACTTGAAAATACGCACAACTGACTTTTTTAAAAACAAAACACTTTTTATATATAATGAACCCTTCTTTCTTCACCAGCATGCAATAAAGAATCTCTCTCCTACCAGGAGTCAGTTTCCCACTCTCGGTAGAGAATAAGCTTTTCAATCAGAGACTTCACTTTATTTAATTTTGGCAAGACACTTTTCTGCCCCAGAACAAAACCCAGATATTCAGTTTACATTCAGCACCCCTCTGCTTTAAGGCAGGGTCTGATAAATGATGAACAGTTGGGAATTGTGTTTTGTATTCACCCCTCCCTTTAGGGAATATTGGGGTTGGCATTGAGAAATAGAAATCCCCAATAACTTTAACAGACTAAGGGCCTCATTACAAGTTAGGCGGAAATTCGGACCTAAATCCTCCAAAAGATAGCTTTGAGGAATTACCGTTAGCGCCACTTGGTAAGACAGAATTTCTGCCTGATTACACATGGTGCATGCGGTGTAATTCCCCATTTGTTTTGTGTCCACTGGACCCAATAGGGCTTTTTTTGCAGATTTACCATGGTGTAATTTCCACCGCAGTAAATCTGCCAATTCTGCTGATTTTTCAGCATTGAGTGGGAAGAGTTACCTCCAGGGTTTTGCTGGAGATAAATCTTCCACTGAAAGCCAAAACTCATAATTTGGCGTAGTGGTAAAATTCGCAGTAACGCAGTTACCGCCAATTTTCTAATTACTGCCTAACTCATAATGAGGCTGTATGTTCTCTATTCACACAGGAAGGGATGTTGTTGAGTTCAAATTTCAACAAAATCACGGTGTGTTAGTTAGCTATAGGGGAATTGATTACATTATTATTTGGTAAGAAAATGATAATGGGTCTACTTTTTCTGCCCAACCAATCAATAATGAGAAAACTAGTGAATCAAACATATCCCCACAAGACTTGGTTTTGCTGGACAAGTTTACTTACATAAAATATCTCCTTTTTTTTGCTCAGGAAAGTCCTTAAGGCTTCTGGATACTCAAGAGAAATATCAAGACTTGGTTAGAATCCTCTCTATGTTCAGTCGAGAATGGCCTCCACCATGAATTCCTTTATTTGCTTCACCGTGCCAGATTTGAGTCCTTCTATGGTTAATTCAAATTCCTGTCTCCCAGCCAATGTTATTTTTCCAACAATTTTGCTGTAGTCCCACTTAGATTAAATCAGGCCACTCTCCCCTCTTTCTATTGTGCGTCTCCTTATGAATCTGTTACCACTCCCACAAAAATGCCTAAATTATGAAATGCCAGCTTATTGACTATTTATATTGATTGGACAACTATTTCCCATCCCCCTAACCAAGGACAAACCTCTTTTCTTTGATTGGCACGTTCATTTATCAAGGCTACATTTTGGGAGGGAGGCCACTCACTTGCAATTAAAAATGTTCGCACATTTCAATTTTGCATTTGAAAAACTCTTACGTGGCAACTCTCTCTACTTTCTAAATAAACCTAACAATATATATTTTTACCTTCCTCTTATCATGCAGGATAAATGAAGGGAGTCCTGTGACTGCTCAATGTTACAGGTTCGATTGAGGGTTTTTCGTGTTTCATTCAAACCTTTTAACAGTTATCAACATGACATGTTCTATACAGACATCTAATGTATTAAGCAAACACCTTCCAGAATCTCTGCTTCGTGAGTAGCTAGAAAGATATTTTAGCTTGTAACTCCTGTTCCCAAAGTCATCTCATCATGAAAGTTGAATCAAGAGGTTAACCTTTCTATAAGCATTACAGTGATATTTGTCCCATTATTGTGTGATTTATGGTTCCTAAGAAAATGAACAAAGTATGACCCATCATGTAAATCTATGCCCTTTTTTTATCAATTACATAGATTATTATTACAATCAACCATACATTTATTTTGTTTCTCCACTTAGATGGAGGTCCAGCCATCTGTTTCTTCTTGCTGACCCAGGCTGGTATACATCCATCAACCTTTTTGTGAAGTCAAATGCTTGCAGAAGGGATCTTGTCTCTCTGATGCATATGAAGACAACTCCCCCCTGACTCACAAAGCACCTTCTGGTGTCTGTCAAACGTTATTAACTTAGTGAGATAGACCAAAAATGTGAGTTTTAAACCCAAGTACTGTAGAAAGGTCAACCGATTAAATGAATCTTCTGTTTTCCCAGGGGTCAGCTGTTGATCTCATATAAGCCTTAGTCCAGCACAAGTTGGCTATGCAGCAGCTTCAAAGAGATTTTCAAATAAATGGGGAAGGCAGGGCTTGCCCTTTACATCTGATGGGGCATGTCACTCTTTGAATGTTCTGAACCAAAACTGAAGCCGATTCTCCTGAACAGAAACTGGTTATTTTAAATGTTACAATTTCTTTTACACATGAGGCCTTTACATTACATATAAAAACATGCATATGAACTATAGCATTATGGCATTACGGTACATCTTTACATCACAATGTCAATTTGAATGATTCAGGCCAGGGACTGGTAAACAGTTCCTTTCTTTCCAGGCTGCAGAATGCCCACATTTTCTCCATGGCATCTTTCTTTTGGGAAAAGTGCACTTTGAGGCCTCAGTCACTTGTATTCAAAAGTTAGTCTTTAATTGTGGGCTTTATCAATCCCATGCAGGGCCCATTTTGTACTCTTTATTTTCAATGTAAACAGCATTTTGATGTGTGGAAGTTACGAATGAAATACTGCCTTTTTGTCTGTCAGCCTCAGTGTGTTTTCCAATTACAAAAAGGATTTCTGCACTCTTAGGCCCAACATGGGTAGAGGGAGTTCATTTGATCCTGGGACTGACTTTAAACCGCACAAGTCCGCCCCTGCTCTTTTGTCATGCTTACTCCTGGGAAAGAGCAGTGAAGAGTGGGGATTTAAGTTGTTGTCAATTCCCTCCAAGTTTTGGTCGGGCTTCCCTCCATCTTTGGAGTTTTGTTGGTATGGAAAGGGCCTCTTCCTCCTTTCTCTCCTCTTGTCCCTTTCCTTTCCCGATTTCCTTGGTCCTTCTTGGACTCCTCTTCACCCGTTCCCCAGGCTGGAAAGGAAAGCATTAACATTTCTAAACAGAGGAGTAAAAATGGTTACATATTTTTGTTTTTAATCTCTTAATTCCATGGAAAATATTTCATGTAGATGGCAACATATTGATTGTATTTCACATTTACATAAACACTCTTCACTTTTCTTTCAAATATTTTAGCTGCAAATTAAAATAATTACTCACCTGTTATATATATTTAAGTTTCCATCCAGGGTTTGGATTTTACCTTCATTCCTCAGATGGTTTCTCTGTACAAACTTCAGTGGACTCCTCAATCACTCTTAAAGCTAGTCCAGGAATGAGTTGTGATTTTGACCACAATTTCAAAACTACCATGCCTAGACAGAAGACATTTACATTCCTTGGTCTGGTTTCTCTCGATAT
This sequence comes from Ambystoma mexicanum, assembly GCF_040938575.1. NCBI lineage: Eukaryota > Metazoa > Chordata > Amphibia > Caudata > Ambystomatidae > Ambystoma > Ambystoma mexicanum. Next base: position 1,153,198,573 of record NC_090929.1, read on the forward strand.
TTTACAGGTATGCCTTGTCACATACCTCATACTCCTTTTTCGCGCTCTTCCAGTAGTAGTATTATTTCATTCCTCGTCCGGCTTCTCTATGTTGTGTCTAGCATAAGCAAAAGCTTGTTGGAGGTACCTCCTTAGGTTCTCAATGTACTCATGAGTAGTGGACGCATTGATCAGCATTTGCTCTTGAGTTCTATAGAGTAGATAATAAGGTGTCACCATTTTATATCTGGTCATAGGTCTACAACATCTTCTGAAACTATAATGTCTCCATTTGAGCTTAATAGCCATCAGGACAAGCAGTAATCCAATGTCCCAACAGGGTCCAGCGTCTGCCATAAACGTCTTCAATATGCTTACAATTGTCTTATTGTATCCCTCAACCCCTCTGCTCATTGCCAGGTGGCAGGCGATGCAGAGTTTTCTCTTTACCTCTAGAATCTTCCACATCTTGGTCATCACCTGACTGGTGAAGTGACTTCCTCGGTCTTACTCAATCCTGTGCAGTAGGTCAAAATAAGATCATTAGCAAGGCAGCTGTCTCCACCTTACGATTCGGGCAGAAAGACATTTTACCCACTTTGTAAATAAGCATGTTACTGTTAACATGTACATGTTTTCTCTAGAGGAGCGAATCACTGGTCTGATGAAATTGACTTGTAAATAAGACCAAGGCAGTGTAATTCCCCTTTTTTGTAGGGAAGCTCTATGCATGTGGGATTTTGTCTGAAATTGTGCACACACAAGACACCCCTCTAGATATATATTTGAGGTCCTGGCCCATGTGTGGCCAGTATGCAATTTCATGCAAGGTTGCTAATGTTGTGTAAAAACCCCTATGACCAGCAGTGGCCACATCATGGGTGTGATTCAACATCAGCCTTCAGAATTAGGTAGGTACCACCCACTGATCACATCCAGATAGGGATCTCTGTACCAACAAACCATTTTGGATTCAAAACATTTTGGAAAACTTCATCAACACCCGTAGATCCTCTTTACCAGTATTATCCAATTCTGTTAGAGGAAAACTCAGGGTCTTCAATGTGTTGAACGCATTTTCCAATGAGAGGGTCCTCTTTTTGTGCAGTGATCAAATCTGCATCCGGGGTATCTTTACTCCAGTGGGCATTGGAGAGTTCACTGTTGGCATGAGTTTGAGACCTGCTCACAGCTGTGACTTGGATTTCAACCAGCTGTGATTCTGTATCTATGCAGACCCTCTGTAGGGCTCCAGTTTCAGCCAACTGGTCAGCCAGGTCTTTCACAGTCTTAGCAGGCCCCTCTATTTTGGAATGACCTCTTATCCTTTTCCAATATATGGTCATCCCATTAGAAGTCACCAGATCATCAACAGACTGGTTCAGTTTCCCACATTTTAAGGATTTGTTGTTAGCATAAATCATGCCTCTATTCTTCCAGTTTATCGAGTGTTCCACAGTCCCATTCCTGACAGTCATAGTCAGTGATTATCACCAGTTCTTTGAGTTGGTGGTGTGCTGCAGTGAGGATGGCTTGGTGAATGACCATGAACTCTGACACCTGACTACTTCGGAGTCCTATTTTTAAATGAAGAGGAGAGGGTAAACGCTGTCCTGCCAGTCCCCACCCCCTCACCACTGTCATATTGCAACAGTCAGAGAAGAGCTATAAATGGGACCCCCTGCATCATTCCTATACTGCATGGAGTGTATGAGAGACATTATGCACTCAGACAGCCAAACAGAATGTACCCTCGCACTGAAAGTGTGGAATGATGTCACATGGAAGGATGCTACATGGAAAGATGTTGTATGTCAAGATGTCAGAATGCATCAGTGAATATTGTGGATGAACGTTAAAGAAAATCTGACAAGGACCAAGTGATGTCATGAAGAAAATATATGAACATATGGTGAAACAATATGAAAATACTAATTAGCGAAGTAATGGAAGCACTAAGAGTAACATGAACCTGAAGCTAAAGTAATCATGGATATAAAAGAAGATGCAGTAACTTACTGACTAATAACCGTAAATATGCAGTAATGCAAGGTAGAAAGACAACGTATAGAAGCTTCCCATAGAGGAATATATAATGTGGCAAGGGCAGCCATATCAGGAAAATGGATGACAGTTCACGTTGAATTTAACCGAGCCACTTCACAAACAGGCAGAGGCTATAAGAATCAGGAGATGTGGAAAAACAGCCCAGTGAGCAGACCCGACGATGAGTCAAGGTTGGTCCAGAGCGAAGATGCTAGTTCAAGGATAAGCATAGAGCACACAGTGAGTTACATGGATAAGTTCTGAATGTGAGACATTTTTCATAGAAGAAGGAAGAAGAAAACATCTATGAAAGCCAAGCTGCTGGTCAATTAAAAGTATACAAAGTTCATATGATATATAGTGAGCAAGTATCTAGAGGCCAAAAGGAGCAACAGCACCCTGCATAATTAAATCAAATAGCAGTACATGGAAGGCTGAAATTGACACATTTGTGGTCCACTCACACGTGACTCAGAAGTCGAAAACAAAGACTATTAATTAGAGCCTCAAGTTGAGATAGTGGTGTGCTCACACTCCCCTAAATGTTACAGGACAGTGAGCAGCAACAAGGTCAAACTACAAACGAGAGACTTTGGTGTATGGCCTAGCAATGGGAGATGATGGACTAATTGGGAAAGTGGGGAGTAGTCTATTGGAATTCAAACACCTAAATTTTGTTTCACATATGTGCTGCTAAGGATCAGAAAGTCCAAAGTTGGGATAGTATGCCAACCAATCAGTGGGGTTGGGTGACAACGTAACTCACAATGTTGTAGGGGCTAATCCACTGATGTTGTGTCCACTATAATCAAAACTGTATGCAGTTAAAGGTAGTTCAAGGTGTGCCCTACAGACAAGCGGTAGCCAATGAAGCACTAACCCTTATATGTTCTATAAGGAGACATGTTCCCTTAACCAATCCCTCCGCTCCATAGGTTTTGTATTTTGCCATGTAGTATGACATCATAGATGATGCACATTGGGGTATAAGACCTCCGCACAATCAAACCTAGATGTGAGTGTACATGCATCAGTCCAATGTTTGTCAGGTCTCCCTGCTTTATTAAACTGAGAATAAAATAGTACTTTGTCATATTACAGTAGTGCCTTTTAGCAGTCATTGATTTTTTCCTCAACAGAGGACAAAGTTTTGCTAGAAAGAGATAACTTTGTTGACCTTGTTGTGCTTTTGGTACAATACCGCTGTTAGACAGGTATCTGAAAACCATGTCTGCAAGAAGAACTGCTTGTTCTTAATGGGGTAAGCCAAACAAGGAGCTTGAGGAAGGCCTCTTTTCAGTTGTTCAACTGCCTTAGATTGTTCTGGAACCCACTCCCACTTGACTCCGGCCTTTAATAAATGGACCAAGGGTCGGGTGTGTCTTCAATGAACTTTCAACTATGCTTAGTGATTCCAAGATGGCTTCTCAATTCATGCAGAGAAATGGGGTCTTTTACTTTCAATAAAGCTTCCACTTTCTTTGCCTGGGGGTTGAGACCCTCAGGGCTGATTTCATGCTCTAGAAAGTTCACTCTGGACTTACACCACTGTGTCTTCTGAAAGGACATTTTTGCTACGGCTTTCTGCAACTGGGCTAAAACATAGCACATTTCTGCAATATGTTCTTCTACAGTTAAGCTTTTGATCAATACATCAACCACATAGGCCAGGTTTCCGATTTTGCCCAGATTGGGCATGGTTTTATGCAGGAACTTATTTCCGGAGTTTATATATCCTAAGGGTGTTTGGATGTAGGTATATTGCTGCCCCCGAAGGTAAAGGCAAGCTTGCATTGGTCTTCCCTACTCGTGGGTACCGTCCAGTAACCGTTGGTCAAATCAATAGCTTTGTATACTTTTGACCCTTTGATCCATGCTAGCCCTTGGTCAATGTAGGGAAGTGGACATCTTGACATGTGGACCCGTTTGTTCACTGCCTCTGGTCTGCACACAGTCTCCATTGCCAATTTGGTTGTAGTATGCGAAGTACTGGGTTGTTAAAGGTACTGTGATTCGTACAAATGATCCCATGGGATTCCAAGTTCTTGCTAATCTCTGTGAGTGACTCCATGGACACGAGAGGTAACCGGTATTGTTTGACAAATACTGGAGCCATCTCTGCCTCATATGGTTGAATGTGTAGATGTACGTTCACAGTCATATCAATATACTGAAAAGACATCCTGGAAGTCCAGGAGTAACTGAGTAATAAAGATGCAAGTTCAACACAAAATGAAGGAATGCACTTATCAGCTGAAAGTGTAGCACTGTAAAAGCGGGGGGACTCATTCTGATGCTTCTGTAATAAAACCCATAAAAAAATGAATTCCTAAATACATAATCAAACTTAGTGTTAGTGCGAAATGCGTTAAATAGGCCTTAAAAGCTGCTTTTGCAGAAAGCGTGTGTTAGCCTTTTGTGTGCAGAAAAAGCCGCTCTGGTTGGTGACGTAGTGCAGAGCCTGCGATCCCAGGATAGGACTGAAAGAAGTACACAGTGGTTGTTATTTGTTGAGGTAATAGATTAGAACTCTCAGGTTCCGCCAATGAGCAATGAATGCATGACCATTATATAATTCAAAATCACTTGTAAAATATGATTTTTTAATGGAGCTGAAAAGAACCACAGCAGTTTCAAATTGGCCCGTATTACATTTTCTCTGGGCAAAGGGTTAGAGTGTCACCGATATGCATTACTTGTGTAGCAGTGCGTCCCTGGTTCAAGGCTCTGGCGGTGATATGGTGGTAAGCGCTTCTCATGTGAACCAAGATGAGGCGACCATGGAATTGGGGGTGGAATGTGATGTCACAAATTGTAATTGAGGGCTGTGTGGGAAGGTTCATGTACCCAATTATTGAACATAATGTATGCTTTTCTATAAAGGGTCAAAGTGCAAACACCAATCAGCTGTGTGTGGGGAAATATTTTCCTGTCGCTCAATCATGAATGCTAGTTATTTTGCATTGTATAAAATTTCTAGATTTAGTGGTGTTCCTTTGACATCGCCTTTTCATGCAGTTCTGTTCCACGATCTGTTTGAATTTGCAGACCCAGCTGCATCTGGGGCACTTACTTAAACTGTGTTACTTCTTGCACCGACGTACAACCATTTTGAATACTTTTGTAATTTTTTGGTGAGCTTTCGAGGCGACCCCTGACTCATTTTTGGAGGCCCCAGCAAGATATCTCAGCCTATTGACCAGGCGTGTGAATTTCAGCCATGCTGTGGGAGAGTGTGGGACTGTGTCCGTTGGCCAGTACGAAGAGCTCTGGTACGAGGAGTTCCATGGACGCTGGGTTCCCGAAGGTTCACCTGGTCCAGCGCTGCCTTCCCTCCGACGAAGTGCTAGTCTTTAAAGGGAAACATTCCGGTCGAGAGAAGTGAAGAATCTCCTAAAAGGATACATGAGTGTACCCATGCATGAAAGTGAAATGGGCGTGAGGAATAATTTTTATGGTGTATAGGACGCACCCTCATTAGTGGTGGAGGGCGATTGACCATAGTAGTCATAGATGTTAGGCCCGCCGTTCCAATAGGGAGCAGGTGGATAGTGGCACATCTACGCTAGAGCAAAGAGTTGCGTTAAGTGACTGGCCTTGTTAGACAAGAGTTGCTCATAGTGCAGGCAGTTGGTATAGTTGCATAAAGTTTTCTTTATGGGAAACTGGATTGAGAGGGAGATATATTTGTGCAAGTGTTTTGTGAGTAGCAACGGTCTTTTTTTGTGCTGTGAATTATTATTGTATTATTTGTTTTATTTGGCTGTGGAAAAAATTGAAGAGCCAGAGCCAAAATAATTTGTAAATAGTTGCAGAGCTGCATAGCGCGAGTAAATGATGTAGTCGATTGAGTGGAGGAGTAACTGCTTTTTCTAACGTACTAACAAAGGGCTACGTTGTTAAAGTGGTGGGCCTGGGGAGAAGGCCAGTTCTGTACTAATACGATATATGATGGCAGCCCTGTGGAATAGGCCAGTGTGTGTAAGCATTGAATGCAAGCTGTGAAAGAGAATGGCCTGCAGAGAAGGCTGGAGAAAATGAAAATAGGGCCATCGAGTGAAGTGGTAAGTATAAAAATTGAGCGAGAGCGACTGTTTGAAGAAGGAGTGAGAGTTTAAAAGTTCAAAATAATAAGGGGAAGGAGGGAAAAGAGAGAGGAGAATATTTCATTAAAAAGGATCAATTGAATGGTGTCCCATTTAATCATATGTGCAGACAATTGCTCCAATATTGTGATAAAATATCAAAATCCCATTTTGAGTGGGTACATGACACAGTGGGAAAGTGTTATAAAGGATGTCCCAGGGAGGGAACGTTTGATTAAGATATTATAGAAAGTATGTAAGCTACATACAAACGTGCAAAGCTTAAAAAGAGACTGGATATTCTAGAGCTTTGGAAATTGTACAAAAAAAGGAAAAAGAGACAGAGAAAGGGAAAATGGAGGAGGAACAGGGACGCGCAATGCCCCCTCCCTATACGCAATAGCCACTATTCAAATCAGCTGCAGGTTATACTAATCCGAAGCGAGTGCCTCAAGACAAGGAAGGAACACATAAAAAGATAGAGGAGGGTGAAACGAGCACTATTAGTAAGGACGAGAAAGGGAGGAAGAAATATTAAAATGAAAAAAAAAGAGCCCGCAGCGGCAACTTGACAGTGTGTTCAAGGAAGCAGAAAAAGCAATGGAAAGAGAAATAGAGGCAAAAGGAAAGTAACACGAGAAGGGAGCTGGCTAACAATTGGTGGGCAGCAGGACGCATAAAGTTTAAAATAGACAATTGGGGACAGGACTCAGACAATAGTGAAAAGGATACGGCAGTAGAAGGGCATACAATATCAGACTGGGAATACCGCCATGACAGCGATCATGGGGATGACAAAATAGAGACACGCAATTTGACAGACAGGAGAAGGGAAAGGAGAAGGAATGAGAGAGAAGAGGAGGAAAGAGAAGAGTCACTGGGTGACTGGGGAAATAGGCTTCGGAGTAGGAAAACAATAATAGCGGTAGCCAAGAGACCACACGTGGTAATAAACGCAGAGCATGCACACAGATGCCCCTTTTGCAGAAAGCAAGGGCCGAGGTTCATTACATACCATTGCAGACAATGGACAGGGACAACTTAGTTTACAGGGTACCTTCATTAAGGGCTGGGACGAGCAAGTGGATTTATGTTATTGAAAAGGAGACATTGGGAATCCCACTGGCCATAGGAGATATAAAACGTTTATTGGCAGTATTTGTGGGGAGAGAAGTGACAGAATATGGCAACATGCTGGATATGCCGGGGTAAAATTAAGCTCTAATATACATGATGGAGAACCCTTTAACAACTATCAAACACATGTATGGAAGGCTCTAAGGAAACTCTATCCAGATACATCAGATGTGGTCTTAATATTAGCTCGCAAAATGAAGTATGATGAGGGTCCCGCAGAATACATTCGATCAATACAAGAAATGTGGACACAGGAAAAGAAACAGTCATGGGACGAAAAAATACCCTTGTTTTACCACATCTTAGTGAGGGGACCCCCCCTGCAGATGTGCAGACTTCTTTGGAAAAGATAGTGGGAATCGAGGCAAAAGGGGGGCCTGAGATACAGGCAACAATTTTACACTATTGCAAAAGGAAGCAGGAGAAGGTTAAGGAGACAGTATATAATGCAACAAAAGCGAAAACAAATTATTTAAAAAACAACTGGTGAAAATATGTATGGAGGGAGCAGTACTCACAGGGCCAGTTGTCGTTCAACAAGCTCAGCAAGGATGTCTTCTAGTGGCCACAGTAATGCAGTCAGGAGGTTACACTCAGGTGCCACCCAACCAAAAGTGGTGAACGCTACAAATTCAGCAACAACCCGCATTCATAAACGTACAGCAGCAGCCACGGATGATGCAGGCAGGTGGAGGAAATGGGTACATGGGACAGTATCAGAATGAGAACGGATATTATGCATGTGGAAGGGGAATGGGATACAGGGGAATGACGCCATGTTTCGGAATAAAATGCTTTGGAATTCTGAACATTTTGCACAAACATGCCCACTTATTGCACAGGCAGGGCAACAACAGCAGACATGCATGCAGCAGATTCCTCAACAGGTGCAGGTAATGCCACAGCAACCGCAACTACAGATACAGCCCACACAAACACAAGATATTTCTACCCAGTGACAAGTGCATATACAAGGTGGGGAAATGGCAGGAACTCAAGGTACAGTGGGCGTACTTCAGGCACCTGTGCTGAAACAAATACCAGAAGGGGTAACAATTCTGGGACACAATACTGTGCCCCAATACAAAGGAGTGACAGTGGTGGGACATTTACGTCATCCGCATACACATTTTCCCCAAATGAATGCCCACAGGGAGTGCAAGTGTGTCCTGTTCTAGCAGTAACTGAAGACGCAGAGGAGGAAACGGAGGTAGCAGTTCAGATAGGATATAGGGGATTTCCTTTCTTATGGATGCTGTAGCAACCAGATCATGCATTAAGAAGAAGGATTTCCATTATCTAACAAAAGTTTGGACACACAAAGCTTTTTGGCAACAATTTTGAAAAAGTTCCTCTGACAAAAGATGTACCCCTGACAATAGGGACACAGCATATTGTAGCACCATTAATGCATTCAAAAGACACACCCATTAATATTCCTGGGCAGGCTCAGCAAATTAAATGCCACAATTTCATTTTCAGAGAAAGGGGTGGTGTGCACCACACCCGGAATGTATCCAGCTCAGGTGGCAGTACTGATTCAGGCATGCTATGCACACAGCACAATGAGAGGGATACCCACACACATGGAGATGTCTCTATTTGGGGAACATAGGTTGTTGTATGGATGTCCAATACATTTTCGTTCAGACCCCAGTGTTCCTCCTCTGTTAGTTCAGGCATACACACTCTACTGTACCTGTAGGAAGCAGTGGTATGGAAATACATGATTATACTGGTTGCTACTGATGAGAAGAACATGGAATGGCATTCATTATTATGTATTGATCCCACACTGATATTGACAGGAGTAAGTGACACAGAGTTGTTTGTAACAAAAGACAACCAAGAAGGAGAGGTAGTGTTCAACCTGAGCATACCTTGTCCAGTACACATAAAAGAAAGGAAAGTTCCCCAGATGACTCAGCACTGACAACTCAGAGATCTTCAGGGTATCAGGTAACATTAACAAACCCAGCAATAGAAGTGGTGAGATGCAGGACCATAAACCAGAAAAGTTCATTGCAGCGAAAATAGAGGAAGGGGATTGTGTACATGACTGCATAGCATGCATAGACAAGAGTGAAGGTAACCCCCTGGTTAAGGAAGAAGTGATCAAAGGGGGGGACATAATTTTAATTCATGGAAGTTCCAGCATTGACATACCACAGGGCAAAGGCATTCAGGTTGCGCAGTGGTGGGGCAAAGACAAGGAGTACACAAAGGGCAGGAGTTGATAGTGTACTCACAGACATGATTACCAAACCATTACTCAGCAGGAGCAGCCAAGCTGGTGGCTTTGGTTAAAGCACTAAACATGTCAGTGGGCTAGGCAGTGAACATCTTCCCTGATTCGGCCTATGTCACTTCCACAGTGCACTAAGGGTTAGCAATATGGGAAATGAGAGGTTTCAAAAGAAGTGTTGCAACTCCTGATCAGCATGCAGAATTACTGAGTAAATTACTAGAAATGTTACCGCTCACAGTAGAGTTAGCATTAATAAAGTACAGAGCCCATACAGGAGGGCATGAATTTATCTCACTAGGAAAAGAAAGAGCAGCCACAGCTTCAAAAGAAGCAGCATATCTGCCAGAGGGGTCACATGTGCTGTTTCCTTATGAAAAATAAAGAAATACCTCAAATAGGAATATTAAAATTGAGCAAATAAAAAGATGTATTATCAGAAAAGTTTAATGCAACCTCAATATTGCAGATAATTGAGTTGCAGGGAGAAGCATCAGATACTGAAAAAGATCTATGAAAGAAGCGAGGATGTACTTTGTCCCCACCAGACTTGGTCTGGCAACATGATAGCACAGGAATTGGCTCTACTACCCAGCCCACATATCAAAAGAGCACGTGGCTGCAGAGTTAAGTGAAACCTGGTTTGTGCCAAAGTTGTATGAGTATGTTGCAGAGTTCTTAAATAGCTGCATGACCTGCCAGACATTTCTGCAAGGTCACACATTGAGAGTTGTTCAGGAAACATTGCAGCGAGAGGAATGCCCCTGCCGGCACTTGCATATCGACTGTGTTGATATGCAAGAGAGATGTACTTCTTACAAGTACCTGCTTGGAGTTTTGTATCCATTCCCACGTTGGCTTGAGGCTGGCTCCTGTGCCCATGATGACACCCACTGTGTGGCTAAATGTCTTGTGAGGGAGGTTTTCCCAAGGCGGGGGATTCCAGATGAAATTCGTTATGATAATTGCCAGCATTTTGTTAATGATTTAATAAAGGAAATAACAACACTCCTGAGGATAAAGCATAAACTATGTACGGTTTACCATCAACCAGCCAACGGTTTGGTAGAAAAGATGAATGACTGCTTAAGTTGCAATTGGCAAAGCTTACGCAAATGCTTGAAAAATCATGGGTGTACTGGTTGCCTCTTGCTTTGTTTGCACAGAGAAATGCACCTGGAGTAGATCACCATCTGACTCCTCATGAGATTGTTACAGGGCGGAGAATGCATGCACCTATTATGCCATCACATACAATCTCTGATGCACAGTCTTCTGTCTCTGTTCTGGGGAGGCATTTGATACATATCTCAAAGAACTTGCCAAGTCCCTTCAATATATATTCTTGAAGAGGATTCATAAAATCCAAAGCACAACATAATGGGGAGTATCCCTGAACTTTCTTTCAATTATTTTTACAGTCATTAGAATTTAGAAAAAAAAACAGCGAAAGATGCTGTTGGAGATGTTCTTAATGGAAAATGTGTAGCAAAGAAAAAGACATTTTCCGTTTTTTGGAGCATGATGATATTAATGTTTTAGTGTAGCATTAATACTTTTATCTTATTTGATTCTTAAAGAAAAAAGTGAAACACAAATGAATGAATAAAGCAACAGAGAATATGAGAAGTATGAGGAGGGCTTCCACCATGGCACTGAATAAGAGCATAATTCATTAACTTGAAATTTTTGCTGTGATGCGATGATGCGTGTGGGAAGCGAGAAAGTAAATGGCACATGCTATGGCTGCTCGATCATTCCACATGTAGTAGGAGAACTCAATGTTTTCCTGGCCCAAGGAGTGTCTTATGAGGAAGCAGGATTGCGAATGCACTTGTCACTCTGCAAAACTAGAAGTTTATTTCAAGGAAAAAAGGTAATAGTTCAGTGGGTGGATGAAGCGGAGCAGGTATATGAAGACTTTTGTGAAATTAACAAAAATTATGGAAAAAAGAGGAAACGCGGTACAAGGTAATAGAATATGTGACAAAAGGTCATGAAGAGGGGGATAACAAATAAGAGACCATAAAAGATTGCAGTGCACAACGAAAGAAGGGCAAAGCGTCCCCTGGTGTCATAAAAGGCACCTGATAAGAATAGAAGGAGCAGTATGGTATAGAGACACATGATAGGGGGAATAATGCAGTGTCATGCTGAAGGATTGGTGGGTTTTGAACAAAACGAGGCAGCCAAAGTGATGGATATCTGGTTGGCATGCAGATAGAAAGCAAATGCCCAGCTTCCACCTGACTGGAGTGGAGTTTGCGCTCTCGTCACATTACACAGCCCTGCACTAGTGGTGCCTTGAAATAGCACTGTTATGAAGATTGCACTGCAAGGAAAAATGGCACAGCAAACTGAGCAGCAAAGAATAATGAGGAGAAGGAAATGATCCCGGATGAGTTTTGTTTGTTCTCCATGACTGCTACCTTCTTTACTTCATTGTTGCTCCCAAGAGTACAGGCTGCAGCAAAATCAAAAAGGCTGCAGCTGACCTGGTATGAGTTATTACAGCTGGCAAATTCAACAGCAAAATGTTTGAATGCAATTAATATGATATGATATGGCATTCATAACACCCCTAAACACAAGTGTTTCAAGGCACAACAAGGCAAGGGAGGGGGAGCAGAGGGAAGAAAGAGACAACAATCGTACTATGCCTGGTGATATTAAGATAATGAAAATGCAGGAGGAAGGGGGAAGGGAAAAGTGCGGGGGGAGGGCACAGTGCAGTACATGGGATTGACACTAAAAATATTAGAATAAATCAAGCAATAAATAAAACGTGCAGCCAGTTTGTGTCACGTGCAAGGGTCAGTGCAGACATCAGGTGTCAAGTGCTGGTGGGGGACTTTAGGGATACAGAAAACAGTCCCCAAGTGAGGGGGTTGAAAAGGAGGCAGTGCGGGTGTGCAACTGGTGGTGGAGGGGACCTGGGCCCGAGATCAGAGGGTAGCCAGGTGACCAGTGTAGTTTCAGTTTCAGCCAGGAGTTCAGCAGGGCAGAGGAAGATAGAACACAGAAGCAAAGAGGAAGGTTTTGAGGTGCTTCTGGAACCGGAGATGGTTCTCCTGAAGTTTCAGAGAGGCAGGGAGACTGTTCCAGAGGGAGGCCCTGGCCCAGGAAAGAGATCTACCACCAACTTGTTGCTTGGAGAAGCGACTGACCCTGAGGGAGTTGGAGGTGGATAAGTGAGGAGCTCAGGAAGGAAGATATTTAGGAAGAGAGAGTTGGAGGTATTGAGGCCCCAGACCCCAAAAGACCTTGTGGACGATGCAGAAGGTTTTGAACTTAATACTCACAGCCACTGGGAGCCAGTGCAGAGATTTCAGTCCTGGAGAGATACTATTTCTGGGCTTGAGGCCAAGGACAAGTCTTGCAGTCCTGTTCTGGATGAGTTGCAGAGGGTGGAGAGTAGAGGCAGGCAGATTTAGAAAGAGGCTTGTGCAGTAGTCCAGCCTAGAGAGAACCAGAGCTCTGGAGACAGTGAGCTTCTGGGGGAAGGAGAGGAAAGGAAGAATACCTCTGAAGAGGTCCAGCTGGTAGTGTGACTTCTTAGAGACGTCAGAGATGTGAGGAGAGAAGGAGAGTGTGGAGTCAAAGATGACCCCGAGGTTTTTAGGCTCACAGGAAGAGGGCCAGGAGAGGCTGGCCAGAGAGTGACAGGAAAGGAGAGAGCAGGTGTGCCGATGAGGAAAATCTCTGTCTTACTGGCATTAAGGCAGAGATCATTGGCAGCACACCATTCCTGAATAGTAGACAGACAGTCAGAGATGAGTGAAAGAGAAGAAGTAGCGGAAGGTAGCCGGAAAATGAGTTGAGGTTCATACGCATAGTACTGAAACTTGGGGCATAGAGTGGCAATGTGGTGGGCAAGAAGTGCCAGGTATTGGTTGAACAGCCAGGGCGAGAGGTTAGACCCCTGGGGAACACCACAGGTATAGATAGAGTTAGAGAAGAGGAAGGGCACAAGTTGGACATGGGAGGGTTGATCAGAGAGGAAATAGGTCAGCCAAGCCAGGGCCTGATTTGTGATACCCAGGTTGTCACAGAATTGGTTGCGCTGGATGGCGTGGTTGACTGTGTCGAAGGCAGAAGAGAGATCAAGTAAGATGAGGACACGGGGGGTGTTGGAATCAATGTTGGAGAGCAGGTCTTCTCAGATGTCCAGGAGGGCATTTTCCGTGCTTCTGGCAGCTCTGAAGCCAGACTGATGCTCATGGAGTCAGCCAACAGATTCAGTGTGAAGATTAAGCTGGGAGATGGCCAGCTTTTCCAGGAGTATACCCAGGAAAGGAGTGATGTAGATGAGGGCTTTGCGCTTGGTGGCTCTTCAAAATAAATTTGTGTCAGACCTGCTAACAGCCATTGAAGGAGGTGTTTACGCCAAACTTGGTACCAGTTTCTGCACAGCCATACCTGATGGTGACGCCTCAAATGGAACATTAAAGCAGCCACATACGAGATACAGACACTCCAGAAACAAATGACAAGTGAAGTTAATGGAGTGCAATCAAAAGACCGGTTGGACAGTATGTTCACATGGGTAACCAGCTGGCTTTACGGATTGTTTCGAGTGGCTTTCCCCGTGTTGGCTCTCATTCTCATCACCTTCTATGTTATTAAGAACATTCTTAAAGTGCATTTTAACAAACAAAAATGACTGTTAATGTTACCGTTGAGTATTGGCAAAAAAGGTTTTGAAATGAAGAGTATGAACAAAATAATGGGGGAGAGTAAGGAGGAGGATCCTGATGGATGGGTTTTTACACAGTCTGCTGATGTAGAACATTTTACAGAGTTTTGGATTCAATGTCTAAAGGATGCAACACAGTGTGTATGGGTGGTGGAAGATTTTAATGGTTGGGATGAGACTGGGGGAGACATGACAAGTTTGCAAAAAAATATGGATACATAAAGATGAAGTTGCTAAAAAGGAATGGGAGGCCCAACAAGATTTAGTTATTAATAAATTAATAAAAGTGGGGAGTAATGTAATCAAAATGCAAGTTCAACGCGTTATGAGGAACGCACTTATCTGCTGCGAGAGCCGCACTGCAAAAGGGGAGGGGGCTCATTCTGATGCTTCTGTAATAATACCCATAATAAAACTGATTTATAAATACAGGGGCACAGGTAAGTATAATCAAACTTAGTGTTAGGACGAAATGCAGTAAATAGGCCTAAAACACACAGAAAAAATGTGTTCATCTTTTGGTTGCGGAAAGAGAGTAGCTTGGTACACTATCCACCAGAGCCGATAATTCCCATTAACTCTGTACCTTGACTTGGGCATAACATCTGCTATCTTCTTCCTCAAGTGTTCAAAGAAAGTGCAAGTTATTTGCCAGCTCGGCATTCATTTTGTAAATATTGAACTCTGTCACTGTGTGATCTTGGGTGATTTTTCGTGTCAGAGATTGGGAATCTGTAGGAATGAAATTACATTTTTAAATCATATGTGTGGTAGGGAGATCCTCTTTCTCCCAATATTCTTGGCTGTCCTTGGGTATTTGAAGACAGTTCTCTTGATCTGTTTGTGGGGAGGATACCTCTACAGTCTCTGTATGATCTGGCTTGCATGGTTCAAGGTTCCATACCTACACTGTTGGACTCAGGGTCTCTTAGGGATGCATTTTTCTTTGGCAGGAATACCCTAGTTCCTGAAATAGAAGATTTCCTTACCTGAATCCTCTGTAGATTCTTCTCTTACAAAGGTGTATATCTGGTTTTCGTTCTCCACAAAGTGGGTTATTCTTTGACCTCTCCTACTTGCCCTCTGTTCTTTGGGTTATAGCTTCCAGGGGGTAGAAGATTCACTATCAGGTTGGGAGGTTTCCCGGGGTTCTGTCCTGGTAAGAAAGGAAGCTTCCTCAAAGGCTGGGCATCTCCCTTCGACCAGGGCCCCATCCTCAGGAACCTGTTGATTGTCAGGATTTGCCTTCAGTAATTCCCACACTGGGGCATCAGACCCAGGTGTCAGGGTGTTCTGGGAAGTGTGGGTAGTTTGAGGGTTCAACTGATCCCTCAGCATATGCCCCAGGTCGTTGGTCAATTGTTGACCCTGTCGCTGCAACGGTCTAACTTTATCTGGGCTGTAGGGAGGTCAGTGCTCATACCTCTGCTGCTCCCTAAAAGGGTAACTGTCCCTTTTAGTGAAGTAGCTCAGGTATTTGAAATTCTCCCCATCATTTTCTGTCATAATTCTCCCTTCTCCTTGGTTCAGTGATCTATTGTCCTGGAACCAGGGAGATAGAGACGTATTGTTGTAAAAGATAGGATTCTGAGGGTACTTGTTTGAAAAAATTAGGTTGGGAGGTGGAGTGGTACTTCTCTGCTGCAGAAAATGAGGAGGGAAGTTTCCCGCTGAAGTAACTACCTGATTTGACCCCACCCTTTGTGCCGGGGGAGTGGACACATACCCCAGGATTAGTTTTGGGCCCTTGTATCGAGGACTTAAGTAGGTGGCAGGGTCAGAGGGGTAATTTTGCTGATATCCTGCCTGGCTACCTTTCGATTGGTTACCATTCTGTATATCATCTGGAGGAGTACTTTTAGGCTTCCCATCTCCAGGTCCAAAGGAGGGGTAGTTTTCAACTATGCCACCTTTGCCCCGGCAGATGTGGTTGATGGCTTAGTCATTTCTTTTTTTTTGTTTACTGTCGGTGGGTTTCTGGACTTCATATATCCTGGTGGTTTGCTCTATTACCCAATCCAGTGTCCTGTGCTCAAGGAAATTGTGAACTGTTTGGGTAAGTATATATTTGGGAGGAGTGTGGAAATATGTGGTCACAAATTCCCTACTATTTATATTAACCCACCTGGAAGTCTGCGCAAATGCTCATTTTAATTCTTGTGCAAACTCCCTAGGTGCCTGATCTTCCCTACATTGTAAGTTATATGCAGCCTTGTATGCCTCTTGTGAGTTTGCCTGTGAGTGGAGAAGTGTTTTAAAATGGCCGCCTTACAGGTGGTCGATTTACAATGATCCTCGTCTTCCTGTCCTGCAAAGAAACTGGTGTATTCCAAGGAAAATTGCCATTTCACAAACTTTAAATGGAGTTCCAAATGTTCCCACACTGAATACTTGGTGCTCTTGTGATATGGGGTCATGAAGCTGTTTATGGCCTTAACCTGCCTTATTGGGTCTTCAACAAAACCCTTTCTATGTTTGGTATTTCTTTTCTGTCTCTGGAGCGTAGTCCATTCTCCCTCGGAATCAGTGCTGCTATTGGTACTCCAGTCCTTGTCTCCTAGGTGCTGTGCTCCCTTTCTCTCTGAGATTGGGAATACCTCACAAATTTTGGGATCCAGACTGAGGCATTCACCTGTGCCGCTGTGAGCTCTCAGGGTCACTTTCCCTGTCGTCACCTTTTGGTGCCGAATCAAACACAGTGTCTTCTTCAGACTGTTGCCAATGGGTGCTATCCCTCCTTCCAGGTAGTCTGGAAAATCTGCCCATTCATCCGAATATGTGGAGGTTTTTAAAATGCCCTTAGGCTGAAGCTTTTGTTTTTCCCTTTCCATGAAGCAGGCTAGTTGTTCTCTACGCAGTAGCTTTTCTGTAAATGACAATCTCTGATTTTCTCATCATATGTGTTTTCATGTTCAGAAGTACGCACAGGACTATTTTTGTTCTCTCATGACACACTGGTCTACCCACCTTCCTTTCTGTTTGGTAGAGGTGAACATTTATCAATGTCAGATAAGGACTGGCCTCCTGATCAGGTTGGCTAGGAATAGGTAAACCCTCCTGCCTCATGTTTCTCTGTTATCCATAAGTGGTATTCATAAGGTCAATTCCGATCTGTACATAGGAGGTTATAAGTAACTGGCATGAGGTCCTTGATGAGAGGGGCAGCTCTCCTTGATCAGAGGGTCCTATCACATTCCCTAATTGGTCAGGGTGTCTCATGGCCTGTTTATATTTTTGGATTTCAGTATTTCATTTCTCAAAGGTGTTTCTCTCTGCTAGGATTTGCTGCTTATATTCAGAGAGTTGAGATTTCAACTCTGACACTGATGCCTGGATGGCTTCAATCACACTGCTCTGATCCACTAATCGATCCTTTATTTGCTGTACTTTGTCTTGAGGTATTTCATATTCACTCTGAGAGTCTTCCGTTATCTGCGCATATTCAAAGCGCTTTTCTTTTAAAATGACAAGCTCTCTGTCTTGAGCGTCTCTACTACGTTCTGCCTGTGATAGGTCAGCTTCTGCTTGATTCAAATACTCCATAATCTCTTTATTTTCTTCCCTAATTCTGGTCAGTTCCTGTAAACCTGACTGACTCTTTTCTGCATCCATTTTCCACTGATTTACTTTTTGTAATGGCACACTGTTACCCTGGTTTAAGAGGTATTTTCCTTAATCAGCTGCATTTTCTGTTTTTTCAGAGTATTTCAATCGTGAGGCATCTGATCAAAGTCATTTTGTGAGTCAACCCCTTTTATAATTAACTGGCTGTTTTCTTGTTGAAGCTCCTTTACAGAGTGTTTAAAGGTCACAATTTCATCAACCAACAATCCATGGTGAATAATCTGGTCATTCAATTCATTTTGAAGGTGGCTTATGGTTTCTGCACTCTCTTTATATGTATCTTGCAGTGCAGCAAACTACATCTCTCACTCTTAGCTGGCCTGTATGTATGTTTTTACCTCATTTTGAAGGTGTTCATTTACATAATCATGTTTTAATTCTAAAAAATGGCTTTGTTGTACTTTATCTTCCAATTGCACGAGCGACTGGTGGGCCTTTCTCAGGTCTCCAGTCTGATCTGACATATTGGCCTCTTTATTTTGCAATCGCTTTTCAATTAATTGCAAATGAAAAAATAACAGCCGTGAGTTGAGCCATTTTATACTGTTCCTCACTGACATTTTGAGTCATGTCCAATTCCTGTAGAGCTTAATGTAACATCCCACCATTAAGCCAAATGTCAGTGCCTACTGATGTAATTTCTTGTACCATTCTAGTTTCCCAGCACCCATCATCCTGCTCATCCCAGTCGCCCCAAATAAACAGCTTGGTTAGGAGATGTTTCCTAGCCTGTTCTCTTTCTACACTGGAACAAAAACCTTGAACTTTATTCCTGCTAGATTTCCACACTCAATGCCAAATCAGAATACCTTTGCATTACTCTGCACAAACGTATTCCTCTGTACACCACCCTGACTCTCAGGGTTCAAGCTAACAGTGGTATTTTAATAATGCATGAACAACTGCTATGCCCCGTACTGACTTTGTACTAGAATGAATAGCCCGTTAAACAATGCACTTGTCATGAATCAAAAACTGAGAGCTAGATCCTGGCCAGGAGCCCCCATTTACATGTTGGAGATATTTATGCAGCAACAATTGATGCAGAAATTATTTCCCTCCCCAATCAAAAGCGCGACACCAATATTTCTTTTTGGTTTAATCTAGTTCTGTCTGTGATTCATACAGTACCACGCCGATCCCTCAACCTTTAGCACTAGGTAAGTCATGAACCAGGCCAGTATATAGAAAAAATATATTTATTATATATTTATTAAGGAATAGGAAAATTGAGATTTGTACAAAATCACATATCACGCCACCTCACTCTGTGGCCCAAATGCTTGTCTTTCCTATCAATCTCTGTTTACAGAAATTGAAAACAATAGTTGTTTCAGGATAACACAGATCACAGACTCTAACTGCATAACTTTTACAGTCATGACAGTCAAAACACTTTGCATGCGGTTCATGTCCAATAACAGGTAGTATTTTGAAACATGACCGGATCATACACTTAGCAAGACCATTTACATGAATTTTAATTAAATTAATATGCTTTACTATTTGCAAAAAATAATTTCACACTTTTTACTCTCCATGCACACTTGGAAATGCACACAACCGGCTTTTTAAATTTAGAGCCCTTCTTCCTCCTACCAGGAGTCACTTTACCACTCTCAGTAGAGAATAAGCTTTTCAATCAGACACTTTTCTTTATTTTATTTTGGCAAACACATTTCTGTCCCAGCACAAAACCCAGATATTCAGTTTGCATTCACCACCCATCTACTTTAAGGCATGATCTGAGAAATGTTGAACAGTTGGGAGTTTCGTTTTGTATGCACCCCTCCCTATACAGAAATTTGGGGTTGGCAATGAGAAATAGGAATCCCCAATTACTTTAACAGAGTATGTTCTTTATTCACACCGGAAACAATGTTGAGTTTGAATTTCAGCAAAATCACCCTGTATTAGTTAGCTATAGGAGAATATTTAAATTATTAAATGCTAGGGGTCCATTTGTCTGCACACCCAATCAATTATGGCAAAACTATGCAATCAAACAGATGCCCACAAGACTTAATTTTGTTGGACAAGTTTACATACTTAAAATATCTCTGGGGTTTTTTGCTCAGGAAAGTCCTCAAGGCTTCTGGATACTCAGGGGAAATATCAAGACTTGGTTAGAAGCCTCTCTAGGTTCAGTCAATAATGGCCTCCAGCATTAATCCCTTTGTTTACTTCTCCTTGTATAGATCACAGTCAGATTTTAGTCCTTCCCTGGTTAACTCCAATTCCTGTCTCCCCAGCAATGTTTTTTTCCAGCAATTTTGCAGTAGTCCCACTCCAATAAAATCAGGCAGTTCTTCCCAATTTCTATTGTGTGTCTCCTTAGGAATCTTTTACCACTCCAACAAAAATGCCTAAGTTATGAGATGCAAGCTTATTGGCTCTTGATAGGGAGTGGACAACTATTTTCCATCCCTTACACAAGGCCACACTTATTTTCTTTGATTGGCCCATTCAAATATTAATCTAAACTTTTGGGAGGTATAAGGCCACCCACTTGAATTTACATATTTACACGTTTCAATTTTGCACTTAAAAAATTCTAACATGACAACTTTCTCTAATTTATAAATAAACCTAACAATACACAGATTGTGAACTTCCTCTTATCATGCCAGACTTCATTAAAAAAAAGTCCCATGACTGCACGAGGTTTCAGGTTCCAATAAGGGGTTTTCATGATTTATTCAAAACTTATAACAGTTATCAACATGACATTTTCTATACAGATATCTACATTATTAAGCTATTCCTCCCCAAATCTCTAATTCGTGACATTTTCTGGGGAGCAAGAAACACATTTTAGGTTGTAACTCATGTTCCCATGGTCGAACTGTTATGAGAGTTGGGCCAAGATGCATAGTGATATTTGCCCCTTTATTGTGTGATTTATGGTTCCTGAGAAAATAAACATGGTATGATCCTCCATGTGAAACTATTAATTACTTACATTATTATTGCAATCAACCATACATTTCGTTTCTCCACTTAGGTCCAGCCATCTGTTTCTTTTTGTTGATCCAGGCTGGTATCAATCCATTGACATGTAGAAGTGATCTTTCTCTCTGATGCAGATGAAGTCAACTCCACCCCAGACTCACAAAGCACCTTCTGGTGTCTATCAAATGTCATTAGCTTAGTGTGATGGACCATGAATTTGAGTTTGTAGAAAAGTCAACCCATTAAATGGATCTTCTGTTGACCTCATAAAAGTCTTAGTCCAGCACTAGTTGGCTTTGCAACAGCTTCAAAAAGATTGTCAGATAAATGGGGAAGGCAGTGCTTGCCCTTTACATCTGGGGCAGGTCACTGTTTGAGTTTCTGAACAGAAACTGAAACAGATTCTCCTGAACAGAAACAGGTTATTTTAAATGTTGCAATTTCTTATACACATGAGGCCCTTAATCTGTTTTATTTTCATTACATGTGAAAAACACGCATATGAATTATGACATTATGTCATCACAGTCCATCTTTACATCATAATATATATTTGAATGGTTCAGGCCAGGGAGTTTCACTGGTAAACAGTTCCTTTCCTTCCAGGCTGCAGAATGCCCACATTTCTCCATGGCATTTTTCTTTTGGGAAAAGTGCACTTTGGGGCCTCGTCTCAGTCACTTGTATTAAAAAGTAGGCCTTTAGGTTTGGGCTTTCTCAGTCGCATGCAGAGCCCATTTTGTACTATTTATTTTCAATGTAGCCAGCATTTTGATGTGTAGAAGTTATGGGTGAAATACTGCCTTTTTGTCTGCCAGCCCCCAGTGTGTTTTGTCTGTTAGCTCCAAGGATTTCTGCACTCTTAGGCCCAAGGTAGCTAGAGGAAGTTCATTTGATCCTGGGGCTGACTTAAACCCCACTGAGCTGAAGACCCAATTACACTAGCCTGGTGGGGAGAAAAGTGTAAGGATGAAAAAGATATAGGTGGCAAGTCGTTGGTAAAAGGAGGTTCGAGGAAAAAATAATAGGATACCAGTGATTATGTCTCTGATTTCAGTTATTTTGGAGGAGAAATAGAGGGGGAAATCCTCATCAGTGATAAAGAAAATGATACTTCACAAGGGTGGGAAGGAAGTCAGGTGGGTGCAGATGATAGACAGAATGCAGAAGTAAGGAATAAGAGAGACAGGAATAGAAAGAAACAAAGAGAGAGAGAGAGAGAGATAGAAAGAAAGAGAAAAGGAGAGAGAGAGAGAGAATTCTTGCTGATGGCAACTATAGAGGGACAGCAGGCCTGGCAACAGAGAAGAAGGAGGCTGCACGGCAGCACATGGTTGTGTCATGACTGTGCCACTGTAACATACATCGACATCAATTGTGGACTATTTAGGACTCATTCATCACCATAATCCTCCAAGGACAATACCTATTCATATTTCTGTCTTTACTTTCTGTGATATTGGCTATTTATATATAGAAGTTTTAGAACTGCATCCCAGAAACTTTAGAGATCAGTGCTGCTTTCACTTTCCCAAGACCAGAGAGGGAGGAGGCAGATTACCTTCAGGTGTGATGCTCCAGGTGCTGCTAATGAGTCAACTTCAATACAGGGCATGTCAGTATTTAAGCAGCTTTCTGCAGGAGCACAAGGCTCTTGCATTGAGTTTTCTTCCAGCCCTTTGTGCTTTAATTTTTTCTGTGTCCTGTTTCTGATGTTTCTAGAACCTATTCCTGTTCCAGTGCCCTGTGCTCCCTGCCTTGCAATTTGTCTACACTGCCTGCACTCCACTGCCTTCTATCCTGCACCTCTGTGTTTCCTGCCCTGCTCCCCTTCTGGCAGTCCTTGGTTCCCTACATGCAGCCCCTGTTCTCTACCACAAAATATCTTGTTCCTTGCCTGCAGTTCCTTGTTCTGTGCCCATAGTCCATGTTACCTGGCTTTATCTTCCAAGATTACAGTCCTGAGTTCCCTTGTTATCTGTTTGAAGTCCTGCCCTTGTTATTCCAGTCCATAGTTACAGTTCCTTGTTACCAGTCTACAATTCAGTCTTTGTAATCCTAGTCCAGAGTTTCTGCCTGAGTTTTCTTGTTCCTGGTCTATATTTCTGTCTGCTATTCCTTGATTGTGGCCCTTAGTTTGTAGCCTGCTGTACCAGTCTCCTGTGCCGTTGCACTAAGATGCGTGTCTTCTTGCTTTTCCCCTTTCTTATGGTACTCTGTCTTGAATCTTGCTCACTTTGACTTCCTATTTTTTCCCTGGATATTTCTGTTAATGTTCTTGTCCTCACTTGTGCTTGTGTAATTCCTTTGTTCAGAGTTTGGCTGAAGGGTTGCCCAAAAGGCAATCTATTACCCTTTCCTTTGTCACGTCGCAGAATTCTAATTTGTGCCATATTGTTAACTGTGTGCTGGTTCCTGTTTATAGGAAGCA
The DNA here is from genome assembly GCF_040938575.1 of Ambystoma mexicanum. Lineage (NCBI taxonomy): Eukaryota > Metazoa > Chordata > Amphibia > Caudata > Ambystomatidae > Ambystoma > Ambystoma mexicanum. The sequence goes on from NC_090929.1 coordinate 1,153,221,768, forward strand.
GTCACTTTTTACAGTTCCTGCTGGACCCATACAGGCTTCAGTCTTGTGAGTACTGTTTCTTTGTTTGTGCCTTAGGCTCCAGACACAGACACCTACACCTGCTGCTCCTTTCCATGACAATTCAGAGTGGGGCCTTGTATTATTCACCAGCTCAGAAGGCTAGAGTTTCTCCTGACCCTGTCGGAAACACTACCCCCATTCTGTGTACACCATAATTGGGAACCTAGCGTGTTTGTCTTACATGTACACCTTGATCCTTTTTGTTCACTACCTTTGTTGCCTGTCTGTATTTATGGCCTATCCTTTGTTGTCTGCAGGATTCCTTACACTCCTGTCTCTTGTGCACTTTTTCCCCCTCAAGCCCCTGACAGGTTATCTTTTGCTGTTGGATCGGTGGGGTGATGTAGGAAATAAGGTTCCTGCGAAATGGTGGGAAGGATCCAGGGATATGTAAGTGTTTAACAAGATGGTCTATGGTAAAAGTAAAGTCCACAAGGACTGTTTTGATGCAGATGAGATGTCATCAAGATAGAAAACAAGAGAATCAGGTTTTAATGTGTGCTTGGTGATGAGGAGGTAGAGAGATGGGAGTCAGTGTGGGAACCGAGATGGAGAAGTGCTGGCAAAAGTGGTCGGAGGGATATGGTTAGAAAAAGAGGGTGCTGATGGGGTGAACGAGGAAGACAGGAATATCAAGGTGATGGGAGTGGTCAGAGATGTTGATTAAGGAGTTGGGGAGTTTGGACCAGGTGGTGGTCGGACAAATTGAGTCAAGTTTATGGCAGTAGTAAATGGACCAACACCCATGAATGTAATCAGTGTCTTAGAGAGCCCAGTAGGATATTGAGATCAGAGAAAATATATAAGGGGCGCCTGCTTTTGAGTCTGTGGTCTATCAGGCAAAACGATAAGACTAATGAAAATTAGACCATCCAGACCAGAGATGACAACTGATTACTCTTTCAATTTGTAATCGTTAGCTATTTATTCTGCAACAACCCATATGTCAAATTACACAATAACAAATATGTTCATATAAAATATGGCTCTTTGAACTTAGAAAACAAACACATCCCTCAAAACAAACTTCATTCACAACTTCTTCATGCATTCATCACATTCACAAACGATAGAGAAAATGATATTTTGTTCATATCACAATAACAATGGCAATTAAAGCGTTTCTTGGTTTCACACTCGATTAATTTACAATGTGTCCATCTGTCAACATTCAGAGGATAGAAAAACTGTTTGTCGACATGTTTCGGTTGAGTTCTTAAGGTGGGCAATGACTTCCCTTTGTGTATTATGTTCAACCTTCTTCAGGACAAGAGACGATCCCCAAATCCGCGTGGTCTCATAGAAGAGTGGGGGTGTGTGAAGGGCAAAGAGGCCTAGGTCTAAAAAATAAAAAAATAAAAACATATATAAGGTGTCATCTCTGTTTCATAAAAACCCAGTACTTGAGTAACAGCTAGCTACTAAAGCTGTGTGTGAACCGGCTCACCTCCTCTGATTTTTCAGTGGCTGGCGTGTCGGTTCGGTGGAGTAAATCCCGGCGTGAGGGATCTCGAATAATGAGTTTCACGTCGTACATCCTACAGAATAAAGGACATATAAACTCGTAAGTTTATAGGAAAGGTATAGCATACTATTAAAAAAAAAAGAGCATTAATGAATCGGTACTCACTCAGGCGTAATGGGTCTCGCAAAATTGTCCGAGCTGTCGGTTCAATCAGACTGCAGGGGAGGAGGCAAAAGTGTAAGTGCTTCCGAATTATACACCCATTTGTCGCGTAACTATTGTCACAATATAAAGCTTGCTTTAAGAATTCTAGTAGATGTCAGCTCTATAGAATAGAAAACATTGTGTGATGGGCCCACAATAGGGAGCCATGAGTCTACACAACTAAACATCAGAATGTCTAAGTCCCTGCGGTGAACTCTAAACCACTCATAAAAAATAGAAAAAATTAAGCTTACTTCTTAGGTTCTCTGTAATGAATCCCTTGAAAGAGAGTACCCATTGCTGGTCAATCACGGGTCGAAGAGTCACGAAAACTGTAACAACAGTGCATGGTTTCAGATAAGGAGCCGAAAGAGCACGAACTGGCATAAACTCTGTCTACTACTGTCTACTTACTCGGTGTTTGCCTCGGCTCTGTCCGTCAGTGTGTGAATCTGTTGGCGCTCCTCCGCTAGTGATCGCGGCGATCTGGCGTACGTTCCAAATAGCACCAGTGGACGCACGGCCGCTCGGGATTCTGGGTGGTATGCGGCTGCTCGGCATTCTGGTTAAAGTAGTTCCAGAACACCGGCGGGACAAGAATGTACGTCTAGTTACCAAACAATGGTGAATGTGCCGCTATGTGCGCTCACTGAGCGTGACAGGTGGTCCAGTATGCCAGTGCCCAGTTGAAGCTAAACACTATGGGATATGTCAAAAGGCCTCATTAGTTGTTATTAAGCTTAGATCATGAGACCTCTCTACCCATGTCGCAGGGCTATGAAAAAAGATTACAGATGGATGTAAAAGTCTAGTGCTCATATTCGGCCACCATAGTGTTATGTACTATTCAGGATGTTCCATTCCACCGAAATATTTAACCCATGGCGGACCGTGTCTAGAGAATAGATCCACTTCTGTTCCAGGCGGTGTAGGGCACTGGCCATATCCCCGCCTCTTGATTTAGTGCATATGGTTTGTAGTACAAACCACTTGATGTCTGTATCTTTATGGTGAAGTCTGTCAAAATGGTCCACCAGAGGTTTGTCAGCTGTATGGTTTCTAATACACGAGCGGTGTTCCCCAATACGTATTTTCACCTCTCTTGTGGTTTTTCCAACGTATAGTAAATTACACGGACATGAGATGACATAGATTGCATTTTTTGTATGGCAGTTGGTGTGGTTCTTCATCGTCCATGTATTGGTCCCGTATTGAAAAGTATGTTTGGTCTCAGTAAAGGGACATACGCTGCAGTTCCCGCATTTGTAGTGTCCAATAATGGGTGGAAGTCCCCATTGGTTCAGAACTGAGTTCTCTTTGGGTTTTTCATAATAAATGTGCACCAACTTCTGTCGCAAGTTGCAATTTCGTTTGAATGCAAACATGGGTTTCTTAGATAATGTACCCGGGTTCTTGATTAGATCCCAATTCTTATTGATGATCTTCTTGATGGCATTGCTAACAGGGTTGTACGTTGTGACACAGACCAGTCTCTCGTGGATCTTTTTTTCTTGACTCTGTAGAATGAGAGCCCTGTTGGTATTGGCTGCTCTCTTCATGTTCCTTTTTACCAATTGTTTCGGGTAACCCCGTGTGTCCAGTCTTTCTTTGAGTTGTGTGGCGTGTGTTTGATAATCGACCCTATCTGTACAGTTACGTCGAATCCTGAGAAATTGTCCATATGGTAGATTAAATTTCAGACTCTCCGGGTGAAAACTTGAGTAATGTAATAGGGTATTCTTGTCTGTGGGTTTTCTGTAAAGTGAGGTGACCAACGCATTCCCTTGTTTTCTAATCAGTATATCTAAGAAACTGACTTGATCATTGTTCCATTCGATGGTAAATTTTATATTGGAATCACACGTGTTGAGCCACTTGTGGAAGGTGAGTAGAGATGTATTGTCACCCCGCCATATGAGGAACACGTCGTCTATATAGCGGCGCCACATCTTTAGCTGTCCATGCGGTTGTGTTCGTAGGATGTCATCGATGTTTCTTGATTCGAAGTTGGCCATATATAAATTGGCCACATGTGGGGCAAAGGTGGCACCCATACTTACCCCTTTTTGTTGTTTAAAAAGCTGTTTTTTAAAAAGAAAGAAATTCTCTGTAAAGAAGTCTCGAACACTCTAGTATAAACCCTGTTGGTGGTTTATGTGGTTTACTACGTGTGTCGAGTACTTCAGCTAATACTTCTAGACATGCCATTTGGGGAATAGACGTGTATAATGCTTCTACGTCCATTGTGACCAGCAGATCTCCTATTTCAGTTTCGACATCTTAAAGAATTCGAATCATGTCCGTAGTGTCCTTAATGTATGAAGGCATTGCCAGGACAAAAGGTTTCAGGAAAAATTCACTGTAGATGGACAGAGGTTCCAATAGAGAATCTATCGCTGACACGATTGGCCTCCCTGGTGGATTCTCGAGGCTCTTGTGCACCTTGGGGAGTATGTAAAAAGCCGCTTTTTTGGGGAATTTTTTGTTCAAAAATGTAGCCTCGTCTGAGCAGATCCATTCTTCTGTCAGGACGTGTGTTGTAAGGCTTTTAATCTCTTCCTGTAGTTGCAGTTGGATCTTGATCCAATTTTTTATAAGATCTCGTATCATTGAGCAGTCTCAGGCATTCTTTATCATAGTTGTGGCTGTCCATGAAGACTATCCCTCCACCTTTGTCAGCCGATTTGATGGTTATATTTTCTTGGCTGCTTAGATTTCTGAGACTCACTCTTTCGTCTTTTGTCAGGTTATCTGTACGATAGTTTTTCTTCTTCAGACTCGAGAGCACTTGTTGCGTCACTCGGTTCTCGAAAGTGTGGCATAATGTCCTTGGTTTTAATTCTATCAACATAAGTAAGAACTTTTAAATCTGCAAGACTTGAAACATAGGGCCTTTCATTGTGTTTACTCTTTATGTTAAAGTACCTGTATTCTTTAGCAGACCACTTAAAGCTGTCAGAATACGTGTTTGCTCACACTTTCTCATCTCAATATAATTAATGGGTTATGACCGGGTGATTACATTATAAAGGTGAGTTGAATGGAGTGTGGGAAAGAAGAATGTGCGAAAATGTTTCCCCAGTAAACCTTTCCCATAAACATTATTTTACAAAAACCTAAAAAGTTTAGGAATGAGTTTAAAATTCACAGAGGAACCATTATGCATTGTTGTGTGAAGTGTGGGACCTATTATGCGACTGCAAAACATCTCAGAGAGCATGCCTTGAGTGTGAACGGCAGTATTCTAATTCCTAGTTATTGCATGGTGATTTACACACTGTCAAAGAAGATGCCACTCTTCACTGTACTCTGTGAATTGTTTCTCTTTGTAAGCAGGAAATGGTGTTGCTTTTACCGATATGCTCTTGCATGTTTTCTCTTCTTAAAGTCTGTTCTAGTTGTTAGTTCCTATTAATAATCCTTATTGCTGGTCCTTGTTATCACACAAACCATTGTTGCAGATATGTTTTAGGAAAAGCTGGGTATCGTCACATACGTCTTTCGGGTGTGTCTGCAGCCATATTCAAATGATCTTTTGCAGTCTTAATTTATAATAATAACAATTAAACAGGGACTATTTTATAACCTTGAGTGACATCTATGTTGGTTGTCTTTATCTGATACTGATGCTGATACTGATGCTTGTATAATCGCATAAAAAGTAGAACAAAGCTTCAAGAAAAGGAGTATGGTGTCTTTCTGAGATCCCTTCCCCTAATGTACCAAGTAATAGGTGAAATAACGGTGAAAACAAATAGACAAGAAAAATAATACTTCAGAGAGTTATCGTTAGGCTTTGTGAGTTACTTTCCTATCCTGGGGAATTTCATCTGACAATGCATATAAAGATAAAAATAAAGCTTTAGTGATTTAGTGATACGCAAACCTATTCTGGAATGTTTAGTGAAGACACTGGTGGCGTTATGCTAAATCAGTTAGGAAGGTTATGGTTGCGGGAGAGAAACCACAGATCTGACACTCTAAGCGGCTACTATACACCAAGAACCAAATAGTGTCACATTTAGTGGACCCCCTTCCCCCTGCACACCAATAGTGTCTGAGATAATTCAGTCAAAGTTTAAAACTTGTTCATAAACAAATAGACAGTTAATACAATTTTGGTTTATTCTGAAATAAGTTAGAATTCAATTTGATATATAGATACAGTAATAAATAGTTGTGACAAACAAAAACCATGAGCACTACGCGTTTCAGGATTATGATCCCTTCGTCATGATCAATACTTCTTAGTAAAAGTAACAATTTCTCTTCAAGCTTTGGGCTTCAAAAGTCTACAAAAGGTAAATAAGAAAACAATGCTTTGAGTTTAAGTCCCTCCAAACTAAATGAATATTAAGCAATAAGATATTATAATTTCGACAGTGATGTTGATTATGTGCAATATAACGTCCAACGACTACTCTCTTGCTACTCAATACACGTGTGAAACCCTCCTCGGTAGGATGTTTATGTGTGAATTTCAATATATGAAGCAGGGTCTTGCGCCACCTGTTGAGAAATATGTGGAGGGTAAGTTATGTAAGGTCTGTGCTGCTACTAGTAAGATCTTAATTAATTTGAATGCCGCCTACCTTCTAATGGAGATGATCACTTGTCAAGGTAATGTAGGTAGGAGAGTCCCATATGGACTTCTAGAAACAGATGTATTTCACCATATATGTTCTGAAAATGCATACAGCAGTCAGAAAGGAATAAGTTATGCACATTTTCTAAAGTATGAAATCTAAAATGAAGTGTGAAAATGACTTACATGATGCTGAGTTAGGATACTCATAGGTTGAAGATGTAAATAGGAGATTCACATGGGGAGGCAAAATTCTACTCGATTTGGTATTAAGTTCAATGAACTACACTCTGTGAAAATAGAGAATAAGATGCTTAGTGTCCTTAGTCAGCATCCCTATATAGGTGTGCCAAGTGAAGAGAATGCCTGTTAGAACAGTAGCAAGCCTGGATCTTACCTTTATGTGAGCTGCTGTGTGGGTAAAAAAAATGCTGTGGTCAAAATGCCTGCATGATGATGTGACGTTTTGTAAACAAAAGAGTTTAACCGCAATCGTGAATATGGCCGCTATCACAATTTAATGCTAAATTGGCACCTCAATTCAATATTCCTGTGTATATAAATATTAGCAAATGACGGGGAAGTAATTTACAAGGAGAATGTGGTATTCTGTAATTGCAAGTCACATGGTCAGGAGGTCTTGTTCCTAGGGTCAATCACAGGGCTGTCTGTATAGATGCCTGTAAAGAGAAGGGGTGAGTGTATCTACATTAGTCAGTCTACTTAGGTTGGTGTCTTAAGAGTCACATCTGTAAGATGTAAAGTATAGTGTATTAAAGCATGTTCTAAAGTCAATATTTGTCAAAGTGACAACATATCACACAAATTCTAGTTATACAATTATGTAGACACTTAAGTATTACTGATCTTCGACAGTATCTATTATATGACACTCTTGTGTAATACATATCACATGGTCTCCTGGGGATATTCTGAAATGATGCATCTTAGTAGTTGACATACAAAACATATGAGAGTTATGTATATATAATCAAATCTAATACTGCAAAGCATTACACATTCTAATAAAATAACCTGGTATACTTGACGGTGATCAACATCCAATGACATACAGGTATATTGAATCTTTAAATATACATTGGGTGTGTTCTATTATACATTAAGGTGAAAATGGTGCTACATAGCATACATGATATGGATGGGGGTGATCAACATATAGTGGTGATATGTATGTTCTTCAATAAACATAGATGTCGTAATTTAACAGGTGCATATGAAACCGGTGTATTTGGTATAGATACAAAAGATATCTCTGTCGATGTGATCTACTGTTATTAATACAATACATGTCATGCTTACGGTGATCAACATGTGCTGACATAATAACCTCTATGCTATACAAATATATTTACAGAGAGATAGCCGTAGTCTTTGTGAGTTACTTTCTTATCCTGGGGAATGCTGTCTGACAATGAATATAAAGATCTCATTGAGGGTCCTATTTTGTCTTTCTAGCAATAGATTCTAAAGACTCTCAGGCCGATTCATGGAATAATTAGCGCGGCGCAAGTGGGCAAAAACGTGCGAATCGCAGTGGAATAGCGAAAATCGCAGTGCAAGTGCGAAAATCGCACGAAAAGCAGCACACGTCGATTCATGGAAGTCCGTGCGCGAGAAAACCAGCAGATGCGCGATAAAAAGTGCGCCGCGCACGTTGGCGCACAGGCCATCTAACAGCGTGCGCCAGGTCACAGCGAAAATCGCACAGGCCACAGCGAAATTCGCACATAGCGCGGCGCACGCAACAAAAGTAGGCGGAACACGGGCGTAACACTCGGAATGGGGAACAACTTGCAAAAACGTGGGCGTCACGGGGGAAGTACAGGGCACAAGTGCGCGGAACGCCCATACGCTCGCCTACAACACGTATTCATGGAATAGAATAGGGCAAAAAAGCACACGCTCAAACCAGCGCACAGGCACAAACACGACCGCCACAAGAAAGCAGGCGGTAGCGTCTCTGCGGCTGTAAGAAATGTGCGCCAAAAGGTGCGCCAACAAATAGCACCCATATACTGCCATGATGAATGTCCTATACTGTGGCCCTCCAGGACAAATGACGTGCAAAGGGGTACCCACAAACACGGACACGCTGACAAAAAATACGTGTGCGTGTATACCGGGGTGCGCGGGAAGTCTCACACGCGATTTGGCCGGGTACGTGGATTTCAGGGGTGCGCGGGGAGTTCCACACGCGATTCCATCAGGGTAGGTGTATTTCAGGGGTGCGCGGGAAGTTCCACACGCGATTCCATCAGGGTACGTGTATTTCAGGGGTGCGCGGGAAGTCCCACACGCGATTACAGCAGGGTACGTGTATTTCAGGGGTGCGCGGGAAGTTTCACACGCGAATAGCCTGGGCGCGTGTATTTCAGGGGTGCGCGGGAAGTTCCACACGCGAATAGCCTGGGTGCGTGTATTTCAGGGGTGCGCGGGAAGTTCCACACGCGAATAGCCTGGGCGCGTGTATTACAGGGGTGCGCGGGAAGTTCCACACGCGAATAGCCTGGGCGCGTGTATTACAGGGGTGCGCGGGAATTCTCACATGCGATTTGGCCAGGTACGTGTATTACAGGGGTGTGCGGGAATTATCACACGCAATTAGGCTGGGTGGGTCCTCACAGGTGTTCCCTGTACACCCTCCACGGCCCCTAAAATACGTGTGCGTGTATACCGGGGTGCGTGGGAAGTCTCACACGCGATTTGGCCGGGTACGTGGATTTCAGGGGTGCGCGGGAAGTTCCACACGCGATTCCATCAGGGTACGTGGATTTCAGGGGTGCGCGGGAAGTTCCACACGCGATTCCATCAGGGTAGGTGTATTTCAGGGGTGCGCGGGAAGTTCCACACGCGATTCCATCAGGGTACGTGTATTTCAGGGGTGCGCGGGAAGTCCCACACGCGATTACAGCAGGGTACGTGTATTTCAGGGGTGCGCGGGAAGTTTCACACGCGAATAGCCTGGGCGCGTGTATTTCAGGGGTGCGCGGGAAGTTCCACACGCGAATAGCCTGGGCGCGTGTATTTCAGGGGTGCGCGGGAAGTTCCACCCGCGAATAGCCTGGGCGCGTGTATTTCAGGGGTGCGCGGGAAGTCCCACACGCGATTACAGCAGGGTACGTGTATTTCAGGGGTGCGCGGGAAATTCCACACGCGAATAGCCTGGGCACGTGTATTTCAGGGGTGGGCGGGAAGTTCCACACGCGAATAGCCTGGGCGCGTGTATTTCAGGGGTGCGCGGGAAGTTCCACACGCGAATAGCCTGGGCGCGTGTATTACAGGGGTGCGCGGGAAGTTCCACACGCGAATAGCCTGGGCGCGTGTATTACAGGGGTGCGCGGGAATTCTCACATGCGATTTGGCCAGGTACGTGTATTACAGGGGTGTGCGGGAATTATCACACGCAATTAGGCTGGGTGGGTCCTCACAGGTGTTCCCTGTAAACCCTCCACGGCCCCTGCAGGCAGCCCACAAAACAGGGGACTACCCTGCACACCTGCTCATGTCCCCCTGCACCCCCACCCCCAGCCACCAGGGGCACCCTCCATCAGGCCCCCACTCATGTCTCCCACCACCCCCACCCCCCCAGTCACCAGGGGCAGCCTCCACCAGGCCCCCACTCATGTCTCCCACCACCCCCACCCCCCACCATCCAGGGGCACCCTCCACCAGGCCCCCACTCATGTCTCCCACCACCCCCACCCCCCAGTCACCAGGGGCAGCCTCCATCAGGCCCCCACTCATGTCTCCCACCACCCCCCCCACCATCCAGGGGCAGCCTCCACCAGGCCCCCACTCATGTCTCCCACCACCCCCACCCCCCTGCCACCCTGGGCACCCTCCACCAGGCCCCCACTCATGTCTCCCACCACCCCCACCCCCCAGCAGTGCAGGGGCAGCCTCCACCAGGCCCCCACTCATGTCTCCCACCACCCCCATCCCCCAGCAGTGCAGGGGCAGCCTCCACCAGGCCCCCACTCAGGTCTCCCACCACCCCCACCCCCCAGCAGTGCAGGGGCAGCCTCCACCAGGCCCCCACTCATGTCTCCCACCACCCCCACCCCCCAGCAGTGCAGGGGCAGCCTCCACCAGGCCCCCACCCATGTCTCCCACCACCCCCACCCCCCAGCAGTGCAGGGGCAGCCTCCACCAGGCCCCCACTCATGTCCCCTATCACCCCCACCCCCCCGCCACCAGGGGCACCCTCCACCAGGCCCCCTTCCATGTCTCCCACCACCCCCACCCCCCAGCAGTGCAGGGGCACCCTCCACCAGGCCCCCACTCATGTCCCCTATCACCCCCACCCCCCGCCACCAGGGGCACCCTCCACCACGCCCCCATCCATGTCTCCCACCACCCCCACCCCCCAGCAGTGCAGGGGCACCCTCCACCAGGCCCCCACTCATGTCCCCTATCACCCCCACCCCCTGCCACCAGGGGCACCCTCCACCAGGCCCCCACCCATGTCTCCCACCACCCCCACCCCCCAGCAGTGCAGGGGCAGCCCCCACCAGGCCCCCACTCATGTCCCCTATCACCCCCACCCCCCCGCCACCAGGGGCACCCTCCACCAGGCCCCCACTCATGTCTCCCACCACCCCCACCCCCCCAGTCACCAGGGGCAGCCTCCACCAGGCCCCCACTCATGTCTCCCACCACCCCCACCCCCCACCATCCAGGGGCAGCCTCCACCAGGCCCCCACTCATGTCTCCCACCACCCCCACCCCCCCAGCAGTGCAGGGGCATCCTCCACCAGGCCCCCACCCATGTCTCCCACCACCCCCACCCCCCAGCAGTGCAGGGGCAGCCCCCACCAGTCCCCCACTCATGTCCCCTATCACCCCCACCCCCCGCCACCAGGGGCACCCTCCACCAGGCCCCCACTCATGTCTCCCACCACCCCCACCCCCCAGCAGTGCAGGGGCAGCCTCCACCAGGCCCCCACTCATGTCTCCCACCACCCCCACCCCCCAGCAGTGCAGGGGCATCCTCCACCAGGCCCCCACCCATGTCTCCCACCACCCCCACCCCCCAGCAGTGCAGGGGCAGCCCCCACCAGGCCCCCACTCATGTCCCCTATCACCTCCACCCCCCCGCCACCAGGGGCACCCTCCACCAGGCCCACACTCATGTCTCCCACCACCCCCACCCCCCACCATCCAGGGGCAGCCTCCACCAGGCCCCCACTCATGTCTCCCACCACCCCCACACCCCGCCACCAGGGGCACCCTCCACCAGGCCCCCACCCATGTCTCCCACCACCCCCACCCCCCAGCAGTGCAGGGGCAGCCTCCACCAGGCCCCCACTCATGTCTCCCACCACCCCCACCCCCCAGCAGTGCAGGGGCAGCCTCCACCAGGCCCCCACTCATGTCTCCCACCACCCCCGCCCCCCAGCAGTGCAGGGGCAGCCTCCACCAGGCCCCCACTCATGTCTCCCACCACCCCCACCCCCCTGCCACCATGGGCACCCTCCACCAGGCCCCCACTCATGTCTCCCACCACCCCCACCCCCCAGCAGTGCAGGGGCACCCTCCACCAGGCCCCCACTCATGTCCCCTATCACCCCCACCCCCCCGCCACCAGGGGCACTCTCCACCAGGCCCCCATCCATGTCTCCCACCACCCCCACCCCCCAGCAGTGCAGGGGCACCCTCCACCAGGCCCCCACTCATGTCCCCTATCACCCCCACCCCCCCGCCACCAGGGGCACTCTCCACCAGGCCCCCATCCATGTCTCCCACCACCCCCACCCCCCAGCAGTGCAGGGGCAGCCTCCACCAGGCCCCCACTCATGTCTCCCACCACCCCCACCCCCCAGCAGTGCAGGGGCAGCCTCCACCAGGCCCCCACCCATGTCTCCCACCACCCCCACCCCCCAGCAGTGCAGGGGCAGCCTCCACCAGGCCCCCACTCATGTCCCCTATCACCCCCACCCCCCCGCCACCAGGGGCACCCTCCACCAGGCCCCCATCCATGTCTCCCACCACCCCCACCCCCCAGCAGTGCAGGGGCACCCTCCACCAGGCCCCCACTCATGTCCCCTATCACCCCCACCCCCCGCCACCAGGGGCACTCTCCACCAGGCCCCCATCCATGTCTCCCACCACCCCCACCCCCCAGCAGTGCAGGGGCACCCTCCACCAGGCCCCCACTCATGTCTCCCACCACCCCCACCCCCCACCATCCAGGGGCAGCCTCCACCAGGCCCCCACTCATGTCTCCCACCACCCCCACCCCCCAGCAGTGCAGGGGCATCCTCCACCAGGCCCCCACCCATGTCTCCCACCACCCCCACCCCCCAGCAGTGCAGGGGCAGCCCCCACCAGGCCCCCACTCATGTCCCCTATCACCCCCACCCCCCCGCCACCAGGGGCACCCTCCACCAGGCCCCCACTCATGTCTCCCACCACCCCCACCCCCCAGCAGTGCAGGGGCAGCCTCCACCAAGCCCCCACTCATGTCTCCCACCACCCCCACCCCCCAGCAGTGCAGGGGCATCCTCCACCAGGCCCCCACCCATGTCTCCCACCACCCCCACCCCCCAGCAGTGCAGGGGCAGCCCCCACCAGGCCCCCACTCATGTCCCCTATCACCCCCACCCCCCCGCCACCAGGGGCACCCTCCACCAGGCCCACACTCATGTCTCCCACCACCCCCACCCCCCACCATCCAGGGGCAGCCTCCACCAGGCCCCCACTCATGTCTCCCACCACCCCCACCCCCCTGCCACCAGGGGCACCCTCCACCAGGCCCCCACCCATGTCTCCCACCACCCCCACCCCCCAGCAGTGCAGGGGCATCCTCCACCAGGCACCCACACATGTCCCCCTGCCCCCAGGTCCTGACGATACTCAATCATGGCAGTAATGGGCAGCATACCCAGCACAGACACCCAGGCAAGGATTGCATCCACCCACATAGTGAATGCAATTACATGATACAACCCCAATGGCAAGTATGTAAATGAACACATGTCCATCACACACACATACACAACGGGTGCAAGTGAATGTCAAAACCCATATCATGACATGTATGAAACCAATGAGAAAATACCACAAGTGAAAGTTAAAAAAACATGTATTAAAGATGAAAAATAAGTAAACAAATCAAACATACAACAACGGGGATAACAACATAAATGGTCCATGTCCGAGAACAAATGTAAAAATAAAAAAAACAAAGTAATCCAAAAACAAATGTTGTCCAAAGCAATGTCATGTGGAAGGAAAATAATGAAAAACCATTTCCTCAAGGTGAACACAATAATCAATAAAAAAAATGTTTCTTCAAAAAGCAAACTATATACACGAATATTCCAGGGTCCATGAGCCCAACACCATAAATGAAACCTACTACTACCTAATGAAAAAAATATCTACAAAAAAGTGGCCATTGTCCGAGCGGTCCAAAAAAATAAAAATGAATAAAGGAAACCTAACACTAACTAACTAAATAACTATATACAAAGGCAGCGGGCAAGTCCTGCGGCTCACTCGGTGATGTTGCTGGTCAGGGCATCATCGAACTCCATGTCGATGTCCTGGAGGCGGGACTCTGTCCTGGCCCCGAGGTCTCGCAGGGATAACCCCATCTTCAGCTCAAACTCCCTGCGAGCTTCCTCGAGGCACTCAGCCCGCCTCAACGCCCGACGCATGGAGAACTCCGCCCTGACCATGGTGAGCCGCTCCTCTTCCGCCCGCTGCCGCTCCGCACCTATCCGCTGGAACAACTGCTCCCACACAGAAGACACCACCATCCCAGGGTTGCCCTGCCCTCCGGCCGATGCCTGCCCCTCTGATCTTGATGGCCCCGAGCCATGATGCCTCCCACGTCGAGCCTGCTGCTGCCTCTGACGCCACTGCCTCTGCCAGCACAACGGCATCCAGGCTGATGGAAACCACTGACGCCGTCGTGCACGTGCCCTGCCCGATGATGCTGTCACATCTTCCATCTGCTGGGGTCCAGTTGCTGTGTTGTCCACCCCTGCTGGACCTCCGACTCCCAACTGTGGCAGGGATGGGATCCCCACCGATCTGGCTGCATTGGTCGGGGCAGGTCCACAGGGGGCCCTGGTGTCATCTGGGCCGGAAGACGGCAAGGAGAACGACTGGTTTATAGCCTGCACAGAGGAGGAGAGGGCCGCCAGATTGGCCAACACATGCAGCAAACCCCCGAACATGGCCGATCCCAATTGGGCCACGTCGGCACGGTGCACTTCGTGATGACGTGCATGCTCCTCCCGGGAAGCATGCACGGCATCACGAATCACAGCCGTGCGCATCGCGACCCCAATCAGGACCTTCTCCACACGGCCAGGGGTTCCCACGTCCGCAGGTGGAGGGGAGTCAGGTGACATGGACATCCCCTCTACCTGCGGACGGGCCTGGGACGGGGCATCCCTGCTGGTGCATGGTGGTGCACTCACAGGGTCAGGGACAGCGACATGCACAGGCCCCTCCACGGTGACCTGTGCTGCCTCCTGCCCCTGGCCCTGGACTGCACCACTTGCACCAGCAGGGATGCCCCCACCAGGCCCCATGTGTGCCCCAGTGGCGGCCTCCTCCTCCTCTGTGCAAACCACCAACCTGGATGGCTCCTCACCGTCTCCCACCGTAGCAGGCCCCTGTGGGGGCTCACCCACCCCTTCCGCTGCAGCCATGGGGGCATCCCCGCCGCCTTGCTCCACAGCGCCGTCTCCGCCCTCTTCTTCACTAGCCGCTGCGTAGAGGGAGACAAAGAACACAAGCATCAGGGTACTGTAAAATGGTCCCCTAGACAGGAAGCAATAGCAGATGAGCACCACTGTCAAAGTACACTTCCATCATGTCCCTCCACAACACATGGGTCAGTCCAGGCAAAACACACACAGTAACAGGCATGGTGCATGCCATGGACATTTCCATGCATGTCCAATGGAATCTTGAAACATTCAATGATATGTAACTCACATGCATCATGGCTCATGCCGATCACATGCACACACTTCACCTCAGTCACATCCATCTGGCCCCAAACACACCAAACACAGCGGATACAAGGGTAATTTGGCTGCTTCACTGAATCTGTGCATTGTCACACACATGTGTCATGCATCCATGGCATGCACAAGTCACAGAAACGCAGGTCAGGCACACAGACATGGCTACCATATATGTACCTGGCATCAGCACCCATCCCCCACCCCCACCCATGTCCAGGTACAGAGACTGGCATGCTCTCATGTTCAAAATCTGCATAGGGCTCCCCATGCGGCATTTGAACACATGCAACAACCATGTGGGTCACACATCACTGGTCGCACATGCATTACAATGATGTCCCTTCACACATACATGCATACATGGCCTATGGCACACATACAGGCAAGTATCATAGAACCAGCACACCGCAACATGCCATGTCTCACACAGTAATGCTTGGACACTTACCGCTCAACTCCAGACGGGCCTCCCTCTCAAGGATCTGGGCGTGGAGCGCTGGGCGTACGCGTTCCAGGACCCTCATCTGGAAGGAACTCATGCGGCCCCGGCCCCCCTCCACGAGGCCTTCACAAGGGTCCTGGACCTCAAGTCCTCCCAGCGCTTCTTGATCTTCAGGACGTTGCGGGTTGCCACCCCCTCCGCGTTGATGGCAACCACACAGTCGGCCCAGATCCTCTCCCGTCCTTCCTTGCTGGCGCGGGACGATCCAAAGAGGGCATCATACTGCCCCAGGACATGCTCCACCAGGACACCAACTTTGGTGGCAGTGAAGCTGGTGCCCCTCTGGCCTGGGGTTGCCACTGGTGCCAGATGTGGAAGTGCCCGACATGGCAACCCCAGAGGCAGGTGTGGGTGGGCAACTGGGTCCTGGGGATGGGCTGTGGAGCGATGTAATCCCAGTCGGGAGTCTTCAGTTCCAGCAGGGGTGGACACAGCAACTGGACCCCTGCAGATGGCTGATGTGCAGGCACCAAATGGCAGGGCACGGTGGCAGCAGGCAGGCAGGCAGCAGCAGATGGCACGTGGGAGGCTGCTCGGGGCACTGGGGGGCAGTAACTCGGCCTTCTGGGCAGGAGCGTGGTCTTCCGTGTGTTTTCGCGTGGCCAGCTTGATACGGAGTGATTTGGCACGTGAAAATCCTGCACGTCAGCGTGAAACCCGAGGAAAGGCCCTTAGCGCG
Source organism: Ambystoma mexicanum (assembly GCF_040938575.1). NCBI lineage: Eukaryota > Metazoa > Chordata > Amphibia > Caudata > Ambystomatidae > Ambystoma > Ambystoma mexicanum. The sequence continues at coordinate 1,153,238,271 of NC_090929.1, forward strand.
TAAGCGCGTCAGCACGCATACGCGATTCTATTGGACCAGAGTCCCTCAGCGCGTAAGCGCGTCTGTGACGTGACCCGCACGGGTGTTCCCCACTCAGCACATGATGACGGAGCACACGTGGAAATACTGCACGTCAGCGTGTAATTGGACAAAAGTGCGCGTACACGCGATTGGCCTATGTACGTGTATTTCATGGGTGCGCGGGCACTTACACACGCAAGTACGTCAGCGCACCTGTATCCCGTGGTGCGTGGGAATTTCCACGCGCTATTGGACTGGGAACTGGATTCCAGGGGGGCGCGGGTCACACGCTCGCCTAGAACACGCGCAAAGCATAAATTTGCGCACTTTAACAATAACAAGCTCAGACGCCAGGATGAACATACCGTTCCTAGCAGCAGTGGCAGTGGGCTACCAAAGGAGGAGGAGGAGGATAGTCAGGGCCAGAATATTCACACCCAGAACCAGCCTTTTCGGGATGCCTGATGACCAGGTGTATGGGAGGTACAGGTTTCCACCACACATAATACTGGACCTGGTGAGTGAGTGGGAGGATGACCTCACATCACCCACCCTGTGCTCCCAAGCACTCAGCCCCCTGGAGAAGGTCCTTAATGTACTGCACTTCTTAGCCACTGGATCATTTCAGCGGACAAGTGCCATAGTGGGTGGGGTGTCACAGGCCACCCAGTCACGCTGCCTACACCAGGTCTTGAACATCATCACTGCACGCCCATCAGTCCGCAGGCACATATACCTGCCCAGAACACCTGCAGAAAGGCATGCTGCCGCCCTGGATTTTTACGGTGTGGCACGATTCCCCAAAGTGCTAGGTGCCATCGACTGCACCCATGTGGCTCTACGTCCCCCCAGGGCATCTGAGCACATCTATAGGAACCGCAAGCACTGGCATTCCATCAACGTGCAGGTAGCATGTAATGCCAAGGGAATCATCACATCAGTATATGCCAACTATCCCGGGTCCACCCACGACAGCTTCATTTACCGAATGTCCACCCTAAGCCGGGACCTAGAAGCTGGGCGGCATGGCGATACATGGCTGCTTGGTGAGTATGTATGCCACTGCACATGCATGCATGTTGGATACTGAGCAAGGTCACAACCCCACCAATGATACCAATCACCACCTCCACAGGGGACAGTGCCTACCCTCTCAGCCCCCACATGATGACGCCAATTCGGAACCCCACCACGCCACCCGAGGTAAGATATAACACAGCCCACATTACGACCCGGGGCATAGTGGAGCGCACATTCGGAGTGCTAAAGTCACGCTTTCGCTCCCTTGACCGTTCTGGCGGCCAGCTGTTATACGCTCCCCCAGTAGTGTGCAGGATCATAGTGGCAGCATGTGTCCTGCACAACGTTGCAACACGCCGGGGCCTGGCCGTGGACATGGTGGTGGCCCCACATCCCCAACCACATGCACAGCCGCTGCGCATGGGAGGGGAAAGGGCACGGGGGAGGCAGCCCGTACACAGCTAGTGGCTAATTACTTCACATAGAAATCACACCCCTATGGAGTGCACACTGCCCTGGCACATTCCATCTGACAATCAATGATGACTCAACCTGACACTGATCCTGAATGTCTGGAGAATGAACTGTGAATACCATATCAGCCTGAGATTGTTCACCTGGAAGTGTCACAATGTGTGCATCCCTACCCACACAGACACCACCAATGCAGTTTTGTGGAGCTACACATTCAAGCAGCTAAAAAGAATACCCACTTGCAAAATGCAACAAGAGGACAGTGCCATGTCAGCCAACCCAACCCCAGCACCGCCACACGACACACAGTGCCATGTCATGCTATTTGCAGGTAAACAAAGTAATCCCCACAACATGACACTAGTGTCACTATGTACAGTGTCCCTATTAGAAACCTGCAACACCTGAAATGCTCACAGCAATGCCGGACCAACAACATACTTGAGCACGTACTACCATTAACATGACATCACAAATGTTACATATTAGTAGTCTCACCACCTGGAAATGCCTGCACTCCCACCACTACCAACTGTGCAGTGTTGGCGCCATGTAGAGTTGTAGGTGCACTGCTGCCAACATGGACCCCATCTCCAGACTAGAGGTCCTTGTGTAGACATGAGGAAGGGACCTGCAAATTGGGAGGTAGACACAGAAGATGAGTAACACATCAATGCAACATGCAGTGTACAACACAACAGAAATATGCACTAGGAATGTATACACAGTATTGACTACAGACTGCCCACACAGCTCATGGGAGTCCAACGTCACTGTGTAATTCACTGTCACTTGGCACACCCTTTGCAAGCCCATGGAAACGGGAAGCAGGAGGGGTGTGTGTGGCTCAAACCCAAGCATCTGAACCAAATACATTACAAGCCTGCATGTGCACAGCCACAATGCAGCGTATGCCCACAGGAACCACAGAAGCCAACAAATCGTCCCAAAAAAATAGGGAATAAAATAAATAAAAATAAAAATAAAAATAAGAAACAATCAAAAATGGCCATTGATGGGCCCGGGGGTGTTGGGGAGGCCACCCAGGAGGTCCGAGGACAGGATGCACACCAGAACCCACCTGCGTGGATCCTGGGAAAATAAAACACCTCCATGGGCTCATGGCCCACACGGCTACCCTATTGTGGGAGTATCACTGCTGTCGCTATTATCACCCTGTGCAGCTGCATCCGGAGGTGGTTGCACTATGGGAGGCAGCCCACGCAAGGCCCTAGTCTGCTCCTCCATGGCTGCAAGCATGCGGGTGTGGTAGGTCTGGTTCTGGAGGATGAGTGTGCGGAGGTCCCCATGCAACAACTCACGGGATGCCCGGACCTCCGCCCTCGTTGCCTGCATCTCAGCTGAGAGCGTACGGGTGAGACGCTCCAGCTGCTGTTCTGTCCTTTGGTGTGTTGAAGCCTCAAGCTCAACAAGAGTCGTCCTGAGGTGAAGGAGCTCCTGCCTCAGGGCTTCCCTGTGGCCCTAGGACTCAATGGAGATGGCCTCCTGCAGAGTCGCCAGTGCCGCCCGCCTGTCCCTGTTGGACCCCAACATGTCCTCCCTGTGTGACTGGCAGATGGAGTCGGTTGCCTGCTCTAGTCGCTCCATCAGCCTTTCTGGGGGGACAATGGAAGTGGCCACCCTATCCATGGCCTGAGCCATCATCTCGGATGATGCAGCCTGTTGGGTTGCCATACCGTAAATGGATTGCTCCCATGCGGTATTGCCAGGTGGCGTACGGCCACCACGTCGGCGGGCACCACACCTGTCTGGGGCAAGGCGAACTGCGCCTTGCTGTGCCGGCACTGCCTGAGGCTGCAGGACTGCATTCCCCCTCTGATCTGCTGGCCCAGGAACAGGATCAGATGTCGCGGAGTGTGACCCTGCATCCGTAACCACCAAAGGCGTAGCTGCCAACACTGACATCCCCATGGAGGGTTCTGACCCTGGTGCAGGTGGGTGAGACAGAACAGAATCCATCCCTGGAACACTCACCTGCGACGGCACGTAGGTCTCATCCGAATCAACACTTGAGTACAGCTCGGGGGAGGTGCAGCCAGAGACACCCCTTGAGAGCACGACCTGCAGCACTTGTGGGTTCTCCCCCACCACCACACCACGTCCCTCACTGGTGGTTGGTCGGCCCTCGGACCCCTCCTGGGTCTGCACCATCTCCACAACCCCAGCAGTATCAGGTGCGTCTTCCCCTGCAAAGACATGAAAACAAAGAAATGGAAACAGGCATTAGCACCATGGCACACAATGAGGGCTAAGAAGCAAGAGAACCAGTACTTGATTGACACATGTCCCACATGACTAAAACCCTCCCATGCATGCACCCTCACTGCGTATGAAGTGCAGGCAAATGGCACACACTGATGACACCAAGATGGAAGATGAACACATTTTCTGCATGCTGCCTGGCAGTGGCATCACACATTGGCCTGTGATTGCCAGGTGAAACACACATGCCATCACACAAGTGGCATGTACCATTGCTATTGAGTGAAGATGGAGAGGAGGGCAGCACCTATTCATTCAGTCCAGTTCCCGCATGTAATTGCTTTTCTAATTCTAACAGGTCAGATTTTTCACCTGGAGCTGCCAGTCTGAAATGGTCCAATTGCACAGGGACATGTGTGTACGAATGATATCCAGGTAACAAAGTCACTCCACTTTACCATAGCCATGTCAGACATGTGACTAGTGGACAGCGACATGGCTAGTAAAAGTGGGGGAATGCAAACAATCTGACTGAATGAACAGTGAAAAATAAGCAACTATGTTGTGGCAAGGTGACACTTCAAGGGCAACTGGCGTGCAGTTGGGCTAGATGTCTACTGTTGGCAGAAGGGATACTGCTATGGCCAAATGCAGCTGCGCAGGAAGTATTGCATGAAGCACATGGCTGACCCATACGACTCAGGCGCACACACTCTCACCTGGCACACAAACAGAAGCCCTCACACACACACCATGCACATGGATGACACACACATGCATGTGCACTCACCGGACAATGCCTTGTAATCAGCCAGATCTCCCACGCCTTGGATCTGTTCCTCCGTGACGTAGGTCCCAGCGACTGACTCATGTGGAGTGAGTTCCATGTCTACTACTGGAAACCCACCTCCAGTCACTAGAGTTGCGGCATGACTTGAGGCCAGCTTACTCTTTGCCCTGCGCTTTAGGTCATTCCAGCGCTTATAGCAATCATTGGCTGTGCGCCTCACGATTCCAAGGGCACTTACGATGTCCGCAACGGTCTGCCAGTGTGCCTGGCGTTGTGCAGGTGTGGTCTTGGATCCTGCAACAATGACCATCTCGTTGTCATGTCCGGACACATACTCGACAAGTGCATTCAGTTCGTCATCCGTGAAGCTGGGCTTCCTGGACGGGCCGGACTGTGTAGCCGTGTCTGGGGCATCAGCCTGTGCCGGACGAGCACTCTTCCTCTTCCGCTTGGAAGGTGGTGGTGATCCTGAGTGTCCTGCGCCGCTCTGGACACTAGGGGCAGGAGCCCTGGTGGACTCTGTATCAGGAGTGTGGGATTGCACACTCAGCATGGGAGTTGGTGCAGGCATTGGCTCTAGTGTGATGGTGTCAGGGGGAATGTCAGCAGCATGGACTAGGACCGACACTGTCCTGGCTGGGTGTGTGAGGGCTGGGGTGGATGGAGCCGCAGCTGCCCCTGCAGCCTCTCCACCCTGCCTCCTTGGTGCAGCAGATGACCTTGCTGCCCCAGATCCACGTGGCATGATGGCATCAACGTGCACCAGCGCACGTGTCGTAGCCCTGCTGACCTGGAAGTCAGCCATGGAGTCAGCCAGGTCTGGTGCCACAATGGGCTGGTCCAACAAGGGCTGAGCATGGATGGTGTCAGCCACATCAGCCTCAACGGGAGGGGGGGGGGATTATGGGTGCCCGTGACTGGTCCTCCACACATGGGGGGACAGGCTCACCCTGCAAGTTACGACCACGTCCCCTACCGGATCCACCACGGCCACCACTTGTGGCTCTTCCACCTTTGCCACCCTTACGGAATCCTCGCCTCCCAGCCATGGCACTGATGTTAATGTGCGTATGGGAGTGGATGTAGACTATTGTCCTGGGCAATTGGGGGTCAAAGGGGTTGGGTACCAGATGGTAATTGTACCCTAGTGCTCTAGCAAGGCTGAATGTAACCCCTGGGGAAAGATGACGGGTCACGCAACGCACAGGAGGCCCAAAAAAGGTAGATGACGTGCACGCAACCCCTCCTAGACCACGTGTGCAGAAAGAAAAACCTGCACTACGCTGTGGCACCCAGTAACACAAGAATGAACGTATGCGTGTCACACGCAGCCTAGAATGACCTCTGAAGGGGTAGGCTACACACGGGGCAAGCACAGATGTTAGATACGTGCGTGACTCACCGTCTGCCAGGTAAAATAGCGTGAAAAATTAGCGCGTTTGGTTGGCAACACCCCCGCCAAAAGAAGATATGTACGCTGTCTGAGGAGACAGGACAACAGTAGAAGGGAACACTGTTTGAGGGAACAGGCCCAGGTAAACCAGTACAAGAGAAAAAATAGAAAAAGCTGTCAGAGGTAACAGGGAGTACGAACTTGAAACGCTGTGAAGTAAATCGCGTGTGAAACGACAAAAAGTACAGAATTCACCCACTCGCTCTCCACGAAAAGCAGTACAAGGAATTGGTGTTCTACACGTACCTTATATGCAGGCCCACACGTACAGCGTCACTTACGCGGCGTGTACGTGCTAGGCCCATTCCCACCAATTACACGCTTTGTCACTTCTGCGTGTAGGTCCATTTGCACCAATTACACGCTTTCTCACTTCTGCGTGTATGTCCATTTGCACCAATTACACGCTTTGACACTTCTGCGTGTAGGTCCATTTGCACCAATTACACGCTTTGACACTTCTGCGTGTAGGGCTATTTCCACCAATAACACGCTTTGACACTCGGACGTGTCACGCAACTTTTTCCTACGCGTGCACGTGACTTCATAGACGCGCATATCATCGATTTACACGCAGACGTGTGGGATTTTCACGTGCAAAATCACTCACTACGTATCAAGCTGTCCACGCGTTCACACACGAAAGACCACGCTCCTGCCCAGGAGGCCAAATTACTGCCCCCCAGAGCCCTGAGCACGCTCCCACCTGCCATTTGCTGCTGCCTGACTGCCTGCTGCCCACGTGCCCTGCCATTTGGTGCCTGCACATCAGCCAGGGGTGCTGTTGCTGTGACCACCCCTGCTGGAGCCAAAGGCTCCCAACTGCTTTTCCGTCGCCCCACAGCCCAGCCCCAGGACCCAGTTGCCCACCCACTCCTGCCTCTGGGGTTGCCATGTCGGGCACTACAACATCTGGCACCAGTGGCAACCCCCGGCCAAGGAGGCAGAGGGGCACCAGCTTCAGTGCCAGGGAAGTTGGTGTCCTGGTGGAGGATGCCCCTGGTGGCTGGGGGGTGGGGGTGGTGGGAGACATGGGTTGGACATGGGTGGGGGCCTGCTGGCAGGTGCCCCACAGTGCTGGGGGGTGGGGGTGGTAGGAGACATGAGTGGGGGCCTGGTGGAGGGTGCCCCTGGATGCTGGGGGGTGGGGGTGGTGGGAGACATGAGTGGGGGCCTGGTGGAGGGTGCCCCTGCACTGCTGGGGGGTGGGGGTGATAGGGGACATGGGTGGGGGCCTGGTGGAGGGTGCCCCTGCACTGCTGGGGGGTGGGGGTGGTGGGAGACATGGGTGGGGGCCTGGTGGAGGGTGCCCCTGGTGGCGGGGGTTGGGGGTGGTGGGAGACATGGGTGGGGGCCTGGTGGAGGGTGCCCCTGCACTGCTGGGGGGTGGGGGTGGTGGGAGACATGGGTGGGGGCCTGGTGGAGGCTGCCCCTGCACTGCTGGGGGGTGGGGGTGTTGGGAGACATGGGTGGGGGCCTGGTGGAGGGTGCCCCTGCACTGCTGGGGGGTGGGGGTGGTGGGAGACATGAGTGGGGGCCTGGTGGTGGCTGCCCCTGGTGACTGGGGGGTGGGGGTGGTGGGAGACATGGGTGGGGGCCTGGTGGAGGGTGCCCCTGGATGCTGGGGGGTGGGGGTGGTGGGAGACATGAGTGGGGGCCTGGTGGAGGGTGCCCCTGGTGGCTGGGGGTTGGGGGTGGTGGGAGACATGGGTGGGGGCCTGGTGGAGGCTGCCCCTGGTGACTGGGGGGGGTGGGGTGGTGGGAGACATGAGTGGGGGCCTGGTGGAGGGTGCCCCTGGTGGCTGGGGGGTGGGGGTGATAGGGGACATGAGTGGGGGCCTGGTGGAGGGTGCCCCTGCACTGCTGGGGGGTGAGGGTGATAGGGGACATGGGTGGGGGCCTGGTGGAGGGTGCCCCTGCACTGCTGGGGGGTGGGGGTGGTGGGAGACATGGGTGGGGGCCTGGTGGAGGGTGCCCCTGGATGCTGGGGGGTGGGGGTGGTGGGAGACATGAGTGGGGGCCTGGTGGAGGCTGCCCCTGCACTGCTGGGGGGTGGGGGTGTTGGGAGACATGGGTGGGGGCCTGGTGGAGGCTGCCCCTGCACTGCTGGGGGGTGGGTGTGTTGGGAGACATGAGTGGGGGCCTGGTGGAGGCTGCCCCTGGTGACTGGGGGGGTGGGGGTGGTGGGAGACATGGGTGGGGGCCTGGTGGAGGGTGCCCCTGGTGGCGGGGGGGTGGGGGTGATAGGGGACATGAGTGGGGGCCTGGTGGAGGGTGCCCCTGCACTGCTGGGGGGTGGGGGTGATAGGGGACATGGGTGGGGGCCTGGTGGAGGGTGCCCCTGCACTGCTGGGGGGTGGGGGTGGTGGGAGACATGGGTGGGGGCCTGGTGGAGGGTGCCCCTGGATGCTGGGGGGTGGGGGTGGTGGGAGACATGAGTGGGGGCCTGGTGGAGGCTGCCCCTGCACTGCTGGGGGGTGGGGGTGTTGGGAGACATGGGTGGGGGCCTGGTGGAGGCTGCCCCTGCACTGCTGGGGGGTGGGGGTGTTGGGAGACATGAGTGGGGGCCTGGTGGAGGCTGCCCCTGCACTGCTGTGGGGTAGGGGTGCAGGGGGACATGAGCAGGTGTGCAGGGTAGTCCCCTGTTTTGTGGGCTGCCTGCAGGGGCCGTGGAGGGTGTACAGGGAACACCTGTGAGGACCCACCCAGCCTAATTGTGTGTGATAATTCCCGCACACCCCTGTAATACACGTACCTGGCCAAATCGCATGTGAGAATTCCCACGCACCCCTGTAATACACGTACCCAGCCGAATCGCGTGTAGAACTTCCCGTGTACCCCTGTAATACACGTACCCAGCCAAATCGCATGTGATAATTCCCACGTACCCCTGTAATACACGTACCCTGGCCAATCGCGTGTAGAACTTCCCACGCACCCCTGTAATACAAGTACCAAGCCAAATCGCGTGTGATAATTCCCGCGCACCCCTGTAATACACGTACCTGGCCAAATCGCATGTGAGAATTCCCGCGCACCCCTGTAATACACGTACCCAGCCGAATCGTGTGTAGAACTTCCCGTGTACCCCTGTAATACACGTACCCAGCCAAATCGCGTGTGATCATTCCTGCGTACCCCTGTGATACACGTGCCCTGGCTAATCGCGTGTAAAACTTCACGCGTACCCCTGTAATACACGTACCCTGGCTAATCGCGTGTATTACTTCACGCGTACCCCTGATATGCACGTTACCCGCTTAGCGTTCCTTGTTTGGCAGCCCTGTAGACTGGTCCAGGGTTAGCGCAGCCCTTTGCGATGATTTAGCGATTTTGATGGCTTTTCCTTGCGCGAGGGCGTTGTTGGGGGCGTTACTGGTGCTGCTGCAGGGTCGCTGCGATACTCTGCGCCACGGCTGGTTTGGGAGCCTAAAATCCATGAATACGCTGTGCGCTGAAATCGCTTTTAGCGCACGTGCCTAGCGCAGACAATCGCACGCGGACACTCTGCGCCAGCCGCTTGCGACACTTTTCTGCGAAATTCTATGAATTACCCTGTCAGTATCTATTCACAATCTGGCACATATTTTCTCTTTTGCGTAGCAAAAAATTAATTTCACTATCTGTGTTGAGTCCATAAATTGTACTGCACATCAAACAGATCCAGCAACTCTCCTTTTTAATGAGATATAGTGCTTTGTATCAAACTCTGGGATGTTTCATTATTCATTCAACTACAAATCTTATTTTTTCAGGTTTCCTTCCCTGTGTTCTTTTTTTCAGTACAAAACAACCAGATATAAGGGTCTGTTTTCCTTATGGCATGGAGATTTGTCCTGTAATTGTTCCTTTTGCCTTATTTTATTTCTCACAATGCAAATTGTGTCGCAGATGAAATATATAAAATACATTCGAAAAGGTTTTGTGTGAATGAATGACTTTATTTTGTCCCCTTCTTTGTTGTTCATTTTCTTGTGGTCATGTTTACAGTATAGCACATGCAATGCAGTGAACACATTTATAAAAGCCTACCAATAGGTTTAGTGACCATGTATCCATGCTCTTCTGATAAGGGGCGCAGTCGTTAGGAGGAAATAGAATAAAATACAAGTGGGTTGGAAAGGTGTTCCAGAGTACCAGCGTATAGCAAGAGAAGGCTTTTCTGGTGGTCTTTTCTTTTCAGCATTTCTTTGTTCACAGTCTCACGATGTAGTGGCTTCTGGAGGTGCACTAGCTTTCGGGATGACGTGTTTATTAGGTATGGTGGCGCTTGGGTTGCCACAACTTTGATTGTGATACAGGCTGCATTAGAGATTTTTTGTACTTTAAATACGTAGTTAGTGAAGCTCCCTCAGCATTGGGGATCTCTTACATACTTGTTTGATGCCAGCGATTAAACTGGCTGTGGCACGATGTGCTGCTTCGAGTCGTGAAGCGGATATGCTGCAGGAGAGTGAGTTTTCTACCTCAAAATGTGAAAGAGATAGTAGGTAAGGCTTGATTAATCGGACTTCCAATGAGCACAACTATCCAAGACTGCCATTGGATGATTTTGACATAGGTGTAGCTGTGCATCATTTACATATTGATGCAGCAGATGTCTTCGCTATTTGGGGGAGCTCCCATGGGCTGCAGGTAGAGGAGGAAGATACAAAAGTTAACAATGTCATTGCCTGGCCATACCCAGCTACATAGTCCAAGTATGTAAATAAATGATCAACGTGTTAAGAGCTAAGGGGCCCTCAAAAGATTAAGCATTTAAGAATGTTGCAAGAGTAAGAAAGATTCTGTTTTTTCTGTAAAAAAAAACTGCGAATACAATGAAAGCTGCATTGCTTCAAATCTGTTTTATTTAAAAGTTTAAACTCCTTTACTTAAATTAAAGGTTTGGTGTGCTCCCACTAACATTTTCCACTTTGAAATGACACATAAATATTGTTCAGACCCCAACTTGTGTCCAACGTCTCCTATTCCTCTGTTCCATTTACTGTGATTTATGTGGGAAATATTTGTTTCCAATTCTAAAATTGAATAATCTAGGAATCTTGGCTGATGCATTAAAATTGTGTATGGGTACATCACCTAAATGAATACAGTACCAGTCTCAAAATATCTACTGGCGGCTTAGAGAAGACGCAAGCCGTATATTTAAATAGCAAATTCGATGACTCACAAAGGTCACTCAATTCTTAACGATATAAGCATGTATTATTGTTCTGGCCTACTTTTTCTTAAGGGAACATCTATGGTGCATTATACTATTAAAATTCTGATGTTGCCTGTATACCGTGATAATTTGGGATATTTATCAAAGGTGCTCTTAATTGAGACAATTCTTTTATAATGTAAATATGTATAATATACTGTAAAGAGGATTTTATTTATACCTATGTTTTATGGACTATGGAAGACATGAAATTGAATATTAAAAGAGGATTCAAAGGATGACTGTGTTATATTAATGTGGAGTACCATCGGCAATACACCAGATTCTATCATTGGCTGGCCACTGTCACAAAGCCAAGTGCTGATCAACGAGAGACTTGTATCAGAATTTATCGGTATTGATGTAGGTTTATTTTGGTGATATGAAAAAGCATTAACTTGGAACAAAGTAGCAGTGTGGTTTCTCCTTTAATCACAAAACATGCAAAACAAAAATAAAGCTCCTAGGTTTTCAACAATCATTCACAGGGCCTCATGAGTGTGGCAGTCTGCAAATAAGGGAGCCGGTAGCAACATACTGCCACCCTTTCCGGACCGCCACACTCTGACTCTGTCAGCAGGGGCCATAACGGCATCCGCCCGCAGAGTTTTCAGGGAAGCACCAGCACCGTTCGCAACAGTGCAAGTGCTTCTGTCTCACCATTCGCATGCAGTCCTATAGGACGCCATGGGAATGGGGACTAACATTTTCCGGCGCCTCACTTGCCGATCGGCTGGGACTTGTAATGTCCCAGTGGCACCGGGAAGTCGGGTGCCGGATTCAGTGTTTTTCAAAGACAGCAGCAACCCGTTGATGGTACCAGCGGGTTACTGCCATCCTCGTAATGAGGCCCAAAGTGTTGGTTCTTTAAATGTCCCATGCACTTCTGTCATTGTGTTTGATTGTCTCTAATTCTCCGCCATCATGTTCTCAGGAGGATCTGCTTCCAGGGATCACACTTTTCCGCTTGGCAACTCGGAATTGTAATGGACCACCAAGCTCTCACCGTAAGGTATCCAGTGGTGTTTCGCTAGTTGGCCTGGCTGCAAAGAGGTTCTTCCACGTTTGTCAAGGGAGGACCTCAGTGGCTCAACTCCATCTGTTACTATCCTCCGTGCACCTTCAATAGCAATCTTGTTCCTTGTGAATCCTCCTTTAGTCATCTGCTTCTTCTGCTGCTGTGCAAGCCTCACATGTTGCTACTATAGCTTCCTCGCCACTTCACAACATACTTGTTTCTGCTCCTTTCCACAACTCTGGTCCACCAACCACAAAGGGACGCTTGGATACCTTCTCTCACTGTCCTAGACTTCCCAGGCTGTTTGTCCTCCCTTCCTGCATCTCCATCACTTCCTCTTTCTGGTCCATCACCACCTCGTCCTGTTGGTATCTTCCTACTTCTGCTTCCTCTTTATCTCTTTCCACCTTCTCCATTTGTCTTGCTGCCCCCTCTTATGTCTCACTTCCTCCTAATGGTCTCTCACCACATCCTCCTTTTTTCCGCGCACCCCTACCTGTTGGCTTCCTTGATATCTCACTACTTCCTCCTGATGTAACACCACTATTGTTCCTATAATAGCTCACCACCTCCTGATGTCTAAACATCTCTTCCTCCTGACTGATGACCACCTTCTCCTCGTTTATCTTCTCCTCCAATCTACCTGCTATCTCCAACCTTCTGCCCGATCCTCTCTTCTGCATCCTTCTCGATATGGCACTTCCATCTACATTCCCTCTTTCTCCAATTCGCTGCCTATCCTGTCCTGCAACCTTTTTCAAAACAAGCCCCTGCTCTCTATAGCTCTCAGCTCCACAACAATCATTCCCCATACTACCATGCCATCCAGACTGCCACTCCTATCTGCTGCAACTCATCACTTTTATTGGGGCTTATACCTTTCTGCCTTGACCTTCTTTTTTGTCCATTCTCTGATACATGCATTTTCATTATTAGAGTATGCGATTGCTTTTTTTTTTTAAGGGCCAGGTGGTTCTTGCACTAGGTTCCCTACTCCATCCCTCCCCAGCAAGACCAGATGCTGACTCAATAACTTGGGGTAATACCATTTGGAATCATTATGTGAGCATTTCGAGTATATTTTAAAGCACACTTTCTGTGGAATATTTGGTGCAATGACACACAGAGTGGCAGAAAGTGGCTGTTGTGCTTTGTACTCTGTTGTACAGTCTCTTCTCACTGCTGCTGTTTTTTTAGGAGGAGCATTTGCCTAAAACAGCAACCAACCCGCAGAGCGGTGCAGAGTGGTGGAGAGTGGCTGTTTGTGCTGTGTACTCTGTTGCACAGTCTGTTCTCACTGCCACTTCTTTTGGAGAAGGAGCTTTTGCCTAAAAACAGCAACCACACCGTGGAGCGGTGCAGTGCGGAGTTGTGGAGAGTGGCTGTTTGTGCTGTTCAAGGTGTTCATGGCGGTCCTGCGTCCCTGCCATGCCTAAACACGATGAACTACAGAGAAAGCCGAGCACCATGCTTACTTCCCAGCGCACACGCAGTCAAGCACAGACCCTCAACAGGTATGATGACTTGAAGTATTCCCGCGCTCACACACGGATGATGTCAGTTTCTGAAAATGAGACACTGTTACACCCTTGATCTACAGATAAACATTTTCATCACCCATCACAAAGAAATACACAATTAACCCTCCTCCCCCTTACTCCCACCACGGATGATACACACCCATCTCCTCACAGCTGTGCGGGCGTAACTTCTGCTAGCCACAACAGTAATGCGGCCTCAAACTAATTACCCAAAAGCTTTCAGGCATACAACTACCAGGTGAGCTCTTTGCTAAGTGCCGAACTCAGGTCAGCAGATGCCCGCCCCCTGGAATATACCAGTCTGAATATGGGCATAACTCTTGCTAGCTGCAATAGTGATTCAGCATTGAACAAATTACTTGATTGCTTGTGGCCAAGTGCCGAACTCAGTTCAACAAAGGCCCACCCCTTGCAACACACAAGTCCGAATGATCTCGCTCCTCTAACAACGAACGAGCATACTAATCTTAAACCTCTGTATGTTTAAGATACGCATGACAGCATACACAAAGTAGCGCACCCCTGAATGCTGATTTAGCAGCTTTCTATCCAGAAAAAGTGCTTTCTGCAACATACTCGTTAAATAGATAGAAAAGCAAAAGTATCCTAGCCGGAGTGGAAATGTGGGCGGAGCGAACATCTGAACGCTGTGAACGCTTCACAGCAGCATCTTTAAAATCTATTGATAGCACTAAAACCTGCCCAAAAAAATATTCCAAGAAAGATGACGGCAACCGAGAAAAAGAACAGGAGCAAGATACATATAGCAGTCCTGCTTCAATTGCTGTGTGCAATGCAAGAGGTGACACAAATGCTCATTTTGACCATGAATCTTTAACATCAAAAACGTCCTGTAAGCAAATGACAGAAAAGAATTTAGCCACATAGAAATCTTCATCTCAGCTAAGGTGCATGCCTTTTGTTTTCGTTGCCCTTGGTCTCTCAATTGAAAATGACCCACTGATTGATGCCAATGTACCCCACCCAACCGTCTTCAATGCAGATGCCACACTAATTTTGCAGGAAAAAACAATCCATGGTAAGACAAAAGAGATGCAGAAGAGCTCTGACACGCAATCAATTGCACAAACCCACAGTGAGCAGCCTTTCCAATCTCAATGTCACCAGTCAATTTCAGAGGAAAACACAGAAACTACAATTGAATCCGATTCCTCCACAAACTCTACGAGCATTTGAAAAAATGGTCAAGTACATTATTGCCAAAGATCCCAGAAAAAAGCAGAGCCTTTCCAAACGCAGTGTAATCTAATGTCAGCCTTAACAATTGCAATGGCTACATTTCTTAAATTATACAAATCTATCTATGAACATTTGAAGGATCAGTCGACACTGCTAGCTATGGCTCACACTAAATTGACACATATGGACAGATTTATAGCCTCACTTCAACAAAAACTTGATCGAGAAACAGAATCAGAAAATCTGCTACAAAAGCTGCTATGTGACCATATGAGAGACATCGCTGCGAACAAAAAATCCAACTCAATGTAGCAAAAGAGATCTTGAAACGGGGTAAAGAATCATCAAAAAGAACCCACCTTGACACTGAGGTTATAATTAGACCAAACAGCAGCCTGTCTATACCTATGAAGACAACAACTCCAGATATTTTTACTGGTGAGATCGACGGAATGTCCAATTCAATGGAAATGACCACATCCATTGTCGTAACTCATGACAATCCGGCAAAGAGTGCATCAACTCTTTTCCCTGCACAGTGTTGATGTCCACAGTGTCACACTTGAAACACTTGTGTATAGGCGCGTTACAAATGCCATATCATATCATATCATAAATACTGTTTATGGAGACCAGTTTAAAGACCAAGATCGGCCAGCCATAAATTCAGTTTTACCTCACTCAGGTAATACACATGAAACACAAGGTGCTGAGGTCCAAACTGAAGCCTTGAGCCCTGCAACGTCCCATCCATGATCGACTAACACACAACCAAGTACTGAAACGATAACGGTGGAGGAGGACAGAAGTGAGGACAATTATGAGATCTTCTACTCATGAAAGAAAAAGAAACAAATGGCCCAAAACAACTCTCATTCACAAATGAAGAAATCTAAAAACATTCCAGCGAAGCAAGTTGCCCAATCAGGGGATGTGTGCAGCTTTATTTGAAATGTAAAGACTGTTCTCCCAGAGCAAGAGATTACCCTGTTAGAGAATCCAACCCAAGAAAAGAATAAAACCCCTGAGAATCAAAATAAAACATGCTCAGAGACCACTAGTAGCATGGCTATAAACCCTCAATTGGTGTCTACTCAGAACTCAGATCAAGCCAACAGTGATGCAGATATTGAAGAAATCGCAATCTATGAAGAAGGATCTAATAACAGTAATATGATGTGTCTAACGATTCCATTAGCAACCATAAATGTTCCATCTTCAACTGTACATCACAAGCCTCCAGCTGCTTCCAGTGTCTTGAAGGATGATATATTTATATAATGAACCTGCCGAAAATATTGAGTTTCTAACCCTAGAGGAAATGCATAAAAAAAATTGTACGTATCTTCAAAACTGAAAGAAATCGACCTCTTTTAGACCTGTCCAATATGAGCACACATTCAGTGAATCACCACGAGGATTGTTTACTAATTGAAAACAATGTAAACACTCAAATAGCTTCAAAAATTACACCAACTATACCAGCACCTGGAAACATGAAAGCAATTGACAGCTCGGAAAACAAACCAAATTTGAACAGAAAATTTGAGAGAAATAGCCACGATAAAAGAGATTCTGGAGCCCCACGTGTTACAAAAAACGGTGTGTTTATCTGGAACAACTCCTTCCATTGAATGATGGGTTGATGCTCAGCCGCTCAAATGTCTTTAGACTGTTTAAGCTTATACCTAGGCTGCATAGTATAGAATCTCGTGGCTTAGCAGCAATCGAATTTCCGATTCCCAATCATTTTGATTGTGCTTGTTTGCGCACAGACTCAAGAATCATACAAGCATTGCTCCTTTAAGAAGCCAAATCACTCAGATTATTAGGGATTGATATAAAGGAACTAAGCCCTTAATCATCGACGTTCCAAAGAGCCAATGAACAACTGGCACAACCAGTTACAAAAATAATGAGTATCGCCACAAGAGTTTCTGTGAAGATAGATTGATCCATTGCAAATTCAACTGTATATAGAACAACTCTTCAAGGCCGTACGGAACGCAAAGACTGGAGTCAAGTTCCTTTAATCCCTATGAAAATCACTATTAAGAATCTTCAAGAGAGTAAATGAGAAATAGGTTTGCAGTCAGTGAAAAATGTGCAAACTCCCACTGACTTTAACTGGGAATGTTTATCCAAATCCCTAAATACCAACAACATGCAATAGGGCCCATAATCAAAGACTGCAGAAACAATTACGATTGGAAGTTGGAACGCACAAGGATTCAAGCACCTATTTTAAAATGAGCGTGAAAACCAAGAAGAAATCAATATCCTGTGTCTCACACACTATTGTTAAATCCTGCAACAACAAAAAAAACGACAAGGAGAAACCGAAAGATAATTCCTCCTCATTTATGATCATTTTAAACCTTTATTGGAATCCAGTGGTGTGGCAAGATGAATGCTTTATCAGTGAAGCAATGGCAATTGTTGATAATTGCAGAATTCAATATCATGATTACATGCCAATCTTATGTGACAACCTTAACATGAATTGTCCCAAACACCACTCTGACATGGCGTTGACCCAGGAAAAAGGAAACACAAAAATATGCGCATAAGTGGATGAGAGAAATTAAAGAGCGAAACTTGCACCTCCTGAACGGTCAAACAATAGGAGACATACCAGCGGCTCCAACATGTCGAAGGGGGAACCAATATTTGACAGTAGACTATTTTTTTGTGTCCGTTAATGTACACCTCCTTATAGGATCACCTCCTGAATAATCCAAACAACTCATAGTGATCATGATTTGGTGAAATTGTGCTTGCGTACCCCGCTTCAGGAAAAAAGTGAAAGCTGAACAAAAACCATTCAAGTTGGACCAGGTAGAAAGTGGCTGCGAATGAAGGCACATGAGATCCAACTCCTCCTTTGATGAAAAGGTTCAGACAATTTGCAAATGTGTCTCTGAAGATGACAGGGGGCCTGGAGACGAGGTAAAGGGGGCAACTGTGGAGTGAAACAAATGCAGCTGGCATTGGTCAGTTTGAGCCCATCATGGATGACATGTTTAGTGGGCCCTCCGGAAACTCAAGTTGGCCTCCCCGGCTGACCCAATTCCTCTCCGGGTGCTTCAGTCCCTGCCGTCGGAATTCATCCCACTTTTCACTGCAGTACTTCAGTCTTAATTCTGTATGGGTCACATCCCCGAGGCCTTGAAGCATGCACTTGTTTCTCCATTACTGAAAAAGCTGTAAGATAGGCCATAATTAAAGGAATAACCCTTAATTATATGGGTACCCCTAATAACGCTCATGCCAGATTAAAGTTCAGCCCTCTAGGGCATTAAGGCCAAGAGTCTAGCAAGGATAACAAGTTTATTCTTTACATAGATGAGGATAGGAGCAAAGAAGTCTGCTGCCTAAGCGGTGTCCCTCAACCGTCCATTCTCCTGCAGACTGGAGCCAGACAGGATCTTATATACTCTTAAATTGCTGTAGTACCAGCTCTGGATATGGGCATGGCTCCATCCAAAACTGTCCTTCTTCCCTGCAAGAGGTGCTGCAGTCTTCCTGCCTTCATGGTCATATTTCCGTTTAGGACATACTACTTAACATACTGCTAGCCTATGCAAGAATACACTGTAGCTCCTGTTTTTCATAATTTTGCCACATAATGAACATTTATATATAAAAACATTTTCCTGTCTTGCTCTCCATATTTTATTCATTCGACTGATATTTTTACCTGGTCCAGTAATTTCCCTTAAACCTTGTTTTCCATAATTCTGCATTGTGTGCATCGAGCCTTAGACTGCATGGGGTTTTTGACTGGCAGAATGTGTGAAACACAAACCACCCCTGCCTCCTGTTTCAAAACATGAACAATTATTCAGAGCATCATGACATTTATGTCATGATCTCTGCTTCCAAAAGGTCAGGGTTTTCCCAACTCCCTTGGAAGCAGATTCATAACCCAGGTTCCGAGTGCCAACCAGTCCCAATTGGGACCTTTTGGACCCAGTCCTGGCGCCAGTGGCACCACGCTCATAAATATGCCCAGTCCCAGCACTGGAAGCGCCGGGCTCATAATGCTTGGGTGGACCTACCTGCAGCAGACCATGCTGCTTACTTGCCTGCCAGTTGAGCCTCTGATCCTCTTCTGTTTGGAACTACTTTTCCTGTTGGGTGGGGCAGGAGCCACTCCCTAGGTTCAGAACACTGGAACTCTTCTGGAAAGCAGGAACTCTTTTCTTACCTAGGCGTGGCTGTGGAAGGAGACACCTAAGCACTACAGGAGGCTATTTAAACCACACCCGATGGATGAATCTTGCTTTGCGTTATTCTGCATCCTCTGCAGCCGAACGCTCATCGTGTCTTCTGCATCTGATCCTGGGCCTAAGGAAAAAGGCTTACCATCCTGAATCCAGTCTTCAGCAACACCTATAAAGACAAGAAAGAACAGGTTAGCATTACGGTCTTCAGTGACAGCTCTTCACTTACCTGGGCCATCGGCTGTCACCAACGCCTCGCGCTGCATTCTGAAAGACAAAGGCTTACCTACTCTTCGTGCGCTCCGGAGGTATTCACACTGCATTCCGGCATCTGAAAGACAAAAGCTTACCAACTCTTCGCACGCTCCGGAGGCCTTCGGCGCTGCATCCCGCATCTGAAAGACAAAACAAGGTGCGTTTAAAGACATTGGGGAACTTTAATACTCACGTGCCATTACTCCTTTCCACATCTAACCCAGTGGGTATTCCGGCACCCTGCAGCCGCTCCGAACTTGTACCTGGCAAAATAAAAAGACAGTTAGAGCGCATCGTGAAGCAGGCAACAAGCGCTTACCTACGTGCTTCCAGGCGCTTCTATTCATCACACGGGCTCCATCTTCAACTCACTTCAGCCCGTCATCCACCATCGCCCGAACCCTGCAAAACAAGAGACATCATTACTAAAGACTTTAAAGACATTAGAATTACTCGAAACTTACCGTTCGTGCAGTAAACGACGGACAGCAGTCCTCTGAAGTCAAGAGGCCTGCTCCCCTTATCCAGTGAAGAAACTGGTTACAGCACCCTGCCCCGAGGCAGATGGAGAGCACAGCGTTCACTTACCTAAGGTGAGAGCGTTAACCTTCGGGGTTCTACAGGAGAAGAGAAAGGGAAGAAGAGAGAGACATTCAATAACCCAGTTCATTAATCCCATATTTTCTATCTGCAGACATCTTACCCTTCGAGTCAAACATACAGTGCACAGAGGTCCAGCCCAAAGAGCCAGCCGTGTGTTACACATCACCTTTGAAGATACGGTATACGCCCAGTCAAGACCGGCGCCTCTACGGGAATCAGGTGAGCGTTACAGAACGCAAAGCCTACCACAAAACTCCCGTCCAGGCGCTATGGAAACCTCGGATACCGACCAACTAGCCCAGTTACTTGGGGAACTAAGGGCAGAAGTGCATGCAGCCCGTCAGGAAACGAACGCTCTAAGAAGGGAACTGATTATTTCCAAGGAGCGAACAGATGATCTCGCTAGACAATTGCTACAGTCACAAGCCGGACAGACCCCGTTACCCGCATCTGGGGGAAATCTTCCTTCTGCATCCTCTATGAATCCAGTGCAGATCAACCTACCTGGGAATGTACCTCTGGCTCCGCCCGAACGATTTTCTGGTGACCCAAAGAGGTTTGCAGTATTTATCAATCAGTGCCCGTTGCATTTCTTATGCCGGCCAGCAGCCTTTCCAACTGATCAAGCTAAAGTAGCTTTCGTGCTTTCGTACCTTAGTGGCAATGCGGCAGACTGGTCGATCCCTCTAGTAAATCAAGATGATCCGGTCCTCCATGATTTTCAAGCTTTTCAGCTCAGTATGGAAAAACTGTTCGCAAGACATTCACAGGGGCAGGCCTTGGACAATGAGCTTCTTTCTTTGCGACAAGGTAATCAAGACCTTTTGGCTTATATTGCGTCTTTCAACAGACTGATAGTGGAAACTCAATGGCCTGAGGACAAAAGGATTACGCTGTTTTATAGAGGTCTACGTGGAGAGCTCAAAGATGTGTTAGCCCAAGTAGTGAATCCCCCACAAGATTGTTCGGACTATATAGACTTAGTCGTTCAAATAGATCACAGACTGCAGAACAGGAAGGCCAATCGTTCCAAGTTTGATGCTCGAGTATTTTCCAAACCGCCAACTCCTTCCAAAGGAGTAGACTCCGGGGAACCCATGCAAATAGGGGGTCTGAAAGGTCCGGGAAAGGAGAAAACAGTTGCAATTATGCCTCTATTGCGGAAACTCAGGGCGCTTTCTTCGAGACTGTCCGGTGAAACCTTCTAAGAAGGCAGTAGGAGCTGCAGTTACCAAAGTTACAAACTCTGAGCAGGGAAACGACCTCGCCCGACAAGAATAGAGGTCCTCTTGCCGAGCGTGAAAACCAGTTCCGTGACCTCGCATTTCGTGATACCTATGGTCCTCATTAGCCCTGATAATCCGGATCGATTACATGCAATTGAAGCTTACGTCGACAGCGGTGCCATCGGCAATTATGTGGATCATGAAATGGTTTTGAGGATGAATCTAACTCTTTGTCCCAAGGCTGTAAAGGACGTCATTACTACGGTGGATGGTACGGAGATAGCCTCCGGGCCAGTAACGCATACCACTCAAGAAGTGACGCTAATAAGTCAAGATGGACACCATGAGAAGATCGTGTTCGATGTGATCAAGGCCCCTCAGTTTCAGATTATTCTAGGAATACCTTGGTTAGAGAAACACAATCCTCTGATCGATTGGCGAGCAAGAACGGTCCAGTTTCCAGAATGTGTCTCTACTTGTCACCCTCCACCTGGTGTTGCACTGGCAGCAATTTCTTCAGAGACTCCCCAGTTACCTCCCGAATACCTAGAATACCAAGATGTTTTCCGGAAGGATCAGGCTAACTCTCTACCTCCTCATAGGTCTTATGACTGCCAGATAGACCTGATACCTGGATCTACTCCTCCTTGTAGTAGAATTTATGCCCTCACCGAGCCTGAGAACCTTCACCTTCGACAATACCTGGATCAATACCTGGCAAATGGGTTTATTCGTCTTTCCAAGTCCCCTGCTTCTTCAGCTTTGTTCTTCGTTCCAAAAAAGGAAGGAGACCTTAGAACTTGTATAGATTATCGCTCCCTGAACCAGATCACCGTTAAGAATAGATATCCGTTACCTTTGATCCCTGAACTCCTGGACCAAGTCAGAAAAGCATGCATATATACAAAGCTGGATCTTAGAGGAGCTTACCACTTGGTACGAGTAAAAGAGGGCGATGAATGGAAGACGGCCTTCCGCACCAAGTATGGGCTATTTGAATATCAGGTCATGCCCTTCGGACTTTGCAATGCCCCGGCCGCCTTTCAATATTTTATGAACGATGTCCTCAGAGAGCTCATAGATGTGTGTGTTGTTGTTTACATTGACGACATCCTCGTTTATTCTTCATCGGAATCTGAACATCGGAAACACGTGAAAATGGTCCTCGAAAGATTGCGTCAACACAAACTTTTCGCTAAGTTGGAAAAATGTGTTTTCAACGTGACTGAAGTTGAATTCTTGGGATTCATATTATCACCTGGCGGAGTGCGTATGGATTCAAAGAAGGTCGATGCAGTTCTCAAATGGCCATCACCATCCTCCGTAAAAGGTGTGCAAAGCATGTTAGGCTTCGCTAACTTTTACCGCAGGTTTATCCCCGAATTCTCTCGAATAGTCCAGCCCATCACTGCCTTGTTAAAGAAAAACAAACGTTTTGAATGGTCTACCGAGGCGGAACAAGCTTTCAGGATTTGAAGACTAAATTTATCTCTGCACCAATCTTAAAACACCCTCGCCCCGAACTCCCCTACATCGTGGAAACAGATGCTTCAAGCCTTGCCATGGGGGCAGTTCTATCACAAAAGGACCCGGTAACCAATCAGTTGCATCCCGTGGCATTTTGGTCCCGCAAATTCCCGCCTCCTGAAATCAATTACACGATTACTGACAAGGAACTTCTGGCTATCAAGTCTGCCTTTAAGGCTTGGCGGCATTATCTGCTGGGGGCCCGACACACCGTTACTGTGATTACGGATCACCGAAACCTGCAATATTTGAAAACCGCAAAAGCCCAATCCTCTAGACAACTCCGTTGGGCATTATTCTTTGCCGAGTTTGACTTCATAATTACCTATCGACCTGGTACAAAAAACGGTAAAGCTGATGCCCTTTCTCGGATGGGAGTGGAAGAACACTTGATCAACCCTAAACCTGTACCAATCATTCCCGAACAAAGAATTCTGGGTGTAATCGCCACACAATCCATAGAGGAAGTTAAGGATAAAGCCAGGCAACTTGTAACTCCAGCAGACATACAGAATTGGCATCTGCAAGGAAAGGACTTTGCAGTAAAGGACAACTTATTGTATTTCCAAGAACGATTATACCTACCCAGCACAGATTTACAGAAAGAAGTAATCTCTTGTTATCACGATTCTTTAATGGAAGGACATCCCGGTAGAGCCAAGACCTCAGAAAACATCAAGCGCTACTTCTGGTGGCCGTCTTGGAAAAAAGATATCAGAGACTTTATAATGTCCTGTGGAGTATGCGCCCAAAACAAGAGTCAAAAGGAAAGACCAGCAGGCCTCTTACGCCCTATTGACATCCCACCTCGCCCTTGGCATACGCTTTCTATGGACTTCATCACCGATCTACCTCCATGCTCCGGATACAATACGATTCTAGTAATCGTGGACTTATTCTCCAAGATGGCGCATTTCATTCCGCTCAAAGGCTTGCCAACAGCAGCAACTCTGGCCCGAGAATTTCTCGAAAATATTGAGCGACTGCACGGTTTTCCTTCGGTTCTAATTTCGGATCGAGGTAGTCAATTTATTTCTAATTTTTCCGAAGTTGCTGTCGGTCGGCTCAAATTGATGTGAGACTATCGACCAGTCACCACCCTCAGACCGACGGACAAACCGAGAGGACCAATCAAACTCTGGAACAGTATTTACGCTGCATGCTGCAACAAACTGAAAAAACTTGGAAAGACATCCTTTGGATAGCCGAATATGCCTAATAACTCTGTCCATTCGGGAACTGGGAAAACCCCGTTTTTTCTTTTGTACGGCAGTCACCCTCGAACCTCGGAGTTGGATCCCCTCCAAGATCTTGAAACACCAGCAGTAGACTACCTGCATTCTACAATCACCCAAGCCTTTAAGGAAGCTGTTTCTCACCTTCAAAGGGCTAAAGAACAATACAAGAAAGGAGCAGATCAACATCGGAAGGAAGCCCCTCAATATCGAGTAGGGGATCAAGTCTGGTTATCCACCAAATATCTACCTCTAAAAGGGCCACGCACATTCAACCCAAGATACCTTGGTCCCTATTCCATCACTACCATAGTAAACCCAGTAGCGGTCAAGTTGGACTTGCCCCCGTACATGAAGATACATCTGGTCTTCCACGTCTCTCTATTAAAACCCGTGCAACCTCAAACCCGACTAACTAAATCTCCAAAACCTATCCTAGTTGATGGGGAACTCGAGTTTGAAGTCAAAAGCATTCTGGACTCCAAGATCTCCAAATCTAAACTATTTTACCTAATTGACTGGAAAGGATACGGCCCCCAAGAGAGATCCTGGAAACCTGCTGAATATGTCCACGCTCCTCGCCTAATCAAAAGATTTCACCGAACATCTCCTGACAAGCCAAAACCCCCGGAGAAGCCCGGTTTGGGAGGGGCCTTGAGGGGGGGTACTGTCATGATCTCTGCTTCCAAAAGGTCAGGGTTTTCCCAACTCCCTTGGAAGCAGATTCATAACCCAGGTTCCGAGTGCCAACCAGTCCCAATTGGGACCTTTTGGACCCAGTCCTGGCGCCAGTGGCACTAGGCTCATAAATATGCCCAGTCCCAGCGCTGGAAGCGCCGGGCTCATAATGCTTGGGTGGACTTACCTGCAGCAGACCATGCTGCTTACCTGCCTGCCAGTTGAGCCTCTGATCCTCTTCTGTTTGGAACTACTTTTCCTGTTGGGTGGGGCAGGAGCCACTCCCTAGGTTCAGAATACTGGAACTCTTCTGGAAAGCAGGAACTCTTTTCTTACCTAGGCGTGGCTGTGGAAGGAGACACCTAAGCACTACAGGAGGCTATTTAAACCACACCCGACGGATGAATCTTGCTTTGCGTTATTCTGCATCCTCTGCAGCAGAACGCTCATCGTGTCTTCTGCATCTGATCCTGGGCCTAAGGAAAAAGGCTTACCATCCTGAATCCAGTCTTCAGCAACACCTATAAAGACAAGAAAGAACAGGTTAGCATTACGGTCTTCAGTGACAGCTCTTCACTTACCTGGGCCATCGGCTGTCACCAACGCCTCGCGCTGCATTCTGAAAGACAAAGGCTTACCTACTCTTCGTGCGCTCCGGAGGTCTTCACACTGCATTCCGGCATCTGAAAGACAAAAGCTTACCAACTCTTCGCACGCTCCGGAGGCCTTCGGCGCTGCATCCCGCATCTGAAAGACAAAACAAGGTGCGTTTAAAGACATTGGGGAACTTTAATACTCACGTGCCATTACTCCTTTCCACATCTAACCCAGTGGGTATTCCGGCACCCTGCAGCCGCTCCGAACTTGTACCTGCAAAATAAAAAGACAGTTAGAGCGCATCGTGAAGCAGGCAACAAGCGCTTACCTACGTGCTTCCAGGCGCTTCTATTCATCACACGGGCTCCATCTTCAACTCACTTCAGCCCGTCAACCACCATCGCCGGAACCCTGCAAAACAAGAGACATCATTACTAAAGACTTTAAAGACATTAGAATTACTCGAAACTTACCGTTCGTGCAGTAAACGACGGACAGCAGTCCTCTGAAGTCAAGAGGCCTGCTCCCCTTATCCAGTGAAGAAACTGGTTACAGCACCCTGCCCCGAGGCAGATGGAGAGCACGGCGTTCACTTACCTAAGGTGAGAGCGTTAACCTTCGGGGTTCTACAGGAGAAGAGAAAGGGAAGAAGAGAGAGACATTCAATAACCCAGTTCATTAATCCCATATTTTCTATCTGCAGACATCTTACCCTTCGAGTCAAACATACAGTGCACAGA
The DNA here is from genome assembly GCF_040938575.1 of Ambystoma mexicanum. NCBI lineage: Eukaryota > Metazoa > Chordata > Amphibia > Caudata > Ambystomatidae > Ambystoma > Ambystoma mexicanum. Next base: position 1,153,264,304 of record NC_090929.1, read on the forward strand.
GGTCCAGCCCAAAGAGCCAGCCGTGTGTTACACATCACCTTTGAAGATACGGTATACGCCCAGTCAAGACCGGCGCCTCTACGGGAATCAGGTGAGCGTTACAATTTAGTGACAGTAATCTAAACAATCATATTCTAAAATAAATAAAACACACCAACCCAGACACAGGGTTTTTTTGCTTCTAGCAAATATACTTGTTAATTATTTAATTTTATTTTTAACAAGGCTATATTTGTTTTAGCTTTTTTATATATACAAACACATAACATTATACATTCACAGTACATTTTTCTTACAGGGTTTAACATGAGATGGTTCACCTCTCATAGTGTTCTATTACAAACATGATTCTTTTGTCATTTTTTCTCAACACCAATTTTTATCACTTCTTTCCCAAGCTAATATGTTTATGAAATGATGTGTCAACGCGTTTTGTCCTTTCTCTCATGAGATAAACCCCATCTTCAAAAAGATTTTCCCCAAGGCCTTTGTCAGGACAGGTGGTACTCTTAGATGGCTAATGAGTCGTCTAACCCTCAAAATAGATTTCTAGAAAAAATAATAATAAACAGTATAATAATTAGTTATTATACTGTTTTTTTATTATTTTTTCTAATAAGTACTTATTATACTGAAACTCATGGAGGCTATTGTCACCACTCAGCTCTCATGAATCCAGGGCTCTCCTACATCCTTTCCAATCTGGTTTTCTCCCCATGAGGGGTACAGTGATGATTTTGGTTCTGTAGTTTCAATTCTTCTTGTCCTCTCTGTGACTTTTAACACTATTGATCATAGTATTCAGTTGAAGGGCCTTGAGAGGGCAAGAATTTCCGGTCCTCCTCTGTCCTGGTTTACACCTTTTCTTTCAGAGCACACACAGATGGTGTCACTATTTCCTTTTCAATCTTCTACAGTGTCTCTGGCATTTGGGGTCCCCCAGGGGTCGTCTTGGCCCCTGCTTCTCTTTAATCTTTACTTATGTCCTCTTTCAGATTTAATTCAGGAGCACCAGGTACTGTTTTATACCTACAGTGATGATACTCAGCTGCTTTTTTGGGTTGATTCTCCCATGAGTGAACCCCCTTCTCTTGTCTTGCAGCAGTAGGGGAGTGGATGGCCAAGAACTGGCTGAAACTCAACAGAGAAAAAACTGAGATCATGGTGACAGGCGCTGCTGAATTGCATGCAGCTTGAACAAATGTCTTTTGGCCAGACTCTCTTGGCCCGTGCCCTGCTTTCAGCAACTCAGTCAAAATTCTTTGTATCAAAGACTTGCTTCACAATTCATCAGCATGCAACTCTGGTTTCATGAAGCAGAAGATCTCGAGGAAGACACTGTCTTTTTTACCTTCGGGGTCCCAAGCAAAGGCAATAGCTGCATCGATTCTTGGGTTCATTGGCTATTGTAATGGAATTTATCTGAGGCAACCAGCCTTTTGGATCCAAAGAATGCAGCTTCTCCAAAATGCTGCAGCTCGTCTGGCACAGTCAGCTAGTTGGTTGTTTCATTCACAGGCTCTTCTTCGGCAACTACACTGGCTCCCGGTGTGCAGCCAAATTGAGTTTAAGATTCACTGCATCACTCACTGGGCTTTTCTACCACAATGGTGCTGAGTAACTGCAGGCTAAACCTATTCCCTCTGCCCCTTCAAGGTCCCTCTATTTGGCTTCTCAGAAAGTTCTGACTGTTCCCCAATTTCAGAGAGCATGTGCTGGAGGCCAAGCCTTTTCTACTCTCGCACCTGTTATGTGGAATTCTCTCCTTGACCATCTTCAGAATATGAATACGCATTTGGTATTTCATCAAGCCTTGAAGACATATCTTTTTTTGTTTTGTTTGAGTTTTTCTTGGTCTTAGAGTGGCTCCACCTCACATGCCATTTCTAGCGCCATGGTATTACATTGCATTACATTACAAGTAAATTTGTTTACACCTTGGCAAATCACAAATTATTGCTGGGCACATCATCAATGGGATGGGCCAGTTGGGCAGTGTAATTCCATAAACAAATATGTATCACATTTTAAACCCAATTATTTGTCATTAGCTATTTCATATAATACCAGACCCACAGATAGAAATGGGGGTGCAGATATCACCAACTGCAATTTCTACACTTCTTATATCAAAGGTATTTTAAGACTCTTCACCCGTATTGCCCTCTTCTAACAGGACATAGGCCCTCATTTCGAGTTTGGAGGTAAGTTACGTCCCTAAACAGCATGGCGCAAATAGCGTGTCCGTGCTGGCACCGGTCAGCTAATAAAGGACTATTACGACTTCGCGGGTACCTAGCGCCATGCCGTAAAAGGCTCCCAAAAAGCCCTTACCGGCTTGAAGCTAGGCGCAGATAACACTTCCGACATAGTGCAATGCATCATTAGCGGTGACCGTAATTAGCGGACACTGCTATTTACGGGAACCGGAAATAGCGTCATCACACAGGAATGGGAAGGAGCAAGGTGGCAATCTTGAAAAACACAATCCATTGCCAACCTAAGCACACAGGACCCCCGGGAGACTGCTGATCTACTGAAAAGTACCCCTTGCAAGCCAAGAATGCCTAAAGTTCTGAAGAAGGGATCTGCCCGCCTCCGAAAGGAGAGATTTAGCCAGGACGAACTGCAGATGCTTGTGGACACTTTGCATGAGCTGCATGAGCATTCAGGCACAGTCTTCAGCAGCAACATGAGGAGGGAGGCAGTACTGCGTAAAAAGGAGATCTGGGCACCTGTTGCCCAGAAGGTTAGTGCAGTGGGCAACACACCCCGCACGGTTAAGGATTGCCGTAAGCGGTGAGATGATCTGCTCCCTAAGGGTGCGCAACATATTATTGGTAAATCGCACCTAGGCCATGGAAACCGGAGGAGGACCAAGTTCACCCATAAAGCTGACCCTGTGGGAGGACACATGTGCAAGCATGATTGGCCCTGAAACGATTGAAGGCATAGGAGAGATGGAGTGTGGCACCACAACATCTGCTGATGGAGGTGAGTGTCCAAAGTAAACAATGCTAAGCCAAATCTGATGAAAGTCAATGCCAATGTCTATCCAAAGAGTCACGCCATGGTCAGCCACAGACACACTCCCTGTAAAGTTTGCTGAAGCAAGTGAGACACATGCTGATGCCTGCTGCAAGGCCATATTGTACATGACACATACCACACAAAGTAGGAAATTCCACGAGGCACACAGCGTGCATGACCAAAATAGTGAGCATGTCAGACAGCACTGTTCCTGGCCAACATGAGTGACACCGACATATGACTGCATTCATCACCCATGTATGAAATGACGTGCCCTTCCCAACACAAATGCCTATTACCCACAATTGTGTGTATGAGAAATTGTCCCAATGTATGTATGATGTCTATCCAAGCATCACTCATGCTGTCCCTCTCTTCCAACCCCACAGGCAGTGAGCATGACAGCGAAGAGCAGGACACCACCTCTGCACAGGCCACACCCAGTAAGAGGTCCCAGGAGGACATCAACCGTCTGTCTACTTCCAGGGGACAAGCCAGGGGGCGCCGTGTCCCAGCAAGCAAGCCACCACAGGGACACATAGCACGTGCACCACCAAGGCCCGTGGAGGGCACACCAGCCCCACACCCCCACCCACTGTTCTGCGTGGATACACCTGTCAGACATCCCATTCTGAGGAGTCCAGTGTGGCTGGGTAGGTGGCAGCCATGGCACCCCTCACAGTGGAAGACAGCGAGGATGACATCTGGGGTACCATTGAGGATGATACAATGGATGTGGTCCACACCCCAACCCAAATTGCATCCCCCTGGTATCTACGAGCGATACCGTTAACACCAACACCCCAGAGCAGTTAGCGCATGACGACACCCAGGGACCAATCAGTCCAGTATCCAGTGTTGGGGAGGATGAGCAGGCTGGGCATGCCAGCCACATACCCAGCACACCCACAGGTGCAGCCGCAGGACCACAGCGGGCCGAAGTGCTCACTGCACTCATCCTGGAATTTGTAGAGGACAACCGTCAGGCCAGACTTGAGTGGCATTCAGAGTTGTCAGCACTGGGCCGGTCCTTTACAGGCAACACCAACCACCTCTGCAAGGAGGTCTCGGCCCTCCGGCAGGTGCTAGGGCGCATCGCTGATACCTTGGAGGCAGGTCGTCCTGCCCCACCACCTCAGCAGGAGGCCACACCATCCTCCAGCAGTTCAACCCAAACCAGCCCGCTCCGCTGGTCGGTCTGTGCACTGCGCCGATGGGACATGCCACCCCCTGGCTCTGGGAGTGCCGAGTGAATGTAATGACAGCCCCATGTAGGCTTTGTGGACTCAATGGGACTTGTGTGGGGTAGATGTGGGGGAGGGGGAGACATAGGGAGAGGGAGTGTGGGGTGAGGGTATGTGGGGGAGTGGTGGGGGGACAGAGGGGAGGGTGATGGAGGGTTTTGACACTTACGTTACTATTGTTACATTCAATACACCCGTTGTGTGCAAAAGAAGACCTGAGTGGACATTCATCATTGCACATGTGTCATTTAATCATTCACAGTGCATACTGTACATGTACCCCCACACCCAATGCCCTATGTCTAAACATTATGTCACCCTCTGCTGACATGTGTGTCAGAAATATTGTGCGATCAATGACTGCCGCACAGCATGTCCGTCCTGTGCATCAGCACCGTGATGAGGTCCTGCCACATCTTCCTCCTCCCCTTCATCATCATCAGGTGGTACCAGTTCCATGTCAGGGGGCAGGGGCACGTTCCGGCGGATGCACATATTGTGCAGCATTACACATGCCATGGTGATCTTGGCCACCTTCTCATGCCTGTAGAGGAGTGCCCCACCCGACCGGCTCAGGCATAGAAACCGTGCTTTCAACAGGCCAAAGGTCTGCTCGATGACTATACTCCTGTGATTGTGCCGGCCCTGTACTGGACTGTGGATTCCCTAGTAGGCTCAGTATGATGCACTCCCAGGGATGCTTGTCCTGTGCGGTGATATGGTGGAGACATCAACATGGTGCATATGCACTGCATGGTGCAGGATGGTTTTACGGAGGGTGAGGGTCACTGATGGGTGGTGCACGTGCATGGAATGTGGGGTGGTTTCCTGTTAGTCATGTCGTGATAGGTGTGGACCTTACTTCATTCATATTGGATTTTTGTGTCTTGTACGGTATGTGATGGTTTGGGGCACAATCTGGTGATGTGCACATCGTGCAGTCTCATCAACATTGGCAGCATGGTGGTGTGTGCATCTCTCCCCCCTTTTCAATACCATGTGCCAGTCCTGCTACTTACCAAGCATCCATGCACATTGTCCAGCATGTCGCTCCATGTAACGTGGTAGTGTGGCGTTCCGGAGGACTAGAGTCATGAGTTGATCCGGGATATCAGGCACAACCATCTGCACATTGATGGAGTGGTATTGCTTGCGGTTGCGGTACACCACCTCCTTGGCATGCAGGACCACCAACTCCATGTGGGTGCAGTCGAGGGCACCTACACAATTTGGCATGCCTGCAAGTGCATGGAAGGCAAATTTTATATCAAATATCTCCTAGGGACTCCGTGGTAGAGATATGTAGTCCATTGTGTGCTTGAAGAGGGCATCCAGCACTTGGTTCAGGATCCGGGAAAATAAGGGTTGTGATATGCCATGCCTGTGCACTACTCTGTTCTGGCAGCTGCCTGTGGCAAGGAAGTGGAGCACAGGCACTACCTTCAATAGAGGGGGGATGGCAGTGCGTATTTCAATGAGGCTCACTATGTCGTGTATCAGGTCCTCTATGGTGGTAACGGTGTCCCGGTCCACACGGTACAGGGTGTGGGTCTGCTCAGGGGTTAGGTTGAAGGGAGTGGCTCCGATGTGAGGGAGTGGGGGCTGCCGGCGTGGTAACGGTGGCTGCACTGGTGGGGCATGCTGGGCCTGTCTCACCCTCCTTCTCCTCCTGCGTCTCCTCTGTGGTGGTGGTTGTTGTTGTTGAGGCATTGCAAGCAGGTGCTCCAGCTCCAGTAATGCTACTACTATTGGTATCATCTTGGTGTCGGAGGGGGTCTGGTGTGTGGGCGTGCTCCTTTTGTACGGGGCCTGACTCCATTGCCTCCACCTGTGCTTATTGTGTGCACCTGTGGCAGTTGGGAATACGGCTCAGGGCTCTTTACGGCAGGTCGGCAAAGCCGGTATTTACGCCATGCCGGTAGGCACTTTTTCCGCCTTCATGACGCCGTTATTTGCATGTCCGCCTCACTAGTGATGTACTCCGGTTTAGGGCATGGCGCTAATGCCGGCATGGTGGTTCGCGTGCATGCGCCCAGCCCACTATTAACGGCATCGTACTTTACGGTGCCGTTAATAGCGGTCTGGTTGGTTAGAATAGCCCTTAGCGGTAAGCGATGCCGGTAATCCTTTACCGGCATCGTTTTTCCCTTACCTCCAAACTCGGAATGAGGGCCATGGTAACAGCAGGCCATGTTGAGAAGGTTAGACAAGAGTAGCCTATGCAGATTAACTCCCAGTAGAGCCCTGCTTCACACCAAGAGGAGTCAGCCTCCCACACCACTATAACCATCCCCATAAAGATTATAGCAGGTCTCAAGAGGTTTCATGCAGCACAGTCAAGGGCATTGCTCTCTGAGTAGCTTTCAGTCCAAAGCCACAATGACACCCAGGAATTGAGAAAGAAACCAGAGCTGACGACCTCTAAGACAAAATCACATTAATCACATTACTAGAACATTTCACATAAATGGTGCCAGACAGTCAATGCATACAGAAGGAGAAACACCTGATGAATCCCTCTGTACCCACGCTTTTCTGCCTCTGCATTTTCCTTTCAGAGTCGATTCTTGAATTGCTCACTATTGGGCACCAGGAGTGACAATCCCAGTACTATTCAGGAGTTTGTTTTGTGGGAGAAAATAAAAGTACTCCCGGGAAATACAACTGACACGCTTCAAGGGTCCACTTGAGCACATCTTAGATTGGTTGGACCACCACAAACTACTTTTAGTAATACCTATTGATCTCTCTGAAACTTTCCACTTGCAAATATCTCTTTCTGCTTCAGACTACTTAAAATGCCCTCTTAACTTCTACAATCCTGAACAATGTTCTACTTTGGCAGGAACGACATGCTCTAAAGCTATCAGAAATACTATTCTCCAGCCCTCAACCAGCCCCCCTTCATTTGAAACCCCACAATTGCCCCACAATACTTTTAGTAATACCTATTGATCTCTCTGAAACTTCCCACTTGCAAATATCGCTTTCTGCTTCAGACTACTTAAAATGCCCTCTTAACTTCTACAATCCTGAACAATGTTCTACTTTGGCAGGAACGACATGCTCTCAAGCTATCAGAAATACTATTCTCCAGCCCTCAACCAGCCCCCCTTCATTTGAAACCCCACAATTGCCCCACAATACTTTTAGTAATACCTATTGATCTCTCTGAAACTTCCCACTTGCAAATATCTCTTTCTGCTTCAGACTACTTAAAATGCCCTCTTAACTTCTACAATCCTGAACAATGTTCTACTTTGGCAGGAACGACATGCTCTCAAGCTATCAGAAATACTATTCTCCAGCCCTCAACCAGCCCCCCTTCATTTGAAACCCCACAATTGCTTCATCTGTACCTCTTTCCTCTCTGCTTCATTTCTTTTCCTTTCCTCTGCAGACTAGAGTGTGGATACCCCATGCAGGGCTATTATGCTCCAACTACCAGGCGAGACTTGGTGCACTGAGATGGGATTTTGTGGTCATCTACTGTTTGGAGGCAGTACGAACGAAACAGCAATTGATATGTTAACTCATATTTCCCTTCAGACTCTTATTCTTTGTTGTTCCCAATTTTCTAGCCAATATGAACTAATGCCGTATTTGCTTTCTAACAAGTTCTACGGAAATATGCATATAATACATCTGGCAATTCAACCAAACCGTCATCAGACTTAAGAATCTCTTTCTCATTTGCCATGATCAGAAACTGCGCAGTAATCAAACCTGTGATTCTATTTCTCATGAAATGATGGTTTCTTCTTGCATTTCGTCACCAAATTAAACCGTTTGGATAATGTCTACATTTGCTATTATACCTGTATCACTACTTGTCAAAAGGCTTGTGTTCAATTTTTTAAGATGAAGAGCTAACAGATTCCTGACAAAGCTGCACAGTGTGGAGTGGTGTGCAGCCAACAAAGTTTTTTGATGAAATGTGTTCTTGCAGACAGATTATGAAGAATGCCCACATGAACCTGCATGCTTCTGAACTGAACAAGAGTCCATAGTTTGTATAGTTTGCATCTTGCTAATATCATTTTCCTGTACATGTTGTTTTAAAACAACATGTGTTGCTTGTTTTACTTAATTCTTCTACCTTGCTCCCCCCCCCACCCCTCCACCCTACTTCTGCAGGAGTCTGTCCTGATACATTCTGGTTTCATCATCACCGTCTTGTGGCCAATGCTGGGTTTCACTTTTATGTATTTCATTGATTCCCGGTGTGTCACCCTTTCTCAACTCTCATGCTGGACTTCCTTTGCATCTTGTACTCATGGTGGCCCTGAATCATGCTGTTCTCATCTTCATCTTGTATCCTGGCTTGCAAGATTATATGTTACTACTGACTTCTGAAATTGTATTTGATCTCCCCTCTTACTTCTCCACCGTTTTTGACTGCTTACTCTCTGTACTCTCCTCCTCTCCCTTTCTCCCTTTCCTATCTCCTCCCCTCCTCCCCTTACTTTCTTTTATGCACTTACTCTATCAGAATTGTCCCTGGACCTAGTATGATAGCAACCTCGTCTGTCTCCTCCCCCCTCCCCTTACTTGTTTTTTACCTCCCAACCCGCCAGCACTATCTGAAATGTCATCAGGCTTAGTACGATAGTCGCTTGTTTTGTTCCTCCCCTCCCTTTCTGCACCCTTATGCCTCACCTTTTGTTTTCTCTGGCTCTCACTGAACTTTTGTCAGGCCTAGTATGGTCTGTCTGTTTCCATTTCGTTCCCACTCTCCCCCTCCCTTCCTTATCTATGTCTTAACTCTTTCACTATCTGAAATGTTGTCAGGCCGAGTACGATAGTTCATTTCACATCCTTACTGTTCATGGCCTGTGATGTTATGGAGTGGACCTCCTATATGTGTTTCCCCTTTAAGGGGGTGTGTCCCTTCTACTGTGTTACCCTTTTAAGATGGGCATGACAATGGCATGGCCAAAGCTAATAAAAGGGAGCCCTGCAGGCACGTGCGAGAGTAATGGCTGCAGACACCATGACGGACTGATCCGAGTGTGTGTCACTTATTGTGGCCTGCAGGCACATCCTTGGCAAGCAGGGCCTGCAGGCCACGTTGCCATTGGGGCTTCTGCTCAGAGGCAAGCTGGGGTCTGCATGATCCGGCAGGGCCAGACCTGCCACCTAAAGAGGTACAGAATCCTCCACAGTGCTGGTGTCCCATAGCACTGCAGGTAGTGGCTACTGCGATGTCCATGGCCAGCCCCCACCCTGCCAACCTCTGAGGCACTGGGCCTCCTGATGCTGGTGTCCAATAGCATCATACGGGGGAGCTGGCGCAATGTCCATGGCTAGCTCTCTTCCCTTGGTGACGAGGATGGGATTCACCATCTCCTTGAGGAAGAGGGGAGGAGACGACGGCCACTGCGAGCCACGTTCATTCACCCTCATTCGAGAGGGGAAGAAAGGAAGAGTGCCTGACCCACACCGCAAGCTAGGATTGGCCTGCGCCTCACTGCCGTAGCTGCGGTTCAGGCCCAGGTCACCCTGTGGTGAAGTGCGCCACGCGGCACGTCGCCGCATCAAAATGTCCGTGTACACGTCCAAGGGCGAAGGATCAGAGCAGCCACCGCCGCGAAGAAATGCAACCTCGGCTGCGAAGTATCAAGCAGCAACATCAGCTGCATGGAGGAGGTGAGCTGCCCCCACCATAGGGAGGAGCATGCCCAACGGCCTGGCCCTGCCGTTTTGGGGAGGAGGAGGCCTGAAGGTAGGTCCCCCCGGCAGCGGCCCTCTGCAAGGAGGGTGCTCATGCGGCCAGGGAGGGAGCCTGCCCGCAAGTCCCTGCGGCATCCGCCGCCGTCGCGGGGAAGGAGACGTTGCAGCCCCGCCAGGCTGCGGGAAAGGAAAGAAAGAACTTTCCCTGCGGCATACGCCGCAAAAAATGGAGGAACCGCCGGGGCCCCCACTGTCGTCTGAAGCCCAGCGGGTAAGAGAATGACGTGCTCCCACTTGGAGCAAAAGAGAAGAGGCAAGGCGGGAGACAGCCTGCCCCAGCAAGATCAGCCATGCTGAGGAGGCAGGGGGTGGTCTGCCACTGTGGCACCTACCGTGCCTGCCTACCGCGGCACCCGCCACCGGAAAAGGGGACACAGACTTGCTGCCTGTCCCATCCACCATAGTGGAAGGAAGGACTGCTGCCCTTCACCCACCGAGAGCTCATGGCCAGCGATGCTGCAGATCAAGCAGGCGCATGGGCATAAGAAAAAAAGGAGTACCCGGGCCGGTGGCAAAACAAAGTGGTGGCATGCATAGGAGTGCTCCGGTCAGGAGCGTGTTTACAGTGCTCCAGTAGGAGCCAAGAGGAGAACCGGGGGAGCCCCCACTATGATCCCAGGTCCGGTGGTGAGAAAACAAAATAATAATAAAGACAAAAATGGGCGCCCCATGCCGTTGCTGCCCACATGTCCTCAAGACTGGCCCGGGAGTGATCCCCGGCCCCGTTATTTAGGAGCAACAAATGAGGAGGTGTCAGCACCAGGAAGACAGTCCTGGCTTGGTGCCCCAATCATCAACCCCAGAGAGTCCAGTGGATGGGTGAGAAGGAGCCGCGGAACTCCATTGGTACCACAACATGAAGAGGCACAGAAGCAGTGCTGACACCCAACTGGAACTAACTTGCACCACAGTTGACTGTGGTCCTGTAGCCCCAGACCCAAGTTAACGTGTACAAGCCCCAGGAAACATCATCCCCCACATCCTGGACCCTCGGTGCGCACACTGTCAGTGGACTCTTCCAGCGCACCCGGGCCTATGCCAGGAATATAAAAGGAGGGAAATGGAAGGGGAGGGTTGCAGCTCATGACGAGTGCTTCTGCACCCTCCTGCGCCCCGGAAGGAAAGAGACACTCCAGGCTGGGGGAACATTGCCAGAAAAGGGGTGAGTGATGTCCCGTCACCCCGCACCCTGTCAGCAGCACGTGGAACAGCTTGGACGCCCAGAGATATGCGCCCCTCCACCCTTCCCACTACATCAAGGGACTATGCCGATGTGGCTCCTGGTACCTACCAGGCGCGGCTTTGCCGGCTGTGAACTGTACCGTCAACGGACCTGGACCAGGGAAGTGACTCCTGAACCGACGCTCATGAGGAACGAATTGGTCTTCTGCAATCCTGCCTTTAGCTTTAAGAGGACTCAGTAAACTGCATTTTGATGCTGTGAACCTGCATAGTATTTACATGCTTAAAGTGGTCTCGGTAAAGGACAGCAATGTGAAGCTGTGCTCCTGCATTTGGTGGGGGTGCTCTATATGGTATCAGTAACCATTTATTAGTGTCCTGCAATGGTGGCAATTCCGTACCCCAGGTTAAAAAAGGGTTCTGTAATTTGCGGTCTGACTGCCAAACATCCACCAGAGAGGGGCCCACTGTGACCGGCACCTGTGGACGATGAGTTGACAGACGGTATCAGTTATGAAGTCAGTTATGTTGTGGTCACACTGGTTAATCGTTATGTTGGAATCACACATGTTTGTTCCTTATGAAATAGGAGGGATGTTATGGAGTGGACCTCCTATATGTGTTTCCCCTTTAAGGGGGTGAGTCCCTTCTACTGTGTTACCAGACTATGCCATGGCCCAAGCTAATAAAAGGGAGCCCTGCAGGCACGTGCGGGAGTAACGGCTGCAGGCACCATGACGGACTGATCTGAGTGTGTGTCACTTATTTTGGCCTGCAGGCCACGTTGCCATGGGGGCTTCTGCACAGAGGCAAGTTGGGGTCTGCATGATCCGGCAGGGCCAGACCTGCCACCTAAATAGGTATAGAATCCTCCCCAGTGATGGCGTCCCATAGCACTGCAGGTAGGGGCTGGTGCGATGTCCATTGCCAGCCCCCACCCTGCCAACCTCCGAGATGCTGGGCCGCCTGATGCTGGTGCCCCATAGCATCATACGGTGGAACTGGTGCGATGTCCATGGCTAGCTCTGTCCCCGTAACATATAAGAATGGCATTGTCTTCTCCTTGGTCCCTCCCTTGCCTTGAAGCGCTTTGAAACACATTGTGTAAAGGCGCTATATAAATAAACTACCATATCATATCAAAAACAGCCTCGGTACTTCATTGATTGTTCACTAATCTTGCGTTATTTACTGCAGCTGCACTCATTTCTATACCGGTACATGTTATTTTGTGAATTCTTTTCATGTCTTCTTTCTATGCTGCCCAGCGGGTAATATAGAGCCTTCTGAGCTGAGAAGGTTCTATTGTTATGGAAGGAGGTGGGGGTTCCACAGGGGACGCTAGAGCTAGGTGGAGCGAGGAGGATGATGTTCTGGCCGGTCTTTCTATCCATCTGTGTTCGTGATTCTGTTCTTGAAATTAATACAGTTGCGGCAGCCTTGCCGTGTACTGTGGCGTTCTTGAGGCTGTCCACTATATAACAGTACCCTCAAATTTGCTGGTGGAGCATTGGTACAATAACCAGTAGTTGTATTTGTCCATTGAACTTTTCATATCCTCTTCCAACATTATTGCAGTCGTTTTATTGTGTGTCCTTGTGGACAAAAGCTTCTGCATTGCTTTTGAGTACCAAGTTGCCTCCACATTAAGTGCAGAAGGAGTCAAAATGTATGCCCCTGACATGCCACAAATTTTACCTCATTTTTAACAGGCTTGTTTGAAGCTTTGACTGTGTCAAATATCAGCAAACACATGTTATCCACAAACACATGTTATTCTTTAGAATAAATGCAGTAGATGAATAACCTAGGTTTTTAGTTAACACATTGATATCCTTAATGGTTTACTGTTTTCAGCAGGTTTGTAAAAAGAAACCTCCTGCTTTGGGTGTTGTAGTGTAGTCACATTTTGTGACACGGATCTTTCCTGTTGATTTGTACTTATCAGGGGCCTTTCTACTTCATTAGCAATTATATTCCTGTCAGAAGTTGTTGCTCTTTTCGATTTTTATACTGCACGTTTGCAAATGTTCGTTAATGTGGTGCAGCAATTGTCTGTCAGAAGAAGAGTTGCCGGAAAAGAAAGTGTGTGAAGGGAAGTGGTGGGAGAACGAGAATTGGAGTACGAGGGGCCTCATTACACGGACGGCGGTAAGGGTTAACGGTCACCGTTAATGGCAACAGTGACCGTTAACCCTTACCGCCGTACTACGAGGTCCCTTTGCGGGTTGGAGGATTTAACGCCTGCTTCTTGCAGGCGTTAAAATCCAACCCGCTAAGGGACCTCGGAGCTAATTACGGCACTGCAAAATTGCGGTGCCGTAATTAGCGCCTTCCCCATTTCCATAGAGCCCTATGGGGCAGAAATGGGAATGGGGAAGGGCAATGGCGGAAAGGGGATTTACCGCCCCTCCAACCTTGGAATGGGGCGGTAAATCCCCATTCCGCCAAGGCGGTGCCGGTATTTTACCGGCATGAGCCATGGCGCTAATAGCGCCATGGCTCACCGCCTACCGTGTAATGAGGTGTGGAACAGAGTGGAATAGATGTGGAACAGGGCAACAGACGGAGACACATATAGACAGGGAAAAGTTGTGCAGTTAAGAGCGTTGGCTCAGATGCAAAGATATTTTGTGAGAAAGGGTTAGAGAAGAACATGCAGTAAAGAAATAAAGCGAGACTAAGAGGGTAATTCATAGAAATCAGCGCACAAGTGGCGCACGCGGCTGGCGCACAGTGTGCGCGTGCAAATTTCTGCACCAGCCGCGTGCACTAAAATCCATTTCCGCGCACAGTGTATTCATGGATTTTAGTTACCAAAACCAGCCGTGGCGCAGAGTGGCGCAGCGACCCTGCAGCAGCGTCAGTTACGCCCCCAACCCCTCCTCGTGCGCCATGCACAGCGCACAAATCCTGTACATGGCGCACGGGCCCCCAACCACGAAAAAGCCTGTAAAACTCCCCGCGCACCCCTCCGAATACAGGTACCCCGCTGCACGGGGAGTGTCACACGCGATTGGAGCGGGTACGTGTATAACAGGGGTTTGCGGGAAGTTTCACATGCGAAATGCCCTGTGCGAGTGGGGTACGTGTATTCCTGGGGTGCGCGGGAAGTTTCACACGCAATTGGAGAGGGGAACGTGTATTTTGGGGGTGCGCGGGAAGTTTCACACACGAAATGCCCTGTGCAAGTGGGGTACGTGTATTCCTGGGGTGTGCGGGAAGTTTCACACGCAATTGGAGCGGGGTATGTGTATTTTGGGGGCGCGTGGGAAGTTTCACACGAGAAATGCCCTGTGCCCTGCCCTGCCCTATTTACTGCAGCTGCACTCATTTCTATACCGGTACATGTTATTTTGTGAATTCCTTTCATGTCTTCTTTCTATGCTGCCCAGCGGGTAATATAGAGCCTTCTGAGCTGAGAAGGTTCTATTGTTATGGAAGGAGGTGGGGGTTTCACAGGGGACGCTAGAGCTAGGTGGAGCGAGGAGGAGGATGTTCTGGCCGGTCTTTCTATCCATCTGTGTTCGTGATTCTGTTCTTGAAATTAATACAGTTGCGGCAGCCTTGCCGTGTACTGTGGCGTTCTTGAGGCTGTCCACTATATAACAGTACCCTCAAATTTGCTGGTGGAGCATTGGTACAATAACCAGTAGTTGTATTTGTCCATTGAACTTTTCATATCCTCTTCCAACATTATTGCAGTCGTTTTATTGTGTGTCCTTGTGGACAAAAGCTTCTGCATTGCTTTTGAGTACCAAGTTGCCTCCACATTAAGTGCAGAAGGAGTCAAAATGTATGCCCCTGACATGCCACAAATTTTACCTCATTTTTAACAGGCTTGTTTGAAGCTTTGACTGTGTCAAATATCAGCAAACACATGTTATCCACAAACACATGTTATTCTTTAGAATAAATGCAGTAGATGAATAACCTAGGTTTTTAGTTAACACATTGATATCCTTAATGGTTTACTGTTTTCAGCAGGTTTGTAAAAAGAAACCTCCTGCTTTGGGTGTTGTAGTGTAGTCACATTTTGTGACACGGATCTTTCCTGTTGATTTGTACTTATCAGGGGCCTTTCTACTTCATTAGCAATTATATTCCTGTCAGAAGTTGTTGCTCTTTTCGATTTTTATACTGCACGTTTGCAAATGTTCGTTAATGTGGTGCAGCAATTGTCTGTCAGAAGAAGAGTTGCCGGAAAAGAAAGTGTGTGAAGGGAAGTGGTGGGAGAACGAGAATTGGAGCACAAGGGGCCTCATTACACGGACGGCGGTAAGGGTTAACGGTCACCGTTAATGGCAACAGTGACCGTTAACCCTTACCGCCGTACTACGAGGTCCCTTTGCGGGTTGGAGGATTTAACGCCTGCTTCTTGCAGGCGTTAAAATCCAACCCGCTAAGGGACCTCGGAGCTAATTACGGCACTGCAAAATTGCGGTGCCGTAATTAGCGCCTTCCCCATTTCCATAGAGCCCTATGGGGCAGAAATGGGAATGGGGAAGGGCAATGGCGGAAAGGGGATTTACCGCCCCTCCAACCTTGGAATGGGGCGGTAAATCCCCATTCCGCCAAGGCGGTGCCGGTATTTTACCGGCATGAGCCATGGCGCTAATAGCGCCATGGCTCACCGCCTACCGTGTAATGAGGTGTGGAACAGAGTGGAATAGATGTGGAACAGGGCAACAGACGGAGACACATATAGACAGGGAAAAGTTGTGCAGTTAAGAGCGTTGGCTCAGATGCAAAGATATTTTGTGAGAAAGGGTTAGAGAAGAACATGCAGTAAAGAAATAAAGCGAGACTAAGAGGGTAATTCATAGAAATCAGCGCACAAGTGGCGCACGCGGCTGGCGCACAGTGTGCGCGTGCAAATTTCTGCACCAGCCGCGTGCACTAAAATCCATTTCCGCGCACAGTGTATTCATGGATTTTAGTTACCAAAACCAGCCGTGGCGCAGAGTGGCGCAGCGACCCTGCAGCAGCGTCAGTTACGCCCCCAACCCCTCCTCGTGCGCCATGCACAGCGCACAAATCCTGTACATGGCGCACGGGCCCCCAACCACGAAAAAGCCTGTAAAACTCCCCGCGCACCCCTCCGAATACAGGTACCCCGCTGCACGGGGAGTGTCACACGCGATTGGAGCGGGTACGTGTATAACAGGGGTTTGCGGGAAGTTTCACATGCGAAATGCCCTGTGCGAGTGGGGTACGTGTATTCCTGGGGTGCGCGGGAAGTTTCACACGCAATTGGAGAGGGGAACGTGTATTTTGGGGGTGCGCGGGAAGTTTCACACACGAAATGCCCTGTGCAAGTGGGGTACGTGTATTCCTGGGGTGTGCGGGAAGTTTCACACGCAATTGGAGCGGGGTATGTGTATTTTGGGGGCGCGTGGGAAGTTTCACACGAGAAATGCCCTGTGCGAGTGGGTAAGTATATTCCTTGGGTGCGGGGGAAGTTTCACACGCAAAATTCCCTGTGCGAGTGGGGTATGTGTATTCCTGGGGTGCGTGGGAAATTTCACACGTGATAGGCCCTGTGCGAGTGGGGTAAGTGTATTCCTGGGGTGCGGGGGAAGTTTCACACGCAAAATTCCCTGTGCGAGTGGGGTATGTGTATTCCTGGGGTGCGTGGGAAGTTTCACACGTGATAGGCCCTGTGCGAGTGGGGTACGTGTATCCCCGGGGTGCGCGGGAAGTTTCACACACGATTGGAGAGGGGAACATGTATTTCGGGGGTGTGCAGGAAGTTTCACACGCGAAATGCCCTGTGCGAGTGGGGTACGTGTATTCATGGGGTGCGCGGGAAGTTTCACACGCGATTGGAGCGGGGTACATGTATTTCGGGGGTGCGTGGGAAGTTTCACACGCGAAATGCCATCTGTGAGTGGGCTACGTGTATTCCTGGGGTGCGTGGGAAGTATCACACGTGAAATGCCCTGTGCGAGTGGGGTACGTGTATTCCTGGGGTGCGCGGGAAGTTTCACATGCGATTGGAGAGTGGAATGTGTATTTTGGGGGTGCGTGGGAAGTTTCACACACGAAATGTCATGTGCGAGTGGGGTACGTGTATTCCTGGGGTGCGTGGGAAGTTTCACACGGGATAGGCCCTGTGAGAGTGGGGTATGTGTATTCCTGGGGTGCGCGGGAAGTATCACACGCAAAACGCCCTGTGCGAGTGGGATACGTGTATTCCTGGGGTGCGCGGGAAGTTTCACACGCAATTGGAGAGGGGAACGTGTATTTCGGGGGTGCGCGGGAAGTTTCACACGCAAAATGCCCTGTGCGAGTGGGGTACATGTATTCCTGGGGTGCGCGGGAAGTTTCACACGCGATTGGAGCGGGGAACGTGTATTTCGGGGGTGCGTGGGAAGTTTCACATGCGAAATGCCCTGTGCGAGTGGGGTACGTGTATTCCTGGGGTGCGTGGGAAGTATCACATGCAAAATGCCCTGTGCGAGTGGGGTACGTGTATTCCTGGGGTGCGCGGGAAGTTTCACACGTGATTGGAGGGGGGAACGTGTATTTCGGGGGTGTGCGGGAAGTTTCACACGCGATAGGCCCTGTGCGAGTGGGGTATGTGTATTCCTGGGGTGCGCGGGAAGTTTCACACGCGATAGGCCCTGTGCAAGTGGGGTACGTGTATTCCTGGGGTGCACGGGAAGTATCACACGCGAAATGCCCTGTGCGAGTGGGGTACATGTATTCCTGGGGTGCGCGGGAAGTTTCACACGCGATTGGAGAGGGGAACGTGTATTTCGGGGGTGCGCGGGAAGTTTCACACGCGATTTTGCTGTCAGAGCGGGGTACATGATTTTTGGGGGTGCGCGGGGAGTCCTACACGTGAATTGGCAGTGTGGGTCCTCCCAGGTGTTCCCTCTACACCCTCCATTAGCCCTGCAGGCAGCCCACACCACAGGGGACTACCCTGCACCCCTGGTCATGTCCCGCAGGCAGCCCATCCAACATGGGCATGCCCCCCAGCCAAACTACATGTCAACTTGCACTACTGATCACCAACTCATGTCCTCCAGCATCCCCACCCCCCAGCAGTCAGGGGCACCTGCCAGCAGGCCCCCACTCATGTCCCACACATATCCCCCAGCACCCTCACCCCCCAGCAGTCAGGGGCACCTGCCAGCAGGCCCCCACTCATGTCCCCCGGGACCCCCACCTCCCAGCGGTCAGGGGCACCTGCCAGCAGGCCCCGACTCATGTCCCACTCATGGCCCCCAGCACCCCCACCCCCCAGCAGTCAGGGGCACCTGCCAGCAGGCCCCCACTCATGTCTCCCTGCCCCCACGTCATGACGATCATCAATCATGGGCCTAATGGCCAGCCACGTCACACCCCACGCCACCACAGCCCAAAGACCCAACCAAGTATTGCATCCTCCCACATAGAAATGCCCATTACATGATACAACCCGAATGGCAAGTATGTAAATGAACACATGTCCGTCACACACACACGATGGGTGCAAGTGAATGTGAAAACCCATATCATGACATGTATGAAATCAATGAGAGAATACCACACATCTAAGTATGAAACAAAAATGTATTGAACCCAAAATGAATGTAATGAAAAGAAAACACACAATAATGTGAGGAAGAAATAAAACGCAGCATGTCCAGAAAATAATAAAAAATATGAAATCAGAATCCAAAGAAATCCAAATGAAAATGTGTCCAAAGTGTCAGTCCAACAAAGCAAATCCAAGGGAAAAAAATAAGTGAAATCCATTGCTCCATGGTGAAATGAAAAAAAAAAATTATCCACTGTTCAACTATATACAAATCACCAATCCAGGGTCCATGAGCCCAACAAATGAAATGAAACCTACAAAAAGACTACCTAATAAAGAACTATATACAAAAACGTGGTGCGTTGTCCAATCGCCCCAAAATAAACAAAAACAGAAAGGAAACCTAACACTATCTAACTCTATACAATGGCGGCGGCAAGTCCTGCGGCTCACTCTGTGCTGTCCCGGGCCAGGGCATCATCGAACTCCATGTCGATGTCCCGGAGGCGGGCTTCTGCCCTGGCCCGAGGTCTCGCAGGGAGGCACTCATGGCCTGTTCCAACTCCCTGCGAGTAGCCTCGAGGCACTATGCCCGCCTCAATGCCCGACGCATGGAGAACTCCGCCCTGACCATGGTGAGCCGCGCCTCTTCCGCCCGCCGCCGCTCCGCATCTATCCGCTGGCCCAACCGCTGCCACATGGAATACACTCCCATTCCTGGGTCCTCCTGCCCTCTGGCCGATGCCTGCCCTTCCGATGTTGATGGCCCTGAGCCATCATTGCTCCCACCTACAACCTGCTCCTGCTGCTGCTCCTGCTGTCCATGTGCCCTGTCCGATGGTGCCTGCACATCCTTCATCAGTTGGTCTCCAGTTGTGGTGTCCACCCCTGCTGGACCGCCGACTCCCGACTGTGGCAGGGATGTGAGCTCCACCAAGCTGGCTGTGTTGGTCGGGCCAGGGGGCCCTGGTGGAAACTGGGCCGGAAGACGGCAGGGAGAACGACTGGCGCATAGTCTCCACAGAGGAGGAGTGGTCCACCAGAGTGCGTGACACATGTAGGAACCCACCGATGAGGGCCCCTCCCAACAGTGCCATGTCGCGACGCTTCTGTTCGTGATGGCATGCGCTCTCCGCCCTGGACGAACGCACGTCATCACGAATGTCACGCGTGTGCAACGCGACACCAATCAGGACGGAGCCCATACGGTCATGGGACCCCTCGTCTGCAGGTAGTGGAGAGGCAGATGACAGGGCACTCTCCCCTACCTGCGGATGGGCCTGGGACGGGGCATCCCTGCTGGTGCATGGTGGTGCAGTCACAGGGTCAAGGACAGGGACATGCACAGGCCCCTTGGCAGTGACCTGTGCTGCCTCCTGACCCTGGCCCTGGACTGCACCACTTGCACCAGTCGTACTACCCCCACCAGGCCCCATGCGCGGCTTAGTAGCGGGCTTCTCCTCCTCTGTGGCGACCACCAACCTGGATGTCTCTGTACCGTCTTGCGCCATTGCAAGCCCCTGTGGGGGCTCATCCGACCCTTCCGCCACAGCCGTAGTGGTAGACGCGGCACCAGCCCCCTTGCTCCCGGATGATGGCAAGTCCTGGGAGGGTGGCTGGGCCTTGGGTCGCCGCCCGGTTGAGGCATCCCCGCCACTTGGCTCCACAGCGCCGTCTCCGCCCTCTTCTTCACTTGACGCTGCATAGACGGAGACATAGAACACAAGCATCAGGGTACAGTACAACATTCCCCTAGACAGCAATCAATAACACATGAGTTGCAGTGTCTAACGTCACTTCCATCCTGCCCCGCCACAACAAATGGGTGAATGCACGCAACACACATGCATGAACAGGCACGGCGCCTGCAATGAACACCAGCATCCATGTACAAGGGCCTCTATTAACCAAAATCCTGCCTTCAAACTCACAAGCATCATGGCTCACACTGATCCCATGCACACACATCTACGGAGGGTCATGAATCATGCCTTGCACACCACAGACACAGTGGATAGACACAGTGGATAGACACAGTGCATACAACGGTGACAGCACTGCATGATTGAATGTACACATCATCACAGACATGTGTCATGAATACATGGCGTACCTAAGTCACACACACACATCTCAGACACACACACATGTGCACCATACATGTACATGACAGCAGCACCCATACCTCACACCCCCGCCATGTGCAAGAACAGACACTGGCATGCTTTCATGTGTGCATTTGCCATACAGCTACCCATGTTGCATTGTAACTCATGCACCAACCATGTGGTTCACACATTACTGGTCTCACATGCATGACCATGATGGCCCTGCACACACACATCCATACATGGCCTATGTCACACATACAGGCAAGTATCAGACTACCAGCACACTGCAACATGCCCTGTCTCACACACCAATGCTTGGCCACTTACCGCTCAACTCCAGGTGGGTCTTCCTCTGCAGGATCTGGGCGTGGAGCGCTGGGCCTACGCGTTCCAGGACCCTCATCTGGATGTCACTCATGCTGACCTGGCCCCCCTCCGCGAGGCGCCGGGCCTTGTTGAGGGTCCTGGACCTCAAGTCCTGCCAGCGCTTCTTGACGTGCTTGATGTCGTGGGTTGCCACCCCCTCCGCATTGATGGCAGACACTGTGTCGTCCCAGATCCTCTCCCGTCCTTCCTTGTTGGCGCGTGATGTTCCGAAGAGGGCATCAAAATGCCCCAGGACATGCTCCACCAGGACACCAACTTCCTTCACACCGAAGCTGGTGGCCCTCTGCCTCTCTGGCTGGGGGTCGCCAGTGGTCTCAGATGGTGTTTGCCCCGACATGGCGACCCCCGAGGCAGGCGTGGGTGGGCAACTGGGTCCTGGGGCTGGGCTGTGGAGCGATGGTATCCCAGTCGGGAGTCTTCTGTTCCAGCAGGGGTGAACACAGCAACTGGAACCCTGGCTGACGTGCAGGCACCAAATAGCAGAGCACGTGGGCAGCAAGCAGGCAGGCAGCAGCAGATGGCATGAGGGAGTGTGCTTGGGGCTCTGGGGGGCAGTAATTCGGCCTTCTGGGCAGGAGCGTGGTCTTCTGTGTGTTGTTGCGTGGCCAGCTTGAGACGGAGTGATTTGGCACGTGAAAATCTTGAACGTCAGCGTGTAATTTGAGGAAAGGCCCTTCGTGCGTAATCGCATCAGCACAAGTACGTGGTTTCATTGGACCAAAGGCCCTTAGCGCGTAAGCGCTTCTGTGACGTGACTCGCGCGGGCATTTCCCTCGTGACGTGGGCATTGTGGTTCAACGCACGTGAAAAAACTGCATGTCCGCGTGTGGATGCGTGTAATCCGAGGAAAGGGCCTACGCGCGTAGGTGACGTGACACACGCAGGTGTTTCCATCAACACGGGTGCATGTTCATCGTACACGTCCAAAAACTGCACGTCCGAGTGTCAGCTCGTGTAATTGGAGGAAAGGGCCTTAGCGCGTACACGCGTAAGTGACGCTGTACGTGTGGGCCACTTTAAAAGGTACGTGTAGGACCCCATTCCCTTGTACGTGCTTTTCGTGGAGAGCGAGTGGGTAAATTCTGTACTTCTTGTCGGTTCACACGCGATTACTTCACAGCGTTTCAAGTTTGTACTCCGTTACCTCTGACGTCGTTCTTCATTTTTTTTTTGGGCGTGTTTCCTTAAACAGCGTTCACTTCTTCTTTTGTCCTGCCTCCTTGGCAGCGGTGTTGCCTACGCGCACATGCACGTTTTTTTCACATTCTTTTGCACGCAGACGGTGAGTCGCGCAAGCATTTACCAACTGTGCTTGCCCTGTGTGTGGCGTACCCCTTCAGAGGTCATTGTAGGCTGCGTGTAACACGCGTACGCTTGTTTTTGTGTTTCTGGATGCCACAGCATAGTGTGGGTTCATTTTTCCACGCACGTGGTCTACGAGGGGTTGCGTGCATGTTACTGTTTGTTTTTGGGGTGCCTGTGCGTTGCGTGACCCGTCATCTTCCCCCAGGGGTCACAGACAGCCTTGCTAGAGCACTAGGGTACGAATTCCATCTAGTACCCTACCCCTTTCACCCCCAATTGCCCAGGACAATTGTTTACTGCAACTCCCATACGCACAACAACATCAGTGCCATGGTTGGGAGGCAACCTAACGGTAAGGGAGGCAAAGGTGGCCGACCTCCAAAAGGTGGGCGTGGAGGGCGCGGTAGAGGACGTGGTCAGGATTTGCAGGGTGCCCCAAGACCCCCATGTGTGGAGGACCAATCAGGTACACCCATGCCACCCCCCCCGGTTGAGGGAAACGTAGCTGACACCATCCCAGCTCAGCCCTTGTTGGACCGGCCCATTGTGGCACCTGAGTCGGCACAGGTTGACTCCCAGTCTGACTTCCAGGTCAGCAAGTCTAAGCCACATGTGTCGGTGCAAGTTGGTGTCACTAGGCCACGTGGATCTGGGGCAGCGATGTCATCTGCTGCCCCAAGTAGGCAGGGTGGGGAGGCTGCAGGGGCAGCTGCAGCTCTATCCACCCCAGCTCTGAGTCACCCAGCCGGGACAGTGTTGGTCCTGGTCCATCAAACTGACGTTGCCCCTGCCAACATCACACTTCAGCCAATGCCTGCACCAAGACCTATGGTCATGGTGTCTTCGCACACTCCCAGTACCCAGTCCAGCTGCGCTTCTGCCCCTACAGACCAGAGCGGCGCAAGCCACTCAGGCTCAGCTCCACCTTTGAAGAAAAGGAAGAAGGGTGCTCTGGCACTACAGGCTGAGACCCCAGACACGGCTACACAGTCCGGCACATCAAGGAAGCCTAGCTTTAATGACCCCAAACTTGATGCACTTGTGAGCTATGTGTCGGCACATAGTCGCGAAATGTTGGTGACTGCAGAGTGCACGACCACACCTGGTCAACGTAGGGCACACTGGCAGACTATCACGGACCGCATAAGTGCCCTTGGATTTGTGAGGCGCACAGCTGATGATTGCTACAAGCGGTGGAATGACCTGAAACGCAGAGCAAAGAACAAGCTGGCCTCAAATCATGCCGCTACTCTTGTGACTGGCGGTGGGTCTTCACAAGAGGACAACAAACTCACTGAACATGAGTCTGTTGCTGGGAACTTCGTCACAGAGGAACAGATCCAAGGTGTGGGAGAACTACCTGATTACGACGCATTGTCCGGTGAGTACCCATGCATGTGTGTGTAATCCATGTGTATGTTGTTTGGGTGACGGGTTCTGATTGAGTGCCAGGTGAGTGTGTGTACTCCTGAGTGTTATGGGTCACCCATTTGCTTCCTCCCATACATTCACGTGCCTTGGATTTGGGTATGACTGTATCCCTTCTGCCCACAGTTGCCAATTACGCCCACATTAGTGCACTTTACCTTCAACTGTCATCTTGCAACTACATTGTTCAGATTTTGTAAGTGTTCATTCAGGCTGATTGTTTCCACTCTCCCATTTTTGCTACATATTATTCTGCCCTATTGCAACATATGTGATATGCTTCGGTCATTGTTTACAGCCCACACTGGGCTACTACTTTTACCTGGTTATGTTAATGATTACTTCATTCAGGCCGATGGAGTATTGGGCTGCAGAAATTTTTTATTAGGGCCTGTTTGCATGTGGAAGATGACAGATGTTTCCTGTAATGTTAAATTGACCAACCATTGATCAGCCCACAAAGACTGTGTTATTGGACACTGGATGTGTTTCAGTGTCTGTCACATGCATATTTTGCAACACTATTCAGCATCAATCTTCGCATCATGTCGATGTGACATGGATGTGGAACAGTACTCATTCACTGACATATTGCTGTAGTTTTGTAATTTACCGTGGCTATGCTACATGACATCTGTGTGGTGGCATGTGTCATGTATGTGTATTGGACATGCCACTCACAGCCTGATGTGTGATGCCAGTGCTACCCAACATGCTGCAAATGTGTTGCATATCCATCTTGCTCTCCCCAGTGTCTGCCTTTTTGACTCCACTTCCAACTCTTTGACCGTGCATTCATGGCAGGGTTATAGTCATGTTGGACATGTGTAATTCATGTACTGGATCTCTGGCTTGTCACGGCCTATGTGTTTGCTATGGTGCTCATGCCTGTTTCCATTTGTTGTCTTTCATGTTTTTGCAGGTGATGATGCACTTGGTGCTGTTGAGGTTGAGGAGATGGTGCAGACCCAGGAGGAATCTCAGGCACGACCGGGCACCAGTAGGGGACGTGGTGTAGTGGTGGGTGAAAACCAATGTTACTGCAGACCATACTGTCCAGGGGTGCCTCTGGGTGCACCGCCCCAGACCTCTATTATTAGGTGCTGAGTCGGATGATGAGACCTATGTGCAGTCGCAGGTAAGTGTTTCTGGCAGGGATTCTGTTCTGTCCAACCCACCTGGACCAGAGGTAGAACCCTCTATGGGGATGTCAGTGTTGGTAGGTCCGCCTTTGGTGGTTACGGATGCAGGGTCACACTCCACAGCATCTGATCCTGTTCCTGGGTCAGGAGATCAGAGGGGGAATGCAGTCCTGCAGCCTCAGGCAGTGTCAGCACAGCAAGGCGCAGATCGCCTTGCCCCAAAAAGGTGTGGTGCCCGTCGACGAGGTGGCCGTGTCCCACCAGGTAATACTGTATGGGAAAACTCCATGTTCAGTATGGCAACCCAACAGGTAGCATCAGTAGAAATGATGGCTCAGGCAATGCAGAGGGTGGCCACTTCCATTATCCCCCCTGAAAGGCAGATGGAGCAACAACAGCAGGCAACAGACTCCATTTGCCGATCACACAGGGAAGACATGTTGGCGTCCAACAGGGTAGACGGGCGGCACTGGAGACTCTGCGCAAATCCATAGCAATAGAGTCCCAGGGCCACAGGGAAGCCCTGAGGGTAGAACTACATAACCTCAGACAGACTCTGGTTGCACTTGAGGCTTCCAGTAATTTAAGGGCAGAACAGCAGCTGGAGCAGCTCACACGTTTCCTCTCAGCTGAGCTGCATGCAACACGTGAGGAGATCCGGGCATCACGCGAGGCCATGCGTGCAGATATGCAGGCAACCCGTGATGTGCTGCATGGAGATCTCCGCACTTTAATCCTCCATAATCAGACCTTCCAGACCCGCATGCTTGCTGCCATGGAGGACCATACCAGGGCTTTGTGTGGGCTGCCTCCCATAGTGCCACTGCCTCCTGATGCAGCAGCAGAGGATGAGCAGAGCGGCAGCAGTTCTCTCACAATGGCATAGCCGTGCAGGCCATGAGCCCAAGGAGGTATATTTTTTTTTTGCAACATCCACGCAGGTGGGTGTTGGTGTGCACCCTGTCCTCGAACGTCATGGGTGGCCTCCCCCAGCACCCCTGGCCCCCACATGGCCATTCTTTTTTTTTCTTCTTTTTTTACAGTGTGTTGCCTTGTGTGGCCCCTGTGGGCATCCACTGTATTCTGGCTGGGCACATGCAGGCTTGTCCTGAGTTTGGGTTAGATGCTTGGGTTCGTGAGACACACACCCCTCCTGCTTCCCGTTTCCGTGGGCTTGCAAAGGGTGTGATCAAGTGACAGTGAATTACACAGTGACGTTGGGCTCACATGAGCTGTGTGGGCAGTCTGTAGTCAATACTGTGTAGACATCCCTAGTGGATATTGTTGTTGTATTGTACCTTGCATGGTGTATTGATATGTGCTTGTGCATCCATGTCTTCCTCCTAATATGCAGGCTCCTTCCTCAAGTCTTCACAAGGCCGTCTACTTTGCGGATGCAGTTCATGTTGTATGCAGTACACTGAGCCATTTCCATGGCAGCAACACTCTACAGTTGTAAGGGATCGATGTGCTGGCGTATTCAGGTTGTAAGACTACCACTACTTGAACTTAGTACTGTCATGTTTTTGCATTTTTCCATGATGTGTTGCAATATTGTGTTGGTGGTAAGTATTTGGTAATGTGTGCTGTTAGTTATACATTACTGGGAGCATATTGTGTGTGGGCAGTTTCCATTAGAGACACTGTACTTTGTGACACTTGTGTCAGGTCTTGTGCATTGATTTTTTTGCTTTCACATTGCATGACATGCCATGGTGTGTTTGGTGGTGGAGCTGGGGAGGGGTTGGGTGACATGGCGCTGTTCTCATGTTGTATTTAGCAAGGGGGTAATGAATTTAGCAGCATAGATGTATGTCTTTTGATGACACAGCATTGGTGGTGTTTGGGTAGGTAGGGATGCACACAATGTAACACTTCCAGGTGACCAATCTCAGGCTGGTATGGTTGTGACAGTTGAGTGTCCCTTATGTCATCATCATTGATTGTCAGCTGGTATGTGCCAGGGCTGTGTGCACTCCACAGGGGTGTGATTTTATGGGAAGTAATTAGCCACTAGCTGCGTACAGGCTGCCTCACCACGTGCCCTTTCCCCTCCCATGCGCAGCAGGCGTGCATGTGGTTGGGGATGTGGGGGCACCACCATGTCCACCAGCAGGCCCCGGCGTGTTGCAACGTTGTGCAGGACACATGCTGCCACTATGATCCTGCACACTACTGGGGGAGCATATAACAGCTGCCCACCAGAGCGGTCAAGGGAGCGAAGGCCTGACTTGAGCACTCTGAATGTGCGCTCCACTATGCCCCGGGTTGCAATATGGGCTGTGTTGTATCTTACCTCGGGTGGCGTGGTGGGGTTCCGAATTGGTGTCATCATGTGGGTGCTCAGAGGGAAGGCACTGTCCCCTGGGGAGGTGGTGATGGGTATCATTAGTGGGGTTGTGACATTTCTCTGTATCTGACATGCATGCATGTGCAGAGACATTTATACTCACCAAGCAGCCATGTATCGCCATGCCGCCCAGCTTCTAGGTCCCGGTTTAGGGTTGACATTCTGTAAATGAAAATGTCGTGGGTGGACCCTGGATAGTTGGCATATACTGAGGTGATGATTCCCTTGGCATCACATACTACCTGCACGTTGATGGAATGCCAATGCTTGCGGTTTCTATAGATGTGCTCAGATGCCCTGGGGGGACGTAGAGCCACATGGGTGCAATCAATGGCACCTAGCACTTTGGGGAATTGTGCCACCCCATAGAAATCCTGGACAGCAGCCTGCCTTTCTGCAGTTGTTCTGGGCAGGTATATGTGCCTGCGGACTGATGGGCGTGCAGTCATGATGGCCAACACCTGGTGTAGGCAACGTGACTGCGTGGCCTGTGACACCCCCCCCCACTATAGCACTTGTCTGCTGAAATGATCCAGTGGCCAAGAAGTGCAGTACATTGAGGACCTTCTCCAGGGGGCTGAGGGCTTGGGAGCACAGGGTGGGTGATGTGAGGTCATCCTCCCACTCACTCACCAGGTTTAGTATTATGTGAGGTGGAAACCTGTACCTCCCATACACCTGGTCATCAGGCATCCAAAAAAGGGTGTAAAAATTCTGGGCCTGACTATCCTCCTCCTCCTGCGGTATCCCACGACCACTGCTGCTAGGAATGGTATATTCATCTTGGCGTCTGGGCTTGTTTGTTGTTTGCGCGCACTTTTATGCTGCGCGGGTCCACGTACACCTGCTTCCTGCTGGCGTATGTGTTTCCGGATTAGCGCGTCTTTTTTGGTGCACGCATTAGCCCCGTTCAAATCCATGAATACGTGTTGTAGGCGTGTGTGTGGACGTTCCGCGCATCTGCCTCCTGTACTTCCCCCGTGACGCCCACATTTTCACGCGTTGTTCCCCATTCTGCGTGTTACGCCCCCTGTTCCGCCTACTTTTGTTGCGTGCGCTGCGCTATGTGTGCTTTTGCTGTTCGCTTAGCGCACGCTGTTTGGAGATGTGTGCGCCAGCGTGCGCCATGCAGAATTTTAGCGCACATCCAGGGATTTACATGCGCACGGACTTCCATGAATCGCTTTGCGTGGGTTTCGCTACCGATTTTCGCACTTGCACTGCGATTCGCACACTTTCGCACGCTTGCGCCGAAAATTTCAGCGCACATTAATTCCATGAATCGGCCTCAGATCTCTGTCAGAATTAGTATGCGCCTGATGGCAATGATTGGAGACAAAGGAAGCTGCAGAAACAACCTTCAAACACTGTTCATACACAATCAATATGGGTGGCATACAATGTGCGAGAGGTGAGGGTCACAAGGATTTATTAGGATTGCCCTTAAAATGTGAATTAGATGAACTAAGAAATAGTGTGAAATATTGTGTAACTGTTTTTGAGATGGAAATCTCAGACAGCATGTCTGAGATTATGTAACTAGATGTGTGACTTGTACTTATGGAATTGAGCTGAGCTGCTAGATGAAATAGCGTCATAATGTGTGGCGTGCTTCAATATGTAAGGGTCACAAACACAAAACATGAAGTGGTGCTGTGTAGTGTCAGATTTGCATGTAATGATAAGGCGGTTTTGAAGGGTGTTAGACTTATATTTTGTAAATGTGACGGGCTATGAGGACTGAGGCATGGTCAATGAGTGAACATATATCATGAGGAGTGACAGTTAAAAAGAGTGAAGTGTGCTTTGTCACGTTAGTTCAAGTTGTTTTTGTTGAAGAAACATTTACACAAGAAGGTAGGTGTTGCGTGTCTGCTTTCAAGCCTTTCTAGAAAAAAAATATTACGTAATATGTGAAATGAAACATGATCTCAAACCCAAATGACTAGTTATATAGAATGCCATGATGCGCCTTGAACGCCATGAAGGGCATAGCAGCACTGACTTGCATGACATATTCTACCATGTACATTTTAGTTCAGTTACAATTGGTGTGAATTATAAAAAAAAAGCATTTTGGGGGCGTTGTTAATCCGTGTGGACTTCAGCAGCTCCTTCTGCAAGCTCCATGCTCCAATATAGGCATAATATCCCCCTAAATCCACCTCTTTTGCAGGGTTAGAGTTATCCCCCCAGCTGCTTGAACCTGCGAGGCACCCACTATGGCGACAGCAGTTTTTCCAATGCCCAGAGTTCAGGGAAGGTGTTAAGGGCATCGTGAGGCCTGGAGGGGGTGTGGGGGTCTGATGCAGCTTACCTCGCTTCCACGGGCACCCAGGAACAGGGTCCGCAGAGTGCACCGAGAGGAATGGACGGTTTCACTGGAGTCTGAGTGTACTTCGGGGAGAGTTCAGAGGTGGGGGTGCAACAGCGCAGTGTCCCCCACAGTGGAGGAGACAGGTGAACAGGGACGCATGCGTCGGAGAACTCAGTAACACTTCTCCGCAGTTGCTGGTGCCTCTAATCCGCAATAACGCAGTGGGCCTGGGAATCCAATGGGCAGGAATGGGCACTGTGCAGTAGGTGACCTCAGGTCGCCAGATTTGATTGCAATACCAAGGGTGCTGTGGGGGTGTGAACAACCTCAGCAATTAACAGTGGCAGAATGCCCTGTCATTGAGGAAGAGAAAAGCAGGAGCTGGAGAATCCAGGCGAGAACTCAACAACAGCGAGGGTTCTCTGAGATTATAGAAGGGACACCTCATACTGAATAATAAGAGTGCCGCTGCTAAACACCAAAGCAGCCAAGGGAAACTGACATAACATGTCAACACATAATAAATACCATGCTAGATCACTCTGAGAAGGCTACAGCCTTGGTGGGTCTGCTGAAATGAGGATCTTAGTTGGAGGAGCGACATCTTGGACAGTGCTTATAGAACATTGCAAACCAGCCCAGACCATGACAAGTCACAGAGATCAATATTAATACATTTCCTGCACTTCTCTTTCAAAGAAGAAAAGTGATACAACTGGCGAGTAGGAAAGGCGGCATCACTTGAAAGGGGCGAAACATCTATCTGTCCCATGGGGTGATGATGAAAGGCTTTGCACCTCAGAAATTAAAAAAAGTGCTTGTTCAATGAAAGATATGCTACTCATGGGGTGTCATCCCGGGTTCCATCAGATTCTGCAAAGAAAATAAAAATTGTGTTGCCACAACCACTGCCAAACTTCAAGAGTTTCTTCGAGAGGATGATGACAAAAAGGGGGCGCCAGGCCAAGCACGGTGCAAATGTTCAAGTGGACCCGCTAAGAGGTATTCCAAAAATGTTTGTGATGACAAAATTAAACAAGAAACCAAACCCTTCAGGCGGAAGCTTTGCAGAGGCTAATGTTTTGCTGTCCCTCTTGTGGGAAGTGATGACATCAAGATGATATCTATCAATTTATAACATGCTACAACAGTCATAAGGAACGTCAACGAAATAAATAATCTGATCAAGAGACTCAAGACTCTCTTACCTCTCAAAGTGTCAAGCAGATATACCCCTCTTACAAGAGACTTACTTGTCTGATGTGTACTCTCAGAATATGGCTGCCAGATAGAGGGAACAACAAGACTAACGCAGTCTAGCAAAATGGAAAAAGAATGGGGTAATGATATTGGTGTGTGATCTGCTCCACTTCCAAGCAGGTAGAGCATTCAAGGACTCAAACGGACGCCTGGGAATGGTAGAGTGCCAAATGGAAGGGTAACCAATTTTCCTGATGTCAGTGTATGGGCCTAATACAGAGGATTCTTCATTGATCCAGGGACTGCAGGATCAGCTCCTGCCTTTTTATGCGAATGGTACAAAATTGTAGACCCTACCATGGACAGATTGGGAACTCCATGGCAGCTCTCATTGCCCTCCATTAGGACTTTTTAGAGATTGGAGAAGGATTGTTTTTTTGTAAATGCACGGAGGCTTATACATCCGGAGGGCATGATTACAAATTGGAGTCCTGGCTTCACTTCGCCTTTCCCAAGATTCATTTTATCTTTGTCTCCAGCTCTCAGTCCAATAAGCTGTAAGAGGTATGGATTTTGGCAGAAGCAATCTCTGATCACACACCACCTATGGTAAAACTTCAGACACCTGTAGCTATGAGGCCAGCTACTACATGGAAATATAATCCCTATGTATTCTCTACAGAAGCAGACTGGGAAGAGATTCCAAATGCTGTTATAGGGGCCATGGCCTTAAATGATAAAAGTGACATAGCGCAAAAAATACTATTGGACAATGCTAAGCAACACTTAGAGGTACAATGATAGGAAAAAGGTCCAGGATTAATAAACTAGAAAGATAAAGGATGACATGAAAAGTGGCAAATATTAAGAGGCCAGAAAATCTGTATAAATTCAGCCTGACAACACAGATTCTTTCTTCTCTTGATATACAACTAGAGTCCAGTTCACACATTAAAAAGTGGGGAGTACATTTTATGGAGGGAAACAAGCCTGGGAAAATGCTTGCTCACTTAATGACGAAACAACAACTTTCCAGACATAGCCTTGCCTTAAAAGTGTGAGAGGATGACATAGAGATAGAATATGTGAAACCTTAAGTCCCTACTAGGTTTCTCTATACATACCAGACCATAAGGGAAATGAATAATTATACAAAGCCTGTTTTCAAACACTTACACCACTCAGATTGTCTGAGTATGCCGCAAAATATATGATTCACCCTATCTCCATGGACAACACCCTGATGTCGATTTCCTTGCTCCGTAATGGCAAAGCTCTAGGCTTGGATAGGTTTGCGCCTGCATTGCCGAAACCTTGGAAAGACCCTCTGAACTGAGGGAGTTATCGTCCAAACTCACGCTTTAAAAAAAAAATGTTTTACTTAGTATAAAACAGCCATCAAGGCTTTATATACATTATAAAATGAGATATCAAAACAATATAACAAAACATCATAAAAATAGTAGATATGTTTGAAGCAGTCAGTAATCAACAGCACACTAACCAAAAGAGTAAGTTATGAGACGGACTCTGAGATTGCTTTGATGCAATTCCACATTTATATCATTTGGTATAATATTGGTAAATCATTGCCCCTTTAGAATAAATCCCAATTATGATCGATCTCAGAGTTCCTTTTCCCAATAGCTCTAAGCATCCTTCTTCTTATGATTGCCAAGCTCTCATAGTGTATCATCAAGTGTTTGACACTCTCGAGGATCCAATTGTCACAAAGCCTACACCAGGAAAGACATGCATTTCTAATCGCCCCTTTCAATTTCCAGTAAGGAGTGCCTTTGGGGTCAAGGCTTGATAGTATACAACTCCTATGACCTACATCTGTGAGCATTTTGAGACCGATACCCGTCAGTTCTCTAACAGAGGTTTCATGAACTGCACAAATTATATGGAGCACCGCAGGTGCATGGCAATCCAATTTCAACTATAATATTTTCTATGGTGGTACAACTTAGACATTTAGTTACAGCTTTAAGGCACATTCCATCAATTTTCCTCAATTTGCCCAGATGTTTAAATCCCCAGATTTGAAAGCAAATTTGCGGATTTAGAGCTCAAGGTGACTGTCTCATTCGGTTTTACCCTCAAGAGTTTTTTAAAGCGCTGAAATCTATTCTATCGTTATCTGGTACGGCCCACATGTACATTTGGTGATTTTGAGTTTTTGTGAACGAACTGCAGTAACATGTATAATTTGAGAAACAGAGAGCCAACCATAATAACAAGTGTGTATATTATGGCAGCCTGTTTGATTTTTACTTACAAAAAGGATTGGTTATGTCTAGCTATGCCCCCCTCTGCCACTCTCACCTATTGTAATCAATGGGTCTAAGCCTAAATTTAGGGACATTGAATAAAAGTGTGAAATCTAAAATTGAGGGCCACTTTCCCCCAATAGATAGAAATAAGGGCATGGGGGTGAGAACCAGACAAAGGAGAGTGAATTTAGGGAATTGCCAGGTACAGTGGAAACAGTGGAAAAGCAAATCTTGAGGTGGGGGGGGGCGTTGTGGAAATGTTGAAAATTGGGCCGACGGAACCAGCTGTCTCATGAGGGAGGCCATTGATTTAGCACAACTGAGTTTAAGGTTGCTGTAGAAATCTCATAGGGTAAGTATACGTCGATGCTCAGATGGGTTGTGCACGTGTATTTATTCTTAACAGTACACGTTACACGTAATAAGCGTAGTTCTCATATAGGTGACTCTCCTCGAATTCTTCAATACAACACTTCTCCTCCCGTACTCTTGAAAGAAATGATACAACATTCCTACACTTCTCCAGTAGACATAAATGAAAAACTTTCTACTTCACCAAGCTACACCACTTCCCCCAATGGTCCAATATGACCAAAAACCAAACCGACACTACATGTGGCCAGCACAAAGTACCCACAGCTTAGAGCCATCATACACCCCAACCAATAACCTCAACCAATGAAAAGAGAGAGAGAGAGGTTGCTAGCCCTGCACAACAGTGCCATAACCACAATGCGATCAAACCAAAAGAAAACACCCGATGGATGCCCCGCAGATGCCCAGAACAACCAATTACCCCTAAAACAGGCGACTAGATCCTCTGACAACCACCACAAATATGGCCAACAAAATTCGCACTACAACAAAAATCAGAACAAATCTACAGGACCCGACCCACGAGAACAAAAACAATAAACTGGAACTCCACCAGTTCTGAGCTGCCCCTCAGAACCTGGGCCTGCCACACCCAGACAATCCACACAGCTAAATAGCTAACATGCAACCGCCAACAAACACCATCTGCTCCGAGCTGTACCTCGGGGCCTTGGGTCTGCCACACCCAAGCACGACCCAGCTCCGAGAGCAACCAACCCGCAACTGGCATGGGCCCTGAATGCAACCACCAGCCCCCCCACCCCATGGAGTCATGGGAGCACACCTTATGAAACCAACTATCCCTACACACTTTCCACTCAAACCCCAGTGTGGCCCCAGGCCACTGCCAAACACACCTTTAACACCCACTCAGTGTGGCCCCAGGCCACATCCAAATTACACTTCAAACTCCACTCCCAGTGTGGCCCCAGGCCACTGCCAAACAAACGGGACATAAGTCCCTACACACCAATAACACCATTACCAGTGTGGCCCCAGGCCACTGCCACTGGCGAAACCTAGTGACCACAAAAGTGATGGGTGGAAGGTTTCGAATGAATCTAAACCACTGGCAATTGCTCTGGGCAACCTTCCACACCACCGTTTTTTAGCCCGTCTGCACCATTGCAAAAGGGGACCAGCCATGTGCATATCAGTCAGCAGCTGCCGCCACCGAAGGTAGCAGCCCAGCCCAAACTGCTAGGCCAGGTCCCCTCTGCACAGAAAACCAAAACTGGCGAAACCTAGAACACCATAAACCAGTCAATGCCAACTGTGGCGCAGATAAAATACTCCCGTGAGCCCACCCGGCTGCCCACAAGTTTCTATCAAATAACGATTCACCGCCTAAGTATTGCAAAACAATTAACAAATCACCACCTACGGACGCAAACTCCAACTTTAACTTCAACCTCACTAGTAGGAAAATGCTGCAGCACTCCACATGGGCCCACCCACTACCCACACATACAGCAGTCCACACACGTGGACATAATCAACACCACGTCCCTTAAACAAATAGCGCAACAGCGCAATCAAAATACACAATATTCAGGTATGCACACCGCTCACCCTGCTAGCACATACACAGGTTCTCTGAAACTCACATACGCAGAATGAATAACATAGAATCAAATACCAACCGAATTCATGAATACATATGATTCATATACCTTATAACAACATGGAACAATAAAGCTTGTATGAAGACCTTTCCCCTACCCACCCGCAAGGGAAAGCACAAAAACATTGTCCAATGAAAACCCGTGACCCACAAGTCCGTCCGATCGTCACCCCGGCTGTAAAGAAATGAAACACATTACAAGGGATGCACACAGTTCAACAAGTCTTAGAGAACATCAGCCCCTTGCCCCCCTGCAAGGGAAAGCAGAAAATAGAAAAACAATGTCATTAGCTTGCGCACATATATTGACACATGACAGGGCCACAACAACCACATACAATCACTCACACCATACAGGCCCATATAAGAATGAGTACAACAGAGGACACTAACACCACTCTCAACGCACTCATACTGGCCTCGCATAACATACGATATGATCTGTTAATCCTCAATCAATGTGAGATCATTAATTCCCACATAAAAGTCATGTAAATCTGGATCAAATTCCTTCAGAATGTAGAGGAAGGAAACACATTTGTCACAGTAGCCACCATCGTGACAACCTTCCGCTCCACACGACAAACACCTATGATCACATTTCCTCTTCAGATGCTCACAGTACTTGCCACAGCTGTCCACTTCTGGACGCCTCTTCCTTGAAGTATGACCAACGCCAACAGCCCCTCCAAGCTGTTCAACATTACGCCCACTCTGGTGAACTGGCTGCTCCATACTGCTGTCCACGCGCTGCCCATCTGTTAACAACGCTGAAGCTGAAAGTTCCTTGCCACACACACGAACACCCGGAACGGATGTCTCGCAGAGGACTGGAGCCTTGACGTTACTATGCTCCCCACACAAGGACCCATCATCCTGGAACTCCGTTGACTCCTTCGCCATGAAGACAGTCCAGTCCCTGAACGCTCACGGATGGTTCCCAGGAGCCTGGGACCAGGAACTCAAAACACGAAACTGAATTCCAGAGACAACCAGGAAGTTCTACAACACACTTCCGCTGGAACCCACGGAAAAGTTTGAAATGTTCGTCACCGGCGTACACAACAGTGCCACCCACTGGACACCAGCGGCACTCTGGAAGTAAACAACTACGGCGGACCCCGGCTGCAGCAATACTGCTGGACTCCGGCTACACTGTGGTATGCTCAAGTATCTTCAGCGGACCCCGGCTTCAGCTAGACCGCTGGACCCCGGCTACACTGTAACGCTCATATGTGGGCCCCGGAAGCAACCAGACCACTTGCCCTCGGCTACACAAACGCTCTACCTCCTCCGATAAACGGTAAACGCCAAAGCACCATCACAGCGTTTAAAAACAAACCCTGCAAATGTCCAACAGCATGGTTTGTGCGGACCAGCAAACACCCAGGACAACAACGCCGGATCCTGAAACTGGCCCCGCGGGGTGGGATGGATGGGATATGGAGGGCAGTGTGCTCACCTCAGCGCTTGTCCCCTTCTCGACGAACCATCCTCGTCGCCAGTGTAGAAATCTCGTAGGGTAAATATACGTCAATGCTCAGATGGGTTGTTCACGTGTATTTATTCTTAACAGTACACGTTACACGTAATAAGCATAGTTCTCATATAGGTGACACTCCTCGAATCCTCACACACGCTCACGTCACACAGTCCCTACACGCACCAGCTCATGCGCTGAAGATACACCACGTGCTAAAGCTGCAACAGTTGCTTAACACCTCTCAATTTTTACTTATCACGAGATAAGTAACCATGATGTGTCGGCCTCGACGACAAGTGATCTCCATGGGGACATAAAGAGTGCCTCCCAGGGGTCAGATATGAAATTGGTTATTTCTTCCTTTGTTAAATTGTGCTCAAATATTTTCAAGGCATTGCAAGGGCAGACCACTTATTTGAGAAACATATCAACATGTTTGGGAATATTTGAGGAATTAGGGAGGGATGAAATTGGGCGGTTTACATTTTTTGGTGGCACAAAGGCTGCCCCAAATGCCTTCTCCTTTGACTTAAATAATAGTTCCACAGAACTGCAGAGACAATGAACTGTAATGTGGTCTGAAATATGACCGACTTACCGGATTCTAATCAGGAGAAGGGAAGTGTTGTCTTTGTGAAAAAACGAAGAAATAAAAAAAATAAAAAAAGTGGGAAAAGTTTGATCAAGGGCATTTCTCCCCTCAATGAGCCCTTCGGTACTAGAACAGTCCCACCAGTACTGTTTAAAAAAGAAGAAAAACAAAGGAAATATGTAGACAGAAAGTCGAAAGGGATGTTGTAAAGGTCCAGATCCAACTATGCCAAGGGGGACACACATACCAATTGTGCAAGTAACGTGGTGACATCAAGGACGACGTGGTGGGAACTTAAGGAGGGGTAGGTGCTTTGGGGGCAGTACAGGGTAGTTGTATAGAGCGGGCACGGGGTGGGGGTGTAAGATGTCATAGGGGGGCTTAAGATATGGGGTTTTCTTTGAGCAATATGTGAACAATAGAGAAGCCATTTTTGTAAGTCCACGTTAAGAAAGCATTTCTTGGAGCCAGCTCATAAGAAAAGAGCTGCATGCCATTGTGTGAAAAGCAGAATGTATTTCTTAAACATTCAGAAGAAACAATGTGCTGAAATGTTGTATGGCTGAAGGGTCCCAGGCGAAGACAGGCACAGAAATGTTATTGTAAAAGATACTTTTGAGGCCAACGAGCTAGGGACCTGGGTGCATGAGGAGAATTAGCAGAGAAATCAAAATGAAATACTGTTAATTAAACTCCAGCCACAGTGTGGTATCGTTTTTCAGACCACACTTGGCAGCAAGGTGTGAAAAGGGACCTGGCGGCTAGAGCATTGGGTTTGGGGTTATGGGGCGCCAATCAGCGGAAGTAGGTTTCGGTGTCCCGGGGGTGCAACATTATACAGTGTCCTTGCAGAAGGTCGCGGAGAACACCATTGGTCCGGCTCAGTTTGAACGGCTTGCCCCTTTCCATCACAAGCTATTTTGCATATTGGACATTACCAATCAATGGCAAACAAACGTTTTTCTGACTGTTCACACAAACACGCAATTGAGGGGCGTTGTGGGAAGGTTCATGACATCACGAGGGGTGTTAATGTAACTGTGGCCAAAAATGGTATCACCCAATTAGGATCATTCAACATACATCTGGTTGTAAGGTATTGATGAAGTTCCACCATTCAGCTCTTGTGAACAACCTTAAAAATGTAACTAAAATGTTGAATAAGTAATTTGGCAAATCAGATACAAAATGTTTAGCCAGAGTGAGCAGCATTGACAGCTCACTTCATTCAGTTCAGTTCCACAGGGCTTTCTGAACCGTGCTTCCCAGCTGTTTTTGGGTCCAATAAATGTTTGTTCTTTCTTGCACACTCCTTTTGTGGTCTGATCTTTTGTTCCTGTGATTACTTCTACCGGATGTCCCCTGGTACATTGTGGAGGCCCCAGTGAGATCCTCAGTTCCCTTTGCGAGCCGAGGGTATTCTTGCCGCACTCCTAGGAGTGCGGGGCAGGCTGGCTGAGACCAGCTACAAGTGCACTAACGAGGAAGCACTGCAGATGCTGAGTTTGCAAATGTCTGCCTGGTCCTGAGCGCAGCCTGTGCTCAGGTGGAGGTGCAGGCCGTGGGGGAAGGCTCAGCACCGAGGGGATTTGAGGACCTCTAGAGGACATGAGTGTACCCTTGCATGAACGCACAGCGCCATGCATGTGCAGCAGGGCTTTTTATGGTGTAAAGGATGCATCCTACATGGGGAGGATAATCGGCCGTAGTAGTTGTAGATATTAATTGTACCTCCCCGATAGGGAACGGGTGTGTGGCAGGTACATCTATAGTCGAACAGAGAAGCGTGTAGACAGTGGAAGACATCCATTAGATGGGAGTGGTACGTAGTGCAGACAATTGTATAGTTGCATAATTTTTTATGGGAATTGTGAGAAGGTCAGTGCTGATTCATTGGTGTGGAGCACGTGCAGTAGATTAGAAATATTGTGGTATGTTGTGTTGGCGAAGGTGGAAGGGCTGGCACAAGAGTTTTGCTGTAAACAGTAGTTTTTAGCGGATTGTTGAAGTAGCTCAGTGGCCTCAGAAGGAGGAGAGGCCAGGTTATTGTACATTAACAACAAGAGTAATAGATAGTTAGAATTGTGTGGGCCTGTGTAGGGACAGTGTGGTTGGTAAGAATGTCTGGGCAAGCCCGTGCAGAAGGCTATTGAATGTTGTTTTGGGGAGATTTATGTGAATGGGAGGGGTGCATTTATGAGGGGAGTGTTGAAAAGAGGTATATGGGGGGTGTATCGGGTAGGGTTTGTTACCTTTTGGGGATTTTAGTAAGAAACAAATTGTTATTGGGGTTTTATATATACAAAATTGGGAAGAAAGCTAAATTGCATGAGAATAAGGGGGAGGGAACTCTCGACTGTGGTAAGGGAGTCAGAGTGAACTATTGGGTGGAGGATGGTGTTTAATGGTATAATTGCCACACCCCTGATCACTTATGTAATACATTGACCCAGTATCAGGGCAGTGCTAGGCAGTGCTTTCGAGAATGGCGAGGAGAAGGAAAGTTTGATAGTGACATCATAGAATCCATGTTGTCATATCTGTTGGCGACACATAAAGGCGCCAAGTTAAAGAGTAGGTAGAATGTTTTAGGCCTTTGGAAGCTCTACAAAAAGAAAAAAGAGGAACCCACAAAAGCGGTCAGGAAAGGATGTGACATGGAGCTACCACCCACCGCACCGCCCCCTCCTTACAGGCTGTACCCAACACTGAAGCCTGCAGCAGGGTACACAAACCCAAGATGGGTGTCCCCAAATAGAATCAAAGCAGAAACAGAAAAGGAAAGCCAGAGGATAGAGTCACTACTACTACAGAGAGAACAGCTGCCAGTAACAAGAAGTACTTAGCAGACATAGAAAAAAGTGCACAGCGGCAGCTAGAAACTGTGTTCAAAGCAGTTGAAAGTGTGATAGAGAAGGAGGTCTGGAAAAAGGAGGAGAAGCAAGGGGCAGCGGGAACACCACATGGCTGGACATCCGGGAAAATGATGTTTAAATTAGATAAAGTGACCTCAGAAGAGGAGGAGGAGAGTTCAGTGGTGTCCCAAGTGGACCCCCTGGATACCGATGAGAACGAAGGAGCAGGGTCGGGCAGGGGAGAGATGTGGGACGATGATCAATGTAGAAAAGGCAGAGAAAAGTAAAGAGAAGAGAGAAGAAGATGGAGGAAAGACAGAGGGAGAGAGAGGGAGAGAGAAAGACAGGGAGACAGATTGTGGGAGCAGTAGGGACTGGATCAGACCCTCTGAAACAGGATAGGAAGAATGGCGGTAGCTAGCACTGCAAAATGGCGGGGCTGCCCCAGCACCATGAGCCCAGTTGACCCCAGTTATAGAAAGGCTGGGGAAGAGAAACACCCCTTACAACAATCTCAAGGTGCAACTAATATCAGGAAAAAAGGAGGGAGGTATAGAAAATAAACATGGTCAGGGTCCTATGAAACTACTTTTGGAATATCTTTTTGAATCCATAAACCCAGGCTTTTGATCAAGTCAAATGTATTGTATATTTTTAATCAGATAGCAAGCTTAAGGCTAATAATGACAAAAATATCGACCTGGTGGGATTTATAGACCCGGATTGAGACGATCGAGTTGCACAAGCAATTCCATCCAGGATAGTCTATGAAGTGTTATTGAAGGAGGTGAATAGTTTTCAGCAACTTGGACATGACCTTACCCCCTATGTTCGGAAGGAAAATCTATCTAATGATCCTCATTCACGCAGTTGGCAAGGGACCGACTCTCAAACAGAAGAGGGGGCAGAGGAGGTGAGCAGTACATTTAGAGAGCACTAAAGGAGGGGGTAGGATTAATCGAGAGTCTGACCCTATGATCATGAGTGAATGGAGAAGGCTGGCCCGTGGCACTGAAATAATCTATTGCTCAATTGAAGCATTTAAAACAACATCTTTAGCATTCAGACTTACTTTAAATATTTTTCTAGGAATGCAAAGGGTTTTAATGAATTGGTGAATAATTGTGACCTATGTATATTTCTGAGACGCCATACTCTCCTCTTGCTGCAGGAATTATGGTTGAGGACTTGTCCTGTATTTGATGGATATCAGATCATGTTTCAACCCGCCAGCAGGGGGAGTTGAGGCCATGCCTCTGGCGGGTTAATTATTGCGGTCCAGAAAGATTCTGGGTTTGAATTGTTTAAGCATATAGATCTGATGAGAGGGGTGATGGCTCCCTTCTTAGAACGGGTAGTTAACTGTATGAAGGTTTATCTTCTGGTGGTGAATATCTAGTGACAGCGGGCACAGAGTGATCTTAGTGAGACACTACAGACATACTCATTGTTATTCGAGGATTGATGTATTATCTATCCTTGAGGGTATGTAATTGCAGCTGGAGAGCTAAACTCCAACTGTGGCGAAGCCTCCTCGTTGGTTAAAGATTCCACGTGTCATAATATTTCACACGGGGATCGAATAACATTTGAACAATGTAAGACCTGGAGACAGGCCATGGAGGCCTGGGACTGTGTATGTTAAATGATCAAATAGAAGTGGACCACAGAAATTATCATGTGTGGCATAGGGGAATATACTCCTCTATACTTGAATACATGTTTGTTTCTAAAGGTTTTTTGGAGACATGTATACAATTCAGTATCCGGGAAACCAACTTAAGTGATCATAGATTGTTAGTGGCAACATTTTCCATCTGGACAATGGATAAAGGAGGGAGTGCTACTGGATCACTTGTCGAAAATAGTGGCCTAACAGGCTAAAGTGGAACAATGCTAATGTCAAACGTTTTAATGATAACATCAAATATACCTTTATCAACACCACCATGGAGCAGAAATCTCAACTATATTCTATTGATGATTCTAACAGTGGAAATAAACAATCAATGCCACCTTTAAAAGGCACTGAAGTGAGTATGACAGCCACTAAACGTCATCAGCATAAATCTTTTAAGACTGTCCAGGAACATAAGAAATGCAGTAGTAAGATGATTAGAGAGATCAGGCAGAGTAGGTTAGATCTTGCTAGTATTGTTAGTTTAAACGTATTACGTATACAGCAAGACAGGGAAGCAATATCAGCTATTCTTGGGAAGAAGTCTGAGGCAAATTCTGGTCTAAAATAAATGCTTTGGAGACAAATCAGGCACAGGTCCAGACAATCCCTATTTTAGAAGAAGTGTGGGTGCAGTACTTTTCGGAATTATATGGTAATAAAGGAGGAGCTCCTTTGCTATCTGTAACAATGGATAACGCAGTGTGGAATATAGATTTTAAGACGGAGGACATAGAAGGGCTAATTAGGCATGGGATTAGCTCAAGAGCGGGTGGCCCAAATTAGTTATCGAATATTATATTTAAACAAGCTCATGAGCTCTTGGCAGTATTTTGTAAATTCTGTTGAAAGATATTGCAGTCAAACTGTATACTCCCAGGTCGTGGAAGAATGCGCTGGTAATCCCTATTT
This sequence comes from Ambystoma mexicanum, assembly GCF_040938575.1. Classification (NCBI taxonomy): domain Eukaryota; kingdom Metazoa; phylum Chordata; class Amphibia; order Caudata; family Ambystomatidae; genus Ambystoma; species Ambystoma mexicanum. Next base: position 1,153,307,059 of record NC_090929.1, read on the forward strand.
AGTGGAAGAATGCACTGGTAATCAATATTTAGAAAAACGGAAATACATTAACGCTGAGTAATTACTGGACTATAACATTAATTGATGCAGGCAGCACGATTTTTGCTGCAATTGTTTTTAGAAAAAGTGGGAGAATTCGGCAAATGAAGGGTTTTGGCTGAATGTCGCACCAGACTGTAATGGGTTCCTTATGATCTATTTACAGACATTGGCCTGGAGTAGAAATGTGACTCCAATGTATATGGTATCTCTGGACCTCTCAACTGCTTTTGATTTAGTATAGTAGATCAGCATCATTTGTGGGCCAAATTATACAACTGGGGCATTCCAAATGGACTGCAAGCAGTCAAATCACTGATTATCCAGAGAGGAATACAGGTATTTTAGATTCCAACAAGCTTGAGGGTCTACTTTGGATAATGGCAGAAGTCTTGCTGTTGAGTGATTTTCAAGAATGTTTCAATGAAGAGTTGCTGGATACACACTGTAATCTCACTGAAGAAACCAAGACTGATGAATATGAGACAGAGTCAGAACCACTCACTACCGTTCCGTCCTGGTCAGTTTACAATTCCTTTATTAGTGATCCTACAACTAAACAAACTATAGTCTGTGTACTCCCACTCGTAGATGACAGTCAAACAAGCACACAAACACAGTCCACTATCACTCAGTCTGAAGTTTCCCTCCTCCTTTCTAAAACCCATCCCACTGCATCTCCCACTGACCTCATTCCTCCCTCCCTCATCCCTAAAATCTACCCTTCTTAATACCATATCTCACCTCCGTTTTCAACATCTGTCTCTCCACTTCCCCCTTCCCCACTCCTTTTGAGCTTGCTACTATCATCCCCATTCTCAAAAAACCTTCTGCTAATCCCCTTCTTGCTTCCAATTACCGCCCCATCTCTCTTCTCCTATTCCTTTCTAAACTTCTTGAACGCATTGTCTATTCTCAACTCTCTACCTTCATCTCCAACCATTCTCTCCTCCCCCCACCCAATCTGGATTCCGCCCTCTCCACTTCACGGAAACTGCTCTAACCTCTGTTCTCAACTCTCTCCTTTCTGCTCGCTACTCTAAGCATTCCTCTATTCTTGTCCTACTTGACCTCTCTGCTGACTTTGATACTGTTGACCACCCTCTACTCCTTAGCTCTCTATCTTCATTTGGCATTAAAGACTCTGTTCTTAATTGGTTCTCCTCCTATCTTTCTAACCGCACCTTCTCAGTCTCATCGCGTGGCTGTTCCTCACCTATCTTCCCTCTCAACCATGGCGTTCCCCAAGGCTCTGTCCTCGGTCCCTTTCTCTTCTCACTCTATACTTCCTTCCTAGCTCCCATTATCCCCTCCTTTGGCGTCTCACACCATTTCTATGCTGATGATACCCAGCTCTACCTTTCTTTGTCCTCTTTCTCTCCTGAAATCCACCTTAAGCTTACTTCTTGCCTCTCTGCTATTAAATCTTGGATGTCCTTTCATTTCCTTACTCTTAACACTGATAAAACCGAGCTCCTATTCTTTCCTGCTAACACTCTCCCTCCTCCCTCTCCTCCTCCTTTCATCCTCTTTCCCCCCTCCCAAATCCCCTTCTCTCCTCACGCCTGCAACCTTGGTCTTCACATTGACCCCCACCTTTCTCATTCTAACCACATCTCTCTCACTGCCAGATCTTGCCGCTTCCACCTCTACAACATCTGTAAAATTCGCCCTTTCCTAACCTTTCATGCCACTAAACTCCTAATCCCCACCCTCATCTTCTCCAGACTCTTCTACTGCTCCACTCTTTTCCTCGGACTCCCCTCCTCTCACCTCTCCCCCCTCAAATCCATCTACCACTCTGCCATCCACTCCCTCTGCCTTCTCTCACCTCACGACTCCATCTGATCTCCTGTTAACTCTTTAGGATGGCTCCCATTTCACTCCCTGCTCAAATTCAACTTCCTCTGCCTAGTTTTCAAAGCCCTCTATTGTCTTGCCCCTCACTACCTATCCTCCCTTCTTGTACTTTATGATGCAAATGTTGTGTAGAAAAGTACCCTTTTGTGCTTTAGGGTCAGATGAAGCTCTGGAGCATCAAAACTGGGCAAAGCAAGTACTTGCTGGTATGATTATTGTTACTCAAAAGAAACAGACTCTAGCACAATTCTTTTTAGCCTCTCCTGAGCTATCAAGACTGTCTACAGAAGCAAAACAAATTGTCAGAATCACATATTATGAACGGTCAAAACATCACCACCTAACAGCATTCAAAGCAATGCGCCAAAAGGAAGATGTTCAACAGAGCTACAACTAACTACAATTGACTAACCCTTTGAATAATGATGGAAAAGAACTCATCAACATCTCGACAAAGGCAGTTTTTGATGGAAAAATTCAGAAGGACACATCAAGAATGACAGAACAAGGTTGCCAAATGTATAACAGCTTTAAAGGAGACTGTATTTTATCAGACAGTTGTAGCCTGTGGGCACAAATGAAGAAAGAGAAGCTTAATTTGTGTAAATGTCCATGTAAAGTTGTTAAGACAAAAGTAGCAGTCACCATAGTTCAGTCGAAGGCAGATCGTTCTTTGTTGACACGTTTGCTGATTGCTTCACAAAGTGAAACTGACAAACTACCAGAGGCTTGAGTAATTTCTAATTCTCTGCAGTACCTCTTTCAATGTTCAACTTAGATCATACAATGATTTTAGCTGCAAACAAAAGCAAACTCATGAAGATACTGGAAGAGGAACAACATACCGAGGTTTCTAACAACATGACAGAGGTCTCTTCATTTGTTACTGAGAACAGATTATCTGTACCAGAGCAAACGTATTCAGCAGCTGTACTTGACCGAATAGCAGAACTGCAAGCACTGCAGAAACTGTCATATGTGAAGACATGCCACGACCTTGCAATTGAACTCAACAAGAAAATAAAGCCTTATCTACTCAAGTATGATGAAACTCATTTAGTATTTCATACCTACCTAGAAAATTCACCCAAGGACTCCATGCGTAGGAAAAGAGCAGGAAAAACAACACATGTTGAGTACAAATTACGATTATACAAATATTGGAAAATTTTCTATGAGAACCCTCCTATTGCATTCTAAAAGTGAAGATGAGTTAACAGCTTACCTCTCAAATAAAGCAATTCTGAATGCACAGGGGATGAAAAGAAGTCTGCTAGCCAGTTGGAGAAATGAAGCCAAGTCATAAGATGAAAATGATATTGGAGACATTGAAAGCACACATGAGGAGGCAGACACAAAGAATAATACTTTACTCCCTTCATGTAGCATGTCGTCATGCTACTACCCTCCACATTTTTTCACTTGATACCAATGTTTTTGTCCTTTCATTGTGGTGGTCACTCCTGACAGCATGTTTATCACAGGAGTTGGAACTAATAGATCTCAAATGTGTGTGCTTGTGCTTAAGGCCTGCAAAAGTGCAGGCATTACTAGCCTTCATGCTCTTTCCCTGGTGTGATGTTACTGGGTGCTTTACAAAGAAAACAAAATTGTCTTTCTGGAAAGTTTTCAAGACTTCAGAAAAAGAAATCCTTGAAGCTCTAGGAATACTTGGATATCTAGAAGAATTCTAGAAATAAGATGAACCCTTGATAGAGGGATTTATTTGTCAAGTCTACTCGCCAGGAACAAAGATTTCCAACATTGGTCAACTGCATTGATGGATGTTCACAAAAAGAGAGATACAAAGTGAAAATCTGCCACCAACAAGATCCTCTCTAATAGCATACATCTTAAGGACTCAAAACCAGGTGATGGAGTGGTGATGTTCTGATTATCAACACCCGAATCTCTCAGAGTCATCACAATTTGGGTGGATAAACAACATTCTCATACTATGTGTATGCTTCCATGTGCACCACAATCAATCATACAGCTAGTATGGTGTCCATGCGTCAAAGGACTATGTGGTGTGCATTGCAAATGCCGAGCTCAGCCACTAAGGTGCACAGAACTGTGTAAGTGTGTTGGCGACGAAGAGCTCTGTGATAACCACGATTGTGTAGATGATGAAAATGAACTCTGGGGCTCAGAAGATGACCTGTGAAACCTTAATTTCTCTCTTCAAATGTACTAGCTATAGTAGTTTTAATAAATAGGGCCTCATTCTGAGATTGGAGGCAGCCATGGAGCTATTAGCTCCATGGCTGCCTCCAATACCGGGTCCGGCACTGGTTCTTGTTCAATGGTGACTTACCAGTGAATTCTGACCCTGGAGGGACCGGTAAGTCCCCATTGAACAAACCATTCCCCATTCCTATTTGATCCCCCATAGGGTTCAATGGGAATGGGGAGGGTGCTAATAACGGCTTCGTGACTAGCAAGCCCGTTATTAGCGCCCTGGTCCCTTAGTGGGACCCGTAAGGGACGTGTGGTCAGACCACACGTTCCTTACGGTTCCCGCTAAGGTACCTTGGAATCGGGCGGTAAGAGATTACCAGCACCGGTCTCCTTACCGGTGCTGGTAATCCCTTACCACCCAACTCATAATGACCACCATAGTATATTTCAATGAGAGAGTTGCAAATTATTTCAAACTTTTTAATTTAGTGAGCATGCAGTCGAAGGGTTGTGATGTAGTAACAATAATTTATGTGGCTATATATCTGAAATGGTAAAAGATATCAAAAACGTCCTTATGTGAACTTTTCTATTGCTTTGATTAAGTTTAACAAAAAACCAATTTAGCACATTTTTCATAGAACCACCCTAAAAGCAGTTACAGCTCGAAAACTAAATTTGTATCGGTAACAGTGGCAATCTTGGATTAATGACATCACACAGGCCCTCTGCCACAAATTCAGACAAGACACCTGGTAATACATGATAGTATGCTTCATTATCAATGCATCCCCAGTAGGCATACCTTCCCTTCACTGAAAATCCCATGGACTAGTGTGATGTTTCACCAGGTTTTGTTACTTCTCCCCAGAGGGGAGCCCTCTCCTATGAGGCTAGGGAGGTGAGGCTGCACATGGGGGAGATAAGGACATCCACATGGGGAAAAGCCTCCCTAAGACCCTGTTGCCTAACCCCCTCCTCTCATTGTCCCCCTTTCCTCCCAAACAATGAGAATGAAACCATGTGCTATTCTGGGACCATGACTGTGCCAAATGTAAAATATACTGTGACGAGGAAGAGCAAGGGAAGCATATGGAATATCAGTATGCAAATACAATCAAGTACTGTATCGAGGTGGCACGCGGGAGGCATGAAGAATACTAAAGAGACTTTAGTGAATGGTGTGGACGTTAAGCAATGGCAGAGTCCACCATTTAAGAGAGAAAGCAAGAAAGGTCTCATTGTGGAAGCCTGCAGTATGCAAACCAAACCTGGGAAGTTCAAACTACGAAGACTGAAGGTGAACCAGAAGCATCTCGCCAGAACAACCAGACTCTGTTGAATCATCCTGGGAGCTGGCACGGAGCTGATTTACTTGGTGGTGGCGTGACCACAGAGAGGTGGACCGTCGGGTCTGAGCGCATCAAAGAAACTAGGGGGCATGCTGACATTTGTTAGATTTAGGGTGCAATATACTGTGACAGAGGTCTGATTTTATTTGGGGGCATACTGGTGTGGGCTTCATGGCAGGGTCGTGTATCTGGTACATCAAGAGAATACACACAGGGTTACACTGGCAGTAATTTTCCAACAGCGGAGGTAAAAGGGCACAGGCAGGTTTGTGGAGATGGATGAGCTACAAGGCATGGATCAGGCCAGTTCACACATGGGGCAGTGATCTCAGAGGAAGGGTGAGATGTTACATTTGTTTTGTTGCAATTACCTCCGGCTCAGGCGTGAGAATGGAGCTGCGAAGCGTTCAGATACAGTGAGAAGAGGTGGGGGCCACGAGCATGGTGTGCGCGGCTCTGCTCAGGGGAGAGAAATGGATGCCAAGTGTCTCTGCAACAGCCCCACCTATGCCACCGGCAGCATAAGGGCTGTTCGTTAGCATAAGGGCAATGGAGGCGCCCCCCACTGTTGGTCGAGCAAGTGATGCACATCGTGCTGAATGCATGAGGGGGGCCCAAACGACCCCTCGCTCCCACACAGTAGGTACACCATTTACCGGGATAATCAAAGATTGTTCTATTGCCCTTTTCACTCATAGAGTGTCTACATTTTCTTTCAGATCTAATGGTAAATTAATTACTTTCCCTTGAGTGCCTCTTAGTAATTTGGTTGAAGTCGCATTATTGCTTGCAATGGGTGTACTGTTTGGATTACAATGCTTTCATACAAATGGAGCTGTTGGAGTGCATTTGGCAGTGGGAATATTTACAAATTATTCCTGATAGCCTGTGAAAGCATTTGGTTATTGTCAAGTTTTGCAGTGCACTATGTGCACAGTATGGAGGTGTTAGTAATTTCGTATTTGTTTTCTGTAGTAAGGCAGAAAGCTATTTGAAACCATTGGGCTTCATCTTTGTCTTCTATTTTCTGCATTACATCTATAGTTTTCGTGCTCTTTGTATAGAAAGTTCTGTGACAACATACATATTTGGCACTTCAGCAGATGTGCTTTCAAACTTTTGTATTTCTTTTTTGTATGTGTGAAACAGAAAATTGTCATCTGCAAAATTGTTGCTAATGTTTTCTGAAAGTACATGAGTTTGTAAGTGCTCTTAAATTACAAAATATTTCCTTTGGATGTGCTCTATTTGTTCGAGTGGCTGTTTGGCTGTACCGTGTAGCCAGAATATCATTTAAATGTTCCAGTGCTGAAGCTGGAGTTTTTGCATAGTACAGTTTGTAAACGACATTTTTTACAGTACAATGGTGTGTTGCTAACATTTTGCTATGATGGAAGGTGCTTTTGCAAGCAGGTCCAGAAATGCAGGCTAAGGAATGTCCTTGTAGTCCTCTGTATTCACGCACTAGACAGGAGTCCATAGTTTGTAGTATCTTAATTGTTCCTTTGTCATTGCCTTTAACATAGCGAATGAGGAACTCCTGCCAAGATTTGATAGAGTTTTGGCGAATTTTACACATTGCTGTGCAAGGCCATTTGTAGATGGGGTGTTTTGGTTCGGTGTAATGGAGAGTGGAATCTAAGTTTGATCAGGATATTTGTGAAAGCAGTGTGTCTTCTTCCATTATGGTTTTGCCTACCTTTTCATACCATCGTCTAGTGGTATGTATGGCAATTTGGTTTGTTTTCTCTTGTTTGTATGATTCTTAAATGATGTATGCCTCTGTGTTGGTGGTGTGAGTTCACTCACTTGTACAGATGTTGCCAAAGGTATCTATGCTGACATTGCATTTGATTCGAAGTAGTGGTTGTAGTTTACAAATTAATTTTGTCTGTGTTTTCATTCTGTTTAAAATTAATACAAAGTATTGTCATTTCAGGAGCATTGCACTGTCTACACGAGCTTCCAGGATTATTTTCTGTGGTAACTGTTAAGGGTTCAGTGTGATTTCACCCCTCCACTTATAAAGTTCTGAAGGACTCTGGTGGAATTATTTTTTGTAAAATTCCTTTTTTGGAATGCTTCCTTGTGGTGACATTAGCATTTGTACATGCTCTATTACCAGTAGTGAAAGTTGCACTCTTTCTACTACCTTTCTTTTCATTTCTACATTTTGACAGCAGAATTACATTGTCTTTACTGGTAGGTGCTTTCATTTTTGTTAGTGACTGTATTAGCTGTTCTCTTTCAATTTTCTGTAGAAAATCTGCTAGGGGTGGATGGCTACTTTCTATGCTTTTAGGTTAAGCTGCTCTATTTCTGCGTTGTTTTCTACAGAGTTGCTTTTTGGTAGGCATTTTGTAGTAGATGGAGAAAAAAGGAAAATGTGGGTGTCCAGATTTTGTGATGTGTATGTCTGCAGCTGTGCATGAATGGATGAACATGAGGGTAGTAATATAGATAGAGGTGTGTGATTGTGTAATAGTCTGTTAACTGTAGGGTGGGAAAGCTGTATTGCTATCTGGGAGTTACTATGATGGCGGCGAGATGATAACACAAAGTAAACAACTGTTGAGGTGCAATGAGTAAGAATGAAGCAAATAACAAAGGGTTAATGGAATTGTGTATCTTAAAATACAAGAACACTGCACTGTCTCAACAAGAGGTGAACCGCCACAATAGTATTGCACTTACTTTGTTGGCTGTCGAGAGTAGGTTTATTCTAGGTTGTATTTTCAAGTTTACACGCCACTGGCTTTCAGGAGAGAGAGGTGGTTACAGCAACTGTGAAAGAAGATAGTAAGAAAATGTGTTTGTTAATGGCATACTGATTGCACTTGAAGGATACATTACTTAAAACGGTAGGGGATGTGTTGGCAGGAAGATTTAGTGTGTGTGTGCAATTGGATGGCTTTGCATATGAATGGGGACTTGGAAGGATCAGCATTGTAGGTAAGGGGGTAAGCAGTTTATTTGTAAGTGTGCCGTATGACGTGCACTTTAGCAAGTGTGTGTATTGGTGTAGGACTATATAGTTTGCAAATGGATTAGTCCTACATGTAGACGGGTGAGAAAAAGGTTTGGAAAGATGTACAGCTTGGAAAGGAAAATGTTTTCGTGTGTGCAATTACATTACCTTTTCTGCAGATATATGCTTCCTGAATCAGCAGAGCAATCATTTAAGTTGGATTTCTTTATCCACAATTATCAATGGTACTGTTGTCAATGTACACATACATTCTTTTGCCTTTTTGGGTAATGGTGCATTCTGTGAAGTGTGCAAGATAAGTGGCCGGCACCATGTTGTCATGCATGCAATGTATGTCGTTGATTTAGGTTGGTAGGATACATTTAGTGATCCTTTTCTGTGACAATTTTACACATTTTAGAGGAGGTGCGTTAGTGCGGAAAAAAGTTGTACAATTGACAGAAGGAAAGAAGAGAGTGACTGTTTGGATATTACAATGGCTGATATAAGCAAACTAAAACTTTGAAAACACATACCATGGCAGGTGGCATTTGATGGTATGTGATGGGAGAAATTACAGTATGCTTTTTTAATACGTTACGGAGGTTTAGCGGCAGGTAACCTGTTCAGAGGCACTTATAACATAGTTGCAAAAGTAGTGGGGTGGTGAGGTGGGTGAATCTGGATGCAGAAATCTCTGCATAGTTTTACATTACTTTCTAGTGGAAGTGCTTTTGAATGACAGGAGACTTGTACTCTGAGTGCTTAACGGCACCTATGGAGTGTTGCACAGAGATGGCAGTGTTAGATGCAGAGGTCTTGGATGTGATTGGTGGATGCATGTATGACTGTTTAACAGTACCCAATGAGGGAGTACTGGAAAAAGAGTAGTGGAAAGGGAAGAAGGACTGCCCCTGCTTTACTGGGGTGCAGCCCTTGCGGTAGTTGGTGAAGCGCACGTGCCACATCCTGCCCTTCTCGGCATGCCTGGTATGAAAATGCGACTGTGGAGATTATCCAATCAGGTGTTGAGGGTGTGCTTAACAGGAAGGGGCAGTAATACTTTGTTTCATTGCTCTGTGTAGTGAGGGTGGCAGAGATGAAGAGAGTCACAGTGCTGATCATGGGTGATTCCTTTGTGGATGATCTGCAGAGGTATGCCCAGGGAAGAGGCATTGCTTTTGATTTTGAAGGAGTGGAGGCTTTGTGGCGCAGTGTGCCTGTGCGCAGTTTCCACACCGTAGTTGCACTTTGCAGACATGTTGCCACTGTCACTACTGTTGATGTTGTAGTGGTGCACTATGGAGCCCTGCATTTCGGCTACATCACTTATCGACGTTTACTCCGTGGACTGAAGAACTTGGTAAAAGCAGTGGTGCAGATTTTTCCCACTGCCAAGGTGGTTTTCTCATGCATACCACATAGAAGAGTATGGAACAATCCCGATGTACTTTGTCCCCAGCCAGAGTTTGCAAGGTGTCTTGTAAACAGAGTCATGTCTCAATTTCTGTACACTGCTGGGATGTTCTCCTGTGACTGTTAGGGAGAATTCTCCAGAATGGCTAATTTCCCTTACCTACTGAGTCCCTCAGCAGCTTTGCTGGATTTCTAGGATTCATTTATTTCACCTGGTAAGAGTGTGAGCCTTTTTTCCCACTCTTACATGTGTTTTTGGCTGTGTGTTGTACATTTTGTATGTGTTCATGGACTGTGGAGCCTCACCTACTCCATAGGCATCATCTTTTTACTGTGTATCACACAGCACCTTTAGTGCAGTGACACAGGGTTGTCTTTTTAAGACTTCCCACTTTAAACTCCATTTTCTAGGACTGAATACTGTCTCCCAGAACATGTAAAGTTGCCATTGACTTTATTAGTATTTTTAAATTCACAGACAAAGTACAAACTATCTTCCATAGAGTACTGAAAAGGGTTAATAGTTATCCTTTTTTGTCTGTGTCTCATGGAACATTATTTTGTTCCCTTTTTTAAGATTTGGCTGGTGGCAGTGGTATCTACCATATTTTACCTACCTAAATTAGATAATTTGTCATTTTCTGGGAATATCCTTTTATAAATTGGAAACATTGTCAATAAAACATCCACTGACAATTATTTGACGCTTTATATAATTGAAGACAGAGCAATTTAATGTGAAGAATGAGAGAATCTTAAAAGACCCATTGTTTTATCTGTGTCCGCAACAAAATACTATATTTTAAACAACACATAAAATACTATGCTAAATTGTATTTGTATTCATTTCAATGTTGTTATTAAAAATGAAAAGGGCTGTACAAAAAAACACTTTTTCAGAGCCATCTTTCAGAGTTCAAAAATAGAATTGCCAATAAAAGGATGCAGGCCGCTGCACAGCCTATATGCTCCGTGGACAGCACAGTAAATAATGCTAGGGGTGGCTCTGTCAAAAACATTGCACTTGTTTGCTGGAGAAAGTGCTAGCTCAGAAAATAGCTTTTTTGTGGTGTTTGTCTATTTTTGGAAGGGTTCAAATGGCCAACACCTATTAGAAAAATGCTTGCTGTACTTACAAAAAGGTCTGCAATGTATTTTGGATATTTCGCAAGAAAAAGCTGATTGCCAGCATCGGTAAATTGGACGCCATCTGTACGGCAAATTTTCTTGGAACAAAACGTAATATTTTCAGTGTGGAAGGAGGTCATGCCAACATCTGTCAAAAAGGCGCAAACAGGCTTCTTGACATTGTGCCTCGCTTTCTCCATCTGCAGACGAAATGAAGAAGAACACAGCCACATATGTCTGTGCGCAATGCGAGAAAAAAGTACTCAGGAGTTTGGAAACATGCCTAAGTGCCTCCTTCATCACAAACTGCAGAGAAATTCAAGTAACATGTCCTAAACTGTTTCCGCCACAATGAATAATAACAATGTCTGGATAATGGAGTGTCACCAAAGTGGCACAAAGAGGAACCAAATTCAGCTACTTCTTTCCACTTACTCCATATCAGTGGGCATCCACATGATAGAATCAAAGATGTGCAGCCACTCCACAGTGTTCTGCATGCACTTTCAACCAATATATGCAGGAGTCCCCCAAAATCCATACACTCTGCCTCCTGAATGACACAGCCATAACCACAGGCATCTGCACTCATCTCTGCAAACAGACCATCTGCCACAGTCTCTCAGTACACACCACACCCAGAAACCTTATTGACCAATCCCCTTGCCTCCACAGTCCCATTTCCATGTCTGCCATCCTCAAAAGGCCTGGATGTGGCACGTGCAATCCTCGATCTACCGTGGTGTCAGCGGACATATCGTGCTTTGTACAGGGGTGCTGGAACACATTTCAACCAGGGTAGGGGATTTCCTCTTTAGTGGTGGCTCTGAAAAGAGCCTTTTTTGTTGGTACTTGTAAACAAACACCTTTTCTTTTGGTTTTTTTGGGGGGGTTTCTTTTATTCTCCTCCTTACATTCTTACATGAACCTCTTAAAAGCATCCTTCAGATTGTAAAACAAAATAGCATTTCCAATGGTGGACAAAGAAATGCCATCTCACTGAAAAAGTGCACATTACCAGAATTAAGGATGTCATTGTCACTGTTAGGCAGAATCATATGCAGTGCCCTATGGGAACACCACACACAATTAAGACTACAAGTGACAGTACAAACTCACCTTTGGTACAAGCCTGTACTACACAGTAAAGTGTTAGCGATGGCTGAGCAGCCAGACGTATCTCAAGAGATAAGTGAGCAGTAGAACAAGTTACACAAAGGACCATCAAATACAGTGGTTCAAACAAACACTTACTCAAAGAATATACATTTATTTACACAGTCAGTTTGAAAACATTACACTAGCAAGAGCAGCTCAATATCACACACTAATAAACCACAAATACGCAACCAGTAAGTAACTAAACAAGTTCAGCTCCCCTGAAGTGGAAGCAAAATGGCACTTCAGATACTTTAAAAAGGGTAAAAAAGACAAGGTTATAAGACTTAATAGCACAAATACTTGCATAGGCAGGGCAAAGGGTTTCAGTAAACTACAACCAGAAATTCAGTTCATAGGCCTGGGCCAAAATCAATGGTTCAGAGCTTTTGTATAGAATAGCACAGTTCTGGTAGTAAACAGTTAAGTCTTTGCCACAGTTTTTCGAAGGATTTGGCTAGATGAAAAGTTTGATGAATGTTTAGGGAAGGACGAGCCTTCGAAGTCAGGAAAGTTTCACAAACTTTCTCTATGGCCGAAAAGATTTCTGGACCGTGTTTGCACAGTACCTTTAAAGTGAAGAAGAGCTGTAGCTGAGGCAGTTCGAGCAGATCTCGCTGTTCCTGAGCTTCAGTCGTGGGGACAAGAAGGAGGACGTCAGGAGGTTCCTGCACTGCGCAGGGATGAGGCCATCAGCTTGCCAAAACATCATTTTAAGGTGTGAGTGCCTTAAAGAACACGAGCTGGTATCCATCCCACTGGCTATACGGTTTTCAACAGCACTCTGATGAAAATTCGACTAGTATCGGGACAGTGTCCAGGTGTCTTGTGAGTTGGTTGTTCCCATCAAACTCAAGGGAAGAAGTTAACCTTGAAGGGCTTCTCTGTCGTTGGAGTTTCAGGCAATTCAGACCTGCAGCAGGGCTTCACCGGTTGTCCAAGAATTGCAGCAGTCCTCTTCCTTCAGCTCATCTTCGGTTCTTTCGTTCCAGTGGTCGACTCTGCTTTCCAAGTCCAAGAGATCTGCTTTTAAACAGTTTTCCCCCATTCATTCCAGCCTGGCTGTCACTAACACAGCAGGGTGGCTGTCCTGGCTGGACAGCCAGCCGGCCAATCACGCCGGAGTGCTTTCAGGTCTCCTAGGACACTAAGCACAGGGAGTTTTGGGCACCTCCCTTACATCCTGTCCATCCCAGACACTCAGGCGCTAGAGGAGGGCTTCAGCACTGAAGCCTGCCAAAGGCCAACGAACAAAGGGACCAAACCTGGTTTGGCGCGCAGAGACAAACACAAGAAGGACCTTTCCTAAAGAAATTGCGAAAAAAGATGACCAGAGTCTGTTTTTACAGATAGGTCTTGGGCACCATATTGAAAAACATGGCTGACCCGATTTTTAGCAACTATTGTTAGCGGTCGGGAAAAATCATGGTAGTTTGATTTAAACCACTGCCACCAGCTATTTAAAGTAGGAAAGGGTAACATTTGACTGTTACATGAGTGTTTTGACTCAGGGGAAACTAGGCAACCCCTCCGGCACTCTACAGGAAGATAGTGTGTGCTGGGACAGTAAATTTAAAAAGACTAGTAAAGCCAATTTAACTTTACATGCTCTGGGAGACGGTAGTCAGTCCCTTGGAAAGTCTGAAAGACATCCCTGTGCCACTGCACTGAAGGTGCTGTGTGACACACAGTAAACGATGATGTTTATGGAGTTGTTTTAAAACTCCATAACCAAAGAACACAAAAGTAAAACACACATCAAAATACATGGAAGAGTGGGGAAAAATGGCTCAGACTCTTGCCAGGTAAAAAATAAAATCCTAGAAATCCAGCATGGTTGCTGGGGGTCTCAAAAGGTAAGGGAAATTAGCACATTTTGAGAATTATCCCTAACAGTTGAATATAACATTCCTTCCAAAATTAGATTTATTTTTCAAAAGTCCCCTGGGACACGGGTACTGTTCAGGGGTATCACATAGACTTTGTGCCATATACCAGCCAGCAGGCACCCCCATTTACTGCAAGGTCCTTCAAGGTTAGTCTTATCTGGTTCACCATGAAATTGTGCAGTTGTGTTCAAATAGGGGCATAGAACTGGGCAGGGTATCAGAGAGCAACTTTTTCAGCAATGTGTTTTTGGAGAAGATAGGTCCTTCAAGCCATGTTTCAATCCAAAGGGTCACAATTAGTTTGTGACATACAGACACTTCAGTATGAGACCATTTCATTATTATGAGACATACGGAAGCCAAGTAATTGATTTGTATTCTGGAATGTCAAAGACACCAGTGAAAATCCCCAAATCGCTCAGGAGCACAGTTGTTTCCGTTGTTTTCAATGGTGTGAGCACATATTTCAGCTCTCTTCTTTGCCCTTCATGTAAGCTTCGGCTCCTGAATGTTTAATCAAACTGTAGTAGTTGGCTTTCTGCAAGCAAACGGTATCCGGCTATTAATTTCCTTACACTATATCCATATTCCGGTCCAAGATCCTTCCCTTTTTTAAGTCATATGCAATCAGCTACTTGTGAGCTAGGGTTTTATCATGAACTGGAAAAAATCTGTGACACTTCCTTCTCAGAAAGTTCAGTTACTAGGGTCTGTGGTGAACTGGATGGGGACAATGCCCTCCTCAAAGGCCCCCCGTCATCCTCCCTTGTGCCCCTGAGAAGTGTCCAGCACGCGGCCCCACGCTGCATCAAGGGTCTATGCTGATACAACCACATCACCCTGGACCTCATCGACCTTCACTGGCTCCCACTGCATGCACAAATCAAGTTCAAGTCTTGCTGCATCATCTATTAAGCAGTCATCCTCAAGTCACCCAGCTACCTCACAGAGAAACATCTCTGGTGGACAGCGCACCAACAGAAGCCAGGACACATGCAGACTTGAAATCCACTGCTGCAAAAAGGAAAGGACCAGAAAACAAGCCTTCTCTGCCTACACCCCAAGACTATGGAACCTCCTCCCTGTCAGCATCAGACTTGCCCCCACGATCCTACAATTCAGAAAAGAACTCAAGACCCAGAGTCTCTCCTCCTCAACACCTAGGCCATCATGTCGCCCCCCGCGCCACCTAATTCGCTAGATGCCTTCAGCCCCTGTCCTCCCCACCACCCTGTACAGCTGTACACATACTCTCTGCCCCTCTGTATCCTACCACCCACTGTATAACTGTTCTGCTAACTCTGAAAAGTGCTTCGTTATAAATCTGTACTGTTATATACCTCCGTAAAGCACTCCATTGTGTATCTGCATTGTTGTATACCTCTGTAAAGCGCTCCATTGATTCTCGAAGCTAGGTCTGCATTCAATAAATACAATAATAATAATAATAACTGTGTATTCTCCAACCTTCATCTCCCCCAATAAGCCAAGATAAACGGGCTGCTGTTGGCATCCATTCAAGTTATTTTCCCCACCCCCCTCCTTTACAGGGCTATGCAGAAGTAAAAAAATCAGCATCTTCAGTGAGGTTCAGACCATTCAGATTGGGCACTTCTTTAGTCAGAAGTGCCCTAAAGAGTTAGGATGGTGGCTGACACAATTGAGGGCAATGAATGGAAGAACATTTTCAGTTTTCACCCAGGTGATGCCTATATCAGCAGGTGAGAGGGTTGCTGCAATAGGGGTTCCATTGGCAGAGTGGTCTTGGCCAGAGTCTCAGTTCCACATCTGCTTTTTAGAGATTCTTGAAGGATGCATTAGAGGGTGCAAGATTGAGGAAACTGGCAGACCTAGCAAAGGTTTTGGGGGATTTTTGCTTTCCCAGGCAGAAAAAAGAGCAGACAGAATGAATTCCTCATTCATGCAATAGGATCGCAGACTAGCGCACTTGGCATTGGAATGATCTTGGGGATTGGCACCTATAATGGCAGATCTTTCAGGAAATCCAGGTGATATAGGGCCCTTTCTGATTAGATGTATTTGCATTCCATCTCTACACACAGATTCCAAGGTTCTTCAGTTGGAGAATGAATTCACTGACTCTTTCTCTCAGGAATGGGTTTCCCCCATTTGCAATTATTCTGAGTGGCCTATGGTGGGTACAGACCCAGAGAGCAACTGTAATTCTCATTAATTCCTTTTGGGCCTGCAAGGCCTGGTTCGCAATACCATTGTATCTATTGATATATTGCCCAATGCTCTTGTCGTCCTATCCTAGACTCCTCATGGTCCTTACAGGAGAACCTCATTGGTTGTTACTGAGCAACAGTATGGTTCCCATGGAGTGACTCGTATAACAGATGGACAACCGCTTCCCTTTTCATCCTTGTATCCTGGGCACCCAGTACCTCTGGCCCTACAGTGCTGCCTGGGACTCCTAGGTTAGATGGAATTCTCAATAGAATACAGATTCCTTTCAGGCAGCTGTAGGGCAAGTAATTATTTTTCCGCTAGAATTGGTACAAAGGCCTTTCTGTCGTACAGTAAACACACATCTTTCAGATATTCCAGTCACTCACAAATTGGTAGATAGGTTTTAATGGGGGAGCATCCAGTGCAATGTACGCTTATGAAGGACATACATTTATTTCTCCCACCCCTAAATACTCCCAGGTATTGGACATTAACTTAGTTGTGTCTTGGTTCGAAAGGTGGCCTGATAGTGAGCATCTCTCTCAGCCATGTTGCTCACTTTGGTGGCTTTCCAGCAGGTCTTGGCTATCCAATCTCTGCACCTTAAAGTATTTGCTCCCAAGGGTGTTTCTAAGACTGACTCTAGAATCATTGATTTCCCTGCTCTTCCTAATGACCCTAGGTTGTGTGTTGTTCAGTGTTTGAAGCAATAGGAGGTGCTGACAGCTTTGAGAACATCTCTGGGGAATCTTTTTATTTCCTTCCATTCCCATTTTGCCCCAATTTCCTCTCCTACCTTTTCCAGACTGGATAATGGGGTACATTTGGTGCCCATCCCTCAAGAAGTCTGATGGCTTCCTAAGACTTCTCGGCTGAGGCCTGGCTAAGAAATATTCTGACATTGCTTGATTGGCCGAGTGACTCAACTATTTATACAGCTTACTGTAAACCTATTGTACGCGCTTGAGCTGTAGTGTGAGCACCACCTAGAAGTCTGCATAGTAGGACCTCAGTGCCACGCCATGAGATAACAATTAGTCCTCGTCTGGTTACGGGGGATATTCATGTTTTCATTAGAGGCACAGAGCCGAGTGTTATCCTTTTCTTCCTTTCCTAGTTTGAAATAGCTTTTTGTTTTAATTCTTACAATTCTGTGAGGATCTATCCCAGACATTTTTCTCAGCCAAGAAACTTTAGAGACCTTGGGCCTCATTACGAGGCTTGCGCTCCCTTAATGAAGGGTGCCGGTACGGGTCCGGCACCGTACATTACGGGATGCCTGATTATGAGGTCCACTAGCGGGACCCGGAACAGACGTCTGGTAAGACCAGACGTCCTTTCCGGGTCCCGCGAGGGGACCAAGGAGCTAATAACGGGCCCGTTATTAGCTCCATCCCCATTCCCATTGAGCCCTAGGGGGACTCAAATGGGAATGGGGATTGGTTTTGTGCATGAGGAATTACCGGGTCCTCCAAGGTTGGAATGACCCGGTAATTCCTCATTCACAGAACCCGGTACTGGAACCCAGTATGGAGGCAGCCATGTCCTTATTAAGGGCATGGCTGCCTACATACTCGTAATGAGGCCCCTTGTCCTTTTCTTTGCCAGTCAAGACGAGTGGAACTTTATAATTATAGTGTTGCTTACAGAGCGAAAAGAGGAAGTGTGGTGATGGTGCTGGACAGATATACTGGAAACATTGACACACAATTGGTGGACACTAGAGAAGTGGAGGAGTGACAGTTGGGATTGTGAGAGGAATCATTATTCAATGGCACTATGAAAAGAAAAGAAAAGAGAAATGCGTAATACTCAGCCTCCTTCCTCTAATAAGATCATAACCTCACTAGGACTAATCGATATTCAATACCACCGCCTCTTCCAATAATGGCCTCGCTCTTTATGTCTGAGAAAAACGGCTTCTGCACACAATGCACAATGAGTGACATCCATCAGACATGGCCTCAGAACGCCGAGCATACAGCGAGCTCGGGACGAGCATTCGATTAGAATGCATCACTGCCACAAGCTGTTCAATAGTTTATCTTATTAGTGAGCTGACCATAGCATTTTAGAGAAATGATTGACCCTATAATAAATACTTCCATGTGTTTAATAACTCACAGTGGTGCCAATGTTGCAATCAGCACAGCACAGGAAACTGCAAGTTGGAAACCGTGAAGGGGAACATTTAAATGTGTGGTCCAAGCACCTGGTGTCCCCCTTGCATTGCTTCCTTCTCTTGGTTGCACTTTGTCCGAAACAGTAAGAGTGCATAACTCGCTCTCAGAGTAACATAGAGGGACTGATTTTCCAAAAAGTGTAAATTGCACAAAGTGCATAGCATGCATTTGCACTTCTTGGTCCCTTCCATACAATTTACATAATTTGGTAAAATGGCAAAAACAGGTTAACACTTTGTGTGTGCTTTGTAGTGCATAGTTCTTTGTAATGCATAGTTCAACTGCCTCTTGGAATTTCTGCTTGACGCTGGAATTTTGAATTGATCCCTATGGAATCCTCCTGCCTTTAACAGATGCCAAAAACAAGCTTATTCCAGAGGAATCCACTGCATTAAAGCCTGTATGTTAATGACATGCCAGCATAAATGCATGATTGTTCGAATGTAGGCTCATATGGGAAAGGTGTAAATTGCAGTCACTACCTATGCCTCTGGTCCTTCTGCCGAAATTACAAAATTGCCCTGCAGTGGAAAGACAGATAAAAAATCTGATCTTAACCTTTTATGTCAGGTTTTTACAGCTGATTTTTCACTCTGTTGGACAGTTTGGCGGTATTCCGGCGGTAAATCCACTGCCATACCACCAAACTCAATTACCGTTCCCACCACTTCGTCTCGTCGAGTTGCCACGGGATTACAAGTGTGGCCAATTCCCCATTTTTGGAGTCCATAGGAATACATGGGGATTTTGGGGAGATTTACTGGCGGCGAAATTACTGCGCTATAAATCTGCCACTTTTTGGAGGTAAAGTGGAGGATTTACATCCAACAACAAGAAATTCAGGTAATTTACAGGGCAGTAATTCCACCGGCGATAAATTATATTTTATATTTCATTTTAAATTATAACTGGGTGGTGCAGGAAAAATGACCGTAACAGAATTACCGCCACTTTTTCCCTAGACTGCCAAACGTGCAATGAGGCTCAGGGTGCTTGCAAAAGAAGCTTCAGAGTCTTTTCTCTTTGCAGCAGTGTGATCTATATTCATGTGCTCATTAAATGCTCAATTGATACTTGTTTATGGTAACTATTTAAGTATCCTGGCAGGGGTGTGTCGAAATTAATTATTTAATCACTCAAAGCCAAATAGTGTCCTCTTCAAGAAGCATTGGGCCTGACTCACAGAGCCTTTTCCAATGGAATTGTTCCATTATTAAATGCTTCTGGGAATCAGTCCCATTAAATGCTGCTTTCACTTTGTGCCTGGAAGCATTCAGCCATGCCACTTTCAGATGGCCATTAGAAGGATCAGTAAACAAAGGCTCCTGTCAGCTCTGGGACTGAATCCAGCAGAGCTGAAGGTATGAGAGTGCAAGTGACTCTGTCCTTCAGGTGTGCGACTGACAACACCTTTCAAATGGGAGATTGGTGGGGAGGACTACAGCGAGGCACAATTCTCAATATTGCAAGTGTGCAAAGTTAGGCCTCAGGTGAAACATGCACTTAACAATTGAAAGCCATTAGTTTAGTGGATCGCAACAGGAATATGGAATTTTCTTTAGGGTCTAATTCACTTGCTATAAGTGTAATGTGCAGGTTACATGTTACAATACAACCGGCTCCCGATCCACGATTTGCGTCCCAGAAACAGATGTTGCTAAATACAGTGGCTATTCCGTGGTGTGAGAGTTTACACACACAACAATGATATTTTAATCAAAATGTTCCGATCAATAACAGCACAAAAAAATCCTCCCAACATTGGACAGTGACAGTGGAATTGACTTAACAGTGACAGTGATGCCAGTATGGGCCAAATGAATGTAGACCTGGAAAAATAAGCACGATGCACCTTTGCGTGACAATTGTACATCTTTAAATCGGCAATGTCCATCCTAAATAGTGCCAGCTGAGAAACGTGCAGGGGGCAATAATCCCTACTTGTTTTATTTTCCTGGTATTTCTCTCGCAATACCCCAAAACAATACAAGAACTACCACATCCCCGAAACACAAATTGTAGCTGTGTACATAAAAACATGAATCCAACCCCTCTTCTTCCCTCAGTATCAATACCAGCACCAGTACCAGTAGAAAGCATTACTTTCTTTTTGTATATTTTTACAATTTATTTGGGGTTCTTGTTGTGCACTAGATGATCTGAGGATCACTTTAGATCGTGTGATGCAATAAGAGGCAGTGAGAAAAAAGACCAAGGGAGTTTGGATGGAATGACAGAAAATACATTTCTTGAGGAACCGACCCTAGTTGCCTTTGTGAGACAGATAGGAGAGTAATGCGTTCCAGAGGGCGAGAGCAATGTCGGCAAATTGGCCGCCACTTATGCATTGTTTATAGAATGTGGCCACATAAGTTGGAAGGTAGAATCTGCAGAGCTGAGACTTATTCCTGGCCAATGGGACTGATGAATATTTTGAGGTACTAGGGGCTTCGGTCATGACTAAAACTGTGAGATAGGCAAGGCAACATATACTTGACTCTGGTGATATGGAGTCAGTGAAGTTAGGCCAAAGCAGGAGGCGTGTGGTAGTGAGGCTTGAGGTTGAAGATCATCCCAGCAGCGCTGGTTTGGATCGGTTGCAATGTTAAGAGGGGGGGTGTGGGGAGTCCAGAGTAGAGACAATTGACATAGTCAGTCCTAGATAGAATGATAGCGCTAAGCAAGGAGACTCTGTGGGAAGTGATCCAGCTGTTGTGTGCCATGCTAGCTTCAGTTGTAGAGTGCAATTTTTAATTAGGTGGTTCATTTGGGGGCACACAGATAGTTTGTCATAATAGTGCAATACTAAATTCCAAATCAACTTGGAGGCAGGGGGGATGCATTGGGGCCCAGATGCATGAGAGAGTAAAAGGGTGGACGAGACTGAGGAATATGATCACCGGGTTGCCACCATAGAGGGAGCGGTTGCTGATCCATAAATAGCTTTGAGACAGCTGGACGGATTTGAATGGTTGGTTGGGAAAGAGGGGGTCAGGATTCAGAGGGCAGTTTGCCGTTGCCATATGTTGGTTGACATCAGCATATATTTGAAAATCAACATTAAAGGATCTGGCGATTTGTGTCAGTTGTCCCAGGTACTCATTTGAAGAGGAGGGGGGTGAGTGATGACTCCTGGAAGACACCGCAGTCAGCGTAGGAGTGAAGCGATTTGTGAGGTTCAAGTTTGCTGGGATCTGTTTGAGGGAAAGGACTTTAGCCAGATGAGTAGCATCACAAAGGTTTGTATTCAGCAGCGCTGGACCCAGAAGGTAAAAGATAGGCAGGACCAAAAGAAGCATTTGAAAGTATAAGTGGGCATATATATATATTTAAAAGTGTCCTTTTAAGTAAGTCTGTCTTTTGTGTGGAACTTCATAAAAGTCAACTATTTGCCTTTGTATTTGGCTCCATCTAAATACTTACCCATCTATTCAGTATTCAACAGAATGCTAAATCCACTATTCGATACACCCCATGCTCTGTCTACCACATTGTATTAAAGAAAGCAGTAAGAAAAAGTGCAGTTAACAGTAGACATTATTTTAAAGAAGTGTCATGAGTAACTGACATCTGCCCCCTTATGAGCAGGCTTTTATAGGATTCTCAGTACATAGACTTCAATGCAAGAAACAGGAAGATTCTATGGCTTCACTAGGGAGGATTTCATTCATCCCAATTTGCCCGATGATCTTCTGTGTGGAGCCAGGTAGACCTCGATACTCACGGTCACTTTTCCAGTCGTCAAGAGTTAACACGCACAGGTGTGTCATCCTAATACATTTCACACTGACACACTTCCTTCATCAGTTGTTAAACCCTTGTTTGTGAAACATGAATGTCATTTTGCCACTGTAAGCAAGGTTGTAAGTAATTCCGCTAAGGCAGTAGAATACGAACATGCGAGTAAATACAACAATAGATGGCAAGTTTAATTTCTCCATTCTGGCTGCAAACATATTTATCAAAAGGAAGTCTTCTGCCACGCTACATTTGGCCTGGTGATGAATATAGAGCAATAGCCCTTCTTAAATCAATATACTTTTTCACTTACGTTGAAGTTCACTTACAATTTCAGTTCCCATCAGCCTTCCTTGGACATTCTGAAGAAACTGAGGGCATCCTTACTTCTTTCCCTGATATATACTCCTGCCACGTGGTCAGGGAAAGGCAGTCCCTATCAGATCTTGACCCTCGGGGTGGATATGTAAGGGAGGACTACCTGGGTGGAGGAGACTTGGGGGGCAGATATGAGGCATCCTTGGGTAACACAGTATCCCCCATTCCCCTTTCACCACGTGTACCCTGTCCCCCAAGCTATTATAGGCTATTGTCAACCGCTTCCCTACTTTTTCTGTAAATCATTCTCCAATAGAACCCAGTTAGGTGTTGGGACAAGGAAGAGACCAACTAGAGAAATACATCCTCTCTTTACTGACACACACACCAGTTATGTACTGGGACAAGGAGGAAGCGAGCAAGAGCAATGCAGAACTTCCAAGTCGGCAATGAACGGTCTAGTCCTTTTCGGACAAATCAACTTGGCAGGAAGTTTAAAATCAGCAAGAACAGTGAAAATGGAGTCAGCTGTGGAAGCAGAACTACGGACTGCTGAATGAGCGCAGACCTCTCCTGGAAGGCGGCATGGTCGATGGAGTGCTTGGGGCCCCAATGCAATGCAAAGTGTATGCAGCTGGAAGCAATACTGAAAGAAGCTGGAGACCTGTGGTGACCTGCAGAATGGGAACCGGCGTGACCAGGCAAAGCTTCGTAGTGAGGCCTGAGCTGCGAGAAACGCATCAGTGGCCGAAGCGTAGCCACAGAGAGTTGTTGTGGAGACAGAGCGAGGTGATGCACAAGAGAGAGAACTCATGGTGGCCAGAGACCTCGCTGAAACGTCGTAAGCAGCGACCGGTGTGTCAGCCTAGGAAGGGGGACACCGGGGCGGCAGGCGTGTGTTACGCTTGAGGAACTTTAATGAATGCCGAAACGAAGGAAAGAAAACCTTTTTGAATAATGATTTGAATGAAAGCAAGAAACCAAACACTTTTGAATACCGATTTGAAGGAAAGCAAGCACTTCCGAATATCGATCCAAATGAAAAGCAAGTACTGTTGAATACTGAGCTGAATGAAAGCAGTTTAATGGAATATTATGTTCAAAAGGAACTGTCTAACTTGATAGAATAAGCATTGGCAAGAGCCATAAGCATATATCAAAGTGCAACAAGTGAATAGTGGCAAAGCAAGCACTGATAAAGCATCATGAGGATGTGAAATGAGAATAAACCAATCACAACTGTAGAGTTGAAACAGTGGCAACGTGCATATAAGGAAGAAGAGGCAAGGCAGGTGTCTCAGTTGCGTTACCTGTAATGGGTGTACTGTGTGGTCCAACAACTGCGCCTAGGCCGGGGACACCTACCTATGGGAAAGCCACTTAAAATACCCATAAAGAAGCTTGGCCTTGAATATAAAGGAGATTTGGTATGAACCGAAATTAAGGAACTGTACTTTGTGAACTTGGTGACAGATAACCAAACCAAAAGAGATGGAAAGTATTACTAAGAACTGTGTTGTAGAAAAGTTGAAAGGCTTGAAAGCTTGGACAAGGAACTCCTTTTCATTGTGAGTTAATTTGAACTTTAGGAAAGGGAAACCCTTTACAAACCAAGAGCTGGAAGAAGCTCTGAACTTTTATTTGAACACTTCTCATTTTGATGCTGACATCCCTACATATTGTATACAAATAGATCTGAGGGAAAGCATTGGTTTTGGACACAGACTTTTATTTTGAACTTCCTGACACAGGGCAAGTTAGGCCTTTTCCAACCCTTTTTTCTGTTGATAAAAGTTTCTAACCCACACTTTACTTCTGTTGTTTGTGCTACTTCATGATGCCTTCACAACATGCGTTTGCATATGAATATATAATCGAAATACTACTCTCATATGGTTCTTAATTCCACAAACCACCAAGGGAGGTTTTCAAAATGATCTCCGAATTCAGATTTCCTACTGCCCAATCAACTGCTGTAGCCCCATCCCAAGAACTCTGTAACTCACTCGCAGACCACTTTTATAACAAGCTCCTTATACCAGACTCCAAAGTGTAAGCAAAAATCCCCTGCGATTGCTCCACCACATCCCCCCTTCTTTCCCTGTTCCTCATCCCATCCTAGCCTCAGCCACTTGGTCCTCTCCTCCGCACTTCATCCAAAACCAGGAGTTTAGTCTCTCATCACTAAGAGCTCCATGTCAGGCTGACCACCTGCCATGCCCAACGCACTGCTCACTGTTCCTGAATTGGCTTAAGTCACCACAACTCTTATAAACAATGCCTTTACGGCAGTGTTAGTCTCCCCAGATTTCAAATTAGCCTACTGTAAACCTTTACGTAAAGAAACAGGGCTTAATCAGAACAATCCCAATAACTAGTGAGTCATTTCCCACTGCTGTTACTTAGCTAACCTGGCAGATGAAGCAGCTTACAATCCACTTATGAAATTAGTTGAAAACCAAGACATCTTGGACCCTGTACAAGCGGTTTTCAGACCTGGTCATAGTACAGAATCAGTTTTTCTCTCTATCTGGGATGAGATGAAACTTAGCAGATTTAGTAATAAGGACTTGGTCCTCATAATCTGGGTATTATCTGCAGCATTTGATCTGGTTCACATTAACATCATCCTCCAACACCTATTTGACTGTGGGATTAGAGCAAGAACTCTCGGATGGCTAATGCCCTTTCCCACCGACCGATTGCAATGCATCTACATTGCTCTTTGCCCCTCAGAGTAAAACAAATTCCTTTTGGTGTACCCCAAGGTGACTCATTATCACCTCTACTATTCAATCTCTACCTCAGAAGATTCCTGACCTTTCTAAAATCTCTTAATCTCTCCTGCTGAAACTATGCAGACGATACACAACTCATACTCACAATCTAGAGCAATTCTGCTCCTTCTTCGACATTGCAGCCCTATCCAATTCTCAAATAGTCAAAAATCTAGGAATGACCCTGGACGACAACCTCTTGCTGGAACCTCATATCACCACTGCTGCCAGACAAGCTTTCATTCACCTGAAAGCTCTCAGAAAGATTCTCAGATTTCTAGCTTTTCCCACAAAATGCACGTCTATTTTGGCAATAGTAATCACTAGACAACTCAAATACCCTTTACCTAAACCCTTTACCTAAGTGCCCCAGCATACCTTATCGCCAGACTCCAAAGAGTCCAGAATGCAGCTGCGCATACCTTACTCTGCCTGGGATATAGAGATCATATCTCACTGGCACTGCAATGCCTACATTGGCTATAGGTAGGTAGGAGAATTACTTTCAAACCTCTGTGCATACATTTCAAAGCAATTAAAGGAAAACGGCACACATTTATTCAAGTAAAATTCAACAGATACACTCCCAATTTAAACCGTCAATCAGCCATATGCCTGACTTTGGTTGTACCTTCCTATTCTATGAAGAAATTGGGACGATCCTCCTTTTAAAGTTTTGCACTATAACTACGGAATCGTCTCCCTAAAGAGATTAGAACAATAGACCACTATCACCAATTTATAGGAGCCATCAAATTATGGCTGTTGGCCTACTAATAGCTTTTGACTAATTTCCAACCACTCGCCCTACTAGATAGCTGTTGAACGACCCACAGAAGCCGCCCTTTCACACCTTACTTGCAAACGGTTGCAGTAAGTGCAAATAATCCATCACTCTTTCTATACAGCTCAACTCACTATCTTATGTAAGTAAGTAAATAAATTCTTTATTTTGGATTAACAAGAATCAATAAAAGATACAACTTTTTCAACGTCTCAAGCCACTGAGCAGAATCAGAGTAAGTTAAAAAATGTATGTACTGTGAGAAACCCGAAAGTGTCTCATCCACTGGTCCTTGGAGATCTGTCGTTCAGGTAGCCAGGACACGGCCATCACTATTGGATCCAGTTCCTGGGGGTGGACCAGTGGCGAAGGATCACCTGGGCGAGGGGTCTTCAGGGAGTGGAAGTTGGACACTGAGGGTTGAGACACAGTATCCCCTTCCCTGTAACACCTTTTCCCCATCCTACCCAGTATGATATTTAGCTGTACCGCCCACCCCCTTTTCCCACACAAACACTTTCCTACACAGTAATAGACAACAGACTAACACCAGAGCCATTTACCTGACATGTCACAACACTCAGGTCAGGCAGAGTCAAGCAATTAACAATAACCACGCACACCTGACGGCCCTTTACCTTCCCCACAAGGATAAAAGGCGGAGGGTGAAAGCACACTTCGAGCAAGGCTGAACACACGGGGAGACAGCTATACCAAACCGGCCGTACAAAGGGAGGAGAAAAGCGGTGAGACCTGGAAGGATGATGAAGGGCAAATTGCCCTTGCCCTTTTCAACTCAGACCTGCAAAGCCTCCGAAAGGGAAATCATATGACTGGGAGTTACAGCTTGTGTGCAGAGCAGCAGATGTCAATGGTACACGGGACATCCCGCATTGATTACCGCAGGCGGAGAGGCAAGCTGGCTACCGTGGTACTATCGTTGACTCCAGAGAACGAAGAAGCCAATAGGTTCAGCACAGCCTGTCAGTCAGGAGGAAACTGATAGAAAACCGAACTGTGTTGAGCCTAAGGTTGCAAGTAGCAACATTGTTTGAACGCAAGGAATTTACAAGAAGAAGAACTTGTGTGCATGTTTGAACTTTAAAGAAAGCCCAGTTGAGGTCCCAGTGCAGAGGGGTCCAGCACCACATGGGCGCTCATTGGAAAGACTCTGAACAGGACCTGTTTTTGAAACTAGAAGAACCAGAAGGCCCTAGGAAAGGGTGGCGTGAGGCGTCAGAGTGGTCCTACAAAGGAACCTGTCAAATCCCTCGTACAATCGAATGTCTCTGACACGTTACCATAGGAAAGCTAGGGGAAGGGAACCCCGCTCTCCACTACGATTATGAACTGTGGTAATTGGCAAAGTGAACCCGACATAGGGATGCCGAAAGAAAGCTAGGAGAATGAAACCACGCTTTCTGATGAAATTGAGCAATACATGTACTGTATTAGGAATATATGAACTGTGTTGAAGAAAGGCCGTAGTGAACCTGACGGAGGGAGGCCTGTTTCAAGAACCAACGAAGGGTGTAGTGAACCCGACAGAGGGTGGCCCAAGTTGTGAGTAGGATCCGAGCCCGGCAGAGGGAGATCCCAGGGGCAAAGAGCAATCGGCCAAAGAACGTTTGCTTGTTTATTTGTTTTCTGTTTTACAATTATGAGCAATATCTGAAAGGCTGTAGTGAACCTGAGAACCTGATGGAGGGAGGCCCAGTTGGCAAAGTGGAGCCGAGCCTGGCGGAGGGAGGTCCTAGAGGCGAAGAGCATTCGCCCAAGGTGCAAGATCACCAAGAGAACTTTTGTTTGTTTGTCATTGTGAAATTGGAGCAAATAACAATCGCCCAAGGTACAAGGTCACTGAAAGAACTTTAGTTTGTTTGCTATTTTGAATCAGAAAACCTTCTAAGGCAAGAGACTTTTGCAGGAAAGAGACTTAGCCTCTGAAGGGGTTTTGATATTGTTGAACTGAGCTGTGAACCTCATGCTGTGGAGGCCCAGGAGTGTGCTCTGCTCGGACATCCCGCCTTGTCCTGTGCTTCAAACATGGGGACGGGAGACCCAGCCATACCATCTTAACTTATAATTTTGTGAACACTTCTTTCTTTTCTGGTGAAAATTATCCCACACTATTTTGTAATTTCGTAATAAGGATTTGGCGATAGTTTTTTTTTACTATTAGCACGTTTTATTTGACAAGACGCCGCCAGGACTACCTTATTATTGTAGCTTGCTCCCATCTTAGATTTAGGTTTAGATTATGTGTTTATCTCTCCCATTATAAAGTTCAATAAACACCCTTGAACTGTGATCCCTTGTGTCTGTCTTTACTGTTGCCACCATGAGTTCCTTACATATGGTGTCAGTAGTAGGATATGATTCAACTGATAAAACCCATGTTAGCAATTGTGGTACCACCAGAATGGGAAAATAAAATAGTTGATCTTCTTGATTCTGACTGCGTATCCACGTTAAAAGAGATATTGTTCTCTCAATTGCATGTTCCACATGGTCAACAGGATCTGTTCTTTAAAACACATGTACTGCTAGACACCCTTCCTCTCTCTGTTCACCACTTACAACCTTGGGATAGGATAATCCTAAAAGTTTAGACTGTCTTTTTCTTCATCAGACCTAGTTCTCTGAATCCCCCTCCGTCCGAACTTTTTTTTGTTGGTACTCAGTCATTAGAAGATGCAGGACCATCAGGATTGGGGATTAATTTACTGCACCCCATTACTTTGACTGACTCAGAGTCAGAAGGGTCGGACGATTTCGAGACCTTGCCCGATGCAGCCGAAAGTTGCTTCCTTTCGTATTCAGAACCATCTACAGAAGGGACCCTTACACTCCCAGAAGAAATAGCCGATCTGACCAATGCCATCGCCCAAATAGCAGCCCATCAAATACAGGCCGAGGCCAGACTCCAAGAAAACTTAACCAAACTGGTTGAACTACAGGCAAGACCCTTACTACCACAGAGGGCGCTTCAACCATATCTTGAAGGTGAAGTTTTAGGAAATTATTTCTTAAACTTCAAAAGCCTAGCTGGCCAACTAAGGTGGAAAGACAATCTTAAAAGCTGCTATTTAACCCCTAAACTGAAAAGTGAGTTACAAACCTCCTATCAGCTACTTGATCTTACACAGGGAGCCACCTTTCGATCAATCAAAGAAGGGCTATTAAAAAGAGTGGGGAAAACCTGCAATTTTTATCAGCAGAAACTAAGGGCCATCAGACTAAAACCATGAGAAACCCTCTTAGAAATGGGTGAACCTGTCAAAAACACTGTGGCCCTGTGGATTAGTGACACATCCTTAGAAGAATTGATGGAGATAATTACCCTGGAACAATTCACTTATTCCTTACCCCTTTTTGCAGAAAGCTGTTCTACAGTTAAATCGACCTACCATAGCCATAGCCATTGAAACTGCACAGAACCATTCAGATGCAGCTAAACACTTTCACTCAACCCATCGTTGGGAGGAATGGAAAGATCATAAACCCATCCACCGATCCCAACTTAGGGAGTAGATAAACCAGGCTTCACACGATAGATAGTGGAAGTTAGGAAGACTGACCCAAAGGCCAAAGAGGAAAGTAAAAGGGAGGACATATAAGAAAGCAGACCCATCTCCTCCAGTCTGTTTCTCATGCAAAGAAACAGGACACTTAGCTAGGTACTGTCCAAAGAACATAAGAGAGGAACCTATGGGTTGTTTAGGTTGTTTAAATGGCAAAGAGTGGGAAGAACCTGAGGAAGAGCTAGAGACATTTAGCATCTGGTTATGTCAGACTCCTACCGAGTTTACCTACGAAAGGGTCTGGGTAAACAGGAGGCAAGTACAGGCCTTGATTGTCTCAGGTAGCAAGCAAACTGCTATTGCGGGCCGATTTGATTTCTGCAAAAGATCTAACCAACGCAGCCCTAGTCAGAGTTACATGTGTACATGGAGACAATGAAGTGTATCCTAAAATACCTGTACACATTGAAATCCGGGGAAAATCCTGTGTGCAGTGCCGTCAGCCATAATTCCGGGACTCCCAGAGGAAGTTATCCCCTCATTCCCTACTCTTTTACAAGAGACTCCACCTCCATAGATTTTCTACCTCAGAGTTCTTGGCAGGCAAACTACTACTCCTGAAACTCTCCAATAGGGGACTGGGAAACTTCTGAACCTGTGAAACCTAAAATAGACTTTAAACTCCAATTCAGAGGGTATTGTAGCAAGATTAATAACACCACTACACCTCTACCTACACCGGCCAAAACCAATCGGTGCAATATTCGAGAGTTCCTGAACATCGCTCATCCATGTTCTCTTCCCGGTCAAAGAACAGGCATATCCACCTCGCATAGGGGAAGGGTATGTGAGAAACCCAAAGGTGTCTCACCCGCTGGTCCCCGGAGATCTGTCGTCCAGGTGGCCAGGACACGGCCATTGCTATTGGATCCAGTTCCTGGGGGTGGACCAGTGGGGAAGGATCACCTGGGTGAAGGCTCTTCGGGGAGTGGAATTGGGACACTGAGGTTTGAGGCACAGTATTGCTATAAATATTGCTATAATTGCCCTTTCTCACATACAAAAAATTTAAACAAACTCTACCAGTTCTTTCATTGCTTTTAGACACATGTACTCAGTTTTAGGCCCCTTTTACGCATTCGCCAGATTATTCTTACATATAGCTACAAATTCCAGACTACAGCGGGCGAAGATAAGTTCAACAGATAGTAAAGTGCTGGCCTATACTGAGAAAAGCCTCCTCCTATGAACAATGGTAACAATAATTTTTTTCCTCTGATCATGATAAGCTGGGCAGAAAAATAGGAAATCAGATAAGTCCTCTAGCCCAGCATCACACATAGGACATTTGGCTTCAAGTTCCCAGCCTGATCTCTGACTCCGGAGCTCGCACAACTCCAGGCATCCAAAATGTTCTCTTGTAATTGGTGCTCTTTGATATTTACAATTCGTCCAGATGAGATATTCCTTTGTATTATATGACAATATTCTCATCATTTCTCTATTTGTCGGTTCCATTAGTTCTTCTGTCTCTCTTGTGTCATCTGCCCACTCTATTAATTAGACTCTTTATCAAGAGGCAACACCTGCTTTTTTCTAGTGTTTGTACAGGTTCATTAAATATGTTACTAGGGCCCACTTTCCCCAACATATTCTTTACATTTTCTATACAACCAATATTAATGGCACCGTTTTTGCCCATTAGGTGCTTCAACAGGTTCTGTGTGAGCCCCGCCTTTTGATTGGACCATATGCGTATCCATAGTCTACAGTGCTCCAACACAGTTAGTGCTCTAAAAAAGCCCAGCCAATTTCTTTGTGAGAAGCAACATTTGGTGCTAATATAGGTAGGCCCAAAAATGATTTCACAAACCTATTCTCCTCTCTTTGCAACATGCCCAAGTCTCCATACCCCCAAATTGCAGCACCATATTTAATTGGCCCTATGATATGCGAATTGTACACTTTTTCCACAATACGAAGTGGTTGTTGCTTATACTGCTTCATAAATCCATGAATGCCACCAACCAGTTGTTTCATCACGGGGACCTGTTTTTGTACATGGGCCTGCCCGTTGAACTTTTCATTGAAACGCACCCCGGGATAATCAAAATATGGTATGTAAGCAGTTCTATATTTCTAAATCAAAAGTTGGTTGTTTTCTTGAATACCTCTTACTCTGTATATTTAACTTCATTTGGTCACATGTGTACTCTACAATTTTGATTATCATTAAGCTCTTATTTTGGCTGGTCTCTCGTTGAACAAAGTTAATTACTTTGCAGTAATTTACTTTTTTACAATTACTTTGAATTACTTCAAATTATATTCATGTATTTAAGGGTTCAGAAGTAAAAGGGGGGTTAGGGGGGGTAGGGGGTTTGTGGGTTGGGGTAGGGGTGGTAGTGAAGGGGGAAAGATAGCATGGGGGACCTCCCTCCATAAACAAAATAGAAATAAATGTGCAGTAATTGCAAAGAAATAAAATGAACATAAAGTAATTTACTTTCTTGTAATAACATAGAACCATTTTGGACGTACTCCCGTCTCATTCCATACTCGAATATATAACTCTCCATCTCACCCCAACTATATGTTAGACAGCATACTTGCCTTTTTCAAATACAAGTTTTACGCTTGACCCTAACTTGCACACTCTGCATTCTTGCTTCATACAACTTCTACACAAATATTAACAGCCATATGAGAGCCGACAACCTCTAGCACCAACTCTGAAGTATAATTCAATAAAACAAAGAACCCAACCCCCTGAAGTAACATTCTGCTGAAGAATAGACATTTTCTTTCTCAGACCTTATGCCTTTGAGTTTGGCTCAGGCTCAGAATCCCTTTTTGTCTCCCTTTCCCATTGTACTCAGCTGCATACCATCTATTCATAGCCAACTCTTGTGCTCTGACACACTTCTTTCAACTGGACTTGCTTCATACAGCTTACAAGAACTCTTATCAGAGCAGAGTTTTGACATTATCAACAAAACCATCTGGAACTCCTGAGCACATTCCAAGGCCATCAGGCCTTCCATAATGTTAGGGAGAATTAGCAGTTTCTGTGCTAATTTCCTTTAACCTTAGAGACTCTCAGCTCTTTTGCTAGAATCGGGGATCTTTTTTGATTTGTAACCTCCTGAGTGACTTATACTTGTCCCTCACTCGTGTGTTTTTTCTCTTACTAGGATTGTCTAACTGTTTAATGGAGTCTGGTAAACTCCATAGGCACCTGCTTTTTTCATAGTGACACACAACACCCTCTGTGCAGTGCCACTGAGAAGTCCTTTGGACTTCTCTTAATGTTTAAATAAAATTTCTTCTGTGAAGTACAGTTTCCAAGAATAGTAAAATTGCTTTCATCTTACTTACCTTTTCCTTTTGTCGGTCCAGCACACACCACCCTATGTGGAGTGGGGTGGTTACAGAGTAACTCCTTATCCCACTTCTCATGTGACGTTTTGTTACACTAACTAACTTGAATGGCTGGTGGTAGTGGTTACTTTTTACTACCTATTGCGCAAGGTACTTGCAGGCTGATTTCTCAGCTGCAGTGCAGCACCCATGGTTGCCAATTTTTACAAAATGTCCCTTGTCTTCTTTTCTTGCAATTTATTGTTTGTTCATTCCTTCTGGGTTTTTACTCTGTTGTTTGAACTAGGTTTGAGTCCTTTGTGTGTTTTGCCTTTGGCGGGCTTCAGCCCTGAAGCCTGCCCAGGCTCCAGTGTGACCGGGAAGGCAGGAAGTGAGGGAGGACCCCGAAGCTTTACTGACCTTTGTTTGTAGGCATGCTTGGCCAAAACCATTTCCAACTGGGCAGGTAGCTGTGCTAGAGGATGACCACCCCTCGCCCCCCGTTTGATTAGCATCTGTAGGGCTGTGAATGAATGGGATTTCCCATAAAAGGTGAGGCTTTTAAGACTACAGCCAGAGTCGACCACTGGAACATCATATCTGATGAAGAGGATGAGCAGACATGCCAGCAGCACCTTCCAGGACAGCGGAAGCACCTGTGAAGCCTTTTGCCTCGTGGGACCAACTAAACACGAGACCTGCTTTATTTTGGCTCATCCCCCGATTTTCCTAGGCTGCAGAATCCCAATGCTGGGAACCCCTGACCATGATCAAGTGCATCATCTTGCAGAGATCGAATCTGGACCAAATTTCGTGGGCACCTTTAAGGACCTCCAAAAGCAGGAAATCTTTGTCCAGAGTCCCCTCACCAGAGTCCAGGTCCAAGGGACGGAGGAAACTCCAACTGAAGCTATTAGTTTCACTTTGATGCTGGGAAAAAGGCGCCAAAACCACAAAGAGCCGCTGAATCATGTGGAATCCATTGCTGCCGAGTCCCTCTCCAGAGTGCTGCTGCAGAAGCCCACCAAACATACTCCTTTTGTCACCATGAGCAAAGACCAGGAACAACGGTCTGCATCACTGCATCAGAAAGGCCTCTAGCTGGAACCTCTTCTTCAATTCTAAGGTACTGTGGAGCTTGGGGTGTAACTAACATTTGCCATTTTTAGTGCTCCCTGGCTTGGCAATTACTTTTTTGACCCCCTTGGAGTTGACCTCAAGTCACCTGTGCAGGCCTTCCAGCTTGTGCTCCATCAATTGAGCTCCCCTTGAGCACCCGTGATTTTTCAAAGAACTCCTGACTGTTTGATAAAAATGTTCTAAGAAAAGCTGCATCAGAACTGGAACTGTCCCATTGACTTTGGCTCTCCTGGTTTCCTAAAGGCTACCTTTCTGAACCATGTTGGTTTTGGAAGTGCTTGTCCCCTTACAGGTTTTAATTGTTGGCACTATTATTGCTGGGATAAAAGACTGACTACATCCCTCTGGGAGAAATTAACTCTTGAACCAGTTGAAAGTGTGTTCTACTTTAACTCTAACCATTTTCCCTCCTCAACCCAATTTTGTAATGGTGAACAAAAATAAGTGCTAATACTGACCTTCATTTATGTCACTCCGTGTCCTAGAACATGTTTAGCATAGATAATAATTACTCAACTACATTATTGGTTCTTGTTTAAATGAATTAAAAATGCTGAATTTGCCTTGTGTATATATGAATAAATAATGTAATATAACTGTAAGTGTGTAAGTGTTTGCTTGGTGCCTTGTGTATACTGATTTCATTGTGGAACTGTACAGCTCACATTACCCCTCCTAAGATCAGCCTGGCTGCTCAGTCGTTCTAGCAACTTGTGTAGTACAGGCCGATATTAAGAGTTTCAGTCTTCCTAATACCAAGAGATAAGTGTTGTGAAGTCCCACACCAGTTTGCCTTTACAAAATCTTACATGACACATAGCCAGTATTAATAAATCTCCTCAACATATTTAAGATCTTTGTGAACAATGTAAAGAGGAGGTAGCCTTTAAGGACTTCTCTTTCTTCCTCCTGGTTTTTATCTTGTATTTCCCGACGAAAAGCTGCATATCCTGTACAAACATTCCTGCTCACACTGAAATCCAACTGTTGTCATTTTACCCTATCGTTTGTTGACCTGGTTTGTCATATTTCGTTCACCCATAATCCCCAACTCACTCTTTCCCTCTCTCATTTTCCCATTTCATCTCCTTCCTCAGACCACTGTTTGGTTTAACACCCTGTGGCAGGTCACAATTCGCTCAACCACGGACAAGGACTTGGTGCTGCATTGGTGAATGATAGCCAAATATCACAACATAACATATAATGTATCTGCAATTTTCCTCAACACTGCCATCTTATTAAAAATCTATTTTTCACATTGAGGTGATTATGGTCTGTTATTTTTTATGTAAGTAATGTTACATAATCTAAATAATATAGCATCCTCCTGCCATAGTTTAGGCTCTGCTGTACCTTATAATACATATTTGGAGTTTATGTGGCTGCCTGAGAACCTTTCCTACATGAAAATAAGGCTGATAACACTCATCAGATACTGTTCGACAGTCATCACTTCATCAATCTTTTAAAGTGACAGATCTTCTTAAGATGAGCTGAAGGGTAGATTTTGTTTTTCACACACTGCCCGATTAAATCTCTGATTGTAAATAAAGTCTCTTTTTGAAAGTGTTAGGTATATGTTTGCCAAGTGGAGAGACATTAACATTGGCAGGCTCTACATTGGGGTATATGATTTATTATCAGTAGAGTACTTGTCATGTAGATTTGCAATATTGACAGACATGCAATGGACCCTTTGCCAAATAAAATACCCGTCATCTCAGTAAGCGGTCTGCCACATTTTATGTTTTAGAAGAAATGTCCCCATCACCAAGAGGCCTTATGGCAAACTAACTGGGCCTCATTATAAGTTTGCCGGTCCGGGAACTACGGTAACCGGTAAGCTTGCTGATACCGTAGTTCCCGGACCGGCTAACTACAAGTTGTGCTCGCGGGTGCCTTTCTGCCCGTCAGGTCAAACCTGGCAGGCAGAAAGGCACCCGCGAGCACAGCATGTCAGATGCACCGGCACCGTTATAAACCGTGCCGGTGCATCCAACCTCCCCATTCCCATTCATGGTGAATGGGGAGGTCGGATGTTACTGGTTAACTGTTAGGATCAAAGTTAACTTGTAATTGGCCTACAATTAAAACAAATAATGATAATTTGAACATTATATTACACGGCCCGCGGTAGCAGTCGTGTGGTTATGGTTAAGTTGCTCAACTCATAGGAAGAGCACTTTTTTGGGCAGCTTATTATTTCTCTCCCCGTGGACGAATCCTAACCAAACTTTGCAGAAAAAGTATATGGGCCGCTCTGAATTATTGTGGGAGGTTTGGTGAGGTTTCGTCCAGGGGGGGCCAACGTTATAGGGGGGTCCCAATTTTTTTTTCCATAGACTGAATGGACAAAAAAGTGCGTACAGGTCAAACTGTTGGATGTATTTTCATGAAATTTGCAGCAGGAGCGGCGGCTTGGTCCCAAAAGCGTGATTTTGTACATTTGTGATAATCAGTCATGTACTTTTTTAAAAATTAGATGAAATGTACCTCTAAATAAATTTGTGATATCTGGCTCCGCTCCATGGTCCCATTTCCCTGTTCACTCCACGGTCAGAAGTCTGATTGGGCTGGAGTGTGGCGTGATGTCGGTGAACATTGGACGCGCCCGGTGGTTGGCTGGATGGAAGCGTGATGTGCATCATAATTTTCGGTAATGCCGCCATGTTGTATCCGAGGACAGTGCAGTGCCGAAAGGGGCATCCATACATGCTTTGCAGCATCTGGTGGTGGGAAGAGGGGATGGAAATGGTGGGGGGGAGTGAGAAGTGAATCATCTGATATATTTCATTAGGTGGAAGGAGACGGTGGTGTGGCAGCGGTATCAGTGCGTATTGCGGCAATTCACGGGTACGTCCTTAGGCTAGTACCTTGTGTGGTGAATGCAGGTAGCCTTTGTTATCGCTGCATAGGTCCTGAGGCGATTTCTTTCTGTTGTTACTACTGACAAGGTCCATTGGAGATGGCGAGTGCATAGCACATGACATGAGCCTTTTTACATAGGGTGTAGTATGCTTTGTTGTGTGTGGTGGGCTCCTAGTGCCTTGGATGCATAGCGGCAGCAGGCCTTGCACCAAAATGTATGTCCATTGGTAGCAAGTAGGTTTGACATTGTTGCCTTGGGTGTGTGGTTTGGCAGCATTGTACACATTGTTGGTTGGTACTGGCAGGCTCAATTGCAGATGGTGAGTGCATAGCACATGACATGAGCATTTTTACATAGGGTGTAGTATGCTTTGCTGTGTGTGGTAAGCTCCTAGTGCCTTGGATGCATGACGGCAGGCCTGAAAAGTATGCCCATTGGTTGCAAATATGTTTCAGATTGTTGCCTTGGGTGTGTGGTTTGTCAGCATTGTACACGTTGTTGGTTGCATGGGTGTGGTGATTGTTACCACGATCTCCAGTTTTGGGTACATGGCTGGAGATGGTGGAGTGAACAGTCCTGCAGTCTGTCCACTGGGTGAAGTGTTGAAATACTGTGTCTATACAAGTGTATATGGTTCCAGTGGATGGTGCATGTGGTTGGGTTGTCGCCATTGTGCAGATTACTCAGTGATGAACTGTATTGTGCTGTAGTGGTTCTTTGTAGTCAATAGAGTGTTGGGGCCAGGGGCAATGTTGTGAAGATTTTGTGGTTTGGTTGGAAGTAGTAAAATGCTATGTGTATGCAAGTTGTTAGGGGTGCCAGAGGCTGTGTTATGTTTGTGGGTTCTGGTACCTGGTTACATGTTTGCATGCATAGCTGCATTATGTTGTGCGTGTTGGGTAGGACTGCTGGTGTCTGTGTTATGTTTTTGGGTTGTGGTTCCTGGTCACATGCTGGCATGCATAGCTGCATTTTGCTGCGGCAGGTATGGCCAAGGCCAAGGCCTTTGGCCATGCACCCAAGACCCTAGGCCTTGGCCACACCCACCGCAAGGTGAGGCAGCCATGCATGGCACCCGTCTGATACTGCTATATGGATTTTCTTTTCGAATTGCCTATAAGGTCTACATTTGGCGCAATTCATGCGTTCCACTGAAGCCTATTTTATAATGAGCTGTACCCCTGTTGATAGAGACTTATGGCAGGGTTGCATTTCTTGCCACCATGCAGCTACAAAAACAAAGTCAGGCAGCAACGTGTTACCATGTCATTGTGCATTTCCACTGCAAAGTACTCCAGTTAGGTACACCTTCCTTGTGTACTAGTTGCAAGTAGGTTTCACATTGTTGTCTCGTATGTGTGGTGTGTCACCATTGTACATATTGTTGGTTGAATGGATGTGGTGATTTTTGTTCCATCCTACAGTTTTGCATCCATGGCTGGAAAAGATGGAGTCCACAGTGCTGCAGTGTGTCCACTGGGTGATGTGTTGGAATATTGTGTTTATAAAAGTGCACAGGGTTCCAGTGCATGTTTTATGTGGTTGAGTTGTGGCTATTGCGCAGATTACAGAGTACTGCACGGTACTATGTTGTATTGGCTGTGTGTACTTAATAGACTGCTGCACGCAGGGACAATGGTCTGAAGATTTTGTGGTTTGGTTGTCAGTACAAAAATACTATGTCATTGGAAGTGGGTAGAGGTGCAGGAGGCTGTGTTATGTTTGTGGATTTTCCTACCTACCTACATGTTTGTATGCATACTGTATTATGGTGCAGGGTTTGGGTAGGAGTGCTGGTGGCTGCATTACGTTTGTGGGTTCTGGTACCTGGCCACATGTTTGCATGCATGGCTGCATAACGTTGCAGTGGGTGTACCCAAGGCCTAGGCTCTTGGGTGCATGGACAAAGGCCGTAGGCCATACACCGAAGACGGTAGGCCTTGGCCACACCCACCACAATTTTATGGAGCTATGCATGCCAAAGATGTGATACTGGTATATGGATTTTGTTTTTGAATTGTATAGAGCCTGTACATTTGGCACAATTCATGCATAGCACTGAAGCCTATTTTACACTGAGCTTTTCCCCTGTTGATAGAGAGGTATGACAGGTTTCCATGTCCGGCTACCATGCAGGTATGAAGACAAAATTAAGGTGGCAATGTGTTACTATTTGATCGATTTAAGTGTATTTATCGTCAGATGAATAGTGTCTGCATAGTCTTCAAGAACTGTCAATAGCTTTTGGAGACCTTTAGGTGTTTTCGATAAAAGGAAAAGATTGTTGGCGTAAAATAACCATGCAATGGGTTCTTTGCCCAGCCTTGGAGGATCAGAGACTTTGCCATTGAACTTACTTCTCATGTCAGATATAAGAAAATTGAAAGTGTTGAAACTAGTACGCATCTTTGTTTTAGGCCACGGTAGGTTTTGGTAGGCGCTGATAGTTTGCCTTCTAATGTTAGTCTAATTTAAATTGAGGTGTTGGAATGCAATTGTTGAATTAGGGCTACAATGGAGTCAGGGCACCCTGCTTCAGTAAGTTTGGAGATTAGTAGATGTTCTGAAACTGAATCAAATGTGGTTTTAAAATCTATATAGGCTATGTAAACAGGTTGTTTAGTTTCGATGGATTGCCTCTTGATCGCTGTTAATACTGTCAAGTTAATGGATGTGCCAAGCCCAGCAACAAACCCTGTTTGACAAGGGTCCTGCAAATTACTTGTGGATATCCATTCATTGAGATCCCTGAGTACAAATCTCACGAAAAGTGTGCCTGGCACGTCCAGTAGTGCGATAGGACAATAGTTGGAAGCCAGTTGATGATTGCCCTTTTTGAAAATTGGTATGATGGTACATTTTTGCCATGACACAGGAATTGTCTGCGACCTTACTATTTGCTTGAAAATTATACAGAGAATCCTGGCCCAATGTTCTGGGTGAGCTTTGAGCACCAGATTTGTAAGCCCATCAGGTCCTGGTGCTCTAGCTAAGTTTTGAAATGTAAAATTGAATGTCATCTTGGTCGACGTTCATTGTACTAAGGGAGGAGGAAGAGAAGGAAGCCGAGGATAATTTTGATCGACTGAAGCACATAGAGCTGTAAAATGCTGGGTCCAAGCCTGTTCCGGCACTGCATTTATTTGCAGAGGCGCTTGAGTTGGTGAGTTGCTTGATTAAGCAAGCGTCAGATTTCACTAGATATTTTGGATGTAATAACTTGCAGCATTTCTTCACCATCCTTTTGATAGATTAGGGGTTTGCGTGATGTCATCCAATTTTTATAATGAGTTTTAAGTGTTTTCAATTGGGCAAACCTTGCTTCTGGTGGTAATTTGAGAGCTAATATCCAGGCTCTACAGAGAACAGCTTTTTTCTGTCGTATTTTGCAGTCATATACATGAGCATGCCTAAAAGTTGGTGTGCTTTTTTTTAATGAAGTCACTTTAAAAAGTTGGAGAGCAGTGACATAGCATCCATCTGTTTTAGTTAGCTGGGAAACTGGAGTGGACGTATGGGACATGATGCAGTTTCGAAGATTGGTAAGTTGCTCCGGAGACCACTTAAGGCGGTTTCGTCCTCTATAGTTAAATGAACTCTGTATTTAGATGGTTGGATAGATTGGCTTTGAGTTTGCCAAGTCCATATCAGTGATAGTTGCTCATGGTCGCTAAGGGTTTGACATATGATTTTGAATCGTTTGGCAACACAAAATAAGGATGTGTCTGCATAGATATGATCTATGATTGCCTCTAAATTCTGAGTCCTCCAAGTGCTATTTGGAGGTATATCTCCATCTATAGCTCCATTTAGCATAATTAGATCTCTGCTAGCCATCAACACGTTCCATCGCCATGTGAGAAGAATATCATTTGATGTAACCTTAGACATGCAGTGAACGTTTAAATCACTGATCACAATGGTGGATGTAATTGAAGGGTCTAACATGATTAGATTTAATACGGATTCCATGGCCGTGAAAAAGATATCCGCTGGAAGGGCTGAGTGATTCCAGTACAAATTAACTAGTACTATGATTTAATTGGTGTTGTTATCTTGACCAATTGGATGTAGCTATTTGGTCCTGCCTATGCCTGGCCGGTCGAGTTCTTTACAGCTACCAAAAGTCCAGCCATTGGTCTGCCCTTAGCCTCAGTTATTGCTGGAAGCACTAAAATTGCATGGTCGTCCAACACTGGCAGTTCAACAAGCCAGGTCTCTTGAACAGCAATGATGTCATATAGGTCTAAATCATTTGTTTTGGAGTTCATGAGATGCTTATGCCCTTTTGTATTCCAGCTGAGTAGCCAGTAAGATTGTGATTCAGCTCTCTCCAACTGCTGTTGTACATAGACTGGTCATGATAGAGCAGACTGGAGTCCCTGCTTGATAACATGAATTTCATGATGATAACTTGAGGCTTGTTGAGAGCACACCAAGTAATAGCTGGTAAGTGTGATGTCCTATTTGAGGATTGAGAGTGAGCACTAGCCAAATGTGAGGGAGATTCTATGATGTTATCTGATTTGTGGCCAAGACAGAAACCTAACTCGAAAAGTGAGTGCCAGGCCTGCAAATGGTGTTGAAAACAATACCAGACTTTATCCAAAGTCTCCCTGTAGAAAGGTCAGAGTCATCAGGAGATTCTACTCGAGTGATATCAGAAGTAGAGAGATCCTCTAAAGATGGTACGTCATTAAAGATGTTCAGGACAGGAGTTCTATTTAGGTTGTAGGCGGGATAAGACCTCGATCTACAACCTATTATCAATTTGTGGCAATACATTGGTTGCAGAGTTTTTACCATTTTTGTCTCTGCGGGAGCCAAGATAGATGAGGGTTGTTTCTGCTTTCTACGCTGTTGATCGTTAAGTGAATTCGTGAGCATTGGGCACATTAATCCATCTTTGAATGCCGATGGACCTTTGAGCTTTTTTTCGGTGTTTTCAGTAACATGTAAGTACTGCATGTGAGGGAGAATTCTCCGAAATGTGCTAATTCCCTCTACCCTAGAGACCCCCATCAACTTTGCTGGATTTTTAGGACTTGATTTTCTTAACCTGGAGAGAGTGAGACCCTTTTTCCCACTCTCTCATGTATTTTAATGTGATTTGGTACACTGTGTTTATTTTTGATTGTGGAGTCTGACAAACACCATAGGTATCATCTTTTACATTGTGTCACACAGCACCTTCAGTGTAGTGGCACAGCGAAGTCTTCCAGGTTTCCCCAAGGTTTAAATACCTTCTCTGGGATAAGCTACTGTTTCCCAGAGCAGTAAAGTGAAATTGACTTTACTTACATTTGCAACTTTCTAGACCCAGCACACACTATCTTGCAATAGGGTGCCGGAGAGATTACTTAGTATCCCTTTGTCTAGCTTCTGTAACATTTTTATGTTACCCTTTCCTCACTGAATGGCTGGTGGCAGTGGTTTACTTTTTACTACCATAATGGGATTTTACTGCGGTCTGCGTTCACAGCCACGGTAAAGCACCCAGAGGTGCCATTTTTGTCAAAATGGCCCCGGTCTTCTTTTTTCACCATTTCTTTGTGGAAAGGTCCTTCTTGAGATTTACTCTGCGCGCCAAACCAGGTTTGGTCCCTTTGTTAGTTTGCCTTTGTCGGGATTCACAAGTGAAGCCCACCTCTGGCTCCAGGGTGTCTGGTGGGGGCAGGAAGCAAGGGAGGTGCCCGAAACTCCCTGTGCTTAGTCTCCTAAGAGACAGGAATGCACTCTTAGGTGATTGGCCAGCTGGCTGTCCGGCAAGGACAGCCACCCTGCTGGGTGACTGACAGCTATGCTGGAATGAATTGGAGAAACCTGCATAAAAGGTGAAGCTTTTTGGCATGGAAGGGAGAGTCGACCACTGGACGAAGGAATCCGAAGAATAACTTGAAGAGGACGCCTGCTGCAACTCCTGGACCATTGGTTTGCCCGGTGAAGCCCTGCTGCTGTGCTGAAACTCAAAATTTGTATCGACAGAGAAGCCCCTGCAAGTGCGACATCTCCCTTTGAGTTGGTGTGACCAATCAACTCCAAAGTAAGCCACCTGGACATCCTCTCAAAGCTGGTCGAGTATCCACTGCAGTCGCTGCTGGAACCGGATAGCCAGGGGGAGGAACACCAGTTTGTGTGCATTGCTTTTAATCTAGCCAAGAGCTCCAGGAAGATTGTCCGGACTCCCAGGAAGCAGGACTGACCGAGCCCCCTCAACAGAGTGCGGGACCCCAGATGCCCATCTCGACAGCCACAAACCGTGGTGTTGCTATTTGCGGTAGAAACGAGGAGCTGAAACACTGAACAGCCACTTTGAAGTTTGCCGGTTGCGAGCGATGATCATCCCATTGTGGTGCAGGAGTCCTCAGAGGTCCTCCCTCTTTTCCCCATGGCTGAGGCCCAGGAACAGTGAGATCTGCAGAGCTGCACAGGAACAGAAGTCATCTGCTGCACTTCAAACTAAAGGTACTATAAAGTCTAAGAGAACTTACCTCTTGTTGTGTAGCCACTTGTCCTCATTGGAGACTTGCTTGGTTGCATGTGAGGAGTTGCTTGCAGCTTCTTTACCTCACAAGCCTAATCAGCTTGTGGGCCTACTTTGATTGCTTCTATTCTACCAAGACTTTTTAAACATTGGAAAATACGTTCTACTTACCTACAAGAAGAACTTTAGTTCACCTTGACTTTTGCTATCTTAACATTGGCTGGCCTGGCTCCCTGAATGACTCTTCTCTCTTCTGCTTATGTGTTTTGCCTTGCTTCCAGGAAAGCGTTTACTGACTTTGCATTGGGGGGTTGTTTTGAAAGTACTTACCTACTTAAGAATAACTGTGTGAATACTTGTTTTATTCTGAACTCTCTTCTCTTTAACACTACTCCCAACAATATTCAAATGCAACAGTAATATATTAATGCCAACAGCACCCTATCTATTGAAGTCACCTGAGGTTGTAGGTAGTGCCTTTGTGTCATCCCAAATCGGTATTTGCGGATTTAGATAACTAAGAGTGTGTATTTTGGAGTGTATTTGTGTGTTTCTATATTGCTCCCTTCTGAAGAAGGCTTACTATAACTGAATATATTAATTAATAATTGTTTACTCAAGAAACCTTGGGTGTAAGAGATTATTTGAACACTTGTCATTGTGAATCTCTGTGTAACTCCCCTACCGCTCACATTGACTCCTCTTGAGATAAGCCTGGCTGCTCCACACGTTACCAACCTGTGTACTACAGACCTATACAAAAGGTTGGGTTCCTATTGTCAGGAGGTC
Source organism: Ambystoma mexicanum (assembly GCF_040938575.1). Lineage (NCBI taxonomy): Eukaryota > Metazoa > Chordata > Amphibia > Caudata > Ambystomatidae > Ambystoma > Ambystoma mexicanum. Next base: position 1,153,351,212 of record NC_090929.1, read on the forward strand.
AGAGTTGTTGTAGTGCACCCAAAGGGTGCTGCATACAATCTTACCTAACACTGCGCTACAGACTTGGCTATAGACTTCTCTGCTCCAAGGTAAGATGCTAATTTTCATAGTTCAAACTATTATGTTGATGGGACTTGGAGTTTTGTTTCGAACAGTTATTCACGGGCTCTTTATGAGTCTGAAAGGCAATTGCTTCCAGTCAATCATCAATCGGATCTTGATGGGAACTGGTTTCAACTATCTGTGTTGGTGGACTTCCTTGGATCTACTGTTTCAAGCTAAGTTCGCATATTTGTGTGTGGCTGCACTAGCATTATGTAGTTGTTTCTTAGGTAGGGAGAGAGTTTCCAAAAAGTGTTTTGAACTCGACTGATTTTGCACAGCGGCTGATTTTATGTTTTTACTCTTTTTGATTTGATGGACACAATTTGGGGTTCCTTTCTTATTTGACTTTGCAAAGATAGTAAAATTACATTTTTGTGATGGGCTTGAAGGTGCAGCAATTAAGCAGATGGAAGCTTCTGCATTTAGCTGATCCGTATTATGAATTGATTGTTGAAGGTGCAGCAATTAAGCAGATGGAAGCTTCTGCATTTATCTGATCCGTATTATGAATTGATTGTTTTGCCATCAATAATGCTGAGGTCTCAGGACTTGAAAATTCAGCTGAATTTGATTGACCAAAACTTCTTGAATTCAACAAGGCTTTATCAGTTAGGAGTGCTACACCTTTTAAATTTGCGATGATGTGCTCTAAGTTACTCAACAAATTTGTAGGGGTCTGGGAGGATGTTAAGTGAACAACATTGGATTGAACAGTAGAACTGGGGCAAACCACAAATACGGCAGACGCTTGTGAATTTTGGTGCAATAAATTCTTTACATTAATGGTGTGAGCATTTAGCTGGGTATTTATTGTTTCACATAAGCTTGTTATTTCAGTGTGCGTAGGTGGCGATTGGTGGAGTTATCAGCAATTAAAAGTTTCTGAAGTAAATTGGTTTGAATATCTATTTTGGCACTTTACAAATCGCAGCGTTTCGCCAGCGACAGCAAGGTGGTGTTCATCGCTGTCGATGTTAGTTCCAATAAGGGAGGCACTGGAGAGGCTATGTTCAGGGACTGGTTCGTGGGGCATCTCTCTGGTTGCTTTCTAGGGGTCGGCTGTGCAAAAGAAATAGAGAGAGCCGACGAGTTGTTGCTGGAAGGATCGAACATGATAGCAGACTGAGATAGAATTGTGTGGACAATTGGACTTCAACTAGCACTTTTGAGGGAGAAATGTGGAATCGGCAGGAGAGAGACACTCTCAATTCCAGGGCCCACTTGATTCCATGGAGTATCAATTTCCACACTTCCATGTAGAGTACAAGCACCCTCTTGCGGATCGTGTATCTGGGCTAATGTTTGAGGTCCATTATGCAGTGGGATTTTCTCGGTGCTAATGTGGGATATTCCTCCTGACGGTTCTGGCATGAGAATTACCTTGTGGTTCAAAATGCCTGGCTCTGCCCACCTTACCGAGCATCCTTTGTTACCGGCAGGCCACGAGCATTTGCGTGCCCGCGTTTGAGCAAAGTGCTTTGAAAAGTGCTGTTGTGGCTGTGTTGTGGCTCTGGGACTATCTTCCTCCTGACTGTGCTGGCACGAACATTACCTTGGTATGGACTATTGACTGGACTCTCAAATCATCTCACCTTCAGCCAGATAGGAAATATGCTATAACTATACCACCAACCTAATTTTATTTTGTTTGTTTTTATTTCAGTGGTTCAAATTGCCTCGCTTCCGCCCACTTTATTCAGCATCCTTTATTACCACGGCCACAACAAAGCCACGTCAGCACTTGTCAAAGCACTTTGCTCAAAAGCGTGCGTGCAAATGTGCGCGGCCTGCAGGTAATAAAGGATGCTGGGCAAAGTGTGCAGGGCCAGGCACCACTACAGCGTTCCATTCAAGCACTCACAACGTACCAACTAGCACAAACCAACCTTTATCTTTTTGCCAGCATAGGGGGGGGGGGGGGTTAATGGTAGGGCCCTTGATAATATTGTGGCAATGTTGACACGCAAAACAGAGAAAAGTGGCAAGATCCGTAAATCTGGACCATGTAGTGGCTTCACATTCTGCATGTACAAGAGATTTACGTAAAGAGTGTTTATTCTTGTAAGGAACAATAGGTTTATTTTCAAAAAGGTTTAGCAGTGAATTCATTATGTTGCAAAATATCCCAATGTGTGGAAATTATTCATTTAACTCTATTTCTTTTATGGGAATATGTGTATGTTTAGACTAAATTGGTAGATTTGCGTGTTTTGTCCTGTAATAATGTGTCTCGTGTCAGTGATGAGGCTTTAATCCTGGCAATGGACTTCTTAATCATACTGTCTAGCCTTGAAACGTTCAAGCATCAAAGTGCATTGTTGCTCATATTCGACAGGGTCAGAGATAATCCGACAGTGTCTTATTAATTGACTGAAGGGTAAACCTTGCATAGTACTGGTGGGATGAAAGCTTTTTGCATGTAAGAGGCTATTTCTATCAGCCAGTTTAGTTTATAATGATGTTATGAATTTCATTTTGGTAAACCGTAACTGGGTGTCCAAAAAGTGAATTGCTGACTGGTCTGTACACAAAGTGAATTTAATACAGTCATGCAAAGTGTTCCAATCGTCCAAGGATAAGATTAATTCAGTTTCAGAGCCCTGCCAAATCCCATAGATATCGTCCATGTAACGTTTATAGAAAATAACATGTGTCTGTGCCATTTCTGACATTAGTAGTAGGTCCTTTTCAAAGTGGTACATAATACATTGGCACAGCAAGGAGCCATACTCGCTCCTATAGATGTTCCAGTGGTTTGAAGAAAAAACCCATTCGTAAATCGAAAGAAATTGTTATTAATTACTAGCGTGAGTAGTGTTAGAAGGTTTTGTCGTTGCCTATGTTGTCCTGCTGCAGTAGAAACCATTCCATAGCATTTATCCCTTCTTCATCGAGGACCGAGGTATAAAGACTAGTTATGTCACTGGCAAACAGCCAAATATTTGTTGGAGATAGTTGTAGGGAGTTCAATTGTCTCAGGAAATCCCCTGTGTCTTTCAGGAAAGTTGGAGGCTACTCCTACACCCAGTGACAGATCGTCCAAATAGGTGAGGGGTCGCAGACCGGCCAGTAGCCACATCCATCATGGAGGAGTTGTTGAGCCAACCCAGTGTAGTGCTCCTAGGATGGCTTAAATTGTCAAAAGGAAACACGGTTTTCCTTTGTCAGTTCCTGCTCCCCAGAGCACACATCCAATGGTAATGGTTCAAACAAGGCCATGTGCATTTTGCTTCCCCAGCCTTGCATGGCCCATTGGGGATGCAGAGTGGGGAATGTCTCTGAATGTGCATAGTGGGGGCTCCCACTCCTCCTAGCACAATCAAACAGCCTGGGGTGGTGAATCATGTGCATGGGTGCAGAAACCAGGAAGCACTATTTTGCTTACTGTTTCCTGTTTGTGTGGTACAGGAGCCGGAGAGCGCGCGTGTGTGTGTGTGTGTTGTGTGTGTGTGTGTGTGTGTGTGTGTGTCTGTGTGTGCGTGTGTGTGTGTGTGTGTGCGTGTGTGTGTTGTGTGTGTGTGTGTGTGTGTGCGTGTGTGAGAGAATGAGTGGGCATATGATGCATGGTTGGGTGCTGGATGCGCATATGAATGACGAATGTATGTTGTAAGGGTGCGCAAGTGAATGCTGTGTGAATGAGCCAGTGAATGTTGAGTGAATGTGTATGGTGTGCGCTTGTGTGTTTGTGCTGGGCTGGGCTGCTGATTTTGTCTGGGAGTGGGTTGGGATGGGAATGCAGCCACATCATGGAATTTAAAATGGAAATCTGATAAAGCCTGTGTAAAGACCATAGAGCATTTCCACCTTCAAAATGTTCCATGGTCTTTACTTAGGGTTTATGTTGCTCAGAGTGTCAAGGGCATTAACTGTTGTGCTCCTCGAATTTCAATTATTCTTACTAAAATTGTATTTGACTTTGTTGATGCCCATCCTCTCACTTTCAGTCTTATAAAGCAAGCGTGATAAGTGTTATTAATTGGCTAGACAGTCGTTTTGGTAAAACCAGTCCAGCCATTTCTTGTATGGCATGTTTTATTTGACATGCTTGATAAAGCAAGCATTATACGTCTTATTACATGGCTAGACTGGCATTTTGGTGCAGCCAGTCTAGCTTTTTGTTACTGGGACATGTTATTTTACTGGCCATCTATGATAAAGCAAGCATGATGTTTTATTATGTGGCTAGACTTGCATGTTGTTGCAGCAAGACTAGCTATTACTTTGGCATGTTATTGTTTTACTGGGCTTCTATGATAAAAGCACTCATGTTGTGTTTTTTATTACATGGCTAAACAGGCATTTTGGTGGAGCCGGTTTGGACATGTTTTCATATTGTGGCATGACAAGAATTGAGAAGTGTTCCTATAGTATCGTTACTGGAATGATGCACAAAGCAATGTATTAAAGCGATGTTTTATAGCGTCCCTCACGAGTCTGTCCTACTGAGATCTTCCTTTGTGGACTAATGACCATTCTGAAGGTTAGTAGAGGCTAGCGCACACTATTTTTACTTATGATTACTTGAAACTAGGGAGTTTGAAGACTAATTTAGAATTTTTGTTACATTTCTTACAGAACACTTAACCCAATACATAAACCTGAAGAAAGGCGAGAAGCGCCCGAAACGCGTAGTTAAGGATAGGCTACTATACCAACCACCTGCCACGTCTGAATTGTGACAGCCTCCTATCAAGTTATTGGGACATGTGTCTTATTTATATATATAAAAAAAACTGTAATACCACGGTTTATGAAAGAAGAATTTTTTTGTTACTAATTCATGAATACCCGAATTGAGAGGCTCCAAAAGGAAATTGTGTGATTTCATTATAGCTTTATGAAGAATTTTTGTTACTTGTTGATCAAGAATTTGCTTTCCAACTTATTAGAAAAATACATTGATGCAAAATGATTAAATGATTTGGACTATTTTTCTTACTTACCTGAATTCTAAGGTTTCAATGAATCTAACTTAAAAGGTCTGCAAAAAATCAGATATATCTATATATATACTGTTTTGCCTATTGATGTGCCCCAGTTTGTTCCCCGTTTACTCCATACAGTGAACCTATTTGTTGCATTTCTGGATTAGATTGGGTGAAAGGCTAATTGGGTGCTGTTCTTTTATTCGATTTGCAAACCTGGTTTGAATAAAACTTCTTGCGCTGTTCATTCTCTAATCAACTATTGAGTCTCCTATTTGATTTGCATTGATAGATGTTGACTGCGACACAGATTCTGTCATGCAACGCTGAAGGCCTCTGGCTCCCGAGAACCTCAGTCCGGACACCCCCACGAGCGTTCAACACGATAAGCTAGGAGACATACTTCCAAATCTCCACTGGGGTATTTCCAGAGGAGGATATCGGGACTTGTCAGAGTGCATGCAGGTCTGCACAGGGGACTAATTGTCCTGATTGGGACGACGAAATGGACAACATTGGAAGGGACATTTTTAAGGGGTAAGCAGAAATGGAATGGAAATTGTGGGCCAATTAGTATTGTTGGTTGGTTTTGGTTTTGTTATTGTTGTGATTCTGATGATTTTGTCTTTTGTCTATCCAAAATTGTTGAGGTTAGGGGCTGGGTTGATGTGATAATTTGGAAAGATATGCAGGGTAATTCATGGAATTAATGTGCGCTGAAAAGCGTGAAAATCGCAGCGCACACGTGCGAAACCTGCACACGCAGCCGTTTGTCGATTCATGGAAGACGCTGCGCGTGGCTTACCTGAGATCTGCGCTGAATCCGCGTGTGGCGCACACGTCATTGCGACAACCCAAAGGCTGTGCGCGAGACGGCCAGTGAAGGGGCGCACAGGGCAGTGCACACACCTAAAAAGGGGGTGGAACACGCGGAATGAGGAACATGTGAAAATGTGGGCATACGGGGGAAGTACCGCTGCTAAATCCTCGCAACGCCCACACGTGCGCTAACAACACATATTCGTGGAATCGAACAGGGGAAACTTGCGCGTCACAAAAGACGCGCTAATCCGGAAACACGTATGCCAGGCGTAAGCAGGCGGAAGTGGCCCCGCGCAGCATAAAAGTGCGCGCAAACAACAAACAAGCTCATACGCTACGATGAATATACCGTTCCTCACAGCAGTGGTCGTGGGACACAGCAGGAGGAGGAGGATAGCCAGGCCCCGAATTTTTTTACCCAGGACCGGCCTTTTTGGGATGCCTGATGACCAGGTCTATGGCAGGTACAGGTTTCCACCCCATATCATCCTAGAACTGGTTGCTGATTGGGAGGATGACCTCACATCACCCACCCTGTGCTCCCAAGCACTGAGATCCTTGGAAAAGGTTACTCAATGTACTGCATTTCTTGGCTACTCGGTCATTTCAGCAGACAAGGGCAATAGTTGGGGGCGTCTCACAGACCACGCAGTCATGCTGCCTACACCAGGTGTTGGCGATCATGAGTGCACGCCCCTCAGTCCACAGGCACATATACATGCCCAGAACACCCGCAGAAAGGCAGGCCGTGGTCCAGGACTTTTACTGAGTGGCACACTTCCCCAAAGTGCTAGGTGCCATTGGTTGCACCCATGTGGCTCTACGTTTTCCTAGAGCCACCTATCGAAGCCGCACGCAGTGGCATTCCATCAACGTGCAGGTTGCATGTGATGGCAAGGGAATCATCACCTCTGTATATGCCAACTATCCGGGGTCCAGTCATTATAGTTTTATATTCAGAATGTCACCCCTAAACCGGGACCTGGAAGCTGGGAGTCATGGCGACACATGGCTCATTGGTGAGTAGAAATTCCTCTGCACATGAATGCATGTCAGACACTGGCAAATGGCAAAACCCAATTAATGACAACCATCATCACCTCCCCAGGGGACAGTTCCTACCCTCTGAGCACCTACATGATGACGCCAATACAGAACTCCACCACACCACCCGAGGTAAGATCAACGCAGTCCATATTGCAACGCTGGGCATGGTGGAGCACACATTCGGAGTGCTGAAGTCACGTTTCCGCTCCTTTGACCGCTCTGGTGGCCAGTTGCTATATGCGCTTCCAGTATTGTGCAGGATTATAGTGGCAGCATGTGTCCTGCACAATGTTGCAATCTGGCGGGCGTGCCGGTGGACATGGTAGTGCCCCCACATCGTCAACCACATGCACACCCACTGCACATGGGAGGGGAAAGGGCATGTGGTGAGGCAGCCCGTACCCAGCTTGTGGCAACTTTTTTCACCTAAAATCCCACCCCTGCGAGTGCACACAGGCCTGCCACATACCAGCTGACAATTGATGATGACAAAAGGGACAGTCAACTGTCACAACCATACCACCCTGAGATTGTTTCCCTGGAAGTGCTACATTGTGTGCATCCCTAGCTACTTAAACAGACCCAATGCTGTGTCAGTAAAAGGCACACATTCATGCTGCATGAAGGACTACCCCCTTGCAAAACAGCACACCCAAATACTGGTATGTCACCCAACCCCTCAGCCGCCCAAGACACCATGGCATTTCATGCAATGTCAAAGCAACCAAATCAATGCACAGCACATGACACAAGTGTCACAAGGTGCACCGTCACAAATGGAAACAAGCCAGAGACAATTCCCTCTCACCTATGAAAAAGAAACAGCACACATAACAAATACTTACCAGCAAGACAAAACATGAATACAGGACCCAACAGTGGCAACGTCTGACAGTAACCAATCACAATAGTGCAAGTGTCACAACCTGACAAAGGCAGCACATTGACCCCTTCCATCTCCAGTGTGTTGCTGGTAGGTAAATGTGGTAGGGTACTGCATACAACATGAACTGCATCTGCAATGGAGACATGCAAGTTAAGACATGAAGAAGCTACATCCAAATATGAATAATGGGCAGTATGGAATACAATATACAAATCAACCATGCAGTGGAGAAATCATCAGCAATCCCCACTAGGGGTGTATACACAGTTTGGACTACAGACTGGCCACACAACTGATGGAAGCCCAATGCCTCTGTGTAAGTTACTGTCACACGGTGCCACCCTTGCGAGCCCATGGAAAGGAGAAGCAGGAGTGGCATATGTGTCTGGACCCCAAGCTTCAAACACAAACACAAGACAAGCCTGCATGGGCCCAACTGGAACACACAGTGGATGCCTACGGGTGGCACACAAAGCAACACACTGTAACATGAATTACAATAGAAAAAAAAGTTCAACAAAAAATTACAAATTAAAAATAAAAATGAAAAATGAAAAATGAAAATGAAAATGAAAATGAAAAATGCCCATGGGTCAACCGGGGGCGGGGGAACCACCCAGGAGGGAGGAGGTGCAGGGTGCACCCCAACACCCACATGCGTGGATGTTGAGAAAAAAAAAAACTCCATGGGCTCATGACCTGCACGGATACAAAATAGTGGGAGAACTGCTGTCGCTGTTGTCACCCTCTGGTGCTACATTAGAAGGTGTGTGTGGCATGGGAGGCAGACCACACAAAGCCCTGGCATGCTCCTCCATGACAGCAAGCATGCAGGTCTGAAAGGTTTGGTTCTGCAGGATGATGGTCTGGAGATCCCCATGCAGCACCTCACGGGTAGCACAGGCTTCGGCCTGCAAGGCCTCACATGATGCCCGGCTCTCCTCATGGGTTGCCTGGAGCTCAGCTCAGATTGTGTGTGTTAGCTGCTCCAGCTGCTGTTCTGACCTTGTACTCTGGGACACCTCAAGTGCACCCAGAGTAGGTCTGAGGGAGCTGTTTTCTACCCTCAGGGCATCCCTTTGGGCCCATGCCTCTGCCGATATGGATGTGCGCAGAGCATCCAGTTCAGCCTGTCGGTCCCTGTTGGTGGCCAACATATCCTCCCTGTGTGAGCGGCACATGGACTCCGTTGCCTGCTGCTGGAGCTCCACCTACCTTTCTGGGGGCAGAATGGAAGTAGCCTCCCTATCCACGGCCTGAGCCATCATCTCACACGATGCCCTCTGTTGTGCTGCAATTGCATAAATGGAGTTCTCCCACACAGTATTGCCCGGTGGCGCACGGCCACCGCGTTGCTGGATACGACATCTGTTTGCCCCCATGGTGATCTGCACCTTGCTGTGCTGGCACTGCCTGAGGCTGCAGGGCTGCATTCCTCCTTTGATCTGCTGCCCCAGGAACAGGAGCAAATATTGTAAAGTGTGACCCTGCATCCGTAACCGCCGTATGCTTACATTCCAACACTGAATGGGCCATTGAGGGGTCTACCCCCAGTGCAGGTGCGTTGGACAGGACAGTATCCCTGCCAGAAACACTCACCTGCGACGGGACATTTGTCTCAATGTCTGATTCAGCACCTGAGCTATAGAGGTCATCGGAGGTGTACCCAGAGACACCCGTGGACTGGATGGTCTGTAGGACTAATGGATTTTCATGCACCACCACCCCACATCCTCCACTGGTGCTTGTTGGGGCTCTGAGTGCTCCTGCCCCTGCGCCATCTCCTCCTCCATAAAGTTCAATGGTGCCCTGGCCCGGGACATCAATAAGTGAGCCATCGAACTAGCCTGCCACTGTTGTATATAGTTATTTAGGTTTAGGTTTGTTTTTTATTATGATTTGGAGTCCACAGATTTTGCTCCATTTTTTTTGGGATAATGGACCCTTCAGACTTTCGTTTTCAATATTTCCGGACATGTACATACTTTCTTTTTTTGATGTTCACATGGAGTTGTTATGCTTTTCAACTTAGGACTTTTTTCTATGGACTTTGGGGATGGACCACTTTTATTCTTTCATGTTTTGGATTTGTATTTTTCGTTGGATTTCACTTTCTTTTTCATATTTCAATCATTATTTCTTCATTTGCACGTGTGGTTTTCATTTTGTCATTTGGTTTCCTTTTTAATACATTTCGTTATTCTTCATTATTGGTGTGGTGTACTATGATTTATTTTGTGCATGTCTTTATGAGCATTGGCTAAGTCATGTGTTGCCACTGTGTGGCTCTGTAAGACATTTGTTGATGGGCATGCTGGTTCTTTTCAGACTCTCATGGCATGGGTAATTTAGTAAGGAGTGGGTGCAGTGGATCGTTGGGTGTTTGTACTGGGGGGTGGTGGGGTGGGATTTGGGTTGGCATTAGGGCCATGGGTCTGTATAGTTAGGACATGGTGTTTGTGGGGACATGATTCCGGACCTGCTGGCAGGTTGCCGTCAATGGGGGTGGGGTGGAGGGACATGGGTCTGGGCATGCTGGCAGGTGCCCATCACTGGTGGGGGGGACATGAGTTGGGGCCTGCTGGCAGGTGCCCCGTCACTGGTGCGGGGGACATGAGTTGGGGGCTGCTGGCAGGTGCCCATCACTGGTGGCGGGGACATGAGTCGGAGGCTGCTGGCAGGTGCCCGTTACTGGTGGGGGGGACATAAGTCGGGGCCTGCTGGCAGGTTGCCGTCAATGGGGGTGGGGTGGGGTGTGGGGGACTACATGAGTCAGGGCCTGCTGGCAGGTGCCCGTCACTGGTGGGGGGGACTTGTGTTGGAGCTCACAAGTGCATGGTGCCATGTGGGCTGCCAGCAGGGCATGTGCAGGGGTGATGGGATGCCTGCGGGGCATGGGAGGGGTGATGGGCTGGCTGCAGGGCATATTCAGGGGTGTAGAGGGGTGCCTGTGGTGTGGGCTGCCTGTGGGGTATGGGGAGGGCACACACTGCCAAATTGTGTGTTATTCTCACTGGCTTAGCCCAGAATACACGTACCCCGCTCGCTGCAGTGAAATCGCATGAAATGCTCACTTGCACCCCCCGGAATACACGTACCCCGCTCGCCCCAGTGCCATCGCGTGAAATGCTCACTCGCACCCCCCAGAATACATGTACCCTGCTCGCCCCAGCAAAATTGCCTGTATAGCTCACTCACATACCCCGGAATACATGTACCCCACTCAACCCAGCGACATTGTGTGAAATGCTCACTCGCTACCCGGAATACACGTACCCCACTCACCCCAGCAAAATCACATGTATAGCTCACTCACGTACCCCGGAATACACGTACCCCGCTCGCCCCAGTGACAGCGTGTGAAATGCTCACTCGCGTCCCCCGGAATACACGTACCCCGCTCGCCCAGCAAAATCGCATGTATAACTCACTCGCGTACCCCAGAATACACTTACCCCGCTCGCCCCAGCGAAATCCCATGTATAGCTCACTCGCGTACCCCGGAATACATGTACCCCACTCGACCCAGCAAATGTGCGTGCATAGCTCACTTGCGTACCCCGGAATACATGTACCCCGCTCCCCCCAGCGACATCACATGAAATGCTCACTCGCACTCCCCGGAATACATGTACCCTGCTCGCCCCAGCGAAATCGCATGTATAGCTCACTCACGTACCCCCGGAATACACGTACCCCGCTCGTCCCAGCGACATCGCATGAAACGCTCACTCGCACTCCCCTGAATACACATACCCCGCTCGCCCCAGAAAAATTGCGTGTATAGCTCACTCGCATACCCCAGAATACACGTACCCCGTTCGCCCCAGTGACATTGCATGAAATGCTTACTCGCGCCCCCCGGAATACACATACCCTGCTTGCCCCCGCGAAATCGCATGTATAGCTCACTCGCATACCCCAGAATACACGTACCCCGCTCGCCCCAGCAAAACCACGTGTATAGCTCACTCGCGCATCCCGGAATAAACGTACCCCGCTCGCCCCAGCGACATTGCATGAAATGCTCACTCGCACTCCCTGGAATACATGTACCCCGCTCGCCCCAGCGAAATCGTGTGTATAGCTCACTCGCGTACCCCGGAATACATGTACCCCGCTCGCCACAGCGACATTGCATGAAATGCTCACTCGCACTCCCCGGAATACACGTACCCCGCTCGCTCCAGCGAAATCGCGTGTATAGCTCACTCGCATACCCCGGAATACAGGTACCCCGCTCGCCCCAGTGACATCGCATGAAATGCTCACTCGCGCCCCCTGGAATACACATACTCCGCTCGCCCCAGCGAAATCGCGTGTATAGCTCACTCGCATACCCTGGAATACACATACCCCGCTCGCCCCAGTGACATCGCATAAAATGCTCACTCGTGCCCCCTGGAATACACATATTCTGCTCGCCCCAGCGAAATCGCGTGTATAGCTCACTCGCGCATCCCGGAATAAACGTACCCCGCTCGCCCCAGCGACATCGCATGAAATGCTCACTCGCACTCCCTGGAATACATGTACCCCGCTCGCCGCAGCGAAATCGCGTGTATAGCTCACTCGCGTACCCCGGAATACATGTACCCCGCTCGCCCCAGCGACATCGCATGAAATGCTCACTCGCACTCCCTGGAATACATGTACCCCGCTCGCCCCAGCGAAATCGCGTGTATAGCTCACTTGCGTACCCCGCAATACACGTACCCCACTCGCCCCAGCGACATCGCGTGTATAGCTCACTCGCGTACCCCCAAATACATGTACCCTGCTCGCCCCAGCGACATCGCGGCAAATGCTCACTCGCACTCCCCGGAATACATGTACCCCACACGCCCCAGCTAAATTGTGTGCATAGCTCACTCGCGTACCCCCAGATTCGCACACCAGTGTGGTGAGGACCCACATTCACCCCCTGCAGGCAGCCCACACCACAGGCCCCCCAAAACACTCCTGATCATGACCCGCAGGCAGCCTATCACCCCTGACCATGCCCCGCAGGCAGCCCACACCACAGGGAACCAGCCTACACCCCTGACCATGACCTGCAGGCAGCCCACACCACAGAGGACCACCCTACACCCCTGGGCATGCCCTGCAGGCAGCCCATCACCCCAGACCATGACCCGCAGGCAGCCCATCACTCCTGACCATGCCCTGCAGGCAGCCCATCACCCCTTACCATGCCCTGCAGGCAGCCCACCCACACCACAGGGGACCACCCTACACCACTGGGCATGCCCCGCAGGCAGCCCATCTCCCCAGACCATGACTCGCAGGCAGCCCATCACCCCTGACCATGCCCTGCAGGCAGCCCATCACCCCTGACCATGACTCCCAGGCATCCCACACCACAGGGGACCACCCTACACCCCTGGGCATGCCCCACACGCAGCCCATCACCCCAGACCATGACCTGCAGGCAGCCCACACCACAGTGGGGACTTTTTCCACACCATTTGTATGGCGCAGGCAGGCAGGCAGAGTATGCATATTCAAGGGGGTGCGCGAGTTGATTTCCACATGTTTTGGCTGCCACGAGCGGGGTACCTGTATTGAAGGGGGTGCGCGAGTACATTTTCACGCATTTTGGCTGCCGAGAGCGGGTTACGTGTATTCAAGGGGGTGAGCAAGTACATTTTCACATGTTTTGTCTGCAGCGAGAGGGGTACGCGTAGTTTTTTACGCGACTACAGTGTAGCGGGCCAGTAAGCTTGTCCAGGGTTAGCGCGGCCCTTTGCGCCGTATTAGGGATTTCGATGGCTTTTCCTTACGCAAGGGGCATTCTTGGGGGCATAACTGGCGCTGTGGGATGTTTGCTGCGCCACAGCTCCAAATGGCTTGGGAAATCCATGAATACGCGGTACGCCAGAATGCTATTTAGCGCACACGGCTGGCGCACGCTGGCACACGCTCCCTCTCTGCGCTGCCCGTGTGAGCTGCTTCTGCGCTGAATTCTATGAATTACCCCCATGGTGGGGTGTTAGGTTGGGTGAAGAAGGAAGCCCAAAAATGAAGTAGGGACAGCTGAATGAGAAGAGGGTGAGAGTGCTTATCCCTGTCAGGACCACTCTGTGGTGTCTCTGGTTACTGAATATTAGTAAAATTAAATAGGTAAAGGAAAATGGGCTAGTGACAGTCGAAACAGGTGGAGGAGCCCCCAAAGGGGAGGCCCACCCATTACATGTTTAGGCAGTTTAATAGTTTGTCTTGCGACTATTTGGATTCATGGCATTATGTGACTCGACGAAACAGACTGACTTCGTTTCCCATCGAAGGGAGATTTAATTTGGATGAATGGGGGTCTCTATTGAGCATTGGGGTCAATCGGACATGATATCTAATAGTCGGGGCCAGACCATGAGTGGATATAAGGGAAAAGCGGGTTGGATTAGATTGGGTGGCGGGCTAATTGGGTGCTGTCCATTGATTCAGTTTGCAAACCTGGTTTAAATAAAATGTCTTGCGCTGTCCATTCTCTAACTGACTATTGAGTCCCTTATTTGATTTACGCTGAAAATACAAAAGAATGGTTGGTCCAAGAGGTGATCTGTCAATGCAGCCTTTATCGATCTTTCAGCAACATTTGACATTCAATAGAGGAAGACTTTGGTCCAAACTGGCAAGCTGAGGTCTATCGAAAATTCTGTTGGGGTATCTCATTCAGTTGCACTCTGACACAAGAATCAAAGTGCAGATTAGGGGGGCGCTGGCGAGCAGCGCGAGGATGTACCTAATTTACGACGCTCTGCAGAGGCCGATTTATGTCCTGGCAAAATAGCCTGTAATTGGCTGATTTCAATGAAATAAAACGCATATAACGCAGTCGGAATACCTCCTCCGTGGAATGAGTACTTATATGGTGAGATAATACGGTGGATTAGAGAAGAAACGAGCACAAAGCATGTAGCGGCCAACCCCGGCAGCCATCTTGTGAGAAACGCAGATCTGTTCCAGGAGTGGACCCGGCACAGGAAATACCAGCTGTTTGTGGTCTTGCTGACCGAGTGGCTACATACCTGCAAAATCTCCACTCCTCGCTGCAACACCGGACCTCGTTGGGGAGGTGGCGCAGCAGCGGCTACTAGCAATAGACTCCTTCTTGCCGCACTACACTCCAGATCGAACATCAGGACTATGCAGACGAACACGGAGAGTCATACCAGCAGCTATACATGTGCAGTCCCACTTCTGAGGCTCAGAAAGTTCAACTTTAAAGCATCCCGGACAGTGTTAGGAACTGTTTCGTCCCACGGTTCATGATGACAATGACCACGGGAAGCTCTGAATAATCAGGCTGGAGCGGAACCCTAACATGACCAGGGGCTCTGCTGCCCGCGCTGCTGACGACCATAAGACTACATTACAATTTGCTCCGGGGGCCGGAACACGGGGAGAGCCGAATACTAAGAGCCGGGGAGTGCAGCGCATGAAGCGAGAGACTTTTACACATGCGGGGCAGATCAAAATGCATAATATGGTGGGCCCCAATGTTTTAGAGCAAGGAGATCACCAGGACCCGACAGGGGGGCGACCCCTGTAAGGGACAACAACTAACTGCAGTCCACAACCCGGAAAGCAAAGACAAAGGGAGTGCTTACTTAGGATCCCAGGACAGGAGGGATCTAACACACACCTCCACCCTTGGGAAGTGGTTCAGAGCAAACTGAACGCTGGATTTACCGGATACAATACACCACAGGAAGCTTCTCTGAACATTACATCACGCACAAACCTTGTCACCTGAAATATAACAGTGCAACGAGAGTACACTTTGCTGCATAAGGGGAAAACGAAAACTGGTATTACGGATTGTGAGAAGTGTTGAACAGTATCTAAGGAGCTATCTCGGGCACTGGGACAAACCTAATAATCTATAATGCATGGAATTTAACTACAGGCGAGCAGTTGGAGAGAAACCCAACAGCAATACTGACAGGCAGAGTAGGGAACATCTGTTGTGGTCACTGGCAGAACTACCCTCAAAATGGTGAAAGGCCAACAGAAAATGGAGACATATGTCAGAACCAAACCCAAACCAGCTAGACAGGTCCCCGATCAACTAGAGGACGATACAGGGGCATCAACAGCATCAGGGGGAGTGACCCTGGAAAAACTCATGTCAGCAATTCAAGAGTGCTTTGAAACACTTGCCTGTTTATTGGCGCTATATAAATAAACATTACCATACCATACTCAGAAGGTACTGGAAACCAGGATTCAAGAGGTGGGAGTGGATGTCTCATTGGTACGAGCGGACCTGGGGAAGGTGAAGGAGAGAGTGGCATCAGCCGAACAGCGGATCAGCGAATTAGAAGATGTTGTGGAAACTATGCGTAACAAGAGCCAGGTCCTCGTGGGGGCCACCAAGACACTCGAGGACAGAGCAGACGATGCAGAAGGACGTTCCAGGAGATGTAATATCCGATTGGTGGGGCAGATGGAGGGAGACAGCATGCAGCTCTTTGTTGAAAAATTGATACTCGAGACACTACGGCTCAGAGGTTTCTCCAAACTATTCACTGTGGAAAGAGCGCACAGGGTACCAGGCTGCCCCCCGCCTCCAGGATCGCCCCCACCAGCCATCATAGCCAAACTTCTTAACTTCAAAGACCGTGACATCATCCTACAAGAAGCCCGGAAACAAGGGAATATCCTAATGGAGGAAGCACGAATCCTGATATTACCGGACTTCACACAAGAGGTAGAGAAACCAAGAGGAGCCTTCGACTCAGTGAAAAGGAAACTCTGGGAGGGAGCATGGCCTGAGGTGCATGATGTTCTTTCCGGCCAAACTAAAAGTGCTAGCAGGCAGATAATCAGTCGCACTTTTTCCAAATGCTGACCGACACTTGGGAATCCAAATGAAGCCAACCCATTAGCTCAAACACGCAGAATGACAAAGGAGACAAGAAGTGACAACAGCAAGCAGAATGAGACAATAACGGTCACACAATATGACTGATAACCAATGGAACTGTGAAAGACAGAGAGAGCTAGCATCAGAGTTCACAGTCGACGCAGAGGCCGAACCCCTGACTGCGACCCCGCCGACCTCGCCTGCACACGCAAGACCGAGGACTAAGCAGTCCCACTTGTATCTTTTTTGTTTGAAATGTTTTTTGACAGAGCCCTGTCACAGTTCAAGGCAGGAGTTCACTCCTGCGCTTTAAAAATATGGGGAATACGCTTAATAAGGGGGGGAAGGTACCGGGAGGGGGAAAAGGGGGGAATGTGGGGGAAACAAACGTGAAAAGTAGAGGTTACAGCACAAATACATTAGTAGAGGCAAACCACACTCCGAATAGCAAAACACACCATGACCAACATGAACGAAGGAGGGTGGAGGATTCGAAGGGACGGGTGATCACATTTGGAGACAAAACGGCATGCTCAAAAGAGCAAATGGGGATCTAGGCACTACCGAAAGGGGCAACATTTTGAGGGACCACAGGCTGAATGTCATGTAAAATAGGCACCTGGAATGTGCAGGCCAGGGTAAAAGGCTTAAGTGTGCTCAAATTAAACAATTTTTACACAGACATAACATTTAAATTGCACTATTACAGGAGACACATACGACCACGGACGATCTTAAGGAACTGCAAAGGAAATGGGGAGGCACAGGGGTAGGCACCGAGGGGTTCTCACCTGGCTAGCACCCTCTATACCATTACAAGTACAAACTGCGACGGGAGATGAGGAAGGACGCATGTTTATCATAAGAGGCACACTAGAGGGATAGACTATATGTATTGCAAATTCATATGTGCCTAATTGAGATAACGAAGACTACTTTCCAAGAGTGGGCAAGCTATTGGGCAAACACAGACCAGACTTTCTCATTTGGGGGGAGATGTTAATTGTTATTTGAACCCAGACATAGACCGGACAGGGACACAAACTTACCAACAACCCCGATCATCACGATCCCTTAACAGAACAGTACAAGAACTGGACTTACAGGAATTATGGAGGGGGTCACATGGAAACAACAGGGAACACTCTCATCACTCACCGGTACATGGGTCACATTCTTGCCTGGATAACCTCTTCACGGGCACGGAGGGCGCACATAGATTCTCCCAGACAGAGTACTTAGGGAAAACAATTTCCGACCATGTACCACTGGTTACTATACTACAGAAAGGGCAACGCCGCTGGTTGATACCAAGCTGGAGGCTGGGAACAGAACATCTTAAAGATAGAGCCTTTAACGCAACAATAAGGGAAGAAATAATCTCCTTTCTGGGTAACAAAGAGGGGTCGGTGGAGGAGGTAGGTGTTCTCTGGGAAGCCCTTAAGGTAACGATTTGAGGGGTGTGCATTTCAAAAACAGTTGACATAAGAAAGACTGTCTCCCGGAAGCTGAGGGAATCAGAGGGCATGGTCGGGAATTTGGAAATTGAACTGGGAAGGGGAAGAGACGTGGGGAGAAAGTTAGCAGAAACAATGAGGACCCAGGCTTCACACCAAGAAGCCCTTCATAACTTTGACAAAGACTGCTACCCCAAGCAAATCCACGTGGAGGGGGCTAAGGTGGGTTGACTGCTTGCGTGACTGATTCATAAAGAACACTCAAGGAGGGCAATCACAATGATCACTAATAGAGAGGATTTCAGGGTAACCACACAACAGCAGATCAATGAAACCTTTTGGGAATACTATAAGCAACTGTACACAAGTGAGGGGACATATTCGGAAGAAGATGCTTCAGACCTATTAGAAATCTCACGTATTCCCCAATTGACGGCATTCCAATGAGAAACACTAGAATCCCCCATAGAGTATGAAGAAATTGAATGGGTGCTAAAAACGATGCAAACAGGGAAGACCCTGGGAACAGGCGGCATACCGGTCAAATACTACCTAGAATATGCCGATATATTACTCCCAGTTTTGCAGAGAGTTTACAAAGAGGATTTCTCCAAGGAAGTCCTCCCCGAATCCATGAGGGAGGCGCTGATCACAGTTATCCCAAAGCCCCTCAAAGACCCACTGCTTTGTGGGTCATACAGACCTACAGCACTCTTAAACGTAGACACAAAACTCCTAGGCAAGATAATAGCAATAAGAATGGAGAAAGCTGTTATTAGCATCGTACACCTGGACCAGTGCGGTTTTATAGGAGGGCGAACACCTCTATGAACTTTAGGAGGTTCCATTTTATAATGTAACACACTCACCGATCGGAGGAGGAACTAGCGTTGATGGCCCTGGATGCAACTAAGGCCTTCGATTCAGTGGAGTGGAAGTGTCTGTTTAAGGTTCTTGGAGGTATAGGGATGGGCCCCATAATGCAGCACTGGATCCAATTATTGTATACTGACCCCCAAGTAAGAGTGAAAACAGGTGGATGGGTATCTGAGAAATGGACCTTAGAGAGGGGCACCCGACAAGGATACCCGGCATCCCCGATATTATTCGCCTTGGCCCTAGAATCCCTGGCAGGATACTTAAGGCCCTATATAAAAGAGACAGGGATCAGAATCTGTGGCATAATGCACAACACATCACTATATGCGGATGAAGCACTAATATAAGTGAGTAATACCAGGGCCAACATCCCAGTAATACTAGAGGTACTTCATAACTTTAAGAACATATCAGGCTAGAGTGTCAATGAGGAAAAATCCTTGGTGTTCCCCCTGGGTACCATCAGTACACTACCAGCGGACTCACTCCCCCAAGGAGGCATCCGTTGGGAACCAGAATCCTTCCGCTATCTGGGAATCACTATTTTCCACAAATTGGAGGAAACATTCTAATTCTACACTTCCGGGTATAGGAGAATCTATAAAATTGTGGGAAACCCTCCCACTCTCCTTGTTGGGGAGAATAGCTCTATGCAAGATGGTGATACTACCTAGGTTATTGTATTACTTTATTAACATCCCATATACAATTAAGAAGATATTTTTCAAGATGCTCGACGCCTACATCAGGGAATTGCTCTGAGGTGCTAATAGACGTCAGGTGGCACTGACTACTCTGCGTAGACCACATACGGAGGGAGGGCTCACACTACCAGACTACGAGGGATTTTATGCAGCGGTCCAGCTGCAGACAGTCTCCAATTGGGTGAACACACCAGAAGGGAACTTGATAGGCCTAATAGGGGATTTTCCAAAACATAAGAAAGGGATGGAACTATTGTGGGACCCAACAGTAATTAAAGGGCAGAGAGCAATATATACAGTACCGAGGGAGGTCTGGACCCGGATACCGAGGACTTCCCGAGGCCTGTACCCTTATAGCCAGGACCTGCCGTTAAGTTTCGACCCAGAAATCAGAAGCATTCTGACTAATCTTGATCGGACTAGAGTAAGGAACAAAGGGTGCACAAAAGTAGGAATGGCGCCAACATTACGGTATGCCCGAAGGAGCCTTGTTAAGTTACGCTGGAATAGACAAAAGAATGGCTGCCCTGTGGGAAGACACCCCTGAAGAGCTGGAAAAAGACCCTCTAATGCATCAAGTGCTAGGCATCACCAACAGTCGAGGTCTGATATCACACCTTTACCAACAGATAAAAGGACGGAGGAACCTCCCGGAGTTACCAGTGAAAGCAAAATGTGAGCGAGAAGTAGGGAGGAAGAAACAAGATGAGCAACGGGTTAAAATATGGGAACAGAGCTGTGAGGTGTCAAGGAACACCAGGTTTAGACTCATCCACTATAACTTTATTCACAGGGTATACATGACCGCATCCAGACTTCACACGATCAGTCCACAGCAGCCACACAACTGTCCAAGATGTAGGGGAGCCATGGCAAGTTTTTGGCATATGACCTGGGAATGTCCAATAACCCAAGCTTTTTGGGAAAACGTTGTGTACAAGACTAACACTTGGACTGGCGGTGACTATCTGTGCACACCCGAAATATGTCTACGGGGCATACTGCTAGGGGGGAAATGTAGGAAATCCAGGAGAAAAAAGTTGGCCTTTCTACTTATATTAGCCAAACGCAGGATTGCGATCTCTGGGAAACACCCGAAGGGCCCATGGATTCAACTGTGGCTGAAAGATGTATGCCGCTGGGGAAAGGCAGAGATGGAATTTCTTAGGGACCAAACTACGGAACATACAGAGGTGAAGAATAGCATGTATTGAGGACAAATGTTAAACAATATGATGGCCTCTGCTGACCTGCGTCCTCCGTGAAGGGAAGGATGTTGGGAGCGACAAAGAGTATGATACAAACTGTTCTCCACCGAGACCCGCGCTTGATGCAGTGGCAATGTCGTACACTAATGGTGCCAGAAGGACAGTCCACACCTGTGAAGTAAACAGGTGACTGAATCGCAGAACCCTAACTTTGAACTCTTATGTTAAGTATACCCACACTATGCCTACTGTGTTATCTGCCTAAACCTATGTGGCATATAATTGTTCAGAAGCGCTGATTTTTATGATTTAAACAAAAAAGTTGTTGGTATGTTGATATGCCGTTATTTCAAAATATATGCTGAGACATGTCTAATGGTTCCAGATGACTCGTAGGAATAATGACATTGTATGATTACTGTGGTAATGTATACTGTGAAAAGCTGTACCCACTCACCAATAAACAAATTTAAACAACAAAAAAAAAGAATCGAAGTGTGATTTGATGGTCAGGGTACAATGTTGGATGCAATAAAACCCTAGAGGGGACTGCACCAGCGTTGTGTGCTGGTGCCCACTCTCTATAATGTGCATATAGCTGATCTCAACATTTATCTCAGTAAGATTAAAACCTCAACCCCTCGTTTGGGGACTCTGTACTTGCATTACTTGGCATATGCGTATGTCCTAGTCATCCTGAACCAAACCCCTATCAGGCTTCAATGCAGCCTGAATGCACTGGAGAGTTATATGAAGGAGAATGACCTGGAAATAAACAGTGAGAAATCTAAGTTCATGGTATTCTCTTCGAGAAAAAAGAAAACAGGTTTTATCTGGAGATTGGCAGGGAACAAATTAGAGATCGTGAGCGATTCACATATCTTGGCTTTGTTTTATATAACAAGCCACAACTGGGCCTTAATGCAGAAACGATGAAAGCCAAGTTTATTACTTTCATTGCCCAGCTGAAACAAATTAAAAAGAAATATGGTTGTTACAAGCTACTTTCGATTCTCACTTACTGTAAATATAAGATTATTCCTTGCCTACTCTATGCATCCGAGATTATACTCACAGTTAACGAAAATCAAGGCCTAATTTGGACAAGAGTCCTTAATCTACCAAACTCAGTACCTCTTGCCGAGTTGAGGTACGAACTAAGACTCATTTCACTGCCCAAATTAAATGAAAGTTATTATCTATATACAGGAAATTCTGGATTCTCCAGGGAATTAACTCTTTCAAGACCTAAACATTCTTAGACTGGGAGAATCATGTTATATAATGAACTTTTGGGTAAAAGATTGAGAAGATTTTATTGGACATTAACGAGTGCAAAGAAACGGTGGTGGCAAATCCAGCATTGGTGAAGAAAGCTCTATGGGATGTGGATTTATGTGCTGCAAGAGACTTGTTAAATAACTACAGTCTTTTCAAATATCTGACTCTGCTCGACAAGCCATATGATGGAGTTCCAATCTATCTATAAAGGTTCCTGTGCGTAAAGAAGAATAATCTTGTTTTCTGGCTTTGTCTAAATCTTCTTCCAACAAAAGAGGGGAGCAAGAGTGAAGATTCCTTGGAGCGATCGGTTTGTCTTTTCTGTCAATATCCTGAGGTTAATGAGACTCTTAAGCATCTGATTATTGAACGTATAGTACTCCTCATTAGGAGAATGAACCATTTTAGAGTGCATCTAGCAGGTCTAATCTTAATTTGAACCATCATGACTGTTTCTGAACATGCATTATGGAGCGTAGACATGTATCCTTAATTGTGGCTGTTTTCAGATGCTTGAATGAAATATTTTCCCTGCTGGATGTATTCATCGAATGATTTTATTAGAATACCCTCCGTGCTATCTTTTTAGTCTGTCCTTTTTATTAAAATCCTATATGTGATGAAATGTATTTATGTTCTTTTTTCTTTTAATTGAATTTTTACTTACTTGTCCTAACTGTATTGGTAAAACATGTGGGGTAAGGTTTGTTACAAACCAAATCACAATAAAACATTTAAAAAGCAAAGAAAACACAAGTACCTGTGTAGCTCACACAAGGATGCTGAGAGTGCATTTGCATTTAAAACAAGCATTGGCAATGCCAACTGTTTGGGCTTTTATGGGCATCTAATAGCAATGCATGAAAAATGCCTAATACTTTATAAACATGGACAATCAATGGGTGGGCAAATAACCAAACACCTACAAGCTTTGTGTCATCTCCAACATACAGTACTCACACACTCTGAAGAAATCTAACAAAAAGCACCAATACTGAAGTGTCTGCAACTTCAAGTAATCAGTGCTGGGCTCTGCTTGTCTGCAAGATAAGCTAGCAACCAAAAGAGTGTGTGCTGCTGCACCTGCAAGAAAAACATAGGTTTCAACTCTGTGCAACTAAAAAGGAAATAAATATCTCGAAAACGTGATTATCCTAATTCTAGTCAATCACAGATGGCATTCAAGCATGTGACCTATAGATTACATTCTGCGCCCAGTCAGCAGCATTCTTCCAACCAAGCCATCTATTGTAGCTAGCAAAGCTAACATTTTTCCCCTCGCCTCTAACCTGCCTCTGTCCCTCACTTCCTCTGCCTCCACTCTAGCACTTCACCCATCATGGTCACATCCTAAGCGTAGCTGGCCGTACTGCCTACCTGCGCTTAAAAATGTCCACTGTTGGTTGTCCTTAATCTATGTATGTTCCCTTATCGGGGTGCAGCCTTAGAGCAGCAGCGAATGTGCACAGATACTGTGGGGCATTCCTGTCCTGGTGTTAAGTGGGTTGGACATGAGCCTAAAATGCTGGCAAGCCGCCAGATTGGCCAGCAATGCCTGCTGACTGGAACAAAAGCAACCCTGAGATCCTGAGTAGTCTTCTGTCAAGGAGAAAACTAGATGCATGTATTGCATGCTTTAAAAGTGTCTCTTCCAGGAAAGCGCTATACCAGAGACCACCACTGCATAATCAAGCCAATAAGATTGGTGGGGGGGCATTGGTAGACATGCAAGTCTTACCGTAGTTGGTTAATGCAGGTAACTGGCATAAAGCCAGGCCAAGTAACCATCTTTGATTGACCCAGAAATAGATTCCGGTTCTGAGGCTGCAGACCTACAGGAATTCTGTTGGAATTCTGAGGGTATTGGAGGAGAGTGCAAGTCTCCTGTGTCTTCAGGTGAAGACACAACAAGAGTTCAACCTCATGTCTTCGTTGTGTTCTCAGAGTCACCTGGGGGGGCACACCTTGCTCACCGGGTAGCGAGGGGAAGATGAACATTTAAGCTCCATCATGTTTCAATCTAGGAGTTGGCTAATCAATGATAAACAAAATCAAGCGTAACTTGCAAACATGTTGCGGGGGTTGCCATGCCCTACCTGCAATACTTACCAACCACACCTCTGTTTTGTGGTCTTTGCGCTTCAGAACAGGTGAAAAGCCACCCTATCTGACAGACTCACTTGCTGACAAAAGGGGAGCCACCCAGCAAGGTCAAAACTGCCCTAGACCAACAGAAAAGCTTGCTTACCATTTCTCAAGCAGGTGGAATGTTTATATAACAATTCCCAAGTGGTATGAAGGCACTTCTACAACCAGTTAATTTATTCTGCAAGCATTGACATTGATTTTCCCATTGATTTTTTTTTTAAAATGAGGCCCATAATGTTTCCTGACAGATAGCACTTCCACACAGTTTTGTTTTTGAGTATCTTTATGACTTGACTGAAAAGCTGCATAACGCATGGAAGATTTGTTTATGCTGACATCATTTTGCATTCATTTACTTGTATTCTTCCATTTCAAATAGGGAAAACAAACTTACTGTCATACTATTTGTAGTTCACATAAGTATTTATATATTTGTCATTTCAGTTTACAATGTGATTTGAGTACAAAATCCTGCAAACACACAGAGGACAGTGCTCAAAATCCATGAGCACTGTTCTCTGTGTGTTCGCGGGATTTTGCTTGCACTTTGTATTTCTAGCTCCTCACTGCCGGCATGCACCATGTTGCAGGCAGCGGGGAGCTAGAAATCGGAAGTGCAAGCAAAATCCTGTGAACACATAGAGCACATTGCACTGGATTTTGCTTGCACTTTGGATTTCTGGCTCCCCACTGTCAGCAACTCAGTGCATGCCAGCAGCGGGGAGCTAAAAAGCCAGAATGCAAGCAAAATCCTGCGAACACACAAAGGACAGTGCACATGTCCAAGAGGATCTCAGCGCTAAAAACGCTGCGATCCTCTCTGACGTGAGCACTGTGGGTTTCATGTCTTATTGCAAGTTTGTTATTTGAACTCTTTACAGTTGGTTTAAAAGCGGCGGAGAAGGAAAACAACTGAAAGGGAATTCATGGAAGGACAAAAGTAGAGGTGGGGTCAGCCAGACCATTTATGTTTGATGTCGAGCACATCCATTTCGATTGCGGGACCATTCGGGGCAAGCATCTGCATGAACCTTCTCAGCTAACAGAGGCAATCATCGAGCCAGTAAGGGTTTGAACAATACATGACATGTATCACAACATTGCCGATTTTGTGTTTCAAGACATTGATACATATTAAAACTGATTTTAAAAGGACGAGCAACAGCCCTATCTATATTTAAAAAACAAGGAAATGAAACGCAGCAAGGACATAAATAATTACTGCTGTTGAAAGTATTGTAAATTACTTTAGCTATGTTAAACAAAATTATACTCACATGTCAATGTATCATTTTATTTGGAAGATGCATGGTATCTTTCCTATTCAAAGATGGTCGCTAGTTTTGGCTTGTTTCCAGAGAGCTTTCTTAGAGACAGTCATCCAAGATGGATGCCTCCATTGAAGAGCACAAAGAGCTCACAGAGTTCCGAGATGGGCAGGAATGGGTGAGATTAGCCATAGGGATTAGCATGGCTAGGGGCAGGGAATGGGAGCGATTCAATAACCCAACAACTGTGTATCCCTCTTCAAATGTCATCTCCATTTGGAAAGCATTTCAGACCCTCATTCAAAGCCCATATTTGAAGCTCTTATTTTAAAGCTCTTATTTTCATGACAATAGTGTTGGCTTAAAGGTAGTGCTTTCAGCACCACCTAATAGCCCAAACTAATAAAAATCTTACCGGTGCGGTCTTATGCTGCAATGTTTTTATAAAGCCCATTTTCCTTGTTCACGAATAAAGGTCATTAATGTTGGTGGCCCGGCGCAGGTCAGCAGGGCGGGTCACACCACGTGTTGGGATCACCCGACGGACCAACACTGCTGCGGGCACACAGCAAATGAACAGCAGGGGACACCCTGCACGGTCCAGGACACCGGACCATTTACCACGGCTGGGGGCACCCAGGATATGGCAGCCTAGGCTCTGGGGGCACCCAGGCCAGTCTGCAGGAGTAGGCTGTGATCAGACAGCAACACCAAAGACAATAAAGTCCACAGACACGAGTTGCCACTTCCTGGGGCTCTGCTGCACTGGCTCTCACGTGCCAGCAGAGCCCCTTTTATTGAGCAGAATCATGACTTTGTCATGACGCTCTTTCTTAAAAGGGGCAACGGGCACACATTTAGATGGGCCACACACCACATCCCTCCTTTATTATACCAGAAAACACAGCACACATAAGACTATGACCCTATACAAGGGTCTACTACTGTGGTGCAATCCAGTCCGCACATTACTCCAATGAACTGGTCCCTAACTGCAAACAACGGGTACCTTCCAGTCCGCGCACCCACGGTGCCCAATGGCGGCTGCTGGGAATCAGAAAATGCCTGGCTCAAACTACCCGCTTGCGCTGCTGCAGGACAAGAAGAACAAATTGTCCTCATCTTCTTTCTTGGCGTAGTCATACAGTCCCCTCCCTTGTTCTTCAGCCACCCAGACAGCCGCCACTCTGGGGGGCTTCCTCCCTGTGACCTCCCTTGACACACTTCCTGCCGATGGCCCAACCATGCTGGCCAGCGTTGGTGCTGGGCACACTCATGCAAAGTGATATACCTTTCCGCACCTCCCAAAGATGTGTCCTTTGGCCGGACACTCCTGCGTTTGCGGGAGGTCCCATCAACACTGATGGCATATTGTGGCAACTGGCTCTCGCCGTGGCCAATCCCCTCTTCTCGTTGGCTTCACTCCTTGCCACTTGGTGATGGCCGACACTTCCTCCAACTTTACCCGTTACATGGGGGTTTCAAGCTTGAGCTGTTGCCTTAAGCGGTCCATGGCCGAGGCCCGCACTGCCGCCAACTCCTGGGCGCGGCCTAGTTCCAGGATTCGGTCGAGACCCGGACCTTACTCTCCAAGGATCTGTTTTCTCAACTTCACCGAGCTACAGCCATATATTATCTGAGCCCTGATCTAATCATCCTCGAAGTTGCCCAGGGCGCAGGACAACGTGATTCCGCGAACCTTGCCATTTACTTTTTCTTTTCATTTTTTTGATTTTGGCATCATTGAGACCCTGAATACTCACAGGGCTTTTATTACAATATATATACAGGTACCATAGATCTGTAAAAATATGTGAGTAAATCACCACTCAAGGCAACATCTAAATAGCATGGGGGTCATTACGAGGTTGGAGGTAACCATGGCGCTATTAGCGCCATGGCTGCCTCCAAAACCTCACCGACTCTGCCCTGGTGAATGGAGCTATTACCGCCCCATTCCAAGGTTGGCCGGGCGGTAATTCCCCATTCACCAGGGCCCTTCTCCATTCCCAATTGAGCCCCCATAGGGCTCAATGGGAATGGGCAAGGTGCTAATAACGGTACGGCAAATTGCGGTACCGTTATTAGCTCTAAGGTCCCTTTGCCGTTCCTGTCCCTAACGGGGGTCATTATGAGGTTGGAGGTAACCATGGCTCTATTAGCGCCATGTCTGCCTCCAAAACCTCACCGACTCCGCCCTGGTGAATGGAGCTATTACCGCCCCATTCCAAGGTTGGCGGGGCGGTAATTCCCCATTCACCAGGGCCCTTCCCCATTCCCATTGAGCCCCCATAGGGCTCAATGGGAATGGGGAATGCGCTAATAATGGTACTGCAAATTGCGGTACCGTTATTAGCTCTAAGGTCCCTTTGCGGGTCCTGTCCTTAACGCCTGGTCAAACCAGGCGTTAAGGGAGGACCCACAAAGGGAACTCGTAGTAGGGCAGTAAGGGATTACCGGTACTGGTGCCCTTACCGGTACCGGTAATCCCTTACCGCCCGGGTCGTAATGAGGTCCCATTGGTTGTACTTACAAAGTTAACTAATTTTGTACACGGGAACACCTTTTTGTCTACTTTAGCTTGCTTCATTTTTGTTCCTGTTGTTTTGGAGTTCCTCTTTGTCTTACCTTACTGGAAGAAGCATTTACCCTCAGTACATGATCATCGTTGGTGGGGATTTCAACTCTGCATGCTTTCCAGCACTCCCAAGCTAACCATTTGTGTTTGAGGATGCTAGACAATCTAACTCTATTAGTAGAGGATGAAAATGGGTAGAATGTTTTGCCCAATGGGATTTACTCTTCTTGGAAAAATCTGCGAATTACTTCTCCTTCACGTGGCAGATGGGGCCGAAGAAATCACACATAGACTTCTTTGCACTGTCCATGAACATTAGAAAGGCTTGTACTCCCCAAATTTCTATTGTTCCTGGCTTTGGTGACCATTTAATTATCTCTTGTTGCATGAATATTCCTTTCCATCTCCTGCATAAAAACATGAATGCCACACATGGAGATTGATCGGGGTGCCCTATCTATCCGTTGGAATCCTGTGAAAATTAAGCAACTGAGCTTATTGATTCAGAAGACTTATACTTTTGAAACCACCTCTAACTTTAAAGCGCACTCACTACAATGTTATGAGATCAGGAATGTGCAATTTATCCAGGACATCCTTTTACACATTTTTAACAAATGTAAGTGTATTAAATCCAATCACTTACGTACATTCAATCGACAAATATATTTCTTAAAGAAGGAAAAAGGCATCCATTTTAGAGCCTTTAAACGCGAAAATTTATCCTTTGAATCTTATTTGCTTAGTAAGAAAAAGATTGTTAATCAATATAGAAGTAAACTTAAAGTAATCAAACATCTGGTACATCTACAGGATAATCAAAACAATAGACGCTCCATTCGTACCACTCTTAGAAGCGCTATCTCTCATCTACCTGAACCCTTCAAACTCCTATATCTTGCGATGTATGGACGTCCTTCATCAGCAAAAAATTGAAGTTACCCGAAATTTTGCGCATGTTTCACTCAACTAGCATCCAACGGCATCGTCGGGAATTTGCACCTGGTTCCTTGTGGATATCCATTGGGCTATTTCACAACTGAATCATTCAAAAGCGCCTAGCCCAGATGGTGTTCCACCATGCGTATTGAAACAAGATCCCTGTATGTGGACTCATATTTTGAAAACCAAATTCAATACTATTTTTTCCAGTGATACGCTTCCGGCCACATGGTGCACTGCGATAATTGTGCCAATTTATAAAAAAAGGGCACCCAGCTAATCTGACTAATTTTCACCCTATTGCCTTGCTAGATGCCTTGGAAAAGGTCTTTGCAATTCTTCTTTTAAATCTTAAGACCTATATCCGCATGAAAAAACCCTGTCACCCTTTCAAACAGGGTTCCGAAAACAGGTGGGAATGCCTTGAAATGCTACCATATTGGCCCACATTCTTCATTTATTTAAAACTACGAATTCTGGATCCATCTACATGGCATCGGTGGATCTCACTTTTGCATTTGATTGCATAATTCTAAATATTCTTTGGGACAAGTTGGTGGCGTTTGGTGTTCCTCTGTCCCTTATAATGCTGATTGTGAAACTTCACACTAACACCAGCTACATGATCAGAACAAACGAACATGGGTTCGCTCACCGAACCTTTTCCGACATGTGTTTGGGTTAAACAGGGATGCAATTAGGCAACAACCCTGTTTAAGCTCTACCTTTCGTATACGGATAACATCTAGGACTCAGCAGTGTCGTTTCCGGTCCAAACTGGCAGTTTTTTACTCAACTGGTTGGCATCCGCTACCGACGATATTCTGCTATTTGGCCGCACTCCCTTTGGGCTGCAGGCGAAACTCCATCTATTCGCCCAATATGCAAATAACTTAAATTTAATTTCCAACTAAAAAAAAAAGGATCATCATTTTTAACAACCCTAAACGCGAACTCATTATTCCATGTGCCCATGAGGTTTGCTATTTGGGCTACAATCTCATAGATACACAATCTCTGCTAATGTGGAGAGCAGCTCTCACTTTTAAAGCTAAACCTCTAATCTGCCAAATGCGGATTTTATATCAAAAGTTATGTACATTTTCATTGAGGCCTCTTTTTGAATTTTATTCACTAAAAGTCGAACCAATACTATTGTATCGAGTACAATATGGTATGGGTGTAGGGCCTCTGAGTATGCACTAAGTCCACTTTAAAATAGATCTGGCTGAGCGACGTTATGAATGCTACAGTGTAGGTACACCCGTCAATTCCTACAAACAGTAAAGAAGCATTTCAAAAGCATTTTTACTGCAGTTTCAGAGATTTAACCCATACTTTTGGTTACAGGGCATACAACATTGAATTGGAATTGTCATTCTTTGAAATTGACATCTTAATTACTTGATAACATTGGTATTGGCGCAGAACTATCTATCAGGTTAAGACCTAACATTCCCATGCCTGAATATCCATCTAGCTTACATTTTGGGCATGCTCTTCGGGATTGACAACCTTAAGTAACAGCGTTACTATATCAATGCCAATTTGCCATTTAGGTATCTATGAGTGGATTAGAAGACTGCCTTGATAACGACTGCTTGTCGAAACACGTGTCGGTTCACATTCTATAATTAAATATTTGAGCAAAACACTTTAGTTTTGGATTATACTTCTACTTTGAACGCGGAATCTTTTGTAATTGACAATTAGGTATGCACGCGATTTGCATGCTACCCTTTTGATATGCTTCAATACTATTGTATGGGTTGGATATATGCTTAGCCAAAATTCTCCCTTTTTTATTCGAACAACTTCAAGCTAGAATGTGGAAGCAGTGTTTGAGCTTAGCAAATTCACTTCCAAATGTGGTATTGAGACACGAACCGGGACTAGTTGCGCTTTCTGCACGATACCGGTGGAGGCTTTTGAATAATTATAGCAAAATGATCGGCCCTCCATCTAATTCTCTTTACGAAGAATTACACACAGTGCTCAAACGCGCACAACCTCCATCTATTGCTATTTTTAAAGAAAATATGGAAAACTTGTTATCTGATATAGCTTTAACACGTGATGATCTCCTGACCAGTCCTGGTAATGTAAAAAAGAAAGTTTTTGACTATGATTGGTGTAAAACAGGCAATGCATTGTCCCAATATACATGCTTTAAAGAGAACTCAATATTTACCTTAAAAAGGCATCTGTCAGTCTAGAAAAATGGATACCTCTCATGATTGACGGCAAACGTATTTTGGTGGCCGTGGGCCAACCGTCTCATGCACGAAACAATAGAAATAGAGGTTTCAGAGTTTACCAATGAACGGCCATTTTGATGTAACAAGGATCGCCATTTTGTTTTCTAACAATTGCTCATTGCTTTCTGTTCAAATTGCTTCGCGGCACATTTTCTGCTTACACTGCTCGACTGTTAATATTGTTGTCTGAACGTGAAAGGACAAGGCCGCAGGGTCGCGAGGCTAATAAGAGTTCATTGAAACACAACATAGGCAGTGCCGGGAAGGAATGCCCGGCTCCCTCCCGAATGTAGCCTTGAAGCAGAGCCGCAGGGCATTTAATCATTTCACAGCTGCCAGCCAGTCTCGTTATATGGTAGAATATGTTAGAATAAAGCAGCTAAAGGCTTGAATTATGCTCTTCTTAATGCCACCCTTTACCGAGCCCTGTAGAGCGTGTCGGCTCCCAGGACACAAATAGCACCTCATAGATAGCAAGGTCTGGAATGTGACTCTTCCCCCGTATGTAGCTCGCTTCCAAGAACAGAAGCACTGTGTTCTGTTCAACAACTAAAAGATGTCTCTGCACTTGAAAAATTGCATATTGTTACTAGAATAGATATTTGAAGGTGTCATATTTGTCGAAAGTGTCCATCATCACACCGAGTTCAAAGAAACCCAATAAAGGGGGGTGCTAAACATGTCACAGCTGATTTTATGATATGCATTTTGTATATGTGTAACTGATGTATGTAATTCACTCTCCTGCGTCCCTCGAGGTCTAGAGATACACATCGCGGGGCGTGAGACCGAGTTGGCCAACTGAGACTATTTGCTTTGCAATAAACCCTAGCTTTGGGAATACAACCTTGTGTCTGGCGTATCTATCGTGTGTGGTGACTTGCCTTGTTTTCATAGACGTGAGGGACCTCTAGGGGCCCCTTTCAAGATGGCACCCGAATAGGGCCCCTCCCCCACTTGTTCCATCGTATACATTGTAATTGAGTAAAGGCGGAGAACGGCGAGGACGGGACGGGACGATCGAGCCAGGATCAAGAGGTGTTCGGGGCGCCCCGTAGAAGTGATGAGAGATTCCTTTGCAGATCTGCACACATCTGATCCCTGATCGACGTACCCGGCTAGAGAACAAGGAGGCGAGGCTCCCGAAATGAGGCAGAAGCCGAGAAACGCAGACACGACGTCATTGATTGCGTCAGTGTACAGACGACTTGATTAATCAGGTGAGTCATTCCCCGATTCAAGGTAATCCTGATATTGGTTGAGAGTTGACTTTGCAAAATCAAACACCCTAGGTAAGGTTGATTAACCAGGGGGAAGGTTGAAACATGCCTGAGGTATTGCCCACCCTAGCAGGGTTTTTCCGCTGTTTGGAAGATGGCCAAATTGCACCACCTGGGGGAATGCCGGCGTATGAGATATATGGAGCGGGGGCAATAATATTCTGTGAGACTTGGCATAGGCAAACCAGAAAGCAACAAGACCATCAGTGGCCGATTAATGGTAGTTTTGAGATAGCGAGAATAGATAACCTGGAAAGGGTGTTGATAAGAAAGAAAGCACGTCCTGCAGCATTTGATATCGTTAAGGACTGGAGAAGGAGAGCAATGCTCCAACTTAGAAGTAGAGCAAAGCATGCGCACAGGCATAAATCGAAAGGAGAAGTAGCGGAAGAAAAAGACAAGGATGAGTGGACTGAGAGTCTAAGGAGGTTAGGTAGACGTGACCAGTTGAATATGGAAAAAATATACCCACAACGAGAATTGCACATAGCAGATGAATTGATAGAAAACATATTGATCCATACAAAACAAGGCCCAAGAACAGAAGCGAGGCCAAACACGTCAGTAACTATTGCCCAAACCCCTCCCGAAGCCCAAACTCTCCCTCCCGTAGCTCAAGCCCTCCCACAGCCACAGACCGCGCGTGTAACACTTCCTATTAGCCAACCAGGCCCACAGCAGACACTCCCCGCTTCTGTTGTCCCATCCACACCTCCCGCCTTAGATACAGACTCGGTATCGTCCGTCCCTCCCGGGGTTGTAATTGAAACCACGGGGGCGAGAGGCAGGACTGAACAAAGTAGATGCACGAGGGTAACTCGCAGTGCGATCAGCAAAGAAAGAAAGGTGGAATTACAGCTACAGGCAGAAATGTATATAGATGGGAATGATGGGACGGCAGCATTGGCTTCGATGTATGACTTCCGAAGAAGCAACGAAAGACAGGTAGTGTTGGAATGTGTGGGTGAATATTTGGTGGAGAGATGGAAACAGTTAATTGGGAAATTACCACCGCAGCGATTGTTAGATTTGAATGCATTAGCACGCTGTAGAGAGAGAGATGAAGAAGTGAGAGAACATGTATATGGACTTTTTGAACTTAAAAATGAATTGGATAATGATTATGCTGAAATGTTTACTGCACCTGGGTACAGGGGTAATGATATCGGGAGAGATAGGAAGGAAGCGGTAGAGCCATATATACAACAACGACATTCAATGTCGTCAGTACAGAGGGGCGACAAATTGAAAGTATGCATACGAGAGGTGTTAAGATGGATGTCGGATCCCAGTATTCCCACAATGGAGATACATGAGATATTTCATGAATATTCCATGCCCATGAAAAGAAAAGCACTGCAGTCGATGGCTGAACATTTACTAGACAAAGATATAAAAAAAGACAAGGCCAGCCTACCCGAAATAATGGCAGTATATAAGAGAGCACTAGAGAGAGGGACAGGAGAGACAGCCCTATCGCTTGATCTGGGAATATTATTGCACATGAGAGAAGGGGGAGGGACAGTGAGTGCGGCATTTCCTATGAGAGAGGTCCCACCTACCTTTGTGCCAAAAACAGAGGTTTTTTGCAGTGGGTAACGTACCGGCGCAGGTAACGCCAGCCCATTATACCGCCCAATATGTGCATGTCCCCTTTTCCAGACAGGAGGTGAACAACATAAAGCAGACGATTCCGGATATAAGAAAGAATCCTGCAGGGTTTTACAAGGAAGTAGAGTCCTGCCTACAATCATCCGTGCTTACCATGGGTGACATAGACCTAATATTCCCAGTGATCCTGCCAACAGACATATGGAAGCAAATAAGAAAGGTGGATGACGTAACGACCTTTGGCGCCAAATGGGCGGATTTGGTAATAGAAGACAGGAATAAAGCAGTTGGAGGAACACCGGGAGTGAACCTGGTAGCATTACCAGCACGCATAGTTCAGAAATTAAAATAAATTGTCCCAGAGAAAAGAATTCAATCGGACAAATTGACTGTATGTGTACAAGGCAAGGATGAGTTAGCTGCAGATTATTTTAATAGGTTTGAAGACGTATTTACAGACTTCAGTTGGCAGGATGTGAGCTCGGAAGCGGGGAAGAGGTTATTTGTTGACAAATATGTGAGGGGGGTTAAAACTTCCAATCTAGAACCTAATAATGACATCAGAGAGTGCATGGCAAGCAAAAACGCTGGGCGAAGTATTACACATGGCCCAATATTATGAGAACAGAGTGAATGCGGAGAAAGAGAAAGAGGAGAAGGATAGGGTAAATCTGAAGACACGGGTGCTACTGCAGCAAGTAGCAGGACATAATAGTGGGAGAGGGAATGCACAAGGAAGGAGTACTTCGAATATGCATGGGGGGCCATTGGGACCAAATCAGTGTGCGTACTGTAAGGAGGAAGGACACTGGCGAGCGCAATGTCCACATCTGCAGAATAGAAATGGGTCTGGTCAGAGAAGACAGCACAGAGGGCACCAAGGAGCGAATGAACCAAATAGGAATAGTATGCAGCAGCACCACAATAATGGAGGTAATCAAAACCAAGCCCAAAAACCAAAGTGCTCCTAACCAGAGTCAGGGCCAGCAAAACCAACAGTATGGAAACCAGAGTGGGGGAAATAGAGGGAAGAGTGGGAACGTTTTCGATACACAGCCAAATACGTATTACAGTAATAGTAGTGATCACACATCGGATGACGTGTTATTTCCTTAATAGGACAGCCCAGGGCAGGGGTCGGAACCAGTGTCTATTCCCATGAATCAGAGAGGACCCTACGTAGAAATGAGAGTCGGGAATGATGAACACTGCTTCCTTGTAGATACAGGGGCGCAAAAGTGTTCAATAGACCGTCACTTGGTTCCGGATATACCACTGTCAGGGCAAAAGAAGGTTTCCGCAGGGTTCGCAGGTACACCAGTCATGAACCCAGTGTCCCAACCAGTCCCAGTTACCATAGGACCATTCACTGAATATTGTCCTTTCCTTTTAACAGAAAATTGTGTGGAGTTCCTGACGATTTGGCCACAAAATGCCCCTCTGTCAGAATTAATGTCTGAAACTTTACCAGGAGAGCTAAGTAAAGTGCCAACCTGTATATGGGCAATGCATGAGAACGATGTAAGATGCTTGAAAATAGAGCCAGTAAAGATCATTTTGAAAGAGGGTGTTACACTACCGCGAATTCCCCAATACAGAATTTCAGCTGAAGGTGAGATAGGATTGAAGAGTATTGTTACAGATTTGGTGAAATTAGGGGTGATTGAAGAAATTACAGGCAGTACATGCAACAGCCCGATTCTTCCAGTTTATAAAAAAGGAGGCAATGAAGTACCATACCGTTTCATAATTGAATTGCGCGCGCTAAACAAAGTAGTAGATACACAATTTCCTTTAGTCCCAGATGTCACTACAATATTGACAATGATACCTGTCTCAGCAGAATACTTTAGTGTAGTTGATCTAAAAAATGCGTTCTTTAGAATTCCGGTGGACAAGGACAGCAGATATTTATTCGCGTTGACATTAGGAGGACAATCATTTACATTTACGCGGATTCCACAAGGATACACGGAAAGTCTGAGTATTTACAGTAGAGCATTGAAAGAGCAGCTAGACATGCTAGAATTACCAGTGGGTTGCGTACTCTTGCAATACATAGATGATCTGTTGTTAGCTGCTGACACAGAGGAGATTTGTAAAGAAAGTACTGTATTGCTACTGTCACACCTAGCGGCACATGGCCATAAAGCTAGTTTGAAGAAGTTTCAATATAATCGAAAGGAGGTAGCTTATTTGGGCTACCTAATTTTGAAAGAGGGGAGAAGGCTAACGCCAGAACGCATAGAGAGTATTTCTTGTATGCCTATTCCAAAGACACAGAAAGGAGTCAGAGCCTTAATAGGCATGGCTTCGTATTGCCGACAATGGATCGGTAATTGTGCGTTAATTGTGAAACCGATGGTGAATTTGACTAGAAAGGATGCGGTATGCCTTTACAGTGGGATGAGGAATGTCAGAGATTGTTTGATCAATTGAAAACTGCATTATGTTCTGCTCCAGTTTTGGGTACACCAAATTATGAAAAGGTTTTTAGACTGTTTGTGTGTGAAAGTGAAGGATGTGCATTGGCGGTTTTGACACAGGAACAAGGTGGAAGAAATAGGCCGTGCGGCTATTTCTCTTCCGCACTGGACCCTGTAGCGCGCGCACTACCACGATGTTTGCGATCTGTCTCGGCGGCTGCTGCGGCAGTGAAACAAACGGAAGGGATGGTATTGGGGCATATTTTAATTCTGATAGTGCCACATGCCATAGACGTTCTATTAAATAGGACACAGACGCAACACCTCACCTCTGCCAGATTGACAAGATATGAGATTATCTTGTTCGCGCCCCATATCCAAATTATGAGGTGTAGCGCTTTGAATCCTGCAGAATTAATGCCACTGCCCATAAAAGAAATTGGTGACAACGAATCACCCCCCCCCCATGATTGCTTAATGGTCACTGAGGAAGAAACAAAGGGGAGAGTTGATTTAAGTGACACCCTACAGAAAGAGCCAGATGGAGAGTTATTTTGTGACGGCTCTTGTTTTAAATTACCTGATGGCACGACAACTGCCGCCTATGCTATCAGTACCCTAGAGAGCGCTGTAGAAAGCAAAAGAATCCCCTACAACTCGGCACAAGCCGCAGAAATAATAGCATTGACCAGAGCCTGCAAGATTTCTGAAAATTTGAATGTGAATATATATACTGATAGTCGGTATGCTTTTGGGGTGGTTCATAACTTTGGTCGACTCTGGGCTGAGAGAGGTTTCTTGACATCACATGGTGCCAGAATTCAACATGGCCCTTTGATTGTACGATTGCTGTCTACACTCACGTTTCCAAAGCGCCTAGCAATTGTGAAATGCGAGGCACATAAAAAGGTAACATGTAAAGTAGGAGAGGGAAACGCGTTTGCAGACAGAATTGTGAAACAAACTGCCACTGATTTAAATACTAAGATGACGACAGTCCAGACTGAGGAAGTACCCTGTATGATAGAATATGGAATTGCCACTGTCAAAGAAATGCAGGCCGAAGCCACGGCCGATGAAATACAAGGGTGGGCAGAGGGCTCTGACTGAGTTAGATCTGGAGGGTTGTTGGGTGGACAAGGGAACTAGAAACTGGATGTTGCCAAATTCTTATGTGACTGCAATGGTCACAATGGCTCATAGCCCTACTCACATCTGTGCAAAAAAGATAATACAGCACCTATCTACAGTATGGCATAATGTAAACATAAAGAAGAATGCAGAGAGGTTGGTGCGGAACTGTATCACGTGTTTACAACACAATGTAGGTAAGGGAACAGTGACTCCAATAGGCAGTTTTGGGCCGCCCTCTATGCCTTTTGAGGTAATCCATTTTGATTTCATAGAGATGGAGAGATGCCAAAACTTGAAATATGTCTTAGTTGTGATCTGTGTATTCAGCAAGTGGGTGGAGGCATATCCCTTAAAAGACTGCACAGCGATGAGTACAGCAAAAATAATGCTTAAAGAATATTTTTACCGTTTTGGCTTGCCCCGTGTCCTATGGTCAGACAACGGTCCACACTTTGTGGGCGCAGTGATATTACAGATATGTGCAGGTCTCCAGATTAATAAGAGATTTCATAGTTCAAGACATCCGAGTTCGGCCGGTATTGTGGAGAGGCAGAACGGGATCCTCAAGTCAAAAATAAGCAAGATATGTGCAGGAAGCAAGTTGAGTTGGGTGGATGCATTACCAATAGCGCTATTATGCATGCTTACGTCTGTACAGACTAGAACTGGGCTCTCCCCGTACGAAATCGTAATGGGGAGGCCGGCAAATGTTTGGTGTGCACCTCAGCCAAAACGACTTAGCGAGGTAGAACATCCTGTGCTTAGTACTTATTGTGGCCTTTTAATGCAGAAATTGCATTTGATTCATCAGCGGGGGCAGGAGGATCTACCAGTGAGATACACCGGTCCGGGGCACGCGCTGGAGCCAGGCGACTGGGTGCTGCTTAAACATTTTGAAAGAAAATCATCGTTAGCACCCAGGTGGCGCGGCCCCTATCAAGTACTCTTGGCAACGGAGACGGCGATACGGGTGGATGGACGAAGGCGTGGATCCATGCCACCCATGCCAAAAAGATCCCATCTTCACTGAAAGACTTGCCTAACCCAGACGACCGGAAAGAGAATGCGGGCCCAGGAACGAAAGAAACTGTTGCCAGTAAGCTGGCACCAAATGTGCCCGAGCGAGAAGTGAAACTCGAAACGAAGCCTGAAAAGATTGCCAAAAAGGGGGAAGGGCAAAGAGTGCCCCAAGGTTGCCCAGCAGAATCTACACAAAATCTGCATTGCAAATACCGGCAGACACTAAACATGTACCCCTTTGGCGCCCACCAGCACTTGCCAACACGCCAAAGACCGAATCTGCATCACGGGCGCGGCGCACACCAGCACCTGCAGTAGCTCCACAGGCTGACTCTAAGCCTGGATCTGGAAGTGCACTGGCACTGTTCACGGATCACACAATACCAGGAGTGAGGCGATATGATTTACGGCCTCGAAAGACAAAGTGATCCACAGTTCTTTAGTGCTTATGTAAACCTCTGGTTCCGCTCATGGACGGAGAAGGAACTAGAGGTGTAGAGGAGAGAAGCGTGAGAATTGTGCAAATCGGACAATTCAAGACTCGCGGCTCCTCAGTGCGATTATAAAAAGTGCATGTGTCCGGAACCAGAGCGGACAAGCTCGGCGCACATGGTACTAAGGCAATAGATAACTGTTCAGAAGTCCTCTGAACAGTGTGAGAGAGGACAAGTGATCTTGCCTAGAACGAATAAGCAATCCAGGCTATAAAGGGCTGGCAGACTGAACTGTGACAATTCCGTTGAACTTATTGACATCAGAACAAGTGCAACGAAGAGAGATATCCACGACGAACTTTAATCAGGAAGAAGAAGGTCGATGAGAAACATGTCGGGACCAGTTTCAGCCTCCTCCTGCACCGCTGCTGAGAATTAGTTAATTATAAAGACTATAAGCATAAGGAAAACGCATGGTAAAAAAAATTGTATTCTGGCACTGACAATAATCATGTGCTTCATGAGTGTGGTAGCACCAATAACGACAGCCTTAGTATTATGGTATGTGGAATCTATACACCCATTGGGAATGTTTTTACCAATAGTTAATATATCCACTACTGAAAGCCCGGTTCAGGTGATTACTTATACCTTGTCCCCAATGGAAAAAAGACACAGAGAATGGTATGGGAACAATACGCTGTTACTGATTATGAATATGACACATGCAATTCTAAAGAAAACAAATTGGTGGGTATGTGCCCATTTACCGCAGCATGCTGGGAAAAGGATAGGTTGGTATGTACAGCCACTACCATTAAGTTCTGCATGTAGTGCATCTTTAAGTGCAATGTTCTATGGGAAATGGAGTAAGAGTGGTACGGGGCAATTAGACAGAACAAATATGAATGAGTTTGAGGAAATAAGTATGAGGCCTGTGGGTTGTTTCATATTCCATAAAGTGCGAGTGAAGATCCCAGTGCCAACGGCTAAAGGTACGCAAAAAATAACACAAAAAAATAGACAAGATAGATTGAAAACTGTAATGACGTTTTGTGTAAGAACAGACAGGAACAAAAATGCAGTTTCCCCTTCTTACATGGTGAATTATAACCCGAGAATTCTCCCTTTTTTTCTGAAAAAGAAAGGCTCCTATTCAGTCGGAACATTTACTGGATGCATGAATACAGTGGTATTAAAATGGGAAATAGAACCAGTATATGTGGGAGATCCAGTCTATTTTATTTGTGGAGATAAAGCATATCCTTGGTTGCCCAGAAACTGGGGAGGTATATGTTACCTAGGTCTACTGTTCCCGGGAGTGTTCCTCTTAGAAACAGCAGACATGGCTAGACTATCCAGATCTAGAACCAAAAGGAGAAGCGAAGGTGTTTTGATAGCGACTGACGTAGCAAAATCATTCATTCCATTCTTGTCCCAGATAGTGAACTCCTATAATACAAGGCAACTGTCCAGAATACTAAAAGATACCATAAACACAACGACAGATATACTATTTAACATGACGTTGGAAGAAAAAGGAATCAGGTTAATGATGCTGCAAAATAGAATGGCTCTCGATGTGATCCTGGTTGATCGTGGGGGAATTTGTAAAATTGTGGGATCAGCGTGCTGTGTATTTGTAGATGACTATTCCACTATGATTTTTGAAGCAATAAAGAGAATGCATGTCCTAAGCTCCGAACTCCCTACTGGAGAAGGGGGCTGGGGAATAGAGTCCTGGTTTTGGGGAATACTGCGTACTTGAGGATGGAAGTTGATTTCGATATTAGTAGTGGTGTTTGGAATATTCATAACGTGCTGTTGTTGCATACACTGCCTACCGTTAGTTTGCACTGAGGTAAATGAGGGATGTACGAAGGGATGTATCCATATGATAACAAAAAGAAAACAAACTTATGGCCGAGATGACAGAGACACAAATGAAATGAAAACAGTGAAAGAATTAATGGCTATAGATATTAATGAAGATGATGATGCTTATAGTAGCATGCAAAACTCAGACATAAGTGCTTTAGACTTATCGTCATCAGAGAAGGATACAATAAATGAATGAGACGTTTGGCATATGGCCAAAGGAGGGTTTGTCAGTCTAGAAAAATGGATACCACTCATGATTGACGGCAAACGTATTTTGGTGGCTGTGGGCCAACCGTCTCATGCACAAAACAATAGAAATACAGGTTTCCGAGTTTACCAATGAACGGCCATTTTGATGTAACAAGGATCGCCATTTTGTTTTCTAACAATTGCTCATTGCTTTCTGTTCAAATTGCTTTCCAGCACATTTTCTGCTGACACTGCTCGACTGTTAATATTGTTATCTGAACGTGAAAGGACAAGACCGCAGGGCCGCGAGGCTAATAAGAGTTCATTGAAACACAACGTAGGCAGCGCCGGGAAGGAATGCCCGGCTCCCTCCCCAATGTAGCCTTGAAGCAGAGCCGCAGGGCATTTAATCATTTCACAGCTGCCAGCCAGTCTCCTTATATGGTAGAATCTGTTAGAATAAAGCAGCTAAAGGTTTAAATTATGCTCTTCTTACGGCCCTCCTTTACCGAGCCCTGTAGAGCATGTCGGCTCCCAGGACACGAATAGCACCTCATAGATAGCAAGGTCTGGAATGTGACTCTTCCCCGTATCTAGCTCGCTTCCAAGAACAGAAGCACTGTGTTCTGTTCAACAACTAAAAGATGCCTCCGCACTTGCAAAATAGCATATTGTTACTAGAATAGATATTTGAAGGTGTCATATTTGTCGAAAGTATCCAATATCACACCGAGTTCAAAGAAACCCAATAAAGGGGGTGTTAAACATGTCACAGCTGATTGTATGATATGCATTTTGTATATATGTAACTGATGTACATAATTCACTCTCTTGCTTCCCTCGAGGTCTAGAGATACACGTCGCGGGGCGTGAGACCGAGTGATGGCCAACTGAGACTATTTGCTTTGCAATAAACCCTAGCTTTGGGAATACAACCTTGTGTCTGGCGTATCTATCGTGTGTGGTGACTTGCCTTGTTTCCATAGACGTGAGGGACCCCTAGGTGCCCCTTTCACATCCACGCCAATTATATCTTTTACGCTTTCCCTCGGATAAGGCACGAGAGACCTACCTGAAATTTAAGCTCAATCAGATGTGGACTCTGGAAAAGATCAAACATTGGGCGCACACAGAACCGTAAATGGCCACAGATCAATGCAGATTCTGCAAAG
Source organism: Ambystoma mexicanum (assembly GCF_040938575.1). Lineage (NCBI taxonomy): Eukaryota > Metazoa > Chordata > Amphibia > Caudata > Ambystomatidae > Ambystoma > Ambystoma mexicanum. Next base: position 1,153,393,736 of record NC_090929.1, read on the forward strand.
TTGTTAATCAATTAGAAACACGCGAACATTTGGTGATCTTTTGCTCATACTTAATCATCAGCGAATCACTGCGTTTGGGCAAGACCTATTTGGTGATGCCCACTTTGAATGTGACTCGTTGTGGGTACGCTGAATGACTGTAGTAATCTTAAAACCACGTTGGCATTAACTCAGCTGCTCGTTCAGATTAATGAGGCTTTGACTACATTAATGAAAGGATTCAATGCTTAATATCGCTTTCTTTTATTTGTCTAACACCTAACATATTCTGTTTTATTTTGACTTGTCTAATTTTAAACTTGAGTATGTTATTCCAAACTGCTATATTTTTGTTATGTACCCTCCTAGAGAAAGAAAACCAAATGTATGCGTAGATTTCTCACACAAAACCGACTCGACCACAATAAGAAGTATTCATCTTGCCTAGCTTAGAGTTGTATTTTTAAGAATTGTTTTTATCTATTTGATACCATTTTTGTAGTTTAGATGAATTATGTACTTACTCTTGGCATTGACATTCACTGTTTTATGTATCTATGTAATGTAAAAGTTTTACATTTTGAAACCTAAGACAACAATAAATATAAAAAATGTAAAAATAATATTTTTTGAGTTTTATTTAAATCTGCCCTTAGCACCCACGTGTGATCTTAGCCAAGGCTGGCCTTAGGGGCAGCAGCATCCTGGGCGAATTGGCGCCCCCCCTCTCCCCTCGCGTGAAGTGCCACTTTTTTTCTTTTTTTTTAACCTCCTCGCTCCGGCTAGGAGGTAATGATATGAATAGTGCGCATCAGCACCCTATTGCTATTAGATGCGCTCCGCCGCTGCGGGTGCATTTAATAACAATGGGGCACCTGCCACGCCTTCTCCCACTACGCCAGCTCGGGGGAGCCCTTGAAAGACTCCCGCGAGCTGGCGTGGCAGGGGCTAATGGCGCCCTGGGGCGTGTGGCGCCCCGAGGCGGTCACCCGCCAAGGCCAGCTCTGATCTTAGCCGGTGCTAAGGGGCAGCAGAGCCATGAGAGAGAGGGAGTACTGGGGAGTACTGGGGACAGGCCGAATGGCACTCAGGCTGCTCAGAATGTGGGCTTCTACCAGTGACTACAGCCCGCATTACAGACTTCCTGATTGGCTAGAGCCTCTTCACAGGGTGCTAATGAGCCAATTAACCATCAGTACCCACTACTTTCTCTCTTTGCTTTGGGGGATCTAAGAAACAAGATTGCCCATGGTAACTGACGTACAAAAACCTGATAAAATACATATTCAAAAATGAGAACCGATACCCTTCAGACACCGCCCACCGCAGAAAAATATACTTGCCCAACTGGACGAGTTAGGTTTCCTCGTATCAGAACTCGCTGAATCCGGTTTCTATGCATTTTGTTTTACGGAGTTTTTTTAACTGCAAATTGCAGGGGGAGATCCCCCTTCGTACATACCTTTAACCCGCTTGCTATAAACTTAACCCCAACTCATCTTGTACATATTTGCAGTTTTAAAAAACGGTAAAATAAATGCGGTAAAACGTGACTGGGTGAGTTGGCATGCGATGGAAGTGGCTGATTCCGCTCATCCTCACCTGCTGTGACTGATGGCTACCACATGCCAACGTTCTTTAAAAAAATGACTTACAGTCTTCACCTTCCGTGCATGTTGGGTATTTAAACGCCACACATAAATAATCCTACATTAGAAAAATGTGCGGCATTTAAATGTTTACCGCCGTTCGTGCAATGTGGAAATTGAGATGCTTTATCCACAGAACCGCTACCGCCAAGACTCGCCTGCTGGCACAGTCTCCTCTAGACCCAAACCACAGCATGCCGGGCATTGTGGTTTCAGGCGCCTGCAGCAGGGCGAATGCCTGGCTTCTCTCTCTCTCTCTCCCAGTGTGAGCATGAGCAGAGCAGCCCAAGGTACCAACTACACTGTGTGTCGCTCACGCTGAACTGACACGGGGGCTTGCCTTCTGCAATGCCATGTTCGCCTATGTGTTCCAACTGCAGCACCGGATTCAGTGGGACCGCCTGCCTCGCTGTCTTGTCTGATGTTTTCTTGCTTCTGTTTTAGCCTTCAGAATAATTCCTTCAACAGCACAGCTGCAGCCGAGTAAGTGGACATTTTGCATCCAGGAGGTAGCCAGCGCTATGCCAGGGTGCGGGTGTGCGCGCTGTACGCAGACCTGCAGATTGCTTCTGCGTTTATTAGGCAACACATCCACAGCGTTCGTGTGTGGCACGAGCATCTGCTGGAAATCGCCATGCCCAACCTTATTTATTTTGCAATCCTAAAAGACATATTGTGTCTGCTCTAGGTGTACATTGTACAGGGATGCTGCCTGCATGAAAATATGCTGTCGCTTATCGCCACTGTGATGTTTTTTTTTTATGCAAGCTCCTCTGTGCTCGGTCGGTGTGCTGTACATTCTCTGAAACCAGAAAAGAATTAGACAGTTCAAGAATATATGTATTATTAAGGCGATGCGCTGCACACGCAGGTTCTGGCACAGCGCCTAATGACGCAAACAGCAGACGACTATAGATTCATGTATGTGCATACAAGAAAACTTAAAGCAGGCCTGTTTTCTTGTACGTGTGTAATGATAATTAATCGGGGATTGTGTTTCTGCCAGGTGAATGAACGACGCACACACATGCACACCGGGCAATTGTGTTGGGTGTAGCGGCTCATGTGATCCGGGCTTTCTTTCCGTTTTTAATGCCAGTTCTGAATCGTGGGCAATTCTGTTAATTGCGCCGGTTGTCGTTTGATAAGTATCCCACTCACCCACGGGTACAGCCCTATCTATCCTTTTCCCCATCAACTTCCGCGCCTAAGCCAAGCGTGCGCCAGGGGAGCGTTTACACGGTTACACCGTGTACAGCGGGGACTCGCTTTATGGATCTGTTGTGCTGTGGATCCTGTTTTACATGACAGCCGAGGCTTGAAATAGAAACCTCAAGCCGGTTGTGGGTTGCTGTTGTCTTGAGAGCGTGAGAGCAGAGTTCTGTTTGCTCTGGACCAGGGCCAGGTCACGGCCTGACAGAGGAAACCTACGAACGAGGGTTGGCACTGGTGGAGCAGAGGCATCCGCAGGGAACTGCGGATGGTGGGGGGGCATTTCACTCCAGTCCCCATTCGCCCATGGCTTGAATTACCCACGTCTGGTACCTTCCACCCCACGCCTGTCAGGGGCACAATCACTGCAGTGTAATCCATCTGCTAATATGACCTGTCACTCGCGGTGGGCGGGGCCTACAGAGAAGTACACCGCCATTTGTCCTTGTCAACGTCACATGTGCTCTGTGCATAGTTGGGGAGCATCCCGCAAACCACCAAGTCGTGTAACAGACTGCCATGAAGGTGATACATGTAGTAAGAGCCCAAAGGCCTTCAGTGGAGCCCCTCCTCCAGTCCCCCCAGCAGCTTCCCCTCGCTCTAAATTAGAGCGTGGAGAAGGTGAGTCATTGTTGGCCCGTGAACGACTGTAAGTCCTGAGTATTTGATGCCTCTATTAAGAGCTGCCAAGGCCTTTAATGCCCACTGTGTGGAAACACCCTCCAGCTGCCTCTGGAAATTTAGGAATAGAACTGCAGCAGGTGTGCCACGAGAAAGCTGGTCGTGGGAGGAACGCCCAATGCTGTCTGCAGAAAGTGAACTCCAGGACTTAGATCGAATTGATGCCATTCCTGATACTATCAAGATGATGGTTGTTAATATTATTCTTACTAGTATTATCCATAGTAGTATTACCATGCTGCATTCAGTGTTCGACTGGAATCATGCTGTCCACATAAGGCATTCCATGTTGGTTTAGAAACGCAGGCAAATATCTATGCGCACCGTAGGCCATTTTTTAAATAGGAGAAAATATTATGAGCGATGAAGCAGTAGGATAAATGCCATATACAAAAAGTCTGTGCATTTTGGAACATGTAGTTAGATGTTTGCAGGAGTGAAGTATACAATGGCACATACAGGGCCTGATTTACAAAAGTGTTTACACTAGTGGTGCTGTAGAGGCGTGGTTGTGTTTATTTCAGAGTTTGAGAGGTGCATGCAGAAGGGTGGGCTGTTAGTAGGGCTAGTTGGTGGCAGTACACCCCCTCGCTAATGAACCTCAATCAGTGCCTAGAGCGGTAACTTTTGTCAGGTTAGCTCGCCTTGCAGCGCAGTAACTACTAATTACGAATATAGTTCATGATTTCTACGTGGTTTTATGCAAATGCAGACTATTTTTAATTTAAATGCATTTTACATACTAAGATTTGCAATATACTACTCTGTTTTACGTATTTGTAATTCTATCTTTTATGTGAACTAAAATAAGGCAAATATTGATTGATTGATTGATTGATTGATTGACTGACTGGATGTTACATCCGCATCCAAATCAGTTTCCATGACACCAAATATGTACCCCATTTGAAATTCAGGTATTCGTTTTTTCCCCTGAGAGTCAGGTTTAGGATTGGCCCTTTCAAGTCTACTTGGCTTTGTGCTGGGCCAGACAAATATTCATCATCTGATCTGCTATTATTGGTACGGTTTATGGTGTGCTATGTAGCAATGTCATTCTTTGTCCGAGTCTACGCATTAATAATAATAATAATAATTATTATTATTATTATTATTATTTAGCATTTAAATAGCACTAGAAACCCTCAGGTATCTGAACGCTGCTTATTATTACCCACAGTGTGTGGTGTGTGGTGCTCGTTTATTGACCTCTGAAGGATGAAAGGCTGAGTTTGGCCCTACCGGGAGCAGGCTTTGTGCAGATGTCAAAGCAAGCACTCTACTCGCTGTGCTATCGGACCGACAAACATGGAAATGGGCAGTTGCCTATTTGGTGACTATATTAAGACATAACACATTGATAATGTACAGGAAAACAAATCCCGAATTTTGATGTCCTAGGATGGACTGCCGAACATTTCTGCAAGCGCAATTGCAAAAGTAGCAGTGCAAAGGCCTATGTACTGTTTTTGCACTAGCGCTCATGCAACAGGACTCAAGTGATTTGGATTTGCATTTGTGCAGATGTTAGGTAATTCAGCACCTGATGTCTTTGTGGGGGCTTGATGAGTCTGTTTTTAGTATTTATACGCACAGATTTTGCCCCAATGTGTTCTCAGACGTCCTGTTGTTTGACAATCATTTGTTTGAAATTGCTTGGTTTCCTGAAGAATATCAGTAGAGTTTCTAGGTAGACTTTCCATAGCCTTAGTTTTACCAAAGGATCGGTTGCAGTTTCATAGAAATCTCACAAAGGACTTCAATGCAGGAGACCACTGAGGGCCTGATACTGAGCGTGTGATAAAACGTGTGTGGAAATACGACATTCTCCCCTCCAGTTTCCAGCACCACCATTCTGGTGCTTGGACCTATTGGAAGGGAGATGTTGGGCATTCCAGCAGCAAAAGCTGCTAAAATCACACCTGGTGGGTGAAACCTGTGCTCCAAGGGACATTGCAAGCATTTTTTATAAAGACTTCCACTTTTCTAATTTAACAAAGTTTTCTTAAACTTTCATTAAACTAGATAAGTGGTGCTGCAGTCTAAGAAATGCTATGTTTAAAAAGGGGAAGCGTGTGCAGTGGATTTTGACAGCACCTCAGAGGTGTCGTATTTTAACTCCTGTTATTGACGTGCTAAACCATTGCTGCTGGCAGGAGAATCCCCTCCATGTGGCTGCCCTGCATTCCTGATGGTTGCTAGGGCTGTTGTCAAGCCATAAATCAGGCTCATGCAAAAGCCAGCATTCATGTCCCTGCACCACATTCTTTCCCTGTCAGAGTATGCTACAGTTACAAAACGTGTTGTTCCGGCTGGAAACAACACATTTCTATTTTTACACGGACCTCTGAATCAGGCCCTGCGCAGGGGGAGTGTGAGCATTATCTTGTTTAGTTTTGGGTATCTTGCGGAGCTTTAGCACCATTTATGAGCCAAAACGATTGCATTGGAGTGCACATAGAAGATAGATGGGATGTGATAAAGGATACTCAGCCTGCAGGCATCGATTGGTTATTCACTCAGCCATTCACTGACCATGGCCATGTTAATATCTACAGTCTTTCGTACCCACTACCGGCCCCATCCAAACCAAAATACACCAGATCTATTTGAGCTAAATCCTATCATGCAATAACTTCAAACTCTCCACTGTATAGGGCCTGCCTGTGTTATTTCTAAACAGATGTCTGAGAGTGAATGCCTTACCTGCAGATGTAAATGAGCTCCTGGCGTAATGAAAGTGTCTTAACCAAGTATGCTTTCAGCCATCTGATTTATAAGCAATATGTATGTCCTCACATCTGTTCCTTACACTGACGTCGTGTTAATAGCAAGCATTGGCGAAGCCAACCGTTTTGTCATGTTTACATGCATTAGATAGTCCCTTGCCAGGCACTGACATTGTATGCCCAGGTATTCATACCATTTTCCAACTTTTGCATCTTATTGTCAGTGCCTGGAACATAAATGCCTTCACACACAAAAAAACGGTTGGTTTTGTCAATGGTTGTTTTGTATTCCATTATTTGTAGGTATTCTTCTCGCCAGTCATTCACAACTATGCAGTTGTAGCCATGGTTTGTTATTTTCCACAGGAGGACCTTTGTCGTCTGCTCCCTCTCTGCTGATTAGTAGCATATCCAGTTAGTTGATAGAAATGGTGCTATGCTGTGTGTCTGTCTAGGGTGGAAGTTTTTACTCCATCTATAGCTTGGGAACCCACACATATTGCTGACTACCGAGTCCTTTATTTGGCCTGTCCTTTTAGGTTGACAGTAGTGTCAAGAAAATAAGGTATTTATGATTGTGCACCTTGATAATTAACAGATGAGTAGAACATATTAAACTATTAAAGTTGCTATGAAAGTAAACAAAGTATTGGTCAACAGGAGGACAAATCAGTCGGGTGCCATGAATGTAACAGAGGGAAACGAGAGTTTTAAAATGGCGGGTGGCAAGGTAACTGTGTTCCAGTTCATACTTTCAGTGCCATCATTATTTGGACTATTGCTCCCATTTTCAGAGGCTTAACCATATTTGTAAATGTGAAGTCTTTGTGGCTTCATGTACATGTTGATATGAATGCAGCAACATGTTGCTTTTCCTGGGATTTCATCCCAGCTGCCAGTCCTTCGGTGTGGGCGAGAAGAACGGCTACACATTTTGGATGGGCACTGTTGGCCTGGTGGTTCTGCAAGCCTGGTTATAAGTTTGGCAGTAACTGTAAAGTATGCAGTATTTGGAAATAGCACCTGTCTTACCGCTGCAGTAAGCTATGAGTTTGGCTATGAAAGCTCTTCAATCCTGCCTGCTCATAATCCCTGCCACACAAGAGCATTACCGCATCGGTAACCCCTCATGCAGTAATATGATGTTTCCCCATGAAGTACTATGAGGATCAAAAATGAGAAATAACTAAAGGGTCCATATGACTCGGATTTGTGTGGACCATTCAAGTTACTGCATACTTACAACGTGCAGTAACAGTCTGTTGGCAGTGTGTCTGTCACTTATATCTACACAAAAGCTTGTATTCTTCCTCAGTGGCCCTCATTACGAGCTTGCCGGTTCATAAGCAATGGTGCCAGTAAGCTTACCAGCAAAGTTGATTCCAGAACGGCAAACTACGAGTCTGCAGCCGGGTGCCGTACCGCCCGCCAGAGCAGACCTGGTGGGCGGAACGGCACCCGGCCACAGACTTTCGTGGAAGCACAGGCACTGTTGTTAACGGTGCCTGTGCTTCCGTGGTCCCCACTACCAGACTCAAATGGGAATGGGGATTTACAATTACCGGTGCTTGACTTACCGGACCGCCGGGGTTGTAATGCCCCTGAGTTTCCGACAAGTCAGGCGCCGGTAAATCAGTACGGGCCCGGTGCTATCTGCCGGTTTTACCTGCACGGTTACCGCCAGACTTGTAATGAGGGCCAATGTCTCCCCTTTAGGTTATTAAGACGAATTTCTGAACTCTGTCCTGGAGGGGCAGAGGTTCAGAAGGCCAGCCTAGTTTCTTGGAACAGGGTAACCTCTGGACAAGCCAGACCAATCAGGGTAGCGATCGCGGCGGTCAAGACTAGGTCTCAAGAGGGGTGAGGGTGACTGAAAGCCCGCAATGAGCACACAAAGCAAGGACACTTACAAATTACTCCAAGCAGGTGTTATATTAAAAATATATAAACATTTATTACAAGGCCTTTGTAACATTGACCGTAGCGAGAAATCACAATAAAACTCAAGTAAACCAACACATACCAAACCAATACAATATATATACAAATACAAACGAGTCTAACGAGTTAGACGCACGAAATGTGTAGATCACCTAGATGGGGAGGAAAACAGGCAGTGCGTATAATAATTAGACCCAGTCTGCCTTCAGAGGCACCTAACTAAAAGGAAGTCCAAGCCCTACGAAGAGTGGAGCCTTGTGCTCAAAAGTACCTGCACGCGCTGGTGCCAACGGGCAAAAAGGGGAGTCTCTTCGAGGGAATCAGGCAGTTTAGTTCGGTGAACAAATGAAGTTGAACAGAGCTCCGCGACTCAAGCACAGCCTCCACTGTGGGCAGAAGCAGAGCGCGAGTACGGAAAGGCGTGCTGTTAGACACAGCGGGGAAAAGCTATGGGCTCCTGCAGGAGGGCGGCCAGTTCCTAGCGATGCTACTCACCGGTCCCCAATGCAAGCAGACCCAGGCTTCTCCGCGTCAGTTTCAGTGCTGGCAGGTTCAGATACGAGCACGGGACGTCTTGGCGTCGTGTAGATACCGCAGCAGCAGAAGTTGAGTTGAGGATGTCCCAAACGCAGTGAACCCGCACAGTTGGTTACCACAGCAGGGCAACGGAGCGGCCGTGTGTATTTCAGCCAAATGTACACTACTCACTTCAGACCTGGGAATGCCAAGTGTACGAATCGTATGAGAGTGAGAAGGGCTCATAATACAACACAACCTGACCGCGGTTACAGAGCAAGACTCCTGGGTAGGCTGGTCAGTCTGCTGGATGGCCCAGAGACACTTCCGAAGGCTTACGTGCAGGAGATGGTGAAGATGCCGAGAATAGTTGTTCCCACTATTTCAAGGGGTCGAAGTACCGGTACAGGCCTTCTCGTTCAATCAGAGGTAGAAAGGGTTTCACGAAGCGACAGCAGTGCAGAGGAGCAGTCCTTCAGCGGGTCACCAGCGATTCCTCGGTTCAGCCTTGTGGTTGCAGGATACTTGGCTCCTGTATTCCTTTGTTCGTGAGAACTCAGGAGATCAACATGGTAGTGATGTTTCCAGCCCCCTCTTATCCACGGTTCCTTTCATGCCAAAACGGAGGGGACCCAATGGGAGATCTGCTCACAAAACACTCACACCATACGTGGACCTATCACAGACCACGGAGGTCCCAGGCATTCACGACACACTAGACTCTCTGGCACCCAGGATGTGTATTGGGACCAGACATCCCAGCCCACATCCTGGAGCACACACAAGACCTGTAGAAGCCCACGAAAGCATCTGTGTTTCGCGGGAAAGTACATGCCCAAATAAGGAAGGGCCTGGGTCGGCTCGACCTGGGGAAGGTGAAGGGGGTAAGATGGTCAGCGGACAGGACAACGAGCCTCGTGGTCTGGCCATTTTGTGAGCCAGGCCACCATTTTGGGCTAAGCGCGAGAAACGCGCTTAAACGCCAAAAGGAGCTCAAAAACACAAAGAAACGATCGCTGCCACCAGTCCCGTCCGTGATTCACTTGCACCGTTCGTTTTCAATCCAAAGAGAGTATCTAGGGCCCGTAGAAGACTAGAGACCCAAGAGAGCAGTAACTTAGCTTACAGTGCCCTCTTGTGCCATGTTGCGCGAAAGCTGCAACATGATAAAGAAACTACGGAAAACAACGTTTCCCATACTGACTGTCTTAAGGGCATGTCAGTTTCCCCATAAGAATGGAGCGAAAGCCCAGAGGAGTGCGGCAGAAGGCTGCATTTCTCTGGCAAAGTCTAGATCCTGGTGAAAACAACTGCAAAAAGTTTAGGGGTTGCCACATGGAAGGAAAATTACTCAAAATTAAGAAATATTTCCTAACACTCGCCCCTCCCAGACTATGGACAGGGGGAACTAATCCACCCCTGGATGAGTCTCTTGTTCAGGTCGGTTAAATATTCTGGACAACCCATCAGCATTGCTATGTTGGACACCTGGCCTATGCTCAATAGTGAAGTTGAAGCCTTGTAGACTTATGGACCACCTAAGCAACTTTGGATTCTCTCCCTTCATGTTCATTAGCCACTTTGCACAGTGAAGTGGGTCCCATAGAGGTAGGGCCTCAGCTTCCGTAGGGCCCACACAACAGAGAAACATTCTTTCTCCACTGTGGACCATCTGAGCTCTCTGTCCTTAAGCTGGCAACTAATAAAACCAATAGGGTGTTCCTTACCCTTCTCATCTACTTGCGATAGTACAGCTCCTATCCCAGTGTCAGAGGCGTCCGTCTGCACAATAAAAGGTCTTTGATAATCAGGGGCCCTGAGGACAGGGGCCTGGCACAAGGAGTCTTTGTCATGATGCCTACCTCCAAGGAGCCAGGTCCGACCCAGCAACCCCAGAGGCAGGCATCGTTCCCCCCAGGGAAGTGCCAGCGGGCCCAAGCTGGGGCCCTTTGGACACAGTCCTGGCGCCTTAGGCACCAGGCTCATGTTGGACCCCTGTCCTGGCGCCTTAGGCGCCAGGCTCATAAAGCTAGACATGTGTTCAAGTGTTTTAATGTGCACTTACCTGATGCAGACCATGCTGCTACATCCAGGCCCTCTTGAGGCCTGAATGGAACTACTTTACCTGTGGGACTACTTTCCACCTGGGTGTGGTCGGGGAAGGATACATACCTGATCGGTGGAAGGATACATACCTGGAACTTCTTCCACAGCTATTTAAACCACGCCCGATCAGCAACTCACGCTTCGCGTTGTTCTGCTCCTCGCAGCTGGACGCTCACCGTGTCAGCTCCTGCCTCTGGACTTCAGCCACGCCTGTCAGCATCCTGGGTCACCTGCAAAGGGAGATAAGAGAGAATTGGGGAGAAAGAAGACCTTACCTGCTAAAGCTGCATCACGGAGACATTACACCGACGATCCTGAAAGGGAAGACATCATTTTTAAAAGCATTTCGCTTCGATCGCTGCAGCGCTGCATTTCACTCACCTTTCCTGGGCACCTCCATATTCAGCAGCGATCATCCGGATCTGCAGCCACTTCCCAGAGCCTAGAGAGAAAAAGACAAGAACACAAGGTGAGAGAAGGAAGGGAATAGGAAAAGCTCAGTTTCCTTCTAAGACTTACCTGTTGGGTCATTCCCATTTCATTTCAGGTCCTGTCGCTTCCTGGCATTCCAGACCCCAGCCCCTATGGGGAAAAAAAACAAAGACATTGAATGAGCGAATGCAAAGACATTACCCGAACGCTCGTCCAGAACTTACCTGTCATTTACTGGAACTGCATGTTTCACTTCGGGTCGGCGCCATATCTCCGGCATTCCGAACCCCGGCCCCTAGGGGAAAAAGACATAAGCGTTAGCGCTTGCTGCAATAAAACAATGAACATTATTATTAAGCTTGAACTTTTGAACTTGCTACAGAACTCTTACAGCGCCTTACCTAAATAGTCAAGCTTATTTGAACTCCCATCAAACCTCAATCCAGTGAAGTAACTGGGTTTCAACGCGCCCCTGCATCAGAAGCAGGATGGAGAACTCATCCTTCCAGACCCTAAGGTGAGACTTCACGGGTAATCGTGGAAGGGTATCGTGGAGGGTTGGAAGGGAGTGGGAGGCTTGAGCATTATTCTGTCAGTAGGTAATACTCCCTTTTCACGCACAGGGGAATATTCCTGCGAGCCAGAAAAGCCAGAGTAGAGGGGCCCTACCTGTCCATCATCAGAGTCCTGCGCTTCACCATTGAAGAAGCATCAGCACTCGAAGCCAGACCTGCGCCTCCGTGGGAATCAGGTGAGCGTGACAGAACGCGAAGCCTACTCACAATTTCCCACCCGGGCGCTATGGAGACTTCCGAGACAGATCAGCTGGCCCAGCTTTTGGGGGAATTACGGGCAGAAGTGCACTCAGCCCGCCAGGAGACTAACGCTCTCAAAAGAGAACTGATCCTATCCAAGGAAAGAACAGATGACCTGGCCAAAAGGTTATTGCAGGCCCAGGAAGGGCACACTCCTTTATCTAATTCCGGAGGTACTTCCACATCAATGGGTTTGAATAACCCGGTACAAATCAATCTACCTGGACACATGCCTTTGGCCCCGCCTGAACGTTTTGCGGGGGATCCCAAGAAATATGCCGTCTTTATGAACCAATGTCGTTTACACTTTCTATGCAGACCCGGGGCCTTCCCTAACAACCAGACCAAGGTAGCCTTTATACTATCTTACCTCAGTGGCAGTGCTGCCGATTGGTCTATTCCATTGGTAAATCAGGATGATCCCATTCTCCAGAATTTTCAGGGTTTTCAGGCCAGCATGGAAAGATTGTTTGCTCGACACTCTCAAGGACAGGCCCTTGATAACAAACTGCTATCCTTACGACAAGGTAATCAGGATCTCCTGTCCTACGTTGCCACCTTTAATAGACTGGTTGTGGAAACTGGATGGCCAGAAAACAAAAGGATCACATTGTTTCATCGAGGCCTGCGCGGAGAGCTTAAGGATGTTCTAGCTCAGATAGTAGATCCACCCCAGGTCTGCGCAGACTACATAGACTTGGTTGTTCAACTTGATCACAGACTTCAAAATAGAAAAGCAGATCGGTTCAAGTACGAAACCCGAGTACCGATCAAAACCCACGCTAACTCCAAGAGTACCGACGTATCCGAACCTATGCAAATCGGGGGTGTTAAAGGACCATTAACGCAGAAGGAACGAGAGAGAAGGCGGCAAATGCAACTTTGTCTGTATTGCGGGACTTCCGGTCACTTTCCTCGAAATTGTCTGGTTAAACCACCTAAGAAGGTGGTTGGAGCCACTGATAACGATTTATTGACACCTGATTCGGGAAACGACCTAGCCCGACAAGCGTAGGGGTCCGCTTGCCGAGCTTGAAAACAAACTCTTTGACCTCGTATTTTGTCATGCCAATGGTGCTCGTGGACCCAAAACAGCCTCAGCAGTTGCATGCTATAAAAGCATACATCGACAGTGGAGCTATTGGAAATTACATAGACCGTGAATTGGCTTCCAGGATTAAGCTCCCTCTCCGCCCGAATGTAACCCAAGATGTCATTACTACAGTAGATGGAACCGAAATAGCCTCAGGGCCTGTAACGCATTCCACTGTTGAAATGACACTGGTGGGTCAGGATGGACATCGGGAAGCAATCGTGTTTGATGTGATCAAGGCCCCACAATTTCAAGTAATTCTTTGAATTCCTTGGTTAGAAACACATAATCCCAGAATTGACTGGCGAGCAAAGAAGATAGGTTTTCCTGATTGTGAAACAACTTGTTATCCAAGAAATCCAGTTATGGGTCTAGCCTCAGCAACTTCCACCCCTGTACAGCTACCGTCAGAATACCAAGAATTCCAAGACGTTTTTCAGAAGGAACAGGCTAACACGTTACCTCCCCATCGGTCTTATGATTGCCAAATCGATCTGGTACCCAATGCTCAACTACCTTGTAGTAGGATTTATGCTCTTACGGAACCTGAGAACCTGCATTTGCGTCAGTATTTAGATCAGTACCTAGCCAATGGTTTTATTCGCCCGTCCAAGTCTCCTGTCTCCTCAGCTCTGTTCTTCGTGCCGAAAAAAGAGGGCGACCTTAGAACATGTATAGACTATCGCGCCCTAAATCAAATAACGATTAAGAATCGTTATCCTCTGCCCCTGATCCCTGAGCTTATCGACCAGGTGAAAGACGCTTGTGTGTACACCAAGTTAGATCTCCGAGGAGCTTATCACCTGGTGCGTATAAAAGAAGGCGACGAATGGAAGACTGCATTCTGCACCAAATTTGGGCTCTTCGAATATCAGGTGATGCCCCTCGGTTTGTGCAATGCACCTGCCGCCTTTCAGTACTTTATGAATGATGTTCTTCGGGAACTTATCGATGTCTGTGTCATTGTTTATATTGACGACATCCTGGTGTACTCTTCTTCAGAATCCGATCACAGAAAACATGTTAGGGCAGTTCTTGAGAAATTGCGCCAGCACAGACTATTTGCAAAGCTCGAAAAATGTGTTTTTCATACCACAGAAGTCGAGTTTCTTGGATTCATCCTGACACCTCAAGGAGTCCGAATGGACTCGCGAAAGGTGGACGCCATCCTCAAATGGCCATCTCCTAGCTCGGTGAAGGGAGTTCAGAGCATGCTCGGCTTTGCCAATTTCTATCGAAGATTCATCCCGGAATTCTCCCGAACAGTCCAACCCATCACAGCTCTCCTAAAGAAAAACAAACGCTTTGAATGGACTCTTGAGGCCGAACAAGCCTTTCAGGACCTGAAAACCAAATTCACCTCTGCACCTGTATTGAAGCACCCGTACCCTGATCTCCCTTACATTGTGGAAACCGACGCATCCAGTTCGGCCATGGGAGCTGTCCTGTCGCAAAGAGACCCAGAAACTAACCAACTACACCCTGTGGCCTTTTGGTCCAGGAAATGTTCTCCTCCTGAAATCAACTACGCAATTACCGACAAAGAGTTACTGGCTATTAAATCTGCTTTCAAGGCTTGGCGTCACTACCTTCTCGGGGCAAGACACACCATCACCGTAATTACAGACCACAGAAATTTACAGTATTTAAAGACGGCCAAAGATCAATCTTCACGACAACTCCGATGGGCTCTATTCTTTGCGGAATTTGATTTTGTAATTACCTATCGCCCTGGCTGCAAGAATGATAAAGCGGACGCCTTATCCCGGATTGGCATGGAAGAACCCAATTCGAGTTTAGAACCTGTGCCAATCATACCTGAACAAAGAATCTTAGGCCTAACTTCATTGCAAACTATTGAGGACATCCAAACGCAAGTAAAACAACTTCTAGACTCTTCAGCCTTACTGGAATGGAGTCAAAAGGGTCCTCATTACACCGTTAAGGATGATTTACCCTACTTCCAGGAGCGGTTGTTTCTGCCAAGTAAAGAATTGCAAGAACTTGTTATTGCCCATCATCATGAATCATTAATGGAAGGACACCCTGGTATCGCTAAAACGGAGGAAAAAATCAAACGCCACTTCTGGTGGCCTTCTTGGAGAAAAGACATAAAGTCTTTTGTATTGTCTACGGAATTTGCGCCCAAAACAAGGGTCAAAAGAAAAGGCCAGCCGGCCTACTTCAACCCTTGGATATTCCACCGGCACGATGGCACACCTTGTCAATGGACTTTATAACTGACCTGCCTCCTTGTGCTGGTTACAACACTATCCTTGTAATTGTGGATCTATTCTCCAAAATGGCCCACTTTATCCCTTTAAAAGGTTTGCCTTCAGCTTCCACCTTGGCCAAGGAATTTCTGGAGAATATAGTTCGCATACATGGTTTCCCTTCCATATTAGTCTTGGATCGTGGAAGTCAATTTATCTCCCATTTTTGGAAGAAGTGTTGCCAACTAGCACAGATAGATGTGCGGTTATCCACCAGCCACCACCCCCAGACCGACGGACAAACCGAGAGAACCAATCAGACTCTCGAGCAATATCTTCGGTGCATGTTACACCAAT
Organism: Ambystoma mexicanum; assembly: GCF_040938575.1. Taxonomy (NCBI): domain Eukaryota; kingdom Metazoa; phylum Chordata; class Amphibia; order Caudata; family Ambystomatidae; genus Ambystoma; species Ambystoma mexicanum. Next base: position 1,153,409,459 of record NC_090929.1, read on the forward strand.
CCGAGTTAAATTGGAAAGACATCCTTTGGATCGCAGAATATGCATACAACAATTCAGTGAATTCTGGAACCGTACAAACTCCTTTTTATACTTTGTATGGTCACCATCCTCGGACCTCTGACCTAGATCCACCTCTGACCCTGGAAATGCCCGCAGTAAATCATCTGCATTCCACAATAACCCGAGCCTTCAAAGAAGCTGCAACTCATTTACAGCAAGCCAAGAAAAGGTATAAAGAAAACGCTGATTTGCACCGAAGTAAAACTCCTCCTTACCAAGTAGGAGACCAGGTATGGCTAGCAACGAAACATTTACCCCTCAAGGGCCCGCGAACCTTCAATCCCAGATTCATAGGACCTTATCCCATCAAGGCTATAATCAATCCCGTGGCCTTTAAACTGGATTTACCGTCTAACATGCGTATTCATCCAGTTTTTCATGCATCAATTTTGAAGCCAGTACAACCAGGGACCCGACTGTCCAAGCCTCCAGACCCAGTTCAAATTGAAGGGGAATTAGAATTCGAAGTTAAAGACATTTAGACTCCAAGGTGTTAAAGTCAAAACTCTTCTATCTTGTTGACTGGAAGGGATATGGACCTCAGGAGAGATCGTGGGAGCCTAGTAACCATGTTCACGCACCTCGATTAATACAAAGGTTCCACCAGAGATTTCCGAACAAGCCAAAACCCCCGGAGGGAACAACCTTGGGAGGGGCATTGAGGGGGGGTACTGTCATGATGCCTACCTCCAAGGAGCCAGATCCGACCCAGCAACCCCAGAGGCAGGCATCATTCCCCCAAGGGAAGTGCCAGCGGGCCCAAGCTGGGGCCCTTTGGACACAGTCCTGGCGCCTTAGGCGCCAGGCTCATGTTGGACCCCTGTCCTGGCGCCTTAGGCGCCAGGCTCATAAAGATAGTCATGTGTTCAAGCGTTTTAATGTGCACTTACCTGATGCAGACCATGCTGCTACATCCAGGCCCTCTTGAGGACTGAATGGAACTACTTTACCTGTGGGACTACTTTCCACCTGGGTGTGGTCGGGAAAGGATACATACCTGATCGGTGGAAGGATACATACCTGGAACTTCTTCCAAAGCTATTTAAACCACGCCCGATCAGCAACTCACGCTTCGCGTTGTTCTGCTCCTCGCAGCTGGATGCTCACCATGTCAGCTCCTGCCTCTGGACTTCAGCCACGCCTGTCAGCATCCTGGGTCACCTGCAAAGGGAGATAAGAGAGAATTGGGGAGAAAGAAGATCTTACCTGCTAAAGCTGCATCATGGAGACATTACACCGACGATCCTGAAAGGGAAGACATCATTTTTAAAAGCATTTCGCTTCCATCGCTGCAGCGCTGCATTTCACTCACCTTTCCTGGGCACCTCCATCTTCAGCAGCGATCATCCGGATCTGCAGCCACTTCCCAGAGCCTAGAGAGAAAAAGACAAGAACACAAGGTGAGAGAAGGAAGGGAATAGGAAAAGCTCAGTTTCCTTCTAAGACTTACCTGTTGGGTCATTCCCATTTCATTTCGGGTCCTGCCGCTTCCTGGCATTCCGGACCCCAGCCCCTATGGGGAAAAAAGACAAAGACATTGAATGAGCGAATGCAAAGACATTACCCGAACGCTCGTCCAGAACTTACCTGTCATTTACTGGAACTGCACGTTTCACTTCGGGTCGGCGCCATATCTCCGGCATTCCAAACCCCGGCCCCTAAGGGGAAAAAGACATAAGCGTTAGCGCTTGCTGCAATAAGACAATGAACATTATTATTAAGCTTGAACTTTTGAACTTGCTACAGAACTCTTACAGTGCCTTACCTGAATAGTCAAGCTTATTTGAACTCCTATCAAACCTCAATCCAGTGAAGTAACTGGGTTTCAACGCGCCCCTGCATCAGAAGCAGGATGGAGAACTCATCCTTCCAGACCCTAAGGTGAGACTTCACGGGGAATCGTGGAAGGGTATCGTGGAGGGTTGGAAGGGAGTGGGAGGCTTGAGCATTATTCCGTCAGTAGGTAATACTCCCTTTTCACGCACAGGGGAATATTCCTGCGAGCCAGAGAAGCCAGAGTAGAGGGGCCCTACCTGTCCATCATCAGAGTCCTGCGCTTCACCATTGAAGAAGCATCAGCACTCGAAGCCAGACCTGCGCCTCCATGGGAATCAGGTGAGCGTGACAGTATTTTAAGCCATTGAAGGCCTTCTCACACTCGTCGGTCCAAGTTACCTTCGTGGGTTTCTTCTGAGTGGTGAGGGCAGTCAGAGGGGAAGCTATGGTACCATAGTCTGCCATGAAGTTGCGGTAATACCCCGTGAGTCCTAAGAAGGCTCTCACTTGCGTCTGTGTAGTGGGGGGTAGGCCAGTCCTGTACTGCTTGTACTTTACTGTTGGAGGCTGTATCCTCCCTCCACCTACTTCATGTCCAAGGTAAACCACTGAGCCTTGTCCAATCTGGCATTTACTAGCCTTTATGGTCAAGTGTGCGTTCTGAAGAGCCTGGAGCACAATCCCGAGGTTTTTCACATGGTCTTCCCAGGTGGCACTGAAAACTGCTATATCATCCAGATATGCAAGACAGAATTCGTCCAACCCATTCAACACATGATTCACAAGCCTCTGAAAAGTGCCAGGTGCATTTTTCAACCCGAACGGCATTACCCTGAATTGGTAAAGGCTGTCTGGAGTAGAAAACGCTGTCTTCTCCTTGGCATGTTCTGCTAAAGCTATTTGCCAATAGCCAGCAGTGAGGTCAAACGTGCTGAGGTACTTGGAGGCACCCAAAGTATCCACCAGCTCATCTGTTCTAGGCAAGGGGTGCGCATCTGTCCTGGTGACAGCATTCAGAGCCCTGTAATCCACGCAGAACCTCAATTCAGAAGTGCCTGCCTTTGGAACCAAAACCACAGGGCTGGACTAAGGACTACTAGAGGGTTCAATCACCCCAAGGTCTAACATCTTGTTGTCCTCTGTCTTAATGTAAGACCGTACTTTGTCTGACATCCTGTATCCCCTACCTTTGGTAGGTACACTGTCTCCTGTGTCTATGTTATGTTTGCACCAAGGTGTCAAACCAGGCGACTGTGAAAACAGGGGGGAAAACTGCCGAAGCAAACTTTTCACCTCAGCCTGCTGATTAGAAGTCAGGTGAGGGGCCACTCGGACACCCTCAAAGGAGCTATCTGAAGGACCGCTTTGGAACTGGTCCGGGCGAGGTTCAGACTCCTCTTCCTCAACATCTGAAGCCAGTAGCAGTGCTGCGATTTTGACTCTTGGGACGAAAGCCTTCAGCCTATTTACGTGGAACACTTTTGGAGCCTGTCCAGGCCTTCCAGGGTCCACTAAATAGTTAACCTCACCCAGGGGCTCCACCTCTGTGTAAGGGCCTGACCATTTGTCCTGTAAAGCTCGAGGCCTTATGGTATTCATGATCAGGAATTGCTGACCAGGTGTAAAGTTGATGAGGGAAGCTTTCTGGTCGTACCAATGTTTCACCAGTGCTTGTCCTGCCTTCAATTTATCACTAGCCAAGCCCACCAGAAGTACCATCTGTTTTCTGAGCCCCAGCACATAATCTACTACGTTGGTAGTAACAGGGGGAGTGGGCATCTCCCATCCCTCCTTGACGATGGCTAAGGGTCCCCGTACAGGATGACCAAACACAAGTTCGAAGGGGCTGAAACCAACACCCTCCTGTGGTACCTCTTGGTAGGCAAACAGTAAGCATGGTAAAAGAAGATCCCATGTTCTTCTCTGAGGTTCTTCCAGAGCCCCAATCATGCTTTTTAACGTTCTGTTGAAAGGTTCCACCAGACCATTGGTCTGGGGGTGGTATGCAGAAGAGAACTTGTAGGTGACCCCACATTCTTTCCACATAGCCTGCAAATTCTTTGACATAAAGTTGCTGCCTCTGTCAGACACAACCTCTTTAGGGAAGCCAACCCTAGTAAAGATGCCAAGTAACGCTTTTGCAACTGACTTGGCAGTTACAGTTTTCAATGGGATGGCCTCAGGATATCTGGTAGCTAGCACCAGGATAAACCTATTGCCTGAGGATGTCTGCGGGTCAAGGTGACCAACGATGTCGATCCCTACCCTTTCGAATGGTATTCCCACAACTGGGAGTTGTACCAATGGAGCTTGGATTATTGAGCCATTCTTAGCAGATAACTGGCAGGAGGCACAACTCCTGCAGTGACTTTCTACTTGCACCCCCATCTTGGGCCAGTAGAAGTGCATGGATAACCTTTGCTCGGTCATCTTAATACCAAGGTGACCAGCAAGGGGCACTTCATGTGCCAACTAGAGGAGGAAGGGTCTTAGAGCAAGGGGAACCACCAACCTCCTATGGTCTCCTAGACTCTGTGGGCTCACTATACACGAGTCCACCTTCCCAATAAATCTGATGCGTCCCAGGAGGCTCACCCTCAAGCTGGGAGCAGGCCTGTCTCCTTAGGCCTTCCAGCGATGGGCACTCACGTTGGCGTTTACTGAATTCTTCCCTGTCAGGACCACCTTCTACTAACAAGTCTTTTAGTTCAGGATGGTCGATGGGGTCAAATACTTCAAGCATCGCCACCTCCTCGTCAGGCACGGCGATTGACCAACTTCCTCCACCGCAGTGGTAGGCGAGCTCGGGGAATGTTCTCTTTCCCTCGTCTTGACTTGCTTACTCCTTTCGCCTTGGGTTTCCCCTTCGGCTGGGGCGGCGTATTGGTCTTGGCCAATGCTGCCCGTGTTTGAGACTGTGTGCAGGGTCTGTCGGCAGTGTCTCCTACGAGCCCTAAAGCTCTGAGATCATTGCCTAACAAGACCTTTTCATGGGATGTTTCTCTGAATGCTCACTGGAATCCTGACTGCTGTACCATTTAAAGAACGATTTACAGGTATTACTGGAAACATGCGAGGTGGGCCGTCAGCCAACTTAGTGGGCATCAGAGTAGCTCTGGCAACTTCCTCTGAGTCTACCAAGGTAGAATCCACTACAGTTCGACTGCACCCACCATCCCTAAGAGCTGCATTATCCACTCCATTGATCAGCACACTGTCTTTAAAGCAGTGCTTGGTATTATCTGGAATCCTAGCATAAGCCTCTGCGACTTTAGGCTCCCAGGAACCCATGGAAACTAAAACTACCTCAGCTTCTATCCCGCTGGGGAAGGAGTCTGAGGAGAAGGATGCTCCTGTAATCTCTTCTTCCTCGTAGGAGGAGAAGGCCAGATTAGCGGAGTGGACCCCCAAAGGTTTAACCTTACACTGGGGATCCCCCTTCACGTGGTCAGTTGCTCCACAAGCAAAACAAGATCCATTGGGTCTGTTTACATAGGGAGGCTTATTGTAACCAGAGTTCTGTTTCGGAGGCTGACCTCCACTACCCTGTGAGTTCTCTTGTGTCTTACCCTTATTTTTCTTTTTGTGGCCCTTTTGAGAAGAAGATTTATCAGATTCTCCACCCTCCTTATTTTTGGATTTTTTCCCTTCCTCCTGCTTACCAGGATGAGTTCTGTCCTTATGGGACACTCAATGTGACACCCATAAGTCTGCTGCAATGGCAAGCTTCTTAGGATCTATCTCCTTCGAATCAGCCAAATGCTGCTTAAGCTCCGGGGAAGAAGATGCAAAAATATGTTCCAGCATGACAAGACTTATCATGCCTTCAAAAGTAGAAACCTTATAACCTTCGACCCAGCCAGTCAAGTTTTTTAAGGATTTGGTTACATAAGATACCCAAGTACCACCTTCTTTTTTCTTATACTCTCGGAATCATTTTAAATATTGGGCAGGAGTCTTTCCAAACTTTAAAATGAGAGTTTGCTTTAACATTACGAAATCCGCTCGCTCAGCCTTCGACATTTCCATAATGGCACTACAGCCAGAATGGGGCAGTCTGCTGAGTAACCAGGCAATCTTATCAGCATTGTCAACTTGTTGAACTTCGCATGCATACTCAAAAGTATTCAGCCACTCCATAATGTCATTCTTTTCCTCATACACACTGAGCAGATCTTTCGGAAATCGTGGATGAGAGGAGTCCCCAGACCCATGTCCAGGACCCTTGGATCCATTTGCAACCTGAAGATTGGCCAGTTCCAACTGGTGATCCCTGTCTTTCTGTTTTTTGGCCTGTACGATTCTTAGTTTGGTCATGTTGAAATCAAGCTACTTCTGCCTAAACAGCAGCTCTTGCTTCTTGAATTCAAGCACGGCCTCCCCATCGATACTGGCAGAGGAAACATTAGACATCTCATCCTCCCTTTCCTCGTGGTCGCGGTGGATCAGTGCAGCGGCAGAACCGTCGGTTCTACCAGTGAGAGCAGCCCCACCTCCTTCCGCACTGTCCTCAAAAGTTATAGCGTCAAGCTGCGCATCTTGCCACGCCACAATTCTTTGGATCATATCCAATTTGGTGCCTTGAGAGGAGACACCTCTCTCCGCACACATCTTTTTCAATGTTTCGGATTTAGAAGCATTTAAAGTTAACAAGGTATTTGTTTCCATACTGTTAGATAGGACTATGGCCTTTCAAAAGTTATACTGCGACAATTCACTACATGTCCTGGTAGGAATAACTTGAAATGCCTTTGCTCGTGCGCAACACTGGATACCTTCAGTCGTATCCCACCGCTGTACACCAATTTGTTAAGACGGATTTCTGAACTCTTTCCTGGAGGGGCAGAGGTTCAGAAGGCCAGCCTAGTTTCTTGGAACAGGGTAACCTCTTGACAAGCCAGACCAATCAGGGTAGCGATCGCGGCGGTCAAGACTAGGTCTCAAGAGGGGTGAGGGTGACTGAAAGCCCGCAATGAGCACACAAAGCAAGGACACTTATAAATTACTCCAAGCAGGTGTTATATTAAAAATAAATACACATTTATTACAAGGCCTTTGTAACATTGACCGTAGCGAGAAATCACAATAAGACTCAAGTAAACCAACACTTACCAAACCAATACAATATATATACAAATACAAACGAGCCTAACGAGTTAGACGCATGTAATGAGTAGACCACCTAGATGGGGAGGAAAACAGGCAGTACGCATAATATTTAGACCCAGTCCGCCTTCAGAGGCACCTAACTAAAAGGAAGTCCAAGCCCTACGAAGAGTGGAGCCTTGTGCTCAAAAGTACCTGCACGCGCTGGTGCCAACGGGCAAAAAGGGGAGTCTCTTCGAGGGAATCAGGCAGTTTAGTTCGGTGAACAAATGAAGATGAACAGAGCTCCGCGACTCAAGCGCAGCCTCCACTGTGGGCAGAAGCAGAGCGCGAGTACGGAAAGGCGTGCTGTTAGACACAGCAGGGAAAAGCTATGGGTTCCTGCAGGAGGGCGATCAGTTTCTAGCGATGCTACTCACCGGTCCCCGATGCAAACAGACCCAGGCTACTCCGCGTCAGTTTCAGTGCTGGCAGGTTCAGATACGAGCAGGGGACGTCTCGGCTTCGTGTAGATTCCGCAGCAGCAGAAGTTGATTTGACGATGTCCCAAACGCAGTGAACCCGCACAGTTGGTTACCACAGCAGGGCAACGGAGCGGCCGTGTGTATTTCAGCCAAATGTACACTACTCACTTCAGACCTGGGAATGCCAAGTGTACGAATCATATGAGAGTGACAAGGGCTCGTAATACAACACAACCTGATGGCGGTTACAGAGCAAGACTCCTGGGTAGGCTGGTCAGTCTGCTGGATGGCCAAGAGACACTTCCGAAGGCTTACGCGCAGGAGATGGTGAAGATGCCGAGAATAGTTGTTCCCACTATTCCAAGGGGTCGAAGTACCGGTACAGGCCTTCTCGTTCGATCAGAGGTAGAAAGGGTTTCACGAAGCGACAGCAGTGCAGAGGAGCAGTCCTTCAGCGGGTCACCAGCGATTCCTCGATTCAGCCTCGTGGTTGCAGGATACTTGGCTCCTGTATTCCTTTGTTCGTGAGAACTCAGGAGATCGACATGGTAGTGGTGTTTCCAGCCCCCTCTTATCCACGGTTCCCTTCGCGCCAAAACGGAGGGGACCCAATGGGAGATCTGCTCACAAAACACTCACACCATACGTGGACCTATCACGGACCACGCAGGTCCCAGGCATTCACAACACACTAGACTCTCTGGCACCCAGGATGTGTATTGGGACCAGACATCCCAGCCCACATCCTGGAGCACACACAAGACCTGTAGAAGCCCGCAAAAACATCTGTGTTTCCCGGGAAAGTACATGCCCAAATAAGGAAGGCCCCGGGTCAGCTCGACCTGGGGAAGGTGAAGGGGCAAGACGGTCAGCGGACAGGACAACGAGCCTCGTGGACTGGCCATTTTCGGAGCCAGGCCACCATTTTGGGCTAGGCGTGAGAAACGCGCTTAAACGCCAAAAGGAGCTCAAAAACACAAAGAAATGATCGCTGCCACCAGTCCCGTCCATGATTCACTTGCACTGTTTGTTTTCAATCCAAAGAGAGTATCTAGGGCCTGTAGAAGACTAGAGACCCAAGAGAGCAGTAACTTAGCTTACAGTGCCCTCTTGTGCCATGTTGCGCGAAAGCTGCAACATGATAAAGAAACTACGGAAAACAACGTTTCCCGGTACTGACTGTCTTAAGGGCATGTCAGTTTCCCCGTAAGAATGGAGCGAAAGCCCAGAGGAGTGCGGCAGAAGGCTGCACTTCTCTGGCAAAGTCTAGATCCTGGTGAAAACAACAGCAAAAAGTTTAGGGGTTGCCACATGGAAGAAAAATTACCCACAATTAAGAAATCTTTCCTAACATAGGTGACCATAGGCCCCATGGGTTCAGCCACAATGCCCATATCTCATCATCCACCCCTCCCCCAATTGGTTAAATCTCTGGGGTTGTGAAGGAGTTGACAGCGATTGCAGACATCAACAAGGGGGGTAACAAGCTCAACCCTAGCTTCTACTGAATGTCACCAACCTCCACACCCACATTGTAAAACTATTGCTAGCATATAGGCTTCCCCCTTAATCTAGAGGCATCTATAGAATTTTTCTAAAAGATCTGGATTCTTTTCTTCCCCATCAGTCTTACCTCATTTTTCCCTTGGTCCCTCATCCCAGTTATCTGCCTCATTACGGTCTGGCAGTAATGGATGTAGGATGTTGGTAGTAGCAGTGCCACGTACAGTATTTCTGAAAATCCCCAGCCTATATTTTTGCAATTTTGATTTACTTCGGTTCAGCCTTATTTTGAGGATGATAGCTGAGTAATGGATTATATACAGTACTGCTTCATACAGATACTGTACAATTGTTCAAATGCACAAACATTTCAAGTCACACCTTTTGTGCTTTACACGCCAAAGGTTGGCATCAGAAAAAAACATCCTTTTAACCCATTTTATTGTCTCCATGCAAAAACCTTTTTTGCCACATTGAAGAATTTTGCTTGTACGTCCATACATTACAGGAAAAAAGTAGTTTGAATACTTCAAGGGAGATTTCTAAAAATGGTACCTCACCTTCTTGGATTGAAGTAAAAATTGAAATTTTAAAATGAGGAATTTCACCTTAACATACCAAAGCAATTACTGTATGCAGTAATTCCATGTAACATTGCATGCATGAAATCCACTATGCCCGCAATCAGTGTGGCGGTATAACAGAAATTATTTTCAAATGCGGCTTGTTGTGATCCTTAACACAATTACACAGGATGCGGCCTTGTGTCTTTGTGTAGGACGACTTCTGATAGAAACGATGAGCAAGTGTATATTTTGGGGGCCTGGAACTTTATTATGTCCAACTGGGTTGAGAATAGCCAAGTGTTTCTATGCAGAGCTTCATTTACAGGTAGGGTAAAAAAAAGTGGCGGCAAAGTAAAAAGAAATGGCTAATTCATAGAGAAGAAGAAATTGAGGTGGCATTGAGGAAAGTATGGCTAGGTATCACAATGCATTATAAAAGCCACACATCCGTAGTAATCATATGTGCGTCCAGAAAATGTGCACAAAGAGTTGCCATGTGTGTGCTTTACCAGTTACCTTGTAAAATAAAATATGCAACAATTGCTATGAATACTTTTTAGGGGTGAACCGAACAGCAGATTTAAATATTCGGCCGAATACAGAATAGTTGCACAAGTATTCGTCCGTAGCCGAATACGGAGCCTAATAGTTGCCGTTTTATTAAATAAAGTTATATAGACAAGAAAAACACTTTGTAAATTAAAAACACACCTTAAAATATGTATATTCATTCTTTATTGCATTTATTTTCTTTGTTGTCCATAAAGGAATACAATATCAGAAAATAAACAGTTCAATTACAGCACAGTTTGTATTATTTTTGCATTCATAGGTATCGCTTGTTGGGCTGGACCTAAAACTAGCCCAAAAGTTCAGTTTGCATGTATGCCATCACTTTGAGGGGAGACCTGGATGTGCCTACTCATACTTTCAAATGTTCCTTTTGGGGATGCTCATCATTAGCTTTCTGGCTCCAGCAAGACACTGAAACATATAAAGAATGATGACCTAATTTAGCACCCTTCTGATTGCTGAAGTGCAACTTAAGCCTTTGGGATGCTAAAGTCATCCTTTTGACCTGTGGTACTAAGTGGGGATGAGGCATTTGAAACATGTCTTTTCATTAATAGATAGTATTTTTCTTTCTTTTTCGTGTGGGTCAGGTTTGTGGTGTTTTGGGGCATGGTAAAAGACACCAGACCAAAATATATAGAGAATGCTGAGTCCTTCATGGCTGTAGGCAGACCCTATAGGGAAGGGACAGTGCAGATTTTCAGATCTTTAATTGCCATGCACATGTTTATTTTACTTATTTTTTTCACCTGTACTTCCATTTGGTCTAATGTTTCTAAAATGTACGCTTGTATCTCCTCATCTTTATTTCATAAATATCTCTGTTTTTTAACCATTTAATATTGGTAGGAATATTTCTGCTGCCATAGACTGGGACATTTTGGTTAAAAAATATACCCACTTCCTTTAGTAATATCTTTCACTTATACTCAATTCAAAAGGACTCATTTTGGCAACATGAGTGTGCTGGAGGGCAGAAATCGTAACATATGTTTTGCTATTACAAGCACATTTCTGCCATAGGCACACTTCCCACTGAGCCATCTTATTTGCTTCATAACCTTGGCCTGAAGGCTGAACACAGTTCTTTGCCACAGGCACACTACCTTCTGAGCTATTTTACTCAGTGTTTGGAATTTATCCTACAACAGAATTTGGGTATCTGTGCAACAGCTATATTAATCCACATAATTAATATAGCAATATTACTTGGATTGCGAATGGGTGGAATTGGAACCTGTAACTTTCCGATTGCTCACACAGATCATCAGCAAATCAAAAAGCCCCTAAAGAAAATACTATTTTCCAATAGCACTATTGTAAACTATTGTCCCAGCTCAATGGTTTACAACTGAAAAATGCAGGGGGGACCAGAGTTCATTCAAAATAGAGAGTTTTGCTTCAGCTCACCCCTCCCCAGCAAACCACCAGATGTATCTGCCTGTCCAACACATGAAGGGCAGGGACTTTGCACTTCTACACCTCTGCTCTGCATGTACTCAATCCAAAAAGTGACAGCTGCATTTCTTTAATGATCCTTTTAAAGGATAAACATGACCTGCCTGAATGATTCTAGGCACAGTCAAAGCAGATTTTGCAAAGGGAACAATTCGGCTTCGAATGTTTCAAAAGTCACCCAATGCACACTTGATGAGACATCACAATCACTATCGCCTTGCATCTGCATGCACTAACTATAGGTTTGCGGCCTGTGCATTGCAATGCCTCATTTGAAACAATTATTTAACACTGCGCTAGATCATTACAATGGACATTCTTCCACATTTTTAATACCATAGAAGTGTATTCCTCTGTTACTCATCAATAAATACTGATGCCAGAATTACTAAAAGATTTAAACTTTGTGGTACTAACAGGGAAGAGGGGGATCTACTAGTGCACAATAGACTCGCCAGATACAATACTATAATGAAACCATGGCTGCTGCTTCCTAGTAGCTGGAAGTACATAGTAGGAAGAAGCAGTGAAGGCTGCTGTGGGCTATCCTGCCAACAGGCCAGGCACAGCTACCTCTTAATCACAGGTGGTTCTTGAGATGTAACACTAAATGTCAGCTGTATGGTCAAAGGGAAGTACCTCAGTGGATGATATTGAGTCAAGCTTGCATGGGATGAGCCAGGCAAAGCTGATACTAAATAATTTGAACTGCTTTCCAGTTGCAGGCTCCCAGTGGATACCCCATGAGTAAAGCACACATCTCTGACATGGGGCCAACCTGTACTTCACAAGTTCGAATCCTGCGGCAGGGGCACCTCCACTCTTCATCCCTCTCAGGTTGATACTTTGAGTAGCATCAAATTGGGAAATAATAACACCTGCTAAAAAAAATGTTCAGAAGCAGGAAGAATATATTAACCACATTATTATCCGTTGACACCAAAGTTTCTGACACACTTCAGAGATGTCACAACAATTCAGGAGATTATGCGCAAAGCAGAACATCCATAACGGCGGTTGTTTCAGTACTCCTGGAGTCATATTCATCGTTTGGGACTTGTCATATCGCAGTTGTCGGTGGAGACACTGTTTATGATAGCATTTCTCTACCATCTGGACACCTGTGTGCAGTTTGACTTTTCCCGGTTGGGGTATTCGTGAAGCGTTCTTGAGAGCTGCTAGGCTTTCTAGAGGATGCAGTGGTGAATACTTCAACGTTGTTCTGTATTTTCCCTTTTTGGGGTCAGATGTGGGATTTGGTTCAACATCGCTGCACATATCAACATTCAGTGCTGATGACGGACAGTTCAATGCACCTGCCGATCCTCTCATACCAATTGCATGCGCAAGGTCCTGGATTCAGTGGCAACCAGCGGGCATCAGGATTGCTATTGTGGGGGTTGTACTGTACGGCCGTGCCTCCACCGTTCACTGGGCCTTATTCTCCATCGAGTGTGACCGTAGAGATTAGGCCCCTGATCGTCCCTTCTCAAAGCTGGGACGACATCATTTAGTGGTATCAGAAATATTATGTGACGCAAGTACAATTTTAGTGGTATGCGCATTGTCTAATTAGATACTTCTCAAAGGGGAGCATTCTTCAACAGTAAACCTTGAATGCAATAAATGATATTTTCTGAAATCCAGAGTTTAAATTAGAGACACAGTTCCGCTTCAGGGGACTGCCAGTTTATTTCCGGATTGTTGTCTTGTACCCATCACTGATGCCTTCAGACGCCTGACACTTCTATAAAGAAGAGCAGTGAGTCAGTGTTTGCGTAGGATACGAGTGCGAGAGACTACTTGCCCCTGCTGGAATCTGACAGCCTAGAAGGGCTGCCGTAGAGCCAGGATTTCACTGTCTTTCTGAAAGGCAAAGTATCTGAGGTTCGGCTAAGCCCCTGTGGAACAGGCTTTAATTGTCTTAAGACTACATTATGAATCCAGGGGTAATTGAAAAACCAGGGGATAGCGATATTACTGCCAGTCGTTTTCAGATCATCTCATTATGGGCTTTCAAACTCATAAGTAGGAAAATCATGCTTATTTTTATGGTGGTATTACCTCCAAAAATTGTGGTTATGGTGCCAGCAGTTCTAGTAATATGTCCATCCCATAATGAAGTTCATTGAGACTTCAGATGTGGTGACTAACGGTAATGTTATTATTTGGTGGAGATGCCACAATTACCACCAGCGGTAACAGTAATTCCATTTGGAAGCATTATCCCTACTAACACCACCAAACCTGAAATTAGACACTTAGGCGCAAACTGCACAAGGTCTGCCACAATAGTTTTGATCTGTCATGCAGGTAGACGGGACAACCCATCTAGGAGGGTTTAGTTTAACACAGGCCCTAAATAATGTGTGCTACAATTTGAATTGATAGCCCTAGCTTTCAGCTGGACATGGGAGTTGCTCTAGTTTGGATTTGGTATGCTGCAATCTCTCTGTTGCAATGATCAGAAGCCACACAGCATTGTTTCAGCGAGCCCGCGGTTTGACTTTTTCTCTAAAAGTGCTTCATAAAGTGTGTTACACTAGTTGTGCTCATTCAAGAATAGTGTTTGTGAACCCCTATACTTGTCTCCTGCTGGCAATATTTGCTTCGTACCTCTCAGGCATGAGAAAGAAATAACATATTAAGTTCTAATGGGAAGGCAGAATACAGGACCAGACACAGCTATTTACCTGTGTGTTATCCAGGATGCTTTGTACTACAATTGCTGGGAAAGTCTTAGATCTGGAGAAGGTTACTTGGAACCTTGGGATAGGCCAGGGTTGTCCAACTCCAGGTCTCGAGGGTCGGGGTCCTGATGGGTTTTCAGGATATCCCTCATTAATATTCATGAGGAAATGTGTGCATATATTTAGAATCAGTGTATGCAAATTTATCTCATGAATGTTAATACAGGATATCCTGAAAACCCAGCATGGGTCCAGCCCTCAAGGCTTAGAATTGAACAACCCTGGGATAGGCTATTTTTGATATGTCAGCTTTTCAAATTTAAGACATAAGAAGGTGTCTTTCATTTAACTTTGAATCAACTGTACAATGACTGATAATTTGCCTATACCCGCTTCCTCTGCTCTAAGTTCACTAGGAAGTGTCCATACGCATGCACTGAACCACAATGAAGGCATTGCTGATCTTTCCCAAAAGCCACAAATATTAACTTTCTTTGCTTTCAACATTTTCCTTGGATCAATGTATGCATCCTGTGCTGTGGCCAGTATTTGCATCAGAGTGACTACTCTGACTCGACTATGAAGCAGTATCTTGTGGTCCAGGCGGTCGAACGCTGTGGACACATCTAGCGATAGGAGCCCTGGACACCTTTGCCACAGGCTTCCGAAACCCTACCTGTGCAGTGTAGTTGGCATTTCTTTTCATTTGCATTAGTCTACTTCTATACAATGGGCCTCATTACAACTCTGGTGGTAGCCGTGCTGTTAAAAACGCCACGGCTGCTGCCGGAGTTGCATTTTTTCTGGCACACGCGAATGGGCAAGAACTGGGTCATGCCGAGCTCGGCGGACCCGGTAATTGCCCATTTGCAGGTGCCGGAATCATGGGCGTCCTGACCCCATTCTGCCTCATAGGGCTGAATGGGGATGGGGATGTCGGATGCACCGGCACATTCAGAGTTGTGGCGGTGGATCCGACGTGCTCTGCTCGCGGGTGCCGTTAAACCCGCCAGGAAAAACCTGATGGGTGAAACGGCACCCGGGAGCAGTACACGTAATATGGCGGTTCGGGAACTACGGTACCAGCATGCTTACCGGTATCGTAATTCCTGGACTGCCATGGTTGTAATGAGGCCCAATGTGTTGTAGTGTAACTCGGTCTTCTGTAGTGCGACTGCTGCCATTTTAGCTGCCACTCGGCCGTAATAGAGGGAGGGTTAGCATTAGTAGTTTGAGGCACGAAGCGGAAACTAGATTATCAAAAAGCAGTGGTTTTCTGTCTGCTGGAAACCTTCTACTTGGGTTGAGGGCACGACATTTTTGCAGTGCCATGGGGGAGCTACAGGTGATGTTATTTTGCTCTTATGCTTGCTAGCGATTTCCGCCTGATCCTTGCTTTGTATGAACTTCACTGCCTTCCTACAACACTTTCACAACTTTGTCCACTTGATCTGACCACCAGCAGACCCCAAAAGAACTGGCTGTTTGGCAAAAGCAGTGGGTTGCGGTGATGCCAAACACAGGATGGCAATGTGTGTGCATACATCCGGCCTCTATTCAGTTGTTAGTTTGCTCGCTGTTGATTGTATATTTATTACACCTTTGTTTTTACTGATGTGCTGTTTTCTTTTTTACTTGCCTCTTGTCACCAGCACTTTGTCTTTTGTCATCACCATTTCCAAGCGTCTTTCGTGTTCTTTTTTGGTACTATATTTTAAATAGCCTGTTGATGTGAAAAGTCTTTTCTGACAAGAAAGCTACCATGCCATGTATGGTTTTCTGCAGTGAGGATTTTAAAATTAGAATGATGCGTCCCTCTGTTGATGTTGTTAGAATAGGAATGGAATGAACATTCAAAGCCAGACAAGCTCCACTGTGTCTGGCTGTATTTAGTGTACAACTTATTTTGGCACTAGGTTAGTGTAAGGACTTCTTTAGCTATGAAGATTTATGGGTTCCTGCCATGTGATAATGTTGCTGTGAAAAAGTCGCCAGCTAGACGACTTTTTTCCTGACCCCTAAAGTTCTTTCCCCCAAATATTGTAGGAGGGGTTAAATTATATATTATTACCTCCAATCCTAGAATATTTGGGGAAAGTGTTTGATTGTGCGGAGGGTGCATTTTTAGGGAAATATCGCCACCTGGCGGCCATTTTTACGCTGACATTATCCCTAGATACCCATTTATGCGGGTTGATGGAGTCTGTTTTCTCATCATCCAATATAGTTATCAAATCTGCCACTGTTGTATCAATTGAGATTATTTGGTGATGTTTATTAGGTATTGTTCGAGTTTGTTTTGTGCCATTATCTTAATTTCTCCCCCATGCCTTTTTCCTCTCAAAGGACTAATGAGGCGGCTGTAGAACCTGGTAATGGATCGCTGCCTTGAGTTAACTGCCCCTCACACCTCCAATCAGGCTGCACAACTAGACTCTGTTAGATGAGCTTAGATGAGTACGCCAGCCCCACGCAAGGGTAACACAATGACTCCAATATGAGTGCCCTGCCCTCGACTGAAAGGGTCATCAGCCACACCACTCACATGGCAATGACAAGCATTGTCATGGCACCATTTTAGAGAACCCTCCAATCCGACCTTACACCTGCTAATCACCACAAATAATCAATTCAACAAGTATTCAAGGCACATCCATCCAGACTCGAGACTCTGGTCTGTTAGATACCCGAGCTGAGCAGTGACTACACTTTTGTGCAAGGATGCAGTGCTGCAGAGACATACCAACAACACCCTAGCAATAGCCGAAACACCTTTGATATTGAGATTGAGAATGCCTTGTGCCCACACCGCATGCAGACTTGGCGCCACCTCAGCCCTGAAGCTTTCTGTGTATAGAGCAGGGCTACCTGCAACTCTGACTCAGTCCATTAAGAACCCATCAAGGGTTCACCATGTTGTCACTTTCTTTTATGTGTGTAGGTAACAGCTGCACAGAAAAGGGCAGGAATTCAGGAAGGTACACATTCGTGAAATCAAATCACACTCTCACTTTTTCGGTGTCCTCAAAGGCCATGTATGTACACCACCCCTAGGAAAGGGAATAAGAGGGCTTAGGGTGCATCTCAGCGGCATATTGCCTGGCTGCCTGCACAGCCCCCATCTTGCACTGATCCTTCTTCTGTATGATTTAATTTTATGACCTCCTTGGCTTTTCACTCAGCGTGCTGCAATGTCCCAAAGCGCTTAGAAGCGAACGTCTGTCCGAATATTAGCAGCATATAAAACAAGAAGATATACCAACAACTACATTTTCTGGGATGCGCCTTGTTTCAAAGGAGCAGGCATGCATCATTTGGTAGATGCTCTTATCGCAGAGCAGTGTGGTGACCTGGAATGAGGAGCCTGATCAAGTGTAGGGATGTTTGTTGTTATAAACATTTATTCAACAAAATATTAACATTATTTCTATCCCTAACTTAGCAATCTAAAACTCGGGACAGTCAGGAAGTCTGTTATGTTAAAAAGAAAGACTCCCTTCTGCTGGGCATCAGTCTCACAAAATTCAGGTTTCGCAATGTTTGACAAATATCACTGCACTAGGAGAATAGCTTACTTCTCCTAGTTTCTTTCCAGTTTTTTTAGCAGGCTTTTCTTGAGTTACTTCAAGTTTAGATTCTTCATCAATTCCTTAAGTTCTCTCCACAGACTTTGTATTCTCTCAACTTGAACACTGTCCTTTAACTTGCTGCACCGAGATGATGGAGACTCCTCCAGCTCTACTTGATTCTTCAATGTTTTACTGTTAATCTTCAAATTGCACCCCCCCCCACCCGGGAAGGAGAAGAGGCCTCCCTTGTCCTTATTGACTCTTCAATACCACAGTCTTATGGAACTGACCAGGGAGTAGCCTCGCAAAATGATCTACTTCTCTCTTGTCTTCTTGTTTCACCTTCCAAAGTTTTCCTGGCCCCGTCTAAACTTATTACTGTTCCCATTACCTTCTCTCTGGAAACTTAACCACTTTCTCCAGGGTTTGTTGTTTTGTTCTCCCTCTTTCATCTTCTGCTCTTCTTTCGGCCCGCTTGACTATGTGGCCTGTTACTGTAAGCGGTTTGGGCGCAGGTTTCGGACCACCCAGTCCACCCGTTACACGTCACGCAACCACCACAGTTCCTCATATTTCCCATGCAATCACCTCTGTGGCAGGCTAGCGTTGGCTGCGTAATTCTTGGACTCCACGGTCCAACTACCACAGGTCACACCACCACCACACTAACTGTCAACTTCGGGGTTGTCGGCTCCCAGCAGATGGACTAGATGCTTTCCTGGTGTGCCTTGGGTTTTTCTTGTCACTTCCTACCACTGCTTCAAAACAGCATTCAAATGCACTTTTTCAAACTTGCTGGGTTTTTGATGGCCTCCTAGCTCGCCGACTTCTCCTTCCGGATGTCACTTTCCTCGTTCTTCTTTACGGTTTAGCTTAAGTAGTTGGAACTTCCCTAGCATAACATCAGTTTGATTAAGAACAGCTGGTCGAACACTCTTGCGTTTGTGGTGTTCTTGGGTTCTTCTTTGTCCTAGTACTTATCATAGTGAGACTATTTGACACATTACAGTAACACATAGTCCCGGGCTGTATCATATGTAAGGAAGTATTGGGTGTTGTTATTACTCTGTGGAGTTGGGAGATAAAGGGGCCGTGTTCCAGACTCACATCCTTGTCAATGTCAAGTGATTAGTTCCTGTTCTTCCTCGCCACAGTACTTCTCAGGAAGGAGGCTGGATTTCCTATCTTACCACATACATAGATGTGTGGGGTACTGAAGTGACCTGAGTATGATAGAAGATTGAGGGAAGGTGTGATGGAGTATGGGAATACCACGGTTCCCTTGGATGATCAACCCTGCTCCCAGAGGGGGAGTCCCTCCCCATGAGATTCTCCTGCATGTTACCACCACTAAAGGGACTATTGGTTAGCAGCCTCATCTCCCTAGCCTCAATGGAAGGGGCTCCCCTCTGGGGAGAAGTGATGACATCTGAAGGATCGTCACAGCAGGAGCAGGCTTCAGAAATGTTTTAGTTGACAGGATATAGCACCCCTAGATGAAATGGGAGAGTCATTTCTCTCAGGGCAGAAAGCATCAGAAGTGTCAGGGGTGAGGTTTTGTCCCTTCATTCCTCAGCCTATTGTTCTTCACTACAGTGTCATTCTCGCACTGCAAACCCACCAGCAGAGTAGCAGACTTCCAAGATGGACCTGGTACTTAGGTGGTATCTGCTAAGTATAGGATCTACTTGAGGTTGACAGTTGCATCTCTTATGCCCAAATGAGTGAGTGTTATGATTTGCGGAATTGCCCCTACACAGAATATAGGCAATTGAGAAGGGCTATAGCTGAAATGCTCGATCAATCATCTCCTACATTTCGCCGGGTTGAAGCATGATCACAACTGGAGGTGTGTGCAAGTGCTGCCTGCCAAGCTGCCTAGTTTTATAGGTTACTAGCTTTGGTAAAGATGATACAGAACTTCTACCTACATGGGCTAGAGAACTAGGAGAAATCATGGAGCCTGGGTACTGGAGAAGATGTTGCAATAACGTTTGCTTGTCATCTATGGATTGGGGTCTAAGAGCTTTGCAGATTAAGCTGCTCCACAGGACATAATGGACTCTGTAACAGATGTATCGAAGACACCTCACTGACAATGATGTAGGTTGGAAATGTAGACAAGAGAAAGGAACCCTGATCCAGTTTACAACTGCAATTTACTGTGTCTATGAAAGGTTCCCTGCTCGCTCTTGGAGATGAACATGCTATAGAAGATTTGAGTTATGAGAACAAAACTCGGCTTCATGGTGGCAAAGAAAAGGATCCTGCATGCCTGGAAGTCACCAAATTGCTTATGCATTGACAACTGATTGATGAACTGTTAACCTTGTCGACCTTTGAAAAGGTTGTCCATAATAATATAAGAATAGTGGTGAATTAGAAAAGTTTGAAGATATCTGAGGTCCCTTCCTCGACCAATGGTTGATTTCGATACATATATATGCAGTGCATGATATAATCTGAATGATACACACCCTCTGTATTTGTAGATGTTCTCTTGAGTACCAAAAAACTAAATGTGTTTTTCCTTCCTCTAGAATAATTTAGTATCTGGATATTACCTGACAGTTAATGTAATAGTGGTGTTTAACACTTATGTACCTTTCTATCACTTTGCTCTCCTTATGTTGTTTTATGAGCATTATTCCTTTTGTTTTGCATTTGTAAAACAAAATGTATACATAAAATGGAGGTAGTGAGTCTTGGCCAGGTTTATTTGTGTTGGGGAGTGGAGGGTAGATGTGGTGATGGACAGGGTGATGAGTGAAGGTGTGAACATGTCTTTAAGGTCCCCATCTTGTGGAGTCTATATCTCTTTTACCATACCCACTCCTCCCTGGACCCACTCTGATGTTTTTTGGGGCATGCTAACTGTGCCATGCTGTTATGCTGTTGCATTATTGTGTGTTTCGGTAGGCTAAGTTGTGCCATGTTTTTGCTATGTGGTTATGCTATGTTGCTTTAGGCTATGTTAGCCATGCTTTTCCAAGCTTTACAACACTGTGCTATGTCAGGTTTGGTATGCTACACTATGTTGTCGTATGCTCTGCCTTGTTATGTTAAGTTTCCGGCACATTTTATGCTATGATGATTTGTCATCCTAGTAGTTAGGCTATGTTATATCTTTTTCCATTATGTTATGTAATGTCATGTCGTGTCATTGGTAATTTGTAATCATGACTGGTACCACCAGGGTGGTCTCCTGTGACTGAAACCCAGGCAAGCATACAAAGGAGATACATTCAATAAGGTATTATTTGAAGTAGAGAATGAAGAATTTAGTTTACATGCCACCATGGGAGGTCATTCAATGAATTGGTAGTTATTGTGGAGAAGGTACATCTTCCCTCTTCCCCCATCCCCTGAGCTTAATAATTAGCATCTTCACCAGGCGAGATGATGCAGACCTCAAACGACGATGCAGAAAACAGTGGGTTTGAGTCTCTCTCCCAATATTATTGCCAGATTTGTGGTAGGCTTTATCCAAAATAGAAAACACCTTGAATTTACCTCTTACTGCCAGTCATTAACTAGCTCAGAAGCAGGCGTGATATGCGGATGTCACCAAAGGTGACAAATAGCATGCACAGCAGCATTCTGTACCCATTGCAAGCATTGCAGAACATATGCCGGTGCCCCTAAATACACACTAAGTGCAGGATCAAGATAGATCACCCAAGGAAAGTGCTAAGTAGAAGTAAGAAATAGGAGAACATGATTTAGTAATTGTTGTGAGAAACCTGAGGGCGTTCTCACTCCTAACCCCCTTGGGTCCTCTGTGCAGGTGGCCAGGGAAAGGCCATCACTGTTGGATCCTAACACTGGGGGGGCAGATAACTGATTGAGAAAACACACCTGGAACCTGTTGGAGGGATACAGCTGTATAAAAGGAGGAGGAAAAAACGACACAAGGAGCAGCAGCAGGGAGTCCTGTATGAGAAGTAGAGAACCGCGGTGGGAGACAGGCGAGTCACTGGAGGGAACTGTTGTGTAGAAGTCCCACGTGTACAGCACACAGAGATGCTTGGGACTGCCAGAAGAGGCGTCCTGCAATAGCCTGGAATGGGAGCAAGAGTTCCGTGGAACGGACTGGCTGTTAATAAGGGAACTGGGTGGAAAGGCTGCCCCTTTCCCTTTCAATTGAAGTGCTCATTCCATATTGCCAAGAAGCAGGCCAAGTGGTTTCAAAGGGGCAGAGGTTGGGCCCCAAGCAGCAGACGCTGCAGATAGTGTGCTCCACGCTGCGAGTACATCAACTAAAGAGACCAGTACGTTTCTGTAACGTAAGAAACCCGGTGCACCAAGTGCAAATGAATGAACCTTTCCATTTGTGCTGAAATACATTGTAACTAGCAGCGGATTGGTCGCGTACGTTACCAAAGCACATTTTCGAAGGTCTGCTCCTAGACCTTTTTTCATTGTTGAACTTCAAAGAACCAGAAAAACTTTGTATCAGCGTGTTCACATTTCTTAAAGCAGAACAGTTTTGAAAGTCTCTGAGTATGGGGAAGTTCTCTTAAAGTGAAAGACACAATATTCCATAGCAGGCTGAATGAAAAAAAGAACATAAACCAAATCAATGTCCAGAGAATGCCAAATTGAATGCAAACTTTATAATTAAGCCAAAAATACTGCATTATACGTTTAGCAGTGAATGGAACTATGCAATCACAAAAATCACTGCCTACTGCATTTTGGACACAACTGAACTTTCCAGGTTAAATAAATCAATGAATGCTGGTTGCATTAACTAAATGAAATTATGAATTCCTGAAAATAACTTTATTACATGAAGAAAAGAAGTGAACCAGCATGGGCCAAAAGAAGAGTAAGAAAATAGCCAAGGAGCTTTTCTGTTGTGTGGTTTGAACTATGGTGGAATATAAGTATTGGGGAAGGGAACCCTGAGATTTTATTACCTTTCCTTTTTAATTGTGAAGTATGGTAAAAATACAAGTCCAGGAACAGGGAATCCTGACATTCCATAACTCTTTCTTTTGCTCCTTTGAACTGTGACATTTAGAACTTGGGGACTGGAACCCCAATAACTATTTCAACATTGTATAATCCTAAACTTGAAAACAAAAGACAACTTTGAGACTTTTTGTGGAACTGTTTTATACTTGGGAAAGTGAGCTGAAAGAAAGCTGCAAGCTGGATGAAGCTCAGAACTTTTTATTGAACACAGTTTTTTTTACTGCTACATCCCTACACACTGTTTTTTTGTAGTTGTGAGGGCAATGATAGGTTTTGGACACAGATAGACTTTTAATTTGAACTCTTTGATGCAGACTTTCCTTAGTTTCATTCAGGTAGGGAAATCCCACCTTGGCATAGGACAAGTTAGGCTTTCAACCGTCCTGACATTTAAGTTAATAAATATTCTTTTGTTCAAGTTGATATCTCTTGTCTGTGTCGTACTTCATGTTGTCTTCACAAATGGTGTCAGGAGTTGGATGTGGCTCAACCAATACAAGTTGGGGAACCTTTGAAAGTGACAAATGTACTAACGCCTCTGATCCACCACTCATTAAACTGAACCCAGTAACAACAGGGACAAATTGATACCATTACGAGAGCTAGACATTGGAGTGTCTAATCCTGAGAGAAACTCGGAGTGTTGAGCCAGCCAGTCTGATCTGTTTCAGTCACCAGTCTTTTTTCCAAAGGTTAGAGGGTAAGCTGTCCTCTTTAGCTCAGTCAAGACCGTCAGACTTGGGAAGATCAGCAAAATGTGGGACCCACACCATCCTCTGCCCTACGATGGAAATTCACCTTTCATCCCTTAGCACCTGGGCCATTCTTCCTATATGGTAAACAGTAGAAGGGAACAGCTATTGTCTGTTATGTACCCAGAAAGGGTTGGTCCCAGCTAGAAAAAAGATCATAATCTCCCTAGATCTCTGGGTAGACCTCCCCTCTAACATGGATATGTATATTATGCCCGGTAGAGGGAAACATTTGAGAATATTACCTCTCTTATCGTGTGGCAATGAACTGGAATTTATACTGCTGAATTTTCCATTCAAATCAATTAAAATCAAAAGGGGTGACTTGATGGGATGATTGGTTTATGAAGCCTTCGGGGAAACCTCTCATTAGGAGAACTCATAAATATTTGATAGGATCCCGAAAGAACAAAGAATGTGGGATCCGGTTAGGAATTACACTTTAGGGGAGACTACCAACCTTTCCAATTCCTTAACATCCTCTTATATAAATAACTCAGACATGGGACAGGAAACCACTAAACCTATTACAGCCCTCCTTAAGAATCCTAACCCTGGAAAAGAAAGTGAGGACAGATACCATCCAGCTATTTGCCGAGTCCCTTAGAGGACCCAGATACCTCATGGGAGGAGTTTGAATTCCGTCTGGGATCCTCCCCTTTGGTACACAGGTAACAATATCTATCTTCCCCAAAAACATCCCTCAATAACTCACTCAAAGTAGAACATCTAAATGACTGTGAGCCAGAGACCGGGTGGAAGGAAAAGTGAGAGATCACAGGCCTATGGGACCTCAATAAAGTCCCCTCTAACTTACCAGCCCTGGCACCAGAACCGGTTGCTGTCCCTTAAGTCCCAAAATGACAAACCGTAGATACACAAAGTAATCTAAAGTTAAACATTTATAAACCACAGTACATCGTGTCATGAAGGAAACTTGTGTGTTAAAGTATCAATGGGAATATTCCCCCAAAACTGAAAACCGTTCATTATGTTACCTGTTCACAGACTATTTCAATATATTGAGTGGTCATTTATAAGACATATGATACAGGCAAATTTAGAAAATTGTAAAATACATTTAAAAATTCAATGTCCACTACTCAGTCTGGGGCAATGCTTTTTAGTGTACTGTGATTGTTTGCAGATACCTTCTGAGAAGTGCAGACGCGGAATCGATTGCCTCTCATATCATCCAAGACTTCCTTGGCTCTGCTTTCAATTTCGTACACTGGAAATCTGCAGCTAAAGAGACATTTTCTTATTAAATTTAAATCCTTTGGAAAAACATACAGGACCGTATGCTGACTTTTAGCATGGCTGTTATTAGTGCAACTCAAAACGATACAACAAGGCAATGTTGGATTGTACGTATGATCTGTTAAAGAAATATAAATAAATATTACTAGTAAAAAAGTATCACAGTGAGTGAACCAAACATCACATTCCTTTGATAATAAAAAAAAATACTGCCTAAAGCAAACATGCATTGAAAACATGGACTACGAAAGAAAACATTTGGAAACAATACTCTGTAACGCTAGGTGCTAATTACAGAGATAAAAATGCATAGTACGGTTGATAATGGTGTAGACTTTTTGAATACAATTAAATGAGAATAGGGTGTACATTGAGTATAAAGCAGTAGAAAGTGTCCTAGCAGAGAACGTTAACACCACAGAAAACAATAGTAAAGGTTGACTAATTGTGATTTAGAAGAACAGATGAGGCGATTCAGCGAGCAAGGTAAAAATTGCAGAGATGGCATATCTGTTGTCAATTTCACAGATATTTTCTTAGTAACTTCTAAAGTGTTTATAAAGGCTTACAGACGTGGTTGTGTATGTGAATGTTTGATGTGTTTGTTCACACCCATCAGGCCTCTATGACAATGTTTGACCTCCTCAATCCCAACAGTGCAGCCCAATTGCGAGCGCACGGCCTGTCATTAATAGCGGAGGGGGATGGATGTGGATGGGGCGAGTGCAATAGGCACGGAACACAGTCAATGGACACATACATATGTTGATTACAGGGACGGGGTCTTCATAGGGGAGACTGGAGACACCGGGTCTGGGGTGGCCATGTGGATAAGGGTCCTCATGCGAAAGAACCCTTTGAGTTGTACATGGCATTCGGCACCTTGAGTGTTCCCATCCTCCCAGCCCCCTTGTGAGAGCGCACGCCCACAGGTGTGAACTGTCATTGATAGAAGAGGCAGATGCATGTGAATGAGGGGAGCGCAATAGGCCCGCAACACAATCAATGAACACAGACATATGTTCATTGCAGGGACGGGGTCTACAAAGAAGAGACTGGAGACACTGGGTCTGGGTCTGTGGTGGCTATGTGGATAAAGGTCCCCGTGCGAAAGAACCCTTTGAGGTGTACATGGTAATCAGCACCTTGGCAATTCCCATCCTCCCAGGCCCCTTGCGAACTGACACCCAGAGGTGCAAATTGTCATGATAGCAGAGAGTGATGATGTGGATGAGGTGAGCTCAATAAGCTAGTAAACTTGTTAAAGCACAAAAATCGTTTACGATACTCTTAGATGTCTAATAACAGTTCAAATTAAATTAAGTTGTTTTTATTTATTTAGTTTGCCAAATTGGATGGCAATGACACTACAAATTATACTGCTGCAGTCAAGGTACTGTTTGTATAAAACCAGAGTATTGCCATGGTCACTGGGGAATTCATCATGAATGGCTCAAACCACACAAGCAGGTATTACTCGGTGAATGCGAAATCCCATTCTTCCATGAATCCACCATGTAAACTGGCAATATGCCAGAACCCTGTACCACCTGTGTAAGAGATACAGAAATAGGTTACTTGAATGAACCCAATAATTGATTTTTTTTATTTGCACTACCTTGTAAAATGTAAGGCAGTGTTAGGCTTTTAAAGGTACCTCTTTGTGCAAAGTACTGAAAATACTTGTGATTTCAAGTGGGGATCAATTAGAAATGTGAACGCACATTCCAGCAAAAGAAGTTTGGGAGATACTTCCAAGTGAAAGAAACACAGTTGTTTGGACGATAAATCTAAAGATGAACACTTTGGTTTCCGATTCGAATTAGTAATTTATTCAATTTATAGAAGAATTCTTTCGTCAGTGATCCATTGAAGTTATATTGATGTAGGGGAACAACATATTATGTAAGCCATCTCGGTTGTAAAACACACAACATGTATACAGTGAGCTTACTCGTTACTTGGATTACAAGGGCAAACTGTAGCTCAAAGTTTGTGCATTTGCAACACTGATCATGTAAAGCAAGCGCCCCTGAAGTCATGCAGAACGGTAACGCATAGCAGTGGTGTGGCTTCTTCGGGAATGTAGGCCAGACAGGCAAAGTTTTCTCTGCAACAGCAGTTCTCCACCAGAGTAGGCATAAACTCACAACGATGGCAGGTACACCAGGTGGAAACGTCTTTCATGCGACTGAGTTCAGGCTCCGGCGATTGACCGTCATGACTTTCGTCTGATTCCACATCGTCTCAATGTTTTTCTCTTTCAAGGATTTCCTCTTCTGAATATTCGGGCTCATACAGGTAGGGCTGAATTGTTGTCATAGTTCCTGAATAGTGAGAAGCACAGAATCAACAGTGAGGTAAATAAACATTTTGTTTGGATACAGTAAAGGAAAGAGGTTTGCCATTAAAATTGAATAATAAAGAAAGACAAACGAAGAAACAGCCATGTTACAAAAGCACATGAAAAGACAAGATTAATAGGCTCAATCTTTAAAAATTCACAAGGACATATGTTTAAATATGGTTTGGTAAAGACATTTGTGCATAATATAAGAAATGAAAAGCGACTCATGAGTTAATTGATTTTAGGCAGTATAAGTACCGGTTCTCAGTG
Source organism: Ambystoma mexicanum (assembly GCF_040938575.1). NCBI lineage: Eukaryota > Metazoa > Chordata > Amphibia > Caudata > Ambystomatidae > Ambystoma > Ambystoma mexicanum. Next base: position 1,153,436,833 of record NC_090929.1, read on the forward strand.
TGTCGTACTTGGAAGATAGCTGAACAGAGCAGAAAAAAGTCAGGAAAGCTCAAAATGAAATACATTGACATGAAGGAAAAGAATCTCCAATGTTGTGTGATCAGAAAGGGTTTGTTTACACTTGTCGGGGAACGAGGCGTCTTGGCATTTCCATGGAGAAACATCAATAGATTGCGCACAGAGGACGTTGACTTGATTTGGTGTTGTGAAATGGGGCGTGAGCGTCTAGTGATGTCAGCGTTACGGGCAGGTGATCTGATTTAGTGCCGCGAGGGCCCTTGAACCTAGGGCAATGGATCAACGGATAAGATTAGGCCAAGGTAGCGGTGCCCAACCCGTCATTTTCACATTTGTTAAAGTGTGAAAAACGCTGGTATGTTGCATTGGAATTATTTTTTAAGAACTATTGACGTGTGCTCGGAAATACATGCCCGATCGATTGGGCCAATAACATTTCTGACCGAACTACCTTTAAGAATAATGATGTTTTAGAAGCAAGTATATCTTCACCTTTTGCGAGTTTTAGCAGAGCACAGTCGGTCTGTTATCAGTCACTGCCCGTTAACATCTTGTAGCCTTGATTGTGCAATGTCACTTCCGGTGATTTTATAGAAGGCTCTAGGATTTTGTGATGTTACATTCACCCAACCCTATGAGTTTGAAGAAATGATGACTGACACCTTACGCGGCCAGGCAGCAAAGAACTTAGACTGTATTGCCTGTTTTATCAGCCACTCATCACAATGGATTTTGTTTTTTGATTGTTGGCTGAAAGCTGAATATCTGTATACAACAGGTGCACCATTGCATAGTATACTAAAATTCAGATTTGAACTGTCACTTTTTAAAATCATACTTCAAAAACAAGTTTATTAAAGTGTTAAGACAACATTCTGGTCTCCCCAAATAGTTAACTAGAAGAGGGCGGCTAATTTGCTCCCTGGTTTCTGTCAAATGTGTTCCTGCGTTAGAGGAATAGATGTTTCCTTTCACAGTGGCTGCCCACCCCACAACAGTCCTCTTTATTAGTGGAACGTACAAGAGGATTAATGTGCATAAGGTTTTTTCGCACACAACGGATCATTCTTTGCCTTAGGGGGTTGGAAGTGATTTTGAGCTTTTGCAACAACTCCCGGGCTTCATTGACTATTGTTAGGGATTAGATGACACAAGCAGTAAAGAGGAAAGCACTTTTACATGACTACAGACAATAAGACTAATAATACTATTAAAAATAATAATACAAATAATAATAGAAGAATAATGTGTGTAGCACGTTATGCTGGAATCTTCCCACTTTTAAGCAGTGGAATAGCAGGAACTATTGGTTTACTGTAACATAACCTAGGAAAGGTTAACTCTGTTAGAAAAGTTTACAATTTGATAATCACTGTATTAATCAGCTAAACTATAACCTGCCACAGTGGTATGTGGCTATGTGCACAGCTGACAGAAATAACATTAACCATCACACTCTGTTCTGAACTTCCCCCTTAGTGGCCACAAGTCCTTGGGCCTCATTACGAGGAAGGAGGTAGCCATGCTGCTTTTTACGGCATGGCTACCCCCATTCCGGGTACCGGGTCCGGGTTCCCTGAATGGGGAAATACCGGGCCATTCCGACCTTGGAGCGCCCGGTATTTCCCCATTCAAGGAACACGGACCCGGTCCATCCCCATTTCAGCCCCCATAGGGCTCAATGGGAATGGGGAGCATTCTAACAACGGGCCCGTTGTTAGCATGCTGGGCTGCTCACGGACCTCGTAATGAGGCAGTAGGGGGTTAACGGGGCCGGCAGCTCTAACCCCCTACCGCCTTCCTCGTAATGAGGCCCCTTGACTTTTTTAATACATTTAATCACAAGACAACAATAATAAGACGTAAGTGGCAATTATAAATGTACAATTCTCACAATGGTTGTGTGCCAATTATATACCAATACTTTACGAGATCCCTGTCGCTTATACAGTCCCTTACGAGATGACTTTATCATAGATCTCTTTTTCCAGGGCTTAACCACATAATACCTTTGTTCAAAGTATAATACATGCATCTTCACCTTCCAAACATAATAAACGTGTGCCTTTAACGTTTACCTCCTCATCATGGTCAGAATCGTATCTCGCTGCTCTTCCTTCAGCCAGTTGTCATATCAGGATGGAAGCAGTTGTTGCTTTATACGTAGAAAAGTGTCTACGTAGTCCACATATGTCTAAAATCTAATGAGGCTAGACTTTATTTATTTATTTGTATACCGGAGGAACAATACTCTTTTGATCACTAAAGAACGTACAATAGATAAGAAATCAGATTTGACAGGAAGCAGTGAGTTTTTTACAAAAGGGTGACTTTGAGGGGCCCTCTGAGCAGGTTGTGGATTGGAGTGAATGGACAGTCACCAGGGACAATACATAAATTGACATACATAGATTAAGGACCACCAACAATGGACATTTTTAAGTGCAGGTAGGAGGTATGGCCAGCTGTTCTCAGGATGTGCCCATGATGGGTGAAGTGCTCGAGTGGAGACAGAGGAAGTGAGGGGCAGAGGCAGGTTAGAGGCAAGGAAAACATGTTATCTAGCAGGCAGATGAGAGGTAGGTGCAGAGGCTAACTCAGAGGCATTGGAGGTAGGCCTTGATTTTGAACAAATCTGTGTGGACTGTTTCTCGGATGTCTGGGGGAAGAGAATTCCATTCAAGTTGTGCAAGGAGAGAGAAAGAACGAAAGTGAGAGGAAGCACAGGGAGGGCAAGGAGCCACAAGGGTAGTCGAGGAGGCAGAGTGGCGATTACGAGAAGGCTTGTAGGGTTGGATAGAGGTGGATAGATTCAGTGGTGCCTTACCATGGATAGATTTGTGAACCAGGAGAAGACATTTAAATCTGGTCCTGTTTTGCATTGTCAGCTTTCCAGCCTGGTGACCATAGGAGGAAGTAGGTGTGAAGTGAGGGAGTTCAAAGAGAGTCCTGATAGTGAAGTTAATGATCTTGTTGAGAGGACAGAAAGCATATCTGGGGAGATCAAAGAGGATGCTGGCACAGTAGTCCAGTTTAAATAAGACAAGAGTGGTTAAGAGATGCTTGGCAGTATAGAAAGGAAGGAGGTGCCTGGATTTCCTAATATTTAGGAGGTTTCAGCAAGCTGCTGTGCCAGTTTTGAAGATGAAAGCAGAGAATGTGTTAAAAGGGTCATAGATGATGCTGAAGTTTCTAGGTGAAGAAGAGTAGGGGAGAATGTCATGTGGGAACTGGATAGGCAGAGGAAGAGATAGTAGAGTTCAACATCAGAGAGTTCAAAACCATCCAATATTTAATGGCAGAGAGACAGTTGGAAATATCAATGGAGAGATCAGTGCAGAGTTTAGGAAAAGAGAAGAAGAATTGGATGTTATCCACGAAGAGTTGGTACGAGAACCTAAAGGATGAGATTAGTGCCCCAAGCGCAGAGGTGTAAAGTGTAAAGAGGAGCAGACCCAAGACAGAGCCCTGTGGAACACCAACAGTTCGAGGAGTGAGTTGAGAGGTGTTGTTGCTCCAGGAGAGAGAGAATTGGTGAGGTGCAAAGTAGGATTCAATCCAGGCAAGTGCAGGAGAGAGAGAATTGGTGAGGTGCAATTTAGGATTCAATCCAGGCAAGTGCTCACTCGCAAATCCCAAGAAGAAAGAAAGTATTTAGAAAATCAGAGTGATTGTCCATGCTAAAGGCAGCAGACAGGTCAAGGAGAATTAAGATAGAGGATAGGTTGGAGTGCTTAGCAGAGGTGATGAAGTTGAGCACATTCATGAGAGCAGTTTCCGTGGAGTCAAAGGATCGGGATCCTGCTTGTAGGGGTCTCAAAGTTTGGTACGAAATTGGTAAGATGGTTGAACACAACACTTTCAAGCACTTTAGAGTAGTGCGGAAGGCGAGACACTGGGCAAAGGTTATCTGGTAGGTTTGGGTCAATCCCTTGCTTTTTTAGAAGAGGGATGACTGTGGCTGTTTTGAAAACAGAGGGAAAGCAAACGGACTCGAAGGACAGGTTGAAGAGTTCAGTGAGGTGAGAGTCCCTCAAAGGGAACGTATGCTTGACTAGCTGAGGAGCCAGAGGGTCTGATAGGGCACAAGAGGGGTTAGCCTTCATCAGTAGAGATAGCATTAGTATTAGTGTACCTAAAGTAGGAGATAGAGGCAGAGGATGATGGTAGAGTAGGCAGAGTTTAAAATGTAGGAGGAGGTAGTGTGAGGAAGGTCAGGAGAGAGTCTCTAATTTTGAAATAAAGTCTTGCAGAGAAGTATTCAGCTTGGTCATTAGCTGTGAGAGTGTAGTGGATAGTCATAGACTTAGGAGGAATGGGGAGTGAGTTTAGGGTGCCCCGTAGCCGGTGAGGATGGTTGCAGTGAGAGTCAATGAGGTTTAGGTAGAATTCCCTTTTTGTTCTATCAAGAGTGGACTAGAGAGTGTTCAGGGCAGAGAGGTGTAGTGTTGAAGGTCCTCATGCGAGTAGGTATGCCTCCATTTGCACAGAAGCTGGTTCATGTCTTTACGAAGAGGGCGTATGAATGGGCTGGACCATGATTGAGGATGCTGAGACTTAGGGGTGAAAGTAAGCAGTGGGATGTGAGAGGAGAATGAGTCATATAGTAGGGATTGGAAGCTGGAGAAGGCAGTGTTGGTGTAAGACACATCGGGTGTAAAGGAGGAGAGTGAGAACTGTATGTCAGTGTGAAAGGGGAGAATGGTAGAAGGTTTACATTTCCTTGTAGTAATAGGTGAAGCAAGTGGTGAGCAAAGGTCGGAAGGTGGAAAGGAGATGTGGTGAAAACAATTGAGTGATCAGGTATGGATGATGTGACAGTAGTATTAGTGGCTGAGAGAGAGGTGGAGATGAATAGGAGATCGAAAGAGTTACCCCCTGTGTGGGTAGGTAGGTTATGGATAGATTTTCCAACTGACACCAGGGGAACACTGGGGACACTACATTCCACATCTAACATCACACACTCAAGACATCATAGTCACAGCACAGACATATCAGGAATAGAACCCCCAACATCTCTCCATCCAAAGGAACAGGAAGCAAAGGTTGCTCCCAGAAGCAGTCAAACAACACTCCGACAGGTGCATGCGGAGACAGTGACGCAATAAACAACCAGAGACCTACAAAGGGGACACAGAGGATCCAGCTGAAAACTTTCACAGTTATTCAAAAGCTCTCAACACTACCTACCTAAGGAACAACCACATAGAAAGCCAAGTCAGGAAGGAGAGGAAAATGGGAGGAGAAAAGCAGAAGAACCATCCACCAAAACTACTGAATGCATCACAACCCAAATGGCCAAAAACTTAAACAGAATCTGCGCTAGGCTTCCCAGGCCTGGGGAACCTTCACCAACATTTTTTCCCAGTTGGCCACACCTGGGATCACACACCATAGGGTGTCATGAGTTGCCACCTAAATGATTCCCAAGAAGCACACATCTGAGGCTGCCACCCCTGAACCATCATGCATCCTCCTGAGGACACACATGCACCACGAACAATGAAATACCACCTATCCACCTATTCCATAGCAAGGAGAGAACTTGAAGAAGGAAGAGAAAGAGAAACCTGATAACACATACCACAGTATAGAACGTGGAACAACTGGGAAAACTACACTGCATGAGAAGCTTCTATCTTCTCCACAAAAAAGACAGATGGATCGACCACACTGGCGTGAGAGATTCTGACTGGGCTCCTTCACTCTGTGGCTCCTCTTCTAAGTGCACGTGGACCTCCATAAGAGGTACAAGAGGATGTAAGTGCAACTAGCAATCAAGGGTCAGCAATCAGCAGAAAATAGACACATGAAGGAGAGAAGATGTAGGAACACATAAAGAGGAAAAGAAAAATTATAACATGGCAGATGCCGCAACCACACCAGCGCAGCACATGAATTAACAATATTAACATGACATACCAACCAGTGTCAGGAATGTAAGAAGACACCATTTTTAGCATAACTCACTGTAACTGATGAATATTATGAAGGCAAAAATAAATATTTCGAGAGTTTTAGAGATAGTCAACTAGAATGCTGATTCAGAAAGATGTGGATGAAAGTAATGGAGAGTACCCCTGAGGCCCTGCACCTCAATCACAGATCTTGCCCCACCATGGCCATAGGTATCTATATTTTGCTTAAGTAATAAAGTACCTTGCCTTTTGGAAGTGACCCATGGTCCCACTTGGGTCATTGATATGGGGTACTTCCTTCTTTAGCTTGAGGGTCGCTATGCACAACTGTCCTCTGGCTCCCTTCAGCCATTTTTACTGTGCCCAAGATACTTGTTGCTCCCCATGCGGGAAGTCGCACCCTTCATGCTGCGAGTGCAGCCATCAGACTTGACTTTGGGGTTTGGCGTGTGATGTATTGCGCGGGGCTTTCGTCAGACCCATTGGCATCATATCACTGATGGGGCAGTGTCGCAAAGCAAGTGTGGGTGGGGTGCAGGCAGCACATTCGCTGGTCATCCCCTGCATTCAATCTGCCCGTAATATTTCGGTAATGCTGAAATATCAGGCGGCAGGAATGCTAATTCTGTTTTGTTGCCATCCCGCTGGAATTACAGACGGGATACCACCAAACCCGGGATGAGGGCCATAGTGTTGTGGCCCCTGGCCACTCTTTTGCTCCTGCTGCCGAGGATAGACTCAACTATCTGTGAGTGCCACACGTGGATGCTAACCATGTCCACTTGCCTGCCAGGCCCTGAATTCATCCTGCCACATTCCCCATTGGCTTCAGTGCAGACCCCAGAATTCTGGGATGGTGAGAGCGATGCCGTGGGGGTTTACAATTCCCACTAATGCTTCTCTGTTTAGGCTACAACAAGACCGTGCTGAGTGGTGGGAAGTTCTTCATGGGTAGAAATGCCCTCCTGAAGCTAAGCTCACCACTCCCCCACCACAGAACTGAAGGATCTAGACACAGCACACCAAAGAAGCAAGCGTCACCAATCATATTATGATCTGTGCAGGTATGTTCCAGGCAGGAAGGGCAGCAGATGTTTTCCACAGATGTTGCTACCTATCCTGAGAGGTTCCTGGTAAGCAGGCACTGCCTCACAACTTCCAGATTGGGATTGGGATTGGGCTCAGGGAGATCCTGAGTGGACACAATCACACCTGCGCTGCAGACCATTCCTTGAGAAGGGAAAACCAGAATGTTTGATTCCAAGTAGTGTGTAGGATCACTTCTTCCTAGAATCCCTGATTTTCCAGACCGCCTTAGGATCAAGGGAATTGGGGGAAAGACATATAAGAGCCCTGGGGCTATGTTAGGTGCATCACATCCAATTCCCACCCCCATGTCTCCATGTAAAGGAAACTGGAGCAGAGTGATGGAAGTACCACTTCCTCCTGGGAAGCAAATAGATCATAAAAAGTGGGAAACCTTCTGCTGCGAGTACCTGTTGCAGAGTTGTCCATCCCCCCAAATGTGGGTTGCTTGCAGTGATGTAAGACCTCCCTTGTCTGATGATGCATGTGATGGTTGTGTTATTGTCATTCCTATTGATGGCTGCTTTCCCATCCCCTTGGGCTTGGAACCATTGCAGGGCTCTGAAGACTGCCGTCAGTTCCTCCAAATTGGAGGGCCAACTCTCCACTTCCTGCTTCCTCTTCTCTTGATAACATGCCTGCTCCCGAGTTGCCTCCTATTTCATCGCACTGGCATCTGTAGTAAGGGTGATTGCGGGTGATTTGCTTAAAAGGAAACCTCAGGTCCGATTCTTCTCCTATCATAATGATTGCAAAGCTTCCCTCAGAGTCCTAATTACTGGTGATATTGCCTCAAAGTCCTCAGAGGCTGAATTCCAGTACTTGTTCATGTGCCCCCCCCAAGGATGCAGACAGGATATTGTCCATGGGACTCCTGGACATAGGTTGCCATGTGTCGATTGCACCCGTAGAAGGAGCCTGGCTGACGCTGAGATCTGCTGGATGATGGAGAGAAGCAGGTTCCTGAGACTTTCCCATCTGTCATTTGGGAGAAACACCCTGTCCATGGCAGTCCTGAAATGAGCTCTGATATATGGGAGATCCTGAGAAGGAAGCAGGTTAGACTTCTGGAAGTTGATGGTAAATCCCAGATACTCCACCTACTGGTAACGCCAGGCAATGTGAGACAGGAAAAGAGAGTAAGAGAGAGCCAGGATCAGCCAGTTGTTGAGACAAATGTCTGAATGCCCTCTAGCCGAAGGGCTGCCACGATCAACACCAGGACCATGGTGAAATCCCCTGTGGCTGATTTGAGTCCAGAAGTGAGAGCCTGAAACTGAAAGTCTGAGTCTTTGGCAGAAAACCTGAGGCATCACTGGTCCGATCAACTTATTAGGATGTGGAAGTAAACATCCAGGAAGTCTAGTGAGGCCCAGCAGTCTCCCCTCTCCCAAGATTGATGGTCAGTAAAGATTCCATACTTGTCATTTTAATATGATTACTGATTGTAGATGGGATACCCCAAAGATGGAGAAGCGTAATCATGATGCCTGTGTTTAAGAGGGGGAGCCAGGATTCCTTCTCTTTGTGTCAACCTACTGTATTTCCCTGTTGCACCGCACTTCAAATGTTTATGGTACACAGTTCAGCATATTTTGAAGAATGTGAGGAGGAGTCTAAAGTAATCCCCCTGCCCCCAAGAGTCGGCTTCCGTCATGGTAGCTATTGTGGAGCATTGTTTTTGCTTCACTTCAATAGATATGTATGTGAAACAAAAGTGAGACCAACTATCGATGTGTTTTCATAGAGGTGAGACATGCTTTCAGTTGTGTTAATAGTGTGGCCTGTAAGAGGTATTGTATCGACTGCAGTTGCCTTCTGCCTTGCTGGAAGAAAGGAAAATAATGGGTTGCAGCAGTAAGGTGCAGGGCGAGGGTGCACTGACCAGTCAGCTGTGAAGCGGGGCAAAGATCAGGGTTCCAAATTGAGGGGAGCTGGGAGCTATTTAGCTCCTGCTTCTAGCTTAGGAGAGCCTAGTTAGCTTGAAACCAGTAGCTACCAGGAGCTACCTTTAGCTCCCGAGGCAATTGGTGCCTTACAAAAATGCAAACGTGACTTTAGGGCACTTATAGTACACATGTAAATATAATGAATCATACACAATGGACAAAAGATTAGTGTGCATCTCATGTGGGAGTTATATTTGCAGTGCCTGGGCGCTCGCTCATGGTTCCCCAGCGGTATCTCCTGCCTTCTGTGTTATGCCTGACACCCAGGAGCTGGTTTTTGATCCCGCTTACTGAATTTTTATTTCGAATCCCGAAAGATCCCAAAGGATAGCAACTTTGCTGTCCAATTCCTATATCAAGGGCATGGTCGGTGAACCTTTGGGTGCATTGGCTGTTCTCCTTGTAGTGTGTGACTGACTGCAGGCACAATTGGGGATAAGGTCTGGGGCTCGCACTTTCCCACTCCATTGAAACCTGAGGAAACTGTTCTTTCAACGCCTGCTGGGGAACCCGAGGGGTATGCTTCTGGAGGCTCTCAGGGCTGGGGATCCTGAGGGGTACGCCTCTGAAGGTTCTCAGGGCTGGGGATCGCGAGGAGTACGCTTCTGGAGACTCTCAGTGCTGGGGGTTCCGAGAAGTACACATCTGAAGGCTCTCAGGCTGGGATCCCAAGGTGTATGCTTCTGAAGGCGCTCAGGGCTGGGGATCCCGAGGGGTATGCTTCTGGAGGCCTTCAGGGCTGGGGATCCCGAGGGGTACGCTTCTGAAGGCTCTCAGGGCTGGGGATCCCGAGAGGTATGCTTTTGAAGGCTCTCAGGGCTGGGGATCCCAAAGGGTATGCTTCTGAAGGCTCTCAGGGCAGGGGATCCCGAGGGGTATGCCTCTGGAGGCTCTCAGGGCTGGGGATCCCTAGGGGTACCTTTTGAAGGATCTCAGCGCTGGGGATCACGGGTGGTACGCTTGTGGAGGCTCTCAGGGCTGGGGATCCCTAGGGGTACGCTTCTGAAGGCTCTCTGGGCTGGGGATCCCAAGGGGTACACTTCTGGAGGCTCTCAGGGCTGGGGAACCCGACGGGTACGCTTCTGAAGGCTCTCAGGGCTGGGGATCACGAGGGGTATGCTTCTGAAGGGTCTCAGGGCTGGGGATGGCGAGGGGTACGCTTCTGAAGGCTCTCAGGGCTGGGGATCTCAAAGGGGTATGCTTCTGAAGGCTCTCAGGGCTGAGGATCCCGAGGGGTACGCTTCTGAAGGCTCTCAGGGCTGGAGATCGCTGGTGGTACGCTTCTGAAGGCTCTCAGGGGTGGGCATCACGGGTGGTAGTTATATTTGCAGTGCGCTGGGTGCTTGCTCATGGTTCCCCAGCGGTTTCTTCTACCTACTGTTTTATGCCTGACACCCAGGATCTGGTTTTTGATCCTGCTTACTGAATTTTTATTTCAAATCCCGAAAGATGAATGATAGCAACTTTGCTGTCCAATTCCTATATCAAGGGCATGGTCGGTGAACCTTTGGGTGCATTGGATGTTCTCCTTGTAGTGTGTGACTGACTGCAGGCACAATTGGGGATAAGGTCTGGGGCTCGCACTTTCCCACTCCATTGAAACCTGAGGAAACTGTTCTTTCAACGCCTGCTGGGGAACCCGAGGGGTATGCTTCTGGAGGCTCTCAGGGCTGGGGATCCTGAGGGGTATGCCTCTGAAGGTTCTCAGGGCTGGGGATCCCGAGGAGTACACTTCGGAAGGCTCTCAGGGCTGGGGGTTCCGAGAAGTACACATCTGAAGGCTCTCAGGCTGGGATCCCAAGGTGTATGCTTCTGAAGGCGCTCAGGGCTGGGGATCCCGAGGGGTATGCTTCTGGAGGCCTTCAGGGCTGGGGATCCCGAGGGGTACGCTTCTGAAGGCTCTCAGGGCTGGGGATCCCGAGGGGTATGCTTTTGAAGGCTCTCAGGGCTGGGGATCCCAAAGGGTATGCTTCTGAAGGCTCTCAGGGCAGGGGATCCCGAGGGGTATGCCTCTGGAGGCTCTCAGGGCTGGGGATCCCTAGGGGTACCTTTTGAAGGATCTCAGCGCTGGGGATCACGGGTGGTACGCTTGTGGAGGCTCTCAGGGCTGGGGATCCCTAGGGGTACGCTTCTGAAGGCTCTCTGGGCTGGGGATCCCAAGGGGTACACTTCTGGAGGCTCTCAGGGCTGGGGAACCCGACGGGTACGCTTCTGAAGGCTCTCAGGGCTGGGGATCACGAGGGGTATGCTTCTGAAGCGTCTCAGGGGTGGGGATGGCGAGGGGTACGCTTCTGAAGGCTCTCAGGGCTGGGGATCTCAAAGGGGTACGCTTCTGAAGGCTCTCAGGGCTGAGGATCCCGAGGGGTACGCTTCTGAAGGCTCTCAGGGCTGGAGATCGCTGGTGGTACGCTTCTGAAGGCTCTCAGGGGTGGGCATCACGGGTGGTAGTTATATTTGCAGTGCGCTGGGTGCTCGCTCATGGTTCCCCAGCGGTTTCTTCTACCTACTGTTTTATGCCTGACACCCAGGATCTGGTTTTTGATCCTGCTTACTGAATTTTTATTTCAAATCCCGAAAGATGAATGATAGCAACTTTGCTGTCCAATTCTTATATCAAGTGCATGGTCGGTGAACCTTTGGGTGCATTGGATGTTCTCCTTGTAGTTTGTGACTGACTGCAGGCACAATTGGGGATAAGGTCTGGGGCTCGCACTTTCCCACTCCATTGAAAGCTTAGGAAACTGTTCTTTCATCGCCTGCTGGGGATCCCGAGGGGTACGCTTCTGGAGGCTCTCAGAGCTGGGGATCCTGAGGGGGTATGCTTCTGGAGGTTCTCAGGGCTGGGGATCCCGAGGAGTACACTTCGGAAGGCTCTCAGGGCTGGAGATCCCAAGGTGTACGCTTCTGAAGGTGCTCAGGGCTGGGGATCCCGAGGGGTATGCTGATGGAGGCTCTCAGGGCTGGGGATCGCGAGGGGTACGCCTCTGGAGACTCTCAGTGCTGGGGATCCCGAGAAGTACGCATCTGAAGGCTCTCAGGCTGGGGATTCCAAGGTGTACGCTTCTGAAGGCGCTCAGGGCTGGGGATCCCGAGGGGTACGCTTCTGGAGGCTCTCAGGGCTGGGGATCCCAAGGGGTACGCTTCTGAAGGCTCTCAGGGCTGGGGATCCCGAGGGGTATGCTTTTGAAGGCTCTCAGGGCTGGGGATCCTGAAGGGTACGCTTCTGAAGGCTCTCAGGGCAGGGGATCCCGAGGGGTATGCCTCTGGAGGCTCTCAGGGCTGGGGATCCCTAGGGGTACGCTTCTGAAAGCTCTCAGCGCTGGGGATCACGGGTGGTACGCTTGTGGAGGCTCTCAGGGCTGGGGATCCCTAGGGGTATGCTTCTGAAGGCTCTCAGGGCTGGGGATGGCAAGGGGTATGCTTCTGGAGGTTCTCAGGGCTGGGGATCCCTAGTGGTAGGCTTCTGAAGGCTCTCTGGGCTGGGGATCCCAAGGGGTACACTTCTGGAGGCTCTCAGGGCTGGGGAACCCGAGGGGTACGCTTCTGAAGGTTCTCAGGGCTGGGGATCGCGAGGGGTACGCTTCTGAAGGCTCTCAGGGCTGGGGATGGCGAGGGGTATGCTTCTGAAGGCTCTCAGGGCTGGGGATCCCGAGGGGTACGCTTCTGAAGGCTCTCAGGGCTGGGGATCCCGAGGGGTACGCTTCTGAAGGCTCTCAGGGCTGAGGATTGTGGTAGGTATGCTTGTGGAGGCTCTCAGGGATGGGGATCCCTAGGGGTATGTGTTGTAATATGCACGGGCACGGGCACTTGTGGAATGTTGATGCATTTTCAGCAGTCAACATTCCATAGTGGCCGTTAGGTTGAGGAGGCTGAAGCAGGAGGCTGTGGGGTCTTGCAATAAAGTACTTACCTTCATCGTACCTGTGTCCGGTGAGATTGTGTCATTGGCGACGAGGATTTTGCTTGACCCCGACCCACGTGTGCGCCGGACGGTTGTCCCGTGCTACCTGCCCATCCCCGGTGTTGTCGTGCGAGGACGTGGAGTGGCCTGCATCGGATCGACCTGCATCGGATCCCTGTGGAGCTGTCTGCCGTGTACCGTACCCCGTTCATCGTTAGGGGCAGCAGTGACCACAGGTGGGCTCCGTCGGTGGGCGTGCGGTTCCCCCATAGTGACTGGCTGCCCAGGAGCCCAGTCGGGGAATCGGAGGAGGGCACGCCGGTTCGTGGGGGGCAGCTGCGAGTGCGCAGGGCGCCAGGAGACTCGCGCTGCCGGCCGCTTGCCATCCCAGGTTTCCAACGGCAGCGGCGGTTGCAGGCGGGCTCTGTTCGTCATGGGAAGTCACCACCCGGTGTTCTGCTGCTTGGGGTCCAGTCGGGGCCTCGGAGGAGGAGTAGCCGTCACTGCATACGGAGGCCTGCATCCTCGTTCCTCGTAGGACGCTGAGCGCCGGCCGGTAGCCCCGCCCCCGGCAGTGTCTGCGTACCAATCTGCTTACCGCTGTCTCCTGAGGGAAGGAGGAGGGGCTGCGGTGGCGCTGCGTGGCGCGGCTCAGCAATCAGCTGATCGTTGCTGCTCGGCTTTTGGGAGGGGGCAGGAGCCTCATACAGACACTGTCCAAGGACCCCCAGAGACTGGGTTGCCACAAGACATCCCTGATCTGCAATCAAAGGGGCCGTGGTGGTAAGGTTGGGGCATACAACTGCTGTGGAGCCCTGGCAGGTGGAGTTTGGTGCATCTGGGTGGGGCTGTGATCGCTGGAAGTCCGTGTTTGCATCAGTTGGTTTGTTGTGACTCACCCAGTGCAAATTCTCCGGCTGTACTGCATTTACGTGTGGGTGCACGTGTACAAGGTGCCGGTGGGGGACATCAGTCCGCTTGTGCATCAATTGGTTTGTTGTGACTCACCCAGTGCCAATTCACCGGCTGTACTACATTTACGTGTGGGTGCACGTGTACAAGGTGACAGTGGGGGACATCCACTATCTCGAGGGAGCAAGGAGTATTGAGGCTCGCACAGTGGTGGGCAAGTTCCTGTTGGGGGCCTGAGATATAAGGCGCCCTATCTGTCCAGCCATGTTACATACGGCTGCCAGGCCTCCGCCTGCCTTTTTGCCAAACCCTGGCGAGCCTGTTGCTCTTTGGGAGCAGTGGGTGGATGCCTTAAAAGTATATTTGAGGGCTGTTGGTAGGGCAAAGTTCAACGATGATGAAAAGGAGGCTGCATTGCTGAATTGTATTGGTACTGAGGGGTTGATGGTTTTTCGTCACCTGCCTGGAGAGAATGTAATGGTTGAAGGGGGAGGTGAGGGTGGAATGGTGATAAGTACTTACGAGACTGCTTTAAGGAAATTGCAAATGCGTTTTGGCAAAAGAGTTAATGTAGTTTTAGAGCGATATAAGTTTTTCTCTAGGGCGCAAGGTTCCACGGAAAGCATAGATACTTATGTTACGGCGCTACGTGAGCTCATGGCTACATGTGGGTTTCCTGGTAATGGGGAGGAACACATAAGGGATCAGATTATGATGAAGACATCCAATCAGAAAATCAGAGAGAGGTTGTGGATAGAGAGTGATCCTTCACTAGATAAGGTGTTGGAGATTGCTAGAGCAATTGAAGCTTCTAAGATGAGCGTACAAATTGTTACTGAAAGGGATATGAATAGGGAGATGGTGCATGCCGTAGTATCAAGGAACAAGAAAGGTTTGGATAGAGCTGTGGTGCAAGGGAGTAGAGCATCTAAGAGTAAGGAGGGGTGCAAAAATTGTGGCTGGTCGAGTCACAATGCTGATTCTAAATCCTGTCCTGCTTGCAATGTTCAATGCAGGAAATGTAAGCGTTTGGGCCACTTAGCACGCATGTGTAAGGGGCAGATGGTCGCTAGTGTGGCTCCAGAAGACTCTACCATGTTGTTAGAAGGGGCATCAGGAGGTGGCTCTAATCAAAGTGTCATATTACATGTGGAGGGAAGTGGGCAGAAGGGTCCATGGGTGTTGGTATTGGTGGATCAGCACCCTGTGGATATGCCGGTGGATTCGGGGTCACCTTATATACTGGTGGCTCCGGAAGTGTATCAAGAAGTTTTGGGTAAACAGATTTCTACTTTGTTGGCTCCGGACATCAAACCATGTGCATATGGGCAGAGTCCCATCGACCTACTTGGTTACAATTGGTCGAATTTTTCTTTCAAAGGGAGGCAAACTTTGGGTAAATTGTATATGGCTTCAAAGGGGACGAGTGTGTTGGGTTGGGATGAGCAGGCTGCACTAAAAATACAGATTCATCTGGGTGAGAAGGAACCGGTTCTCAGTGTCATGAAGGGTGCGGGACAGAATGACATATTGGTTACTCCTACAGTGCTCATGAGTGAGTTTCCAGCGATATTTTCAGACACCCTTGGTAAGCTCAGAGGTTTTACGCATCGCATTGTTTTGAAGAAGGGTGCAGTTCCTAAAGTGCATAAAGTGAGGGGAGTGCCAATAGCGGCGAGGGAGGCATTCAAAGCGGAATTGGCAAAGTTGCAGTCAGCAGGGATAATTGAGCCCATTGAGTCCTCACAGTGGTTGTTTACCGTGGTTTTAGTTAAGAAGGGTGAGGGGAGCATCAGAATGTGTGTAGATCTCCGGGAGCTAACTTCCAGCATATGGGTGGATCGGCATCCCTTGCCGAATATTAATAAGTTGTTGTTGACATTAGGAGATGCCAGATATTTTTCAACTTTTGATCTGTCAACGGCGTGCCATCAAATTGACCTGCACGTTAAATCTAGACCCCTTACTTCATTTGTGACTCCATTTGGGGCATACAGATTTTGTCGCATGCCATTTGGCCTTGCTTCGGCTCGGCTGTGTTCCAGAGGTTGATGCAGCAGATGTTTGGAGGGGTGTTGGGAGTCAGCTATTTTCAAGATGACATTCTGGTCTGGGGCAGCAGCAGGGAGGAACATGATGTCAGGGTGAGGAGGGTCATGCAGATTCTTAAGGACAAAGGTCTGACTGTAAAATTAACCAAGTGTCAGGTAGGAGTGGAGGAGGGCACATACTTGGGGCATACATTGAGTTCACTAGGTGTGAGCCCCAAAGGGGAGTTGGTACAGGTGTTGAGGGATACACCAGCTCCGGTCAATAAGGATCAGCTAAGGGCTTTTCTGGGCCTTGCGGAATACTATGTTAAATTTGTATCCAATTATGCTGAAAAAACTGTGGCCATGAGAGCTCTCATGAGGAAGTGTGTAAGATTTGCGTGGTCTCAGGAGTGTGCGGCAGAATTTGAGTTGGTCAAGAGGGATGTGGAGAATGCTCCTTGCCTGAAGTCATTTGACCCAAAAAATAAAACTGCTCTGACTGTGGATGCAAGAGAGGTGGGTTTGGGGGCAGTGCTGGAGCAATGGATAAATGGTGAATGGATGCCAGTGGCTTTTGCCTCGAGGACTTTGAGGGATGTGGAAACCAGGTACTCGGTATTTGAGAGAGAGACTTTGGCAGTGTTATGGGCTTCAAAACACTTCAGGACATTTTTGTGGGGCATACCCTATATTGTCAGAACGGACCATAAACCGTTGGTGCAAGTGTTTTCTACCAAGGGAGTCATGGCGGTATCCCCGAGGATTGCGAAGTGGTCAGTACAGCTACAGGATTACAATTTTTCTTTGCAGTATTTTCCTGGAAAGTTTAATGTTGTGGCAGACTGCTTGTCCCGTTTGCCTGTTGTGGAGGTGGACAGTCAGGCAGGCTTGGTGAAAGAGGAAGACTTGCAGGAATGTCAGGTTGCTTTTGTGGCTTCTGCTGTGGAGAAGTTGTGTGGGATGTGGAGTCTGAGGCCAATCTTGAGTGAAGATGGATTAGGGAGGGTCTAGTGAAAGGTTGGCACACGGTTAAGGATAGGCCTGAAGGGAAAGGTTATGCCCAAGTTCTGCATGAATTAGCCGAGGGTCCATGGGGCGTGTCTAGGGGAAGTAGGTTGATACCCCCTGTAAGTCTGAGAGGTAGAATGGTGGAATTGGCCCATGTTGGTCATTTGGGTTGATCTTTGACCAAGAGGAGACTCAGGGAGGAGTACTGGTGGCCGTCCATGGACAAGGATGTTGAACAAGTGGTGAAAGACTGTCAGGCATGCTCTGTCAGCGATAAGAGCAAGGTACTGCATCCACAACTTGTACATCCTGTAGAGGTTCCAGAGCAAGTATGGTCTAGATATATGTTGGTGTTGGTGGACTATACGTCCAGATGGATTGAGGTGGTGGCGTGTTCCTGTGTCACAACCAATTCTGTTCTTGCCTTCTTGAGGAAAGTATTTGATCGTGAGGGATTACCTGCTAGTTTAGTTACAGATAATGGGGTGCAGTTCACCTCCAGAGCAATGAGAGAATTTTTGGAACAGCATGCCATTTCCCATTATAGGACAGCTCTGTATAATCCTTCTGCTAATGGATTAGTTGAGAGGGCCAATGGTATGATTAAGTCAGCTATACAATTGGCTTTGGCCAATGGTTTGGATTGGCAGGAGGTGGTGACACAATATCTGGCTGCATATCGGAGAACCCCTGCCATGGTTACGGGCAGATCTCCATTTGAGCTCATGTGGGGCAGGAAAGTAGGTACAATGTTGAGAATCCTGGCTATGGGTGGTGGAGGTCCATGTAATATGGATTTGCAGGCTATTCATCGCAGCATTTTGGCGCGCCAGGAGGCCACGGTGTCTTCACAAAAGTTTAGGAAGGAGTTGAAGGTTAAGCCTGGGGATGAGGTGTACATAAAAAATCCAGGATGATTCACAAAGGCGACAGCACGTTTTTGCCCTCAAGGAGAGTGGTTAAGGTTGGAAAAGGCCATGTGCAATTGGAGGATGGCTCTGTCTGGAGTAAGAGACGGGTGGTGGTGGATGGCTGCAAACGCATGGAGAGGGCAGGTGTGGATTCTGATCCGAAATCTCAGGAAACAGTGCTGGATTATGATCCTGTGGGTTCACAAGTGATCAGGTTCGAACAGGAAGAGGATGTCCCACTTCCAGGTCCTTTGGGTGCAGAAGTGAATGTGGAGTGTCAAAATGCTTCTGATCAGCAACCTGATGTAGGACAAGAAGGGGGTCGTCTGGCCAGGAGGTGTGGTCCCCCTATAAGGTTTAGAGATTACATTTGTTAAACGTGAAATTTACATTTTATGGTGCGTCGCACCCATGTCGTCAATCTTTCTATATCTATTTGTATTTGTAATTTGTATTAATTATAAGTCATATAATCTTCTGTTCATAATTCCATTGTTCAATTTGTGTTGCAGTTATCCTGTTACAGGATGTTAACATTTTGTTATGCAAGTGAAGAGGATATGTTGTAATATGCACGTGCACGGGCACTTGTGGAATGTTGATGCATTTTCAGCAGTCAACATTTCACAGTGGCCGTTCGGTTGAGGAGGCTGAAGCAGGAGGCTGTGGGGTCTTGCAATAAAGTACTTACCTTCATCGTACCTGTGTCCGGTGAGATTGTGTCAGTATGCTTCTGAAGGCTCTCAGATCTGGGGATGGTGAGGGGTACGCTTCTGAAGGCTCTCAGGGCTGGGGACGGCAAGGGGTACGCTTCTGAAGGCTCTCAGGGCTGAGGGTTGCGGGGGGTACGCTTGTGGAGGCTCTCAGGGCTGGGGATCCTTAGGGGTATGCTACTGAAGGCGCTCAGATCTGGGGATGGCGAGGAGTACGCTTCTGAAGGCTCTCAGGGCTGGGGATGGCGAGGGGTACGCTTCTGGAGGCTCTCAGGGCTGGGAAACCCAAGGGGTACGCTTCTGAAGGCTCTCAGGGCTGGATATCGTGAGGGGTACGCTTCTGAAGGCTCTCAGGGCTGGCGAACCCGGGGGGTAGCTTCTGAAGGCTCTCAGGGCTGGGGATGGCATGGGGTACGCTTCTGGAGGCTCTCAGGGCTGGGGATCCCTAGGGGTACGCTTCTGAAGGCTCTCAAGGCTGAGGATCGTGGGGGGTATGCTTGTGGAGGCTCTCAGGGCTGGGGATCCCTATGGGTACGCTTCTGAAGGCTCTCTGGGTTGGGGATCCCAAGGGGTACACTTCTGGAGGCTCTCAGGGCTGGGGAACCCGAGGGGTATGCTTCTGAAGGCTCTCAGATCTGGGGATGGCGAGGGGTATGCTTCTGAAGGCTCTCAGGGCTTGGGATGGCGAGGGGTACGCTTCTGGAGGCTCTCAGGGCTGGGGATGGCAAAGGGTACGCTTCTGAAGGCTCTCAGGGCTGGGGATGGCGAGGGGTACGCTTCTGAAGGCTCTCAGGGCTGGGGATGGCGAGGGGTACGCATCTGAAGGCTCTCAGAACTGGGGATGGTGAGGGGTACGCTTCTGAAGGCTCTCAGGGCTGGAGATGGCAAGGGGTACGCTTCTGGAGGCTCTCAGGGCTGAGGATCCCTAGGTGTACGCTTCTGAAGGCTCTCGGGGCTGAGGATTGTGGTGGGTATGCTTGTGGAGGCTCTCAGGGCTGGGGATCCCTAGGGGTATGCTACTGAAGGCGCTCAGATCTGGGGATGGCGAGGGGTACGCTTCTGAAGGCTCTCAGGGCTGGGGATGGCAAGGGCTACGCTTCTGGAGGCACTCAGGGCTGGGGAACCCGAGGGGTACGCTTCTGAAGGCTCTCAGGGCTGGGGATCGCGAGGGGTACGCTTCTGAAGGCTCTCAGGGCTGGGGATGGTGAGGGGTACGCTTCTGAAGGCTCTCAGGGCTGGGGATCTCGAGGGGTACGCTTCTGGAGGCTCCCAGGGCTGGGGATCCCTAGGGGTATGCTTCTGAAGGCTCTCAGGGCTGGGGATCACAGGTGGTACGCTTCAGGAGGCTCTCAGGGCTGGGGAACCCGAGGGGTACGCTTCTGAAGGCTCTCAGGGCTGGTGATGGCAGGGGGTACGCTTCTGGAGGCTCTCAGGGCTGGGGATCCCGAGGGGTACGCTTCTGAAGGCTCTCAGGGCTGAGGGTCGCGGGGGTACACTTGTGGAGGCTCTCAGGGCTGGGGATCCTTAGGGGTATGCTACTGAAGGCGCTCAGATCTGGGGATGGCGAGGGGTACGCTTCTGAAGGCTCTCAGGGCTGGGGATGGCGAGGGCTACGCTTCTGGAGGCACTCAGGGCTGGGGAACCCGAGGGGTACGCTTCTGAAGGCTCTCAGGGCTGGGGATCGCGAGGGGTACGCTTCTGAAGGCTCTCAGGGCTGGGGATGGCGAGGGGTACGCTTCTGAAGGCTCTCAGGCTGGGGATCCCGAGGGGTACGCTTCTGGAGGCTCTCAGGGCTTGGGATCCCTAGGGGTATGCTTCCGAAGGCTCTCAGGGCTGGGGATCACAGGTGGTACGCTTCTGGAGGCTCTCAGGGCTGGGGATGGCAAGGGGTACGCTTCTGGAGGCTCTCAGGGCTGGGGATCCCTAGGGGTACGCTTCTGAAGGCTCTCTGGGCTGAGGATTGTGGTGGGTATGCTTGTGGAGGCTCTCAGGGTTGGGGATCCTTAGGGGTATGCTACTGAAGGCTCTCAGATCTGGAGATGGCAAGGGGTACGCTTCTGGAGGCTCTCAGGGCAGACCTAGGCGTGGGTGCAATCCATAGTGACATGCATCTTAGAATATTACTGCTATGTGTATGCTTGCGGGTAACTGCTTCTTTTGGCCCCTATGCCCATGTTGGCATATTTTAGAGCATCAGAGATTGCAAGCGGGGTGCCTTGATGTTCGTTTGTGAAGAACAGTTTCATTGAGAGTGGTAAATGTGAGTTCTGGTATGGTTCTACTTCTAGGGCACTAATGAGATTATCTGTCAAAATAATAAAATCCCATCATTGAAAGGCAAGCAGGCAAGCAAGGTGGGTTAGGGCAGCAGAACATTCTGGCAACTGCCTATATTTCAGTGTGAGTTTAAAGATGGCCCCTAGTGGTATCTCTTGACCGCAGGTAACCATAGAACCAAGCAGCTGTGTTCACGCTTTTTTCTGCGTAAACTGCTGATCCAGAGAGTTAAGTCTAAATGGGGCTAGAAAGGCCATAACAGCAGGTGAAATGTTGATGAGAACGAGACATTACCACATTTCTGTCTCTTCTGCAGTTGGTCCTCCTGCTCAGCAAGTCATGGCTGTTCCCACTCATCTGCAATAGGGGATCGATCTCATGCCGGAGCTCCTTGGGTATTGATGGGCGCGGACCAGCGGGCAATGATTTAGCAACCCTTGCCCTTTTCCTAAATCCTGGCATAAGAGAGCATAGATGGTACTAGGTTTGAGCTCCATGGTCCCTCTGGATGGGCATCCTTAACCACCTGTCATATTTAATATACACAATGAAGTGGGGATAGTAGGATGTTTTGTTTTAAATCTGGAACATGTTAAATTATTAGAGAGACCCTTTTTAGAATAGAATAACACAATGCATCCCTAACCAGACACGCCGAGACACTGTGAGACCACTACAGCGCTGGTGGGCACAGTATGACCACGTTTTCACATAACATGATTGGTTTAGAGTGTATGCATGATTTTGATCTTTTCTATTAACATATGTGGATATTGTACTGTTATTTCGATGTCTTGCTCTAAACGTGTCACATAAAGAATGCCAACTGACTGGCATACTGTCTGACTGGCATTGCTGCCCAGGATGTTCACTAAATACTGTGCAGTACCACAAACAGTACAGAAAACACGGTCCCCATACATTGCGTTCGTCACAGCATAAAACCCCCCAAGGAACCCTGTCATTATTTCGTGGCTGCGGTTTTGCAGACCACGTTTCCACACAAAACTAGGGAATGACAGACGGGTGTCATGGGGGTGAAAGGATACCCCTCTGACTGCAGCGAGCGCAATTGACGCTGCCTCGGCGTTGTGTGGAAAAAAGACAACACAAGGGGACAGGAGGGGCCAGGACACGTGAGGGGCTGCGAGATTCCTGGTTACAGGGCCAGGAATCTGGGAGCAGGTAGATGGAACCTGTGGGCGTGGAATCTGAAGTACTGCATCAGCTTCCATGGAAATTTGTTCCGCAGAGCTATGACCTCCATCTCCCCCGTGTCACACACAGTGCATGACAACGCTCGCATACACTACATGCTACATGTCACACATTTCCCAGAACCTTATATATGACTTTCTTAACATAACATACAACTGCACACATCCGTCCGCCCCCGACACACACAGATACACATCTTTCCAACCCCCCCCCCCCCCCGTGATATCAATAAGGCTTCCATTGTTTACTTGCCACCTGAAAATGAAGGTTGTATTTCTAACATACAGTAGGCTCTGGCCGGGTATCTGTGATGAGATCGTATTGTAAGCCGGTAAGACGTTTAAGGAGAAAACGTTTAACTTAATATTTACCCTATGTCCTGAGCAACCTGCATGTAAACCAAACTTTCAAATTGTCAAAAAAAGTCGGTAAACCATGAATATTCTGAAAAAACAAAGTACTTGGTGCTGGCATGAATTGGTTTAGCCAGGACTAGTCGTGAGGGTGGGGGAGCAGCATCGTGCCATGCATTGCATGGTTGATGGTGGGTGTAATAAGCCTCAGTGCAATGATGAGTTTTGGGGTGGGGGAGGGGCTGCATCAGCATTAGCTGTGTATGAAAGTGAGTGTTGGTTATTGGACTAATGAAACAGTTGTGAATGAGTTGACTCCTGCCCCAGTGAGCTTGGCAGCGTTCCTCTGCAGATGTTTTGGAGTACGACTTCCATGTTCCCGTACCATTAACTATGCTTGCTAGGGCTGATGGGAGTTGTAGGCCAAAACATCTTGAAAGCCAAACGTTGCAATCTGCCGACTTAATAAAAATAAATGGAGCAGTTAGAAATCCTAAACCCGATTCATAAGTATTTTATGGTCACTGATGGGTTTGTGCCCATTAAAAAAATCAGTTTATTCATGTGCAAGGTGTGAACATCTGACAAATGTTAATACTTGTCACATGCAGCTACACTGCACAAGCATGGTGTACCACCTGTGCAGAACTAACACATAATCTAATTGCAAGCGGCCACTTCAAAGGAGGCGGATGAAGGTGTGAAAGGTCCCATGTTCCATATTTGCACACTGAAAACTGCCAAGCATGTCCAGTGAAGATCAGATGTGTTCTCACAAAAGGCTACACCCTCCAGGAACATGCTCCTACTTCTTAAATTGAAAAACAATAATTTCCAACAATTTCTCTTTCTCCTCTTTGTGCCAGTAGAGTATTTTTTAACTATTAAACGCCCTAAAATATCCTGTTAAACCTTTGCATTCGCTAGGCTACGTCATCTTGCACATGTGCAAGAACACACTTCCCCAGTTGCTCTGGCTCCTGTTCTGCTCATTCATGTCCAGGTGCATCCGAATCTCTTGGAGCTGAGGGCATGATACGCCAGAAGGGATTCCTTGTGAATCAGAAAACGTGCACATTTTGAGCAAACGTCCTGAGGAAAACAAATGATTCGTGAACCCGTGCACTGTCTGCAACTTTCAAGTGATTGGCTCTGGGTCAATGCGCAGAATGGGCTTCTCGGAGCTGTGCCAGGGCGGCATATGACGCAGGTTCTACGTACACAAAGAATGCTGCGCTTTGCTGGAGCGCCTCCCTGCATATATAAGTATCGGGCAAAAGCCTTATAGGTTCTCATGAACACATTCTGGCTGCCCTTGCAGTTAGAACGATGCCAGTCACCCCCACTCACCTGGTCCAAGGGAGTTCATTGCAACTGCTCTTTATTTCATTTCCAACATGTAACCTTAGTGTGTTTCTTGAGCTTTGCGGTATATGGGGCCGCTGCGATGTAGACTGAGCAGAGTAATGAACATTGTGTATATTGCACCATCCCCTGAGACCCATCCAACCGGATCCATGTAATAACACCGAAATAACTACAACAAAACACCACGTCCATATCACATCACCACCTTGTATCTTCACTCGTCTTCTTACTAGTATATACTAGTTTCGAGAATGTGCCTAAATAATTGTTTGGTCTCCCTGTTGCTTAGGGCATCCCTAACTTCTAAACCATCTAAAAGTGAACACGCAAAGATTACTGTTATCAAAGATCTCCCCTTTCTTCATTGATACATTCATAAATTGTCAACAACAATGAACTCCACTGTAAATCAATGACGTCATACAGTATAAATTGACTACTGAAACCTGTTCTCTAACAAAGTCTTGAGGAACACATGTGCTTCGGTCAGTGAACATAATATCCTTTATCTTCAACTCTTTCAAGGAGCAACATAAAGGGAAGAAGAAAACGACTTACATAAATATCCTATATTGTCTTTGCAATGGGTATATAGTTTATCTTAAGGAATTATATGGAATTTATTTAGAAAAAAATATCGCTCAACTCATGAGGGGGCTTCAAAAACATGTCTTAACGAAATGGGCCCCACCATTGCTCTGAAGAAAATGTAATCACAGGCTGACAGCTGCCCTTTCACCACGCCGCGTGTCAAAAATCGAGTAAAAAAAAATCCTTACTTCATAGTTTTTCAAAGAAGATAAAACCTCGAATCTTGGTTTGCAACTCACACAACTCAACATGTTTGAACATTGTTACTAGACATCAGTAAACTGCTTACCGAAAGATCTAATCATCATTCTCTTCCTTATGCAGACTAATAGCATGTCACGTGTGCATTGTATTTAACCAATGCGACTTCCTCACTAACAACTAGACTGTTAGCCTTGGTTGGAGGATGTAGCACAGTGCAGGAAGGTTGGAAAGGGAAAGGCATGCAGTGGAGGTGTATCATTGGGGGTGATTCAGTGAGAAGGGGTGAAATAGACAGTTTGGCCAGAAGAAAACACAACACTAGAGATTTGCCTTTGTGATATATTCAATTGGATGAACCTGAACCACCTCAAAATTAACCCAGGCAAAACAGAGAAATGATCGTTACAAAAAACAAAGGAGACATCAACTACATCCCCTGGCCAAGAAAACCTAGGGGTCTTGATCGACAATAACTTCACTCTAGAGCCACAAGTAAACGCTCTACTCAAGAAATGTGAGCGGCAAAAGGGATCCTACCGTTCCTGTCATTCACCAACAAAACACTTAACATCATCACTCTGGTCACGGCCAGAGTAGATTATGCCAACAGCCTATGCCTGGGTATGCCTGAACGACGTCTAAAAAGTACAACGCATACAAAATGAGGCAGCCAGGCTCCTTCTCAAAATACCCAGAAGAGAATACATCACCCTCACTGAAAATACTACACTGGCTACCAATAAAACAGTGAATAAAGTTCAAATCAATGTGCATCACGCACAGAGCAATACACAAACAAGGCACAGAATTCCTGAGAGATAAACTACACCTACACCAGCCGACAAGTACGCTCAGATCAAGCAACGACATCTGCCTGGAACCGAAATGACATCTACCTGGTCATCCAAGCCTGGATGGCACAACACCAGCTATGCCTCAATGACGACAAGACGGAGCTCCTCATCCTGGGCACTACACAACGCCTTAGCAAACTTGAGCCTTCCTACCAGTTGTTTATCATTGATGGCAATACCATCCACGTTTCGAAAGACACAAAAACCTTAGGCTTTTACCTTGACGCCACCCTATCCTTATCTCGGCAAACAAATGCAGTCAGATCAGCTTCTGCATACACCTGCAAACTCATTGCAGTCTGTAGGTCTTTTATGACTACCCCAAACAGTGTCACACTAGCCAGAACCCTCATTATGTCCGAAATTGACTATGGTAGCGCCCTCTACTTAGGAACTAGCCAAGAGAACCTGAATAAATTACAAATCACCCAGAACAACGCCATCAGAGCTGCCTTAAACATCCCTCGTAACCACCACATCTCTGAATCTAGAACCAATCTACAGTGGCTACCTGTCAAACAGAGAATCTCGCTGAAAATCTCACCCTCACGCAGAAATGCTTGGCCAACAAGGCCCCCCGTACCTCTCCAGTCGGCTATCCCGCCATGCGCCTACCCAACCTCAAAGAACAGTGTAGACTTACTGTTTATCGATCCCTAGGTTCAAACCTCAAAAAGCGGGGGGCACAAGCTTCCCTGTCCTTGCCTCCAAGCTATAGAATGCCCTCCCCATCCCCATTAGATCTGAAGATTCTTTTAACGTATTCAAGTCCAAAACGAAATCATGGCTTTTCAATCAGCGTTGAAATACGCTCTGCACACCACTGCCGCACTAACATCGGCCAACTTATTGCCTGCTGTACACTTGTCTCTATGCCTCATGTAAAATATTTGCTCTGTAAATTATGTATATTGATATACTTGTTGATTATTATGTATGAACAGTCGCCCCGTGCTTAAAATTCTGTATCTTTATGCTCTGTATGCAGCTCCGCACAAGTTGCGCCCTGATGCCTCCGGGCCGGATGGTGCGCATTACAAATAAAACAAATAAAAATACAAAATACAAAAATAACTGAAGAAAACTCTGAGGATCCTCTTTCTCTCACCAGGCACCGAAAACCTGTAATGACCTACCAAAGAACATACAGAACACAAGAAACCACCTAGTATTCAGGAAACTCCTCAAAACCTGGCTCTTCTCTGCTTAACTACAACACCGACGCACAAGAATGCCCACACCGCTAAACAACGATGAATAAAGATAACGATCTCGGTCGCTACCAAAAAACTGACATGAACAGAACCCAAGGAACGGACCCCACGACAAACCATAAGACATTATGAGAAATAGCCAGAGAGGAGGACACTAAAGGCTGAACACATACACACTCCAACCGGAAACAATGAAACGACTCATCCACAGCCTCCGGGCCTGTACCACACCCATTGTTCCAGCAGACATATTTGCATAGACAGTATGGTAAGAGGAAACCACAACCCCTGCTCCGGAGGAGGAGAATAGACACTCAACCCACTATACTTAGTTCATTAGAATTACAACCCCATACAGAGTTCATTAGAATAGAACTGGGAGCGCGCCGCAATAAAAAACCTTAATTTCTGTCAGGCGTAGGCCCCTTCTCCCTATACAGGATGGTCCCACTAATCTAGCTGTGTCTAGGGCTGCAATGAACTAACGGGAGTCGCACACCTAGCTGTTTCTCACCATGCAGGATTCCCGAAATCGAGGCATTCAGCCACACTGTGATGATTAGCTGCAAAAACATATAACTCACTGACAAAAAACTCACATTTTGTGCATACTTAACTCACTCACAAAACTAACACAACCACCTCTCGCACCACAAGCCGTACTCACTTCACCACACCGCAACAACACATAAACCGCACCAACAGCACACGAGGACTGACATCGCTCTGATACTCGCACCAAAGCTCAGCGCACGGTGTACACCGAGATGAAGTTGCCAACAGGACACCACTCCTCTCACTATACTACTCCCTCTTCACTCTACTAACCCATCCCGCCTTCCCCCTTGCAGATCCGCCAGAACGCCTGGGGACCAACTCCGTTGGTGACTGTGCGCAGTACAAATAACTTTAACATTTAACATTAACATTTAACATTACGCATAATTGGCAAAACTGTTGCGCCTCCGCTCTACAGCCATCATTATAAACACTTGTTTGCTTTGTAGGTCTGTGTTTGTGCTCCAAGAGACATGTTCAACAACTAGAAAGGTAAACAACTCAGTTTGTTATCTTCCTGGGGTTGCTAAATTGTGTACCGTTAAAAAGGTTGGTGACACCCGTGCTGTGAAGCAGTGTCTCAAGCACGTTTAACAGTTACGTTTATTTATACCATGGCCCAGTTACAGTTCTTTAATACATTACCTCATGACAGAGCCCTTTTAGCAGTGAGTAGGATGTTTTATTTTTCTGAGGGAATGCTTCTGAGTGGAGAGACATTCACAGTGATGTGTACATGTACTGATCAAGATGCGATGTACTCTTTTTACACATGGGAACATTTGTGCTAATCACATGCACACTTCTAGCCTAAAATGTGTACTTTCATAAAGTATTGTGCAGGTGCAGCGGTCCATATCAGATGGAATGGGTCATTCAGTCATGATTTTTGCGTGGCATTCTGGAAATGGCAGTGCCTTATTTACAGTTGCCACAGGATGGAAATAAAGCATCCGAAATTGGTGCCCCGTTGCACTTGATGTGGGGTATCTTAAGCACTCTGAGCATATCAGTCCTGTGTGATTGCCCGAGCAATAACATGGATCCCTTTTGCTTCTGAGAACAGACTACATTCATACAAGTCTCTACATGAAATGTCATGTTTACATATCTGCAGCTGCACTATTTGTCTCCTATTCAAGGGGGGCGGGGGGAAGTCGTACATTGATGTTGATTACCCGGCATGCCGTTGGGCAAGATTGGGTGTGGCCTTTTGGAACATTTGGGCCATTAATGAAATAGCCTCTTTCGAGCAATTTGAGGAATTTATAAATATGTTTTAGTATTTATTTTTATGTTAATTTATCTTATCAATTTTGCATGCAAATATATTATCTGCATATGATGTATGATGTGTACAGTTTACTTGTAAACTATATCACATTAAATAAATAAATAAATAAATAAATAAATACATACATTAATGGGTTTCCGTTTAGGAAACCCTAGTTTGAAAACCCCAGAAGGGAAGTCAGCCCATGAATGTGTACAACGTTGGGGGAAATAATCAAAGAAGAGCCCTGTGCACCATCAAGGATGATTTCCCCGTCTCTGGGTTCCTGCAGACGGGCTCAGGGAATCCCCTGTGGAGGTTGCACTGTCTGGCAGTGCCGGGCGAGATTCCAGCAGCCTTTCCTCTCAGGAGCGGAAAGGAGCTCCCTACAGCTTTCATGCCAATTGCCAGGAAAGCACACATGATCTAATTAAAACTTTGTTTTAATTATTCACTTGCGACGTTTAAATAACACTCATTTTTGGATTAAAATTAACTACTTTTGTGAAAAATATACTTTCAATAATGGAAACTGTTCTTTTCAGTAAAATAAAGCGACCAAGGTAGCACAGGTGTACTGGCATAAGGCAAGTTGCAAATTACAGCGGCAGCTGGGGGGGGGGGGGGGGGGCAAACGTGGCGGCCTGGGTGCTTGCACGGAGGAACATAGAATGGCACAACCTGGCAGGGAGTCAGTGGCAGACTCCTTAATTTGGAATCGTTTGGCCAGTTTCACGGCTGCATGAACTCATTTCACGCCCAAACAATATTGACTTTAACAGGATCATCACGCCAGTAAAGACGAACGAGGTGCAAAACCTAGGTGCGATAGGGGGTCCAGTACACCGCGGTGAGGCCAGTCCCCGAAGGTGAACCTGGAAATTACTTTTTAATTTTGGCTTCGATGCATGCTCCCTTTCCTCTCTCTCTGTCTCTCTCGCGTTCTCTCTCTTTCTACTCATAATTATTAGTTTTTTTATAAGGTGGCCCATTTATACAAGCTACTCTGGAGCACTCCTGCTTCTCCTTTTCCCCCCTCTCTCTCTCTCTCTCTCTCTCTCTCTGGCCCTGTGCACTCTCACCACCGCTTTGCCCCTCTGTTCTCTTCACCCTCGGCTGTACCATTCCCCACGTGGCATCTTTCCGCCCATCCGTTGCTCTCCTATTGTGTTCTTTCTGAAGTATTCACTCATTCTCAAACTCATTCACTTACCCATCCTCGCACTCACTCATTATCCTCTTCTCAAATTCTCATTGATTGAAATAACCTACTATCCATGTGTCCATCTCTTCATGCTTATTCAACCATTCATCCAAATATGGATTTATCTATCCATGCATCCTTCCCTTACCATACCATAGGCCCTTAAACGTTCATTCTCTTTTTTAAGATATAATAGGCATGGGTCGTTGAGTCTCATTTTACAATGGTGCCTGTTCTCTACCTTTTCTGGATGAAGAAGTTGCACAAATAAAGACATCTCGGATAGTGTAAAATATTGTAAACTAAGTCTCCTTAGGAATATCATTTGACCATAGTCCCCCTCATCTTCTCAGGATCCACAGACTGCCCCCATGTTCTCATCATTCACTTTCCTTTAAGGATTCCATTCTCACCTTTTGGGGAGGCTCCCCCTTACAAGTATCTTCGCTCCTCTCCCCCCGCAAGGATACAGGCTCTGATTTCCCATAGGTCCGGCTCACTCAATGCCCAGGGCGACTCAGAAGCAACACCTACATCATGCCGTCCATCTTGGATAACCTTGAGTGGATTCTCCCATCACTGCTCATCTACTTGAGTTGGCAAACACAATTGCAGATCAGTGCATATCAGCAGGGCTATGGGGCATCAGAACCTGTGCCAGGTGTGCGTGTCTTCAACTCACATTTGGATCCCAAAGTGCCAAATCACACCCATCTGAAGCCTGTTAATGTGTCACAATACGGGGGCATACGAAAAAAAATGTTCATCGATGCAGGTGACATTTTGCACAGTACTTCGCAGTAGGAAAAAACATCATCCTAAGGCAAATAATGTATTCTTCCAATGCCTTTTTGGAGTATGCATTGATAGTGCCAGCACTAGGGCCAACATGGCTCTGTTAACACTAGGTCCAACATTGCCCTGGTGGCAAAATGCACTGAAAGAGTATGTGTTTCCCCAAGTGCTAATATCATGCAGAATTGCACCTGCACCAGTGCAAATGTTCTGTGATGAGGCCGTGGGGGCGTTGCTAGGGGGGGGGGGGCTAGAGGGGCTATAGCCCCTGATCTTTTGGTTGTAGCCCCGGATAGAATCTCAGGAGCTACAGCCAAAAGACTAGCTAGCCCCCAGTCCCGACAGATCCGACATCAGCTTAGCCCTGGGTCTTTTCCAGACCTAGCAACACCCCCTGGATGGTGAAAACTGTAGTTAAGGCAATTACTTGGCAGGAGCTGTGAGTTCAGGAAGCCATCAAATCAGTGCTGATCTCTGCATCCCTATTATGGCAATTTGTCAAAACGTTCACAGTGTTACAGGTTTTTAAATATGTATTATTTAACAAACCAAATAAATTAATTAGAAATGTAACAACTGCAGTTCATTTCTTTATAATGCCCCCTGCCCCTTTACCAAATTCCTCCATTACTTTAATTAAAGCAGGGCTGGTGAAGGAGCTCTTGGATGCTTTAGGTGACTTGACGGTTTGCAGCAATTCCCTAGTGATGGGGCCAAATTCACCTGGTTTTGCAAAAGATCACACTTTTTTATGTATGATTCTCGTATTAATTCCAACTATTTTAAGTAAAATAAGTCATTATTAAAATTAAAATCCTGAACCCAAGTGAAGTTTAGGTGATGTGGTGAAGCTAAATTGTTAAATTTAGATCCGGAAATCCAGGGTTCTAATCTCAACTTTGAAATGTGACGAAACTTGTGTTATTCTGTGCAAATCACCCAATTGTTATGAGCCTCTAAATATAAGAGCAACGTAAAACGATATATATGCAAACAAAACCTGTGCTGTCTCGTACTGCCCCAACGTCATGTTTGCTCCCCATTGCATCAGGTATTTGGAATCACCCTGCTTTACGTGCAGCACCTTATGCTCGAGAGGATTCCATACAATACAAATCTTTGTGCAAAGAAATTTGCAGCTCTTTGGACCTAGTTCTGCTCTATGCCAAAACTTCAAGAAATGAGAGTGCCAAAGCGCTTTCTGCCAGAGCTAGTACTGCATTCTCCTAGGTGTGGCCTTGTTTATGAAATCACAAAGCAGCTAATTTTCTTTAAAACGTAAATTGCCCAGAGGGGAGCGCTTGAGTGTGAAGAGATGGCAGAAGTCCCTTTACACTTCTGCCATGTAAACATGGCAGGCGGCATTTACTCCAATGATTTCCTATGGGAACCGCCCTTTTTTTGCAAAAAACAGGCAGTTTCCATAGGAAATCATTGGTTGCATGCCAGAACATCTCATACTGGCATATAGCCAAGTATTTGTGAAGGCAGAGGGCAAACGGGAGGCAGAAATGTAACTCTAGTCACACCCCCGCCCTCTGCCTTCAACAATTAAACCCCAGTGCGTGAATGGAGGCGTTAAGACAGGCATAACTGTGTTACACCTGTCTTTAACGCCTCCATTTACTCTCCGGGGAACTCCAAAATTAGCCCCACAGTACGCTCGAAAGTCAATGGCTGCAGTAGCTTGGAGGACAGAGTGCGATTTCCAGCTTGTCACAATTGGCGGCATTTTCCTAGTCCAACTCAATGCTGTGGTTAATGTGATCGCCTACTCCTTCATTAAGAGCAACAGTGTGTGTCCATTACTGTTTATGTTCGGTTACTGGGTTTTATACTCAATCGTTGCCATTTGCATGGTGGATTGCTGCTCTTGCCAATTGGAAAGAGGTGGTGAGCTGGGTTGGGTTAGTGTTGAAAGAGAACTCATTAGAGCGGTGCTGTAATGTAGATATGTGAGGTTTGGAAGTATCTAGGTACTGTTTGTGCATCAGATTCTAGGTGGTATGTGTCAAGGGCACTTGAGGTGATTTATAAGTGTGGTTGGATGGATTTGGGATTTTGAAGTTTGATGTCTATTGAGATGGGTTTTGAATTGCCATGTCTGGGTGGTTTAGTTGGAATGCATATGTTGTACTGGGGGTGGCATTTGAGCTTGTTGGAGTGGGTAGCACTCAGTGGAGACATTGATAGGCATTGGAGGCATTCATCAAATATGCCCCTGCCAGTGTCATGGTAGTGGTACATGCCTGGTAGCAGAATTGTGAGAATTTCTTTGGCACCCTAGAATGGGCTGGTGACAGCACAGAGTGCTTGGTCTTAAATCACACTGGGAAAAACATACGAGAACAGGCAACAGTGAGTACCAGCTCAACAGTCGAATGAAATTGCCCCAGCGGAGGATCACCCTAGGGAAATCTACAAACAGTTATTGCATCTGGGAGCAAAATGATAGTGGGGGGAAATGACGGCACACGATGGAGCAGAACTCTAGCCGAGCAGCATTACAGTGGCCCTGGGTGCAAATCCCAGCAGGCAGAATCAGGGGTACACCCAGAAGACAAACAGTTGTAGAGCACACAGGACCTCAATCAGTGGGACTCCTAGCAGAAGAATCACAATGGCAGACCTGGTAAGAGTATACTATAAGGTAGAACATGAACTGGTTAGAAGGATGTTGAGGTTGCCCACAATGAAGGCACACCATTGAATAGCTATTTGTCCCAGTAAAGACAAGGTGTTAAGGATTTATAAGGAGAAGGAGAACCATTATTGGAGTACCAATATTAATTCCAACCGAGATACATTATTGAGAGTGACCAAAAGACAAGAGAACCAATACCTGAATTCTCAAACGTCATTAAATCACTACAAAAATCGGACACTAAACAAATAGAAAATATTAAGCAGTTATTCCAAAGAAGGAAAAAGAAAGTCCCAAATAGAGGGGAAGAAGATACACTACTGAAGGGAATAAGTGAGTGAAAAAGATAGTTGAGATCTTGAAGAAGCCATTATCTGAACTGAGTGATTTGATAAATGCAGTCATAAAGAACTATATGAAGATACAATATTTAAGTGAACTTGATGGAAGAAACATCCGTTAGGAGAAGGGAGTCATTCCCCTATACTCTGGTTGTTCTGGATAGTGTCAGGGTCAACACAGGTTAGTTTTGGACAAAGAACGGAATTGGTCTGGGCTCTCACTGATGACTGATGAGCACCCTAGTTAGTTGTATTAGGTATGGGACAACTGTATTCTAGGGAGAGCTAGGAATGTTCTCTTTTCTTTTATTAAAGAATAACAGCGAGATGGATGTCTGTATTCTTCTTCTGACCCGCCACAGAAGGTACACCTTGCACTGTATTCTTTACCTTGGTGATTTTGTAGGAGAAGTAGTAAGCAAAATCATCAACAGTTAGGAGAGCATCTGT
The DNA here is from genome assembly GCF_040938575.1 of Ambystoma mexicanum. Classification (NCBI taxonomy): domain Eukaryota; kingdom Metazoa; phylum Chordata; class Amphibia; order Caudata; family Ambystomatidae; genus Ambystoma; species Ambystoma mexicanum. The sequence continues at coordinate 1,153,470,629 of NC_090929.1, forward strand.
GAGTGAGCAAGCATGGATTGACGAGTTATTGATCACTTACAAGGGTGGGACCATTAACAGGAGATGGGGTTGTTATACCAGTTAACCCTGTTAAAGTTGAAGGTAGTGGCGAGAGCAAAGAAAGATTTATTGTAAGAGTCAAGGAGAGTCGTGCAGTGGTGTAGGTGGCATCTCATGTTTGTCCTCAGCTGGTTCGATAGTGAGTGAGATCCATGGTTTGGGGCAGTGATGTGAAGGAGTGAGCGGGATAGTGATAATCAAAGGGAGAAGCTTGTGCTAGTGTGACATCCAGGAAGGCCAGGAACTCCTGATTAAGAAAAGTAGCCAGGAAAACATGCTCAATGGATTTAGAGGTACAGAGAGAGCAAGAATAGAAGTCGAGAGCCTTCATCATTTTTGTGAGGTTTATGTCTCCCATCAGAAGGGCTGGGATCTTGTAAGGGAAGGATTAAAATGATAAATGAAGATTGGGAAAGGAGTTTAGATTGCCTGTGGGAGGGCATACAAGGATGAGAGTAATATATGTGATTAAAAGTAGTTGACCAGCGATGCCTTCAAATAAAATGCGTTAGAAGTCACAGGGTGAAAGAGGAGTAGACGTACTGGCGTTACTTATCACAAAGCCAATCACACTACTATGCTTAGCTAGTATGACAATGTGGCAGAGTCACTGTCAAGGGCTACGTGTGTGTCAGTGTCGTAAGGGGTGATCAATGTTTCTGTTAATGACATCACAGACAAATGGACATGTGGGAATCAAAGTGATCCTTGAGAAATGACTTTTTTACAGAGAGATTGGCCATTCTAGAGTCCCAGGATGTGATGAGTCAGGGAAGAAGAATACGTTCCTAAAGAGGGTAATCTGGGCGCGATGAGGTTGAGTGGGGGGCAATGGGAGTGGGGAAATGATGGCGATGGAAAAGATAGTGATGGGGTGAGCTCTAGAAGAAAGGAAGAGCAGTGGGGTGCCAATTTTGCCATGTACACAGAGACCACAGGTGATCAGCAGGGAGATGGTGGTTAGGGTAGGAATAAGCGTATGGAAGAGCATGGTAGCATGGAAGGTGGTAACTGGGCATGTAGGGAAATATAGCGTACTATAGGTTAGGCAAGTAACAGCTAAAATACAGTCAGAGCTGGATTAGTCAGTGGTAACTAAACATTCACTCAGGGAGAGGTAAGGCCCTTACCGACCAAAAATCATTGTACAGTATTTTAGGCCAATAGCAACCAAAATACAGTGGACAATAGGTAAGCCTGAAAGTGACCAAAATTGAATTTATCTTTTTATAGCGCGCTTAATACACAGGACCAGTATTCAAATCTGTGTTGCTCTGCGTTGTCTTCCTGAGCTATCCCCACGTAATCCTCATAAGGTTAACGTGGGTTAAGCTGGCAGTGACATAACATACAGCCAGTGTATAAAAGGGTCGGCCAGTAGTGACGCAAATAAATGAAACAATAGATTAAGGCATTAAAGACCAAACATAGTCAAATGTAGGTTAGGCCAGTAGTTACCAAAAATACAGTGTATAATTTAATAGGCAGGTAGTGACAGTGAATACACATCTCAATAGGTTAGACCGGAGTAATCAAAAAGACAGTATGAAATTAGGTCAGGCTGCGTCAAAGGTCAATGACATGGAGAATTCAAAGTTAGGGATTTAACATATATAGATTTATCAGGAATTAGTACAGGAATGGGCAAACTGGGGGAACCGCCAGGTAATGACAGGACGGCTTCCCTGAGAAACTGGCTCCTTCATATCTTGTGCTAAGTAGTGGGTTATACCCTCGTTCTCATTCTGGATAAAATCTTCAATTCTCAGTCACTCCCAGTCACAGGGGTTTACAGTGCCCACTGCACTTTTTTCTTGTCTCTGCATGCTTTTGGTTTCAGGTGCGCTGTATCTCCTCCTCGATTCCTGGAAGACCCCACTCTTGGGTCTCCCATGACGCACGTGTGCCTCAGCCTGCACATATGGCCTGCAGCAATGTAGTCTCTAGTATGGATAGCAGTTAGCACAAATTCCCAGAATGACTACCAAGAAGCTAGGAAGCACCCACCAAATGTCAGGCTTAGCTGGAGTCCTCCTGCCACCTCCTTGTATCAGGGTCCTGCCACTATGCTCCAAGACCCCAACCTTGTTTACCTCCTCAACGATGCACAATAGTATTATGGCTAAGGGTGTCCCCAGGGCGGGTTGGCCGGAGAGTGCGTTATTAACTGAGGCGGCTGTTTGCAGCAGCAGAGGAAACAGCAGCAGCAGCTCTAGTAGGTCAATGAAGTGGCAGATGGCGCCGTAAAGCCTCCGACAAATAAAATGCCAATTTTCTTTTTTGGTACTCATGAGACTGCTTATTTGGGGCCTAAGGATATTTTCCCGTATTTGCCGAACAAAGAGCGATACGCAAAGCCCAATAAAAGGAAGGGCTTTAACGAAGGCCTGTGGGAAATCGACAACAACCCAAAAGTGAAATTCTCCAGCCCGCATAAGGAAGATAGAATACTACGTTTGTGCAATCAAGTGACAAGAACATGGCCACGCCCACAGAAGGGGAGGACACCATAAAAATACGAGGCCGTGCGCCATCAGCGCGCGCTCCTCAACAAGTGGCCTCTCAAGTGGCCTGTTTCCCCTGGGATCTCTACTCAACTCTCTACATGATTGTTTCTTCGTTTTCAGGAAGATAGAATACTACGTTTGTGCAATCACGTGACAAGAACTTGGCCACGCCCACAGAAGGGGAGGACACCATAAAAATACGAGGCCGCTCGCCATCAGCGCGCGCGCCTCAGCAAGTGGCCTCTCAAGTGGCCTGTTTCGCCTGGGATCTCTACTCAACTCTCTACATGATTGTTTCTTCATTTTCAGGAAGATAGAATACTACGTTTGTGCAATCACGTGACAAGAACTTGGTGATTATATATTAAGAAAACCTTTTCTATGTATAGAAAGAATATATTTATAATAATAACATAGATTCTTATCTGTTGTTATAGGCCACGCCCACAGAAGGAGAGGACACCATAAAAATACAAGGCCGCGCGCCATCAGCGCGCGTGCCTCAGCAAGTGGCCTCTCAAGTGGCCTGTTTCGCCTGTTTAGTCTGTGGGGCTGTGGGTTAGGTAAGAAACTTTGGAGTTTTGAATGCTAGTTCTCTATTTAAGTACAAACATAGTGCTAGCCACTGCCTAGCTGAACGTAAGAAGTGGCTTAAGAAGTGGTGTCGAGACAAAAATTAGTGTAAAAAAAGCGGTGATAAGTAAGCAACATTTAACAATAGTGCCGCCTACAAAGCAAATGACCACTAGGATGAGTGTAGCCCGTGCTGCTGCTGCGAGTCACTTAGGCTCACCGTACTTAACTGACGAGCTTATTGAATGCGCAATTCAGTGTTCTTTAGAACAAAGAATGGATAGATAAGCCCAAGAGCTGGGAACTAACACTGAACTAATTGAAAGTTCGCAATCATTGTTTGTAGAAGATGGTGATACAAATAGCTTCCAATTGAACGTTGACCCGGGAAATAATATTGAAAAAATGGCTAATGGAAATAGGGAGTATGTTGATACACCCCAAGTTTTTCACACTATTGATAATTCCTTGTTGGAGATGTCACAACACATAGACAAAAATATGTTGGATGATTTAGAGAAAACGAACCATACTGACACAACACAGACCACAAGTAACGAAACGCAAACGCAATTATTAATACTAGCTGAATTGAAATCCCAAACAAATCTCTTAAATGAAATGGTAATGGCATTTATAGCATTACCGGACTTCATCAATGAATTAATGAACAAGGCACGACGTGAGGTAACAGATAAAACGCAAAACTCGATACCTATCAATAAAGAAGTATATACTGGAATTGAAGGCATAGACAGAGAACTCAATAATGGTAATGAAACAAATTGTAAGGTGACAAAATCTAATGTATCGACTATTAAGATACCCTTACAAAATGAAGACAATGGCAAGACACCAGAGCCCAACATGGAGGTAATTGTGATAGAAACCAGTGAATCGATAGAAGCGGTTAGTAACAATCCTACCACTGTAACCGAAATAAGTGATGATGACAACTCTATGTTTGTAGAAAAAACTTCAAAAAGGAAAGAAAAAAAGCAAAGGAAAAAACAGGCCAAAGCTGCGAAAGCAAACAACACATCCTCAAGACAATTCTTGAGAAATATGGACATACGTAAGGCATGGCCTGATTGTCAGGCAACAGACAAAAGTAAGAAAGATCAGGAAAAAAATACATCTAGTGACAAAACAAAGAATAAGATAGTCAAAGAAATAGAGATTGTCAGCAATACTGGAAATGATGGTATTGCTGAATCTAGTTACAGTGAAGGATCTTCCTTGCTCTCAGTGGTTCTGAAAAATAAAGTAACATCGGAAAGGATTGATAGTAATCTTAGAGCCGTAGAGAGAGGAATCCAAGATATCTTTGACATATTTAAAAACCCAGATGCTCCATCGAGACCTAATACACCTGTGTTAATGAATAATCCTGAGTTGTTAGCCAGCAAGCCATTGTTGAACTCCAATACACTGCAAGAATCGAAAGAGATATTAGCCTCATTAGCTCACCCGAAGGAGACACAAGCAATTAAACAACTAAAGGTACCATTTGATGACCCCAAGGAGCATATGTTGAAAGATACGCAACTAAGCAGCGATGCAATAAGTTTAATCATAGAAAACTTATTGAAACAAAAATACCAAGATCCAAATAGCTCGCTGCATGTCTCATACACTTTGCAAAGGGAAATACTCAAAAAAGGAATGGAAGTAATTTACCCCCGAAGATGGAGCAATAGGTGAGAATAATTCGATCACTCAAGAACAAGCGAGATCGATAAAATTGCAGAAAAAGATAGACACTGACTCAGCGAAGGCTACCCTTGATACAAATAAAGCCATCCAATTAAATAAAACAGACTTAAGTACATTGGTGGAGGAATTAATACATCAAAAATGTAATGAATCTAATCGCCAATTACCAAAAACTGACGATCTAATGCAAGATAAAGATCCACAGCTTAATGACATGAACCATCAGTATTTAGACTATAAAAAGGAGGGGTTGTTATCAGGTGTCACACATGACTCGAATCATTGGAATAAAGAGCATAAGGTATCATCCATACCAAATTTAAAAAGACCGGCTTTTTCAAAGGAACCGAGTATAATAATTTACTATGTGTTTGAAGAGGGTGGCCCACGATCTCTCAATAGATCTTACCTGCTATCTTTATTTGGGGAGATACCAGAATTAAGTTTAATAACAACTTCAGATATCCAGCTTGTGGATTTCATACACAATGAAAGGTATGATTATGTCAGATTAATCATAACATCTCCATTAGTGAGAGCTCTAATACTGAAAGAGGCAGGTGCTCTACAGAAAAGGGGTTTTGATGTACAAAAGTATCAAGAATGTACACAAGGGGATGATGGTTTAAGAAAACAAGAGTTTAGCAGACAAGAAGCAGCAGGATATGGCACCGACAGACTGGGAATACAATCATTATTGACAAAAATGCAAGATAGCATAGTAACAGAAATTGCTAGGTCTCAGTTGATTGACATGCAGGAATGGAGGTCACTTGCCATATCGCTGCAAGACTCCATAGAGAATCTGAAATCGGCAAAAATATCACTTTGACAAAAGGACCCCATTTAGTTTAGTTTCCTGGAACACAAGGGGTTACTCACATATTGTGGCAAATAAAAATATTGTGAGTCAACTGGAAGAATTTGACTTTGTGTTATTACAGGAAACATGGGCAACTAACAACTTGCTGTGGGATGGGTACGGAATTATCAACTGTAAAGCGATCAAAGGAACAATAGTTCGACCTAGTGGGGGATTGATCTTGGCGTACAAATCGGATACTAATATTACTATGATAACTAATCAACAAATGTCAGAAAGCATAATAATTGGCACATTTAAAATACGAGCAATTCAAATGGAAATAGATATTTTGATAGTAAACATATATTGAAATGTAGCCAGTCACTCAAATGATCAACTGATTGATGTCTTGGAGGTGTTAAATGATAGAATCACGGCCTGGTTAGAGCTCTACCATATGGGTGCGCTTGTATTGGCAGGTGATTTGAATGCAGATTGTGACTTAGGAAATTCAGATACCACATGGACACTTACATCTATAAACCCCAACTCGGTAGTAGCCCTCAGTAAACGATATAGAGGCAGTCTCTGGATTGATTTTGCATCAAGTTGGGGCTTGCAACTTATACATAGCACACAGCCAACCTGGAAAGCCAGAGGACTTAGCTCTATTTTAGATTACATAATAGCCAGTAACCACTTTTTTGTAAATAACTGTGAAATGAAAGTGCAAAGCTGTAAGGAAAGTGATCATGCAATGATATCAATACAGATGCCTTGGAACAAAAAAAAATGTGAATGGAGAAGATTGGGATATGCATATAGAAATAAATACAGCAGGTAACAGAGTAAAATGGACACCAAATAACCTCGAAAAGGTAAACTTTTTGCTAATACAGGATTATATGTCTTTCCCGATGGAATGGAAAATGTCTACTTACTCTGGTGAGGTTTTTAAGGATTATATACAAGAAACACTGGAGAAATGTAATGTAAAGAAAACATATGAACAAATACCTGTAACTAAAAATGCTCATGTCTTTGACCTTGATATAAAAAAAAGAAAGGCGCAATTGTGTAAAGAGGTGCGTAGCCTAAAAAATTAAAGGGTAACACAGATGAAATCACCCAAAAAAATTAAGCAATGCAAACAGAAATACAAAAATTGGATAATATCATATCGCTCACACATGGCACAAAAAGACGGCGAAGCCATGTTGGCAGCCATGAAGGATTGCAATACAAGGAAAACTTGGGCATTGATTAATGGCACTGAAATTACGCAAATGCAACTTTCTTTAAACCCGATTGCAGGAGATGTATGGGTAACCTATTTTGAAGACTTATATATGAGCTCAGAGGTTGAAATGATGGATATCTATAAGTGTAATCAGACATGGTATTTGGATATCTCTGTAAAGAAGATTGCAATGTATATAAAAAAGTTAAATCCTCAACCACTCCGGGCCCAAATAATTTATACAATATTACCTTAAAATATAATATTGATTTATGGGCTAACATTCTACATTGCTTGTTTAAAGAGATTATAGAAACCAAACAAATCCCAACCTCCTGGAAAATGGCATATGTAATCTTAATTTTTAAGAAGGGAAATCGTTTAAGCCCTCTAAACTATTGACCCATAATGATATCAGATGTGGAATCAAAAATTTTCACAGCTATGGTATTGGAAGAAATCAATATCTGGATCGAGAATAACAATATACTAGATCCGAGACAAATAGGCTTTAGACAAGCCATGGGAACTGAAATAGGAGGCTTGATAGTAGCCAGTCTACAAGCTAAGGCCAAAGTAAAATATAATCATGCACTGTACATAGCATCAATGGACCTTTCCATGGCGTTTGATAAAGTAGATAGAGGAATGTTATGGAGAACCCTGGATAACTTAGGAATGGAAAAAGGTCTACTAGAACTAATAATTATGCTATATTCCGATACGGTATTGAAAGTGCGCTTAAATAATAGAGGCAAATTATCAGAAAAAATAAAAGCAAATAATGGCTTAAGACAGGTTTGTAGACTATCAGCGACTTTATTCAATCTCTATGTCTCTCAGATAGGAAAAATTATGGATGTGAGTGGCCTGGTCTCACCAAAGATAGGCAAGCTCTCCATAAAATGGATAGCATATGCAGACGACTTCTTGTTATTTGATGGCACGAAAGTAGGTCTACAGAGGATGATGAACACATTTGTAAATTTTATACAAGAAAGGAAACTGATGGTAAACCCAAACAAAACTGTGATTTTTCATACTGGTGTGAAATCTTTAAAACAAGATTCTTTGGTAATGTTTTGTGATGGTGTAAAAATAAAAAACCAAGCTGTCCTCAGATATCTAGGATGTACCTATACGAGTAAATATACACACTTAGCTATATGATAAAGGAGCTTAAAAGGAAGGCTGTGGGTATTGCTAATCAAATGATGATAATTGAAAAGAAATATGGCAAGTTCACATTAAGCGCATGTATTCTTTTTTATCGCACTAAAGCCATTCCAAGACTGACTTATGGTCTTGAACTTTGTTCAAATAATCTGATACCACATTTGAAAACAGTTGAAGCTTGTATATGGCGTAAAGTTTTGTAAGATATGAATTGGGCCTAACGTCACTGAAAAGTATTGTATATCGGAAAAAGATGCTATTATTGCGAAAATGTATCCTTGGTAAAAATAATACAATGTATCAATGTTTAGGAAATGACCTAGAGGGTGTTTTCATGAAAGAACTAAAAGAAATATGTGATTCGAAACTACGGGATCTAGGCCTTATAAACGAGACCCTACTGAAAAATCCCCAGAAAGTAAAAGAATTAATAAAAGCTTATGATTGGCTAGAGAACAACGTGGTGATATTGAATTCAACACTATATCATCAAGTGATATCCTTTTGGAAATGGTATGGAGTTCTGGAAAAATACTTAATGAAATAGCCCTCTAGATCTTTCCGCAATTTTACGATGAGATTTAGATTCAATGTACTGAATACCTATGAAATACAGAGTATCAGAACGAATAATGATGTGACTTTTAAAACCTGTAGATACTGTGAAATATCAGGAACGAAAGAAACGCTAATACATCTGTTACTGATATGCCCTAGTTTATTGAAACCACAAATAGAATACTTTTCCAAGTTTGTAAATGATACTTCGAATGTTAATAGGGAAAACTTATGGTATGAGATGATGCATGGAAACTCAACGATACTGAAAATACGCATCAGTGAATTTCTGAGAATAGTATGCAATGTTTCCTGAAACCTGAGTTCAATCTAGATTATCGTAATAATTTCATAAATAGCTGAGTACACCTAGATATCATGACAAATGTTGCCATCTAAAAAGCTTTTAAAAGTATAAAAAGAAAAAATGAAATGATTAGAGGTTTAAGGTTTTAAATGTGGTATAGTTTCTAGTATACTATTATGTTCTAAAAAATAGATTTAAGGTTGGTATTGTTTTGATTTGAAAGTTGTGTTTTAGTAACTTGTAAATGATTGCTTTTAAGGAGACGGATATTTAATGTTGATTTTGTATTGATTTGAAAGTTGTGTTTTAGTAACTTGTAAATGATTGATTTTTAAGGAAAAATGTATTTAATGTTGGTTTTGAATTGTTTAGAAAATTGCGTTTTAGAAAATCAAAAATGACCAACTCTTAAGGAAAAAGTGTATTTTATACTAGTATTGAATTGATTGAAAATGTGTGTTTTAGAAACTTGTAAATGATTGATTCTTATGAAAAAGATAAAAGATTTTGTAAAGGTTTGTAAAAAAACCAAAAACAATAAAGATAATAATAATAATAGTATTATGGCTAAGGGACTCTATCTCCTTCACTCTGCCATGGCTTCACCTCTGTCTGTGCCTCCTCAACACCACGCAACTTTCTCATAACACCCCAGCCCCATTTAACTTACTCCTCACAGACCCTGGGCTCATATGCTTGGCCTTCTTAATTCCTCTCCTCTAGCCATTCATGGTCTCTTTCTCAGTCCTCCTGTCTGGTGATTCTTCTCTCCTGTCCACCAGCTTCTTCTCCTGCCTCCTGGATGTCTACTCAACACTCCTTATTACTACCAGCCTACTCCTTAGGATGCACCTTCACCTCCCTACTGGTGTTGCTGCCACCCTCCTCCTTAAGATACTCCTTCTCTCCCCTAATATTAGTTACGGCCACCTTCTCCACATCCCCCATCTGCTCTCGCTTGATAGTACCTCTGACCTCCTTCTCTATATCCCACTTCTCCTTTCCCTTGATGGTATCTCCAACATCGTTCTTTCTAACTCTTCTGCTCTCTCCAACTAACTCTCCCCAGTCTTCCTCCTCCACCTCCTCATGCATCTCTGCACCTCTCCATCTCTTTCTAGCCAGCTCTCTCCGGTCTTTGTCTTCAGCCTGTGTTGCCTCATTCCTTTATCTGCTACCTCCTCTTGGTCAGTGCAGTGGTATTGCCTGGTTTGAGCTGGCTGTACGCCCTGTGGGTTTGCCATGGAGCACAGCATTGCAGACCAAGCCTTTTCGAGGTATGGCTTCCTTTTTTGTATTCATAGAATTATGTTTCCCAAGTGCTAGGAGGACTTCCCATGTGCAAGCTCTCCGGCCACCTCTACGGTTGAGCCGATGCTCTTGATGGGACTTGTGTTCTCTACAGAATATTTTAAAATGGATTTGGCCTTTCTGAATTTTGACTCTTAATAAATTCGCACTGCAAGGGTACTACAGACCATCTTTGAGATTTACAAACCACAAATCCTCTTAAAGTGGAAAATGGCACGGCTGGTCTCGTGTGGCTGTGCCCTGCCAGAGGACGGAGCATGGTGGGATAGTCCAGGACTTTCCCTCCCACCTCCCCAGAGCATAACTTCACATAGCATATGGTGAAATCGAACCCTCGTGGCCACCCCACTCTCTACTCCAAGACACAAGCATGGGACTTTGTCGAGGCTGGTTAGAAAGAAAAGGAATATTGAATTTCATGTTTGTAGGAATTTAAAAAATGAGGTGACTTACAAATATTCAGACCTCACTTCGAACTCCCCCACACAATTACAGTGGGATTTGAGAGCAGAGTAAAGCATTAGACTTTGATTCGGAATGTGTGGTTGATCCCTCCATGATCCCATGCCTCCACGTCCTGTTCCCAATAGGGGAACAACCCGATGTCCAGCCCCCTAGGGCACTATCCTCCATACAACCACCAGACCCGGGGAACAGATAACATTTTTGACCGTGAGCGGGCCTCAAGTTATAACAAAAAATATGGTATGTTAGTGCTGCGGCCTGTTACGGGGGACCGGGGTCTTCTGTCCCAGCCATTATGCTGATGCCCCAGCTGGTGGAGTGGCTCTGCGGGCCCATGGCGCTTGCAGGACGCTGCGCCTGAATAAACACACGGACACTGCTTTAGTGTATTACTGCAACTGCCGAGCGGGAGACCGCCCTGCACCTTTATTAGTGCGGGCCATGTGTCTGTACACGTGGCCCCAACATGTGACTGTACACCAACCACGGCACTCATGCACACGTTACAACATCCCATGCCGAGGGTAAAGACAAAGAAATGATGAACATTTAAGATGGCATGTGTTACAACAATTGCTAGCGCTCACGCTGACCTTGTGTGTCATCTTGGAACTCAGATCTACACATTCTGTTAGGCATGCTACTGTACACACTAGGTACAAGAGTGCACTACCAGGGGTTGGGCGGTTAAGTTCAAAGTCTTGTGAAGGGCGATGCTCACTCCCTTTTTCACTTGCGGTTCTGGCCAGTATTGATGTCAAGCTGTTCTACAGATACTACTGTACCCACATATTACTTTTGCGGTGTCACTGCATTACCAACTTACCTCCTTGTTCTGGTATACACTTGGGCACATATATACATTGGGGTGTAATATGCCTATGTGCTTGGTTACTACAAGCTTTATTAGTCTGATATGGAAGTGGGGTTGGCCCCACTGGTCAGAAAAGCACACCGGTGGTACCGGGCCACATTGGCAGAAGGAAGGTCTCAGGGCAGTCCCTCTGTGTCAGCTCGCCCATGATGGAAATTCTTCCACTAGCTGGCAAAGGCGCACCTGGGGATACCGGGGACCACATCGTCTGTCGTCTTGTCAGCAGGTTTCTTGCCTGTCTACTGTAGGGTGGTCCTGCAATGGGTCTGAGTGGTGTTAGTCCCTTCGTGGGAGACCATAGTCTGGAGTCTTTTGGGCCCCTTTAGAGGCCAAGGAAGGACCCTCTCCTCCCATCCCTCACCAAGTGAGGAACCACTGAATGGCAGCGGCAAGACCCATGGCCAGGTTCCCCGTCAGGCGGGAGTTCTTACTTGCTACCACTGTTGAGGCTCCCTGCTGCAGGGATTGGCACTTGCAGCGATCAGGGCCATGCAGTGCTCAGGTCTTCCCCTTGCTTCACAGATGGTACTTGCGTTGGAACATGGGCTGCTTTACTCCCCCAGGCAGGGGTTTATGACTATTGCGGCACAAGCCGCTGTCCTCCCCCAGGCAGGAGACTTCCTTGTGCAGTCGTGTGATGATGGCCCAGTCGCTTCCTGTTCCCCATGCAGGAGATTTATGGGTGTCCGGTTCCCCCATGCAGGAGGCCTGCGGGTGGTTCCCATGCTGAGGGTGCTCGCTGCCTCTGCTCGCCCAGGCAGGAGTACCCTTTTTTGTATTCCTGCGCTGGGTGCAGCCCTGTCTCCCCCAGGCAGAAGCTTCATTCATTATTCCTTTTATGGCAGCATGCGCGTCGCCCATTCTGCCCTAGCAGAGCAATTTATTTCATTGTGGCTGTGGTGGCCACGCCGCTCCCTCTCCCTCAGGTGGGAGACTTCCCAGTTTATTGTGGCAGCTCACCATAAGCCGTTTCCTGCTGTCTGGAGCGACGAACGCGCCGCATGGCAGAGGCAGAGGCCGCGCACACTTCGAGGCGGGGGCACCGCTCGCCTTTGGTGTGGCGGGCCCTGCCGCTCAGTCCCTCCCCCAGCGTGAGGACAGCATTGCTGGTGGCGATGCTCACACTCTCCACCAGGCGGGAGTACACTCTTTGGTTGCTGTGTATGCAGTAAATTCGAGCAGGACTTCTATAAATGATCAATTGTAAATTATACATATTATACATTTTTTGATTTCCAATCATGTACTGTGAATCTGTTCTCAAATGAACTCTTTGGAAAGTTGTTGCGGAGAAATGTACATTTGTAACACATAATTAACTCATATCGAGACAACTCAAATATTAATCAAACATAGACATAATAAGCCTGTACAGTTGGAACACACTTTTCTGATGGTTTATGAAGATACTTGCAAAACGTTAATTTGTATCAGATGTTGTTTAAATCAACATTTTCTTTTTTATACATATTTTTGGGTGGGTATTTTAAGGTTTTATAAACTCTGCTGTAAGTCACTGAAGCATGATCCTAAATCGTATATCTTTTCCTTTCTATGTGTTTCTGTGTTTTGATTTTGCTGCTACAATGACCTTAGAAAAGACGGATGTTTTTTTAACTCTACTTTTACCTAGAAGATAACATGTGCTTCATTTTAGACTTTTCATTTACACATTGCTGTGAATGGCAAATCTTGAGTGTCCGATGTAAATATAAAAAAAAGCCTATTTAGTCAACTATAGTCAATTGCTGTTGCCATTCTGTAAAGTGCCGTGATCCATAGTGCGCTACAGAAGAAAAAGTGAGCAAGGTACAAGTTATTTTTTTAAAGATCGATGAATTCCACAATTCAAACTACTTGTCAGATTTAAAAAATCAAATCCGTCAATGTGGCATTGGACTTGTTTGGCTGCAGCGGCGATAATGAAATTACTGACAGCATAACACTAACATCTGATTGCACACTCTGCAGGTGTGAAGAGGATATTGATGGCACCCAGGATGATGACACAGCTAGCTCCAATCACAGGTAGGTTAGAGTGAATTCTAAAAATGGTCTTTGTGAATTTCTGTTGTGCAACATAGTAGATATAGTTGGACGAGTTTGGCGGTAATTCGGGAGGGGAACATTCTCAGAATTACTGCCCAAATCATTTACCATTACCAACACTCGATCTCGTGGAATTACCATTGGATTACATTGGATTACAAGTGGTGGCAAGGAGGTGTTAATCCCCATTTTTGGAGTCCATAGGGATTTCTTCAGTTATACTATAAGTGGGAATTCGGCCATGGTAAATCTGATGATTTTTGGAAGTGAAGTGAAGCCTTTACCTCAAGTTAAAACTCGTAGAATGGCGGTGTGGTAAAGTGGGTGTAAAGTGATGGTAAATTGGCAGTTAAGAGGGTTCTAGGTTTAGTTCCATCACTGTTACTTTACTGCTATTTTTCCCACTACATTGTGCTCGTAATGAGGCCCAGTGAGCCTAAAAGGTAAAACAACTGTTACTCATCTGTAAAAGGATTAATATTGTACTTTTTCTATTTCTCTGCCCTTGTTTACATTTTTATTTCCAATCAAAACCTGATCAAATATACGTTAGACTGAATTACTGTATATGTGGCAATGCACCACTGTTCAAAGAGAAGGTAATGTAAGTTCTACGTTAAAAAAAATCATTTATTTAATGTAAAGAAACAATTGCAATCCAAAATTCCAAAATACTAATACAAAAATATAAAATTATAAGGAATGAAGAAAGTGTCTTATTAGCTGCAAAGAAAATGAAAAGGCATTGAAGGAACCTGATCAATGTGTACACCAGGGTTAGCTTGAGCACTTTTCAAAGATGCTAAGTGACCCGACCACGAATGATTTTGCCACAGCCGGAATGTTCGCATGAGAAAGGTGCGAACTACCAAAAGTTTGCACCTTTCTCATGCGAACACGCTTACATACTACCGGGGCTGCAGGGGTTTCCCCCGCAACCCACCGCTCACTACACTTCACAGTATAGTGAGCGGTGGGTTGCGGGGGACACCCCTGCAGCCCCGTTTTTTTTTTTTGCGGGTGTGTCCCCTGCAACACCCTGCTCACTATACCACACATTTTTTTTGTTTTACTTACCTGCAATGCTACCATCAAAGGTTCAAACTTTTGGTGCTCGAACCTTTGGTAGTAGCATTTTTCAGTCGTAGTGTACGGTCAGACCTTTTTTTCGATCCGATCGTACAATACCGTTTTAAAGTACTGTTGCTTAATCATTCATCCTGATTTGCACCAAGCGAGATCACCCCACATGGATTAAGAAACACTCAAAATGCGCATTACCCACTGCAGTTCTACTCGTTCACAGGGTTACGCCAGCCTTGTTTCCATGCCAGCATCTACAAAGCATAGCCGGAGACCCTCTTAATTACGTGGCAACTCATCCTGTGTCTGCCCTTGCCTGTGCTTCCACTTTCTCCTGGTCTGGGACCCAGTCCTTTGGTCCACTCTGCCTTCCCTTTTCCATGCATCCATGCTCTGACTCTCTCCACCCTTATTATTCATTCTGCCTGCTCTTTGAACATCTTGGGTTACTAGTCTACATAGCCCCTCGCTTGTTCCGGTACCTCACCTGCTGTGCTGCTGTTCTCCATCCTGACCTGTCATCTCCTTGGTCAGTTGCATCTGGCCTCCAAGCAGCATCAACCATCCACTTAGTGTTTACACTGTCCTTGCTCCTATAGTGGATGGAGTGACTACCTGAGGAGCAGGGAGTGGAGCACTTCCACTTCCTGGTATCAAAAGCCGGGGATCTGACAGTGCTTTGTTCCTTGCTTCTGCCTGACATCGGACCCAAACCTGGACTCCGGATCAGCCCACAATTGCCCACCCCAGAAATCCAACAGGTACATGTCTGCGCAACACGCTCCTTGACAAGAACTGGTTTGACCTGAAACCTGATGAAATAAAGAAGCTTCCCTGTACCTAGCGAGTATGGCGTCTACTTGTGTCAAGAAAAGCTATAACTCAGAGATGAGGAGTCCTAGCTCTTTAAACCACCCCACAGGTACTGAAGGTGCCCAAATTTAAGCTTTCTGCGCCTACAGACCATATTTGACATGATCCCAGAACACTGTAAACCATTGACACCATTTATATAATGGAAAATAGTAATGTATACCACTACAGCCCACTTAAAATGCAAAATACAGAAATTCAGCACGCTGTTCATGTTTAGTTAAATATAGAATAATGTAGCTCTGTGCTCTCGATAACTTTATCTTCCATTGTTATTGATGTCACCTTACTTGATCAATCATAGTTAAACATAACATCTGTCATTAGCCTCTAGAATTTTCTCCCACTAGCTAAGCCACAATTGTGCCTGATGTTTGGGAAAAACACTTCTGGTTTTCTTTGGATCTGCTTGACACTGACACTGAGCTTTACTTCAAGGTCTGGATAACATATGTTTAGCTTCAAGATTGGTTTCACACCTGTTAAAATAGGCAGCTATTACACCGCTTTTAAAGAAATGGTTTTCAGAACCACTTGATTTCTCAGATTTTCAGCCTGATTCATGGAATTATTTGCGTGAAAAAGGCAGATTTGCGCGCCTTTCTGGCCGAAAATCCCTGTGTGAAGTATAGGGATTTTCGGGCAGAAAGTCGCGCAAATCTGCGTTTTTCACGCAAATAATTCCATGAATCAACCTATTTATATTTCGGTGTTCCTTATATATTTTTTGGGAAATGTGTACATTGCACTGACCTGCGACCATAGTTACCCCACTGCGATGTGGACCAGATCCCACAGTAGGCAGCTTAGCAAAACTGCATTTACTTGTTTATGATCCAGATCCTAACCAATCAATGGAAGTTGCAGACATGTTTGGATAACCTACTTATATTGATCTTAGAGGCCTGGGTCCATTCCTGCTGAACATCTTAAATGCAAACATACGAACAGAAAAAGTTCCATCCTCCTGGAAAATCACAGGCATTGCTCCCAAGTACAAAAAGGGCCACTCGCTGAACTATCAGTTCCGCTCATTATAGATGCAGTTTCTGAGATCTTTGGCAAATTTCTTTTAGCTGTAATCCAATAATGGGAATAATGGCAATAATGTTAAGGAGTGATCACAACATTTCATCAGGGCTCAGGTATGATTGTGTAATGCCTTAGGTTTCCCCTGATTTTCAGCTTCATAAAGAGATTCTGTTCCTGGGATGTCAGCCTGATGACAGTCTCCCATTTTGTAGACACGGTCTATCTCTTGGACTTTTTACTTAAACTGGGATTATATACTGTACACATGCTATTTAATCTATTTTAGGATACAGTGGGCCCAGTTAAGTTCATCCAAATGGTCAGGGTGCAGGGGACTTCACAATCCAAAAGAAAAAAGGACAGCAGTGTGTTGCTCAGCCTCTTCAACTACTTTTTGAATGATGCATATGACTGGTTGCAAAGGCTGGTAGCAGTCACCCCTACAACGGGTAATATATGCATCCTGCTCTTGATTTTTGTGAATGACGTTTTCTTGCTGTCCTCTACATGTTGTATTTTATGCAATGAGACATCATCATCCAACACAATAATGTATTTTTTATGCTATTGTATATACAGCACACATTATAACTCTCTTTTCTTCTTTCCATTTCCTCACTGCCCCTTCCTTTCATATCACATTCTTTTAGTTATCTGATGCAACCGTGCGCATAATGGCACTAATAGTACCCGATATATCCAGAAACGAAACAGTGACTCTGATCTAGTTCATCTTCCTAATCTTGCGTCCAAGTAATTGAATACAATGGCGGGAATGTTTTCCAAACATGGAAGGCTGTTCCACTGGAAGCGTCATCCCAAACAGATTCTGTTTTTTTTTGTTCTTCCTCCAACTGCAAGCAGTTGCAATTTTCTTCCAGGCATGGGGGTTTCCAGTCTTAATTAAAGGTTTTATAGCCCCTTCACACTTTACAGGTGAGTGTCCCAGGACTGCTATTGTCCCAGCCTGGAGCACAGACGAATGTCTGACGAGCATGTGAACTTTCAATGTCCTGTCCCATACAAAGTTTATCAAGCTGGCACTTCGCACCTATGTGTCCTGGATTTATGGTGTATCTCACTTCCTTGGATGAGTTTCATGGCTGGCAACTGGAATGACAGGTTTTGCTGAGATCTTGCAAATCCATCCCATGTGTTTTAAACTGTTTAATTTCTTACTTTGAGTCTGGAATTAAACAAACCTGTGAAATGTCTGTGTGTGTATTATCACCACTAACATGATCACTTTATATTGCTAAGTAAACAGGCTTTAATTAACAATTGAGTTTAAAACAGGCCATTTTTTTCTCTTCTGTCAGCACAGCCCATTTTCCACATGTGTTAGACACTGCTAGAATTTCTTTCTTTAATTCAGTTTGCAGCTCCTCAGATTGCCCACACTGGGGGTCATTACGAGGTTGGAGGTAATGGAAAAACGATGCTGGTAATCCTTTACCAGCATACCGCTCCTATCTATTCCGACTTAAGACCCCGCTATTAGAGGCACCGCTAATAACGGTGCCTCTAATAGCGGCATGGGCGCGTGCACGCGGCCCATCATGCCGGCAATACTGGCATGCCGCTAAAAAGAGGAAATCACAAGTCAGGCGGACATGCAAATAATGGCATCATGAAGGCGCTAATAGGGGATACAGGTAATGCCGGCATCGTGAACCGACCGTAAAATGCTATGTGCAGTGTTCCCAACTGCCACAGGTGCACACAATCAGCACAGGTGGAGGCAATGGAATCTAGGCCAGGACAAAAGGAGCACACCCACACACCACACCCCTTCTCACACCAAGATGATTCCAATAGTAGTAGCAATACTGGGGATGGAGGACATGCTAGCATTGCTAAACCAGCAACAACAACAACAGCAACAGCAGGCACCACAGAGGAGATGCAGGACGAGAAGGAGGGTAAGACAGGCCATACATGCCCCACCAGTGCAGCCAGCAGTAGCACGCAGGCAGCCCCCAATCCCTCGCATCAGAGCCAGTCCATTGAATCTAACCCCTGAGCAGACCCACACCCTGTACCGTCTGGACCGGGACACCATCACCACCATTGTGGACATGATACATGCCGACATTGTCAGCCTCATTGAAATACGAACCGCCATCCCCCTCTTCTCAAGGTAGTGTCGGTGCTCTACTTCCTTGCCACAGGCACCTACCAGCACACAGTGGGGCACATGCATGGCATATCACAACCCTTATTTTCTCGCATTCTGAACCAAGTGCTGGATGCCCTCCTCAAGCACACAAGGGACTACAAATCCCTACCATGGACTCCCCAGGAGATTTTTTATACAAAAGTTGGCCTCCATGCACTGGCAGGCATGCCAAATTGTATAGGTGCCCTCGACTGCAACCACGTGGAGTTGGTGGTCCCGCATGCCATGGAGGTGGTGTACCGCAACCGCAAGCAATACCACTCCATCAATGTGCAGATGGTATGTGACGCCAGCCAGATCATCACACATTGTTGTGCCCGATATCCCGGATCAACTCATGACTGCGGAACTCCACGCTACCACGCTACATGGAGCGACATCCTGGACGACGTGCCTGGCTGCTTGGTAGGTTGCATGACAGGCACATGGCACTGAAATGGGGGGAGAGATGCACACACCACCATGGTGTCAATGTTGATGTGACAGCACAATGCGCACATCACTAAACACTGTGCCCCAAACCATCCCAAACAGAACATGACACCCAAATCCCATAGTAATGAAGTAAGGTCGACACCTACCACAACATGACAAACAGTAAACCACCCCACATCCCACAACACGTGCACCACTCATCAGCAGACCTTACCCTCCGTAACACCATCCAGCAACATGCAGGGAATATGCACTATGTTGCTGTCTCCAGCAAATCACCACACAGGACAAGCATCCATGGGAGTGCATTGAACAAAACCACCAAGGGAATCCACTGACTGTCAAAGGGCCGCCACAACCACAGGAATGCAGCATGTCACCATGGGAAAAATCAGCACTGAATGCCTAGCATTGCAGAGCCTACTGCCAAAGCTCCCAGTCAGATAATCCTACAGAACACAGCACATCACAAATTTGACACGAACACAGCTGTATGCGTACACAATGTATGAGCAACAAGACGGCAGTGCACACCGTGTATCATCTTGAAGATGCAATCCACACCATTAGTCCATGGCACAGGACACATTGGGGGCCTAAAAATGGCGTGCATACAACCAGGGACATGTGCATGTGACCAACGATAATATGCAGGCATGTGTGACTAGTACAGCTGTCGACTGACATATACCTTTTTTTTGCTCCCATGCAGGGGACAGTGGCTATCCCTTGAAGCCGTGGCTCCTCACCCCTGTCCAAAACCAACAGAGCAGGCACAAGGAGGACTACAATTGTTCCCACACCCGTACCCGTGTGGTCATTAAGCAGACCTTTGGCCTGTTGAAGGCACTGTTTCGCTGCCTTAGCCGGTCGGGTAGGGCACTCCTCTACAGGCTTGAGAAGGTGGCCAAGATCATCATGGCATGTGTCATGCTGCACAATATGTGTATCCAACGAAACGTGCTCTGCCCCCTGACATTGAACTGCTACCACCTGGTGTTGATGAAGGGGATGAAGAAGATGTGTCTGCACATCATCGCAGTGCCGATGCACAGGAGGGACGTGCTGTGCGTCAGTCAGTGATTGCACAATATTTCTGACACACATGAATGCAGAGGGTGACATGATAGTTGGACAGAGGGCACTGGGTGTGGGAGTACATGTACACTATGCACTGTATATGAATAAATGGCACATGCGCAATGATGAATGTCCACTCAAGATATTTCTTTCACACAACCGGTGTATTGAAATGTACAATGAAGATGAAAGTGCACTAACCCCCCCCACCACCATCACCCCATCCCTACTCCCACAACTCCCCCACACACCCTCACCCCTCTCCACCTCCCCCCACAACTCCCCCACACACCCTCACCCCCTCCCCCTCCTCCCACAACTAACCCACACACCCTCCCCCCTTCACCCTCACCCCACAACTCCCCCACACAGGTCCAAACAAGTATCTATTGCCTTCATCAGGCTGGCCAGTCTACTTCCTGCCACTCCCTGCACCTGGTGGTGGCATGTCCGGGCGGCGCAGGGTGTGCGTCGACCTGCGTAGTGGGCGAGTCTGTGTGGAGCTCGAGGACGATGGGGTGGCGACCTGCTCCATTTGGGGTGCCGGACGCTCAGCCTCCATTGCAACAGCGATACGGCTGAGGACCTGCTGCAGGGCTGATACCTCCTCCAACAGTCTAGTTGTGCTATCGGGAATGATCTTGCCCAGAGAGGTGGTGTTTTCGCGCCACTCCTGCCTTGCTTGGGCATTGTCAGTTACGAATTGTCGCACCAGGGCAGTCAGCTCCTCCTGCCTCTGCAGCACCTCTGGTACACCTGTGGAGGTGGAGGGTGCTTGTGGATCATGCACAATTTCTATTGGGTCCCTTATGGGACTCATGGACCATTGGTTGTACTCCCCCCAGACTGCTCAGGGGTGGTGGCGTTGTCGGAGTCTATGGATGTGAGCTGCGGGGATGGTGCTGGACTTGGTGTGCCAGGCAGTTCAGAGGAGTCGTCCGCCACGGGCACCCACACGTCCTCAGCCAGGGGTGTTGTAGCTGTAGCTGCCACCTCCCCGACAGAACTGTTCTCTGCTGAGAGTGCAGCTTCAAAGTGTCCTGTGCCAGGGTGACTGGAGTTGTTGATTCAGTGTCGACGGCCCTTGGCGGCACCAGTGCCGTGGCAAATGGAGGTGGTTTCCTCTGCGGTGCATGCCGAGTCTTGTGTTGGGCTTTTGAGGTGGAGGCCTGTTGCTCTCATCCCGGGCCCTCTTCTGGGGTGTGGTCGGCTGTGGGGGTGAGTCCCTGGCCTCTCTATCATGATCTGAGCCTGTTTGGGTCGAAGAGAGGGATGGCATGAGTGATGGTTTGAGAAGCATCATGCATACATTAGTATAATTGCTCATCTACACAATAGAGGGTAATAGGCAGTGGAGTTTGGATGATCACGTTGCTTGCTGTATGGGTAGGTAATGCAGGCATCCGTCGGGGTCACTCATGTTGGGGCAGACGTATGCTATGTGACATGCATATTTGTTGTGGCCTGCATGCAGTGTGACTAATGTCATTAACAACTTAGTGTGGTTTGTGTAAGGTATGCTGCAGGCATCTGCATGTATCTGTGCTGCGGACACCAAGTAGGCTTGGAATGTGTGTGTATTAGGGCATGGCTTGCCTCTTCAGACAGATACATTGGTGGACTCTCATCAGACTATGCATCACAGTGTTTTCTTAGGACACTCACCTCCTTCTGCCGATGATGTTGCGCCACACTACATTTCACCAATGCCTTCAATGGCCTCCATGCCGATCAGGCTTGCACATAAGTCCTCCCGCCGGGACAGGTTTATGGGAGAGCTTGCTCCTTCGCCAGTTGCCATGGCCTGGCTCCTGTTTGCAGAGAGGATGGTGCGGACTCGCAGGTGCAAGTCATCCCACCTCTTCCTGCAGTCCTTAGTTGTGCAGGGGGTGTTGCCAACCGCACTGACTTTTTCTGCCACTAGTGCCCAGATCTCCTTCTTTCTGATGACAGCCTCCCTCTTGAGGCTCTGGGCAAACATGACATTGGCATTCTCTGCCAGGGTCTCGGCAAGCATAGTTAGCTCATCTTCATTAAAGCGCTCCTTACACTGGCGGGTGGCACCCTTTTTCACAGCCTTGGGCATTGTATTCTTGTTGTGGATGGAATTTGGCACACAGCAGTATACTACAGGTCCTGACTGCTGAGGATGGCAATGGATTGTGTTTTTAAAGATGGCTGCCATGCTCTTTCCCGTTCCTGTGCGATGACGCTACTTCCGCTTATTTACGGTGACTGTTATTAACAGTCACCGCTGATAGCGGTCACCACTATTAGTGATGGCCGCTAATGCCGCCTTGATTCATGCCGGTAGTGCAATCTGCACTATACATGATGCCGCTAAGGGCCATTTTCGGGACTTTAGCGGCATGCCAGTAATGTCGTTACCGGCATTGCGCAAAGCTTGTGCCCGCAAAGTCGTAATAGCCCTCTATTAAGGGCTCTTAGCTACACGGACACGGTATTTGCTCCATGCCGGTAAGGACAGTTACTTACCTCCAACATCGTAATGACCGCCACTGTCTTTGCAGTTGAACTGTTGTGTCTGGATACATTTTGGCAAGAAATAAATGCATATTGCCGTGCGAGTGAAAAGAAAGTTGCTTGTTGATTTCTTTCTGTCATTCAGGAATTATGCCTGGTTTTTCTGAGGCACAATGAATTATCCTGGGCCTGGCAGGGCCATTTCCATCACAGAATGCACAGATGGAAGTAGCATAACACGGCATTTTGAAAGGGTGAAAAAGGTTTCATTTTGAAGGGGAATTTTTGACTTTTGTAGCAATGCAGTGCTGCCTGTTCACTTGATTCATATGTCTCAGCTATGGCATGCTTTTTCAGTGTATCCCCTTGTTCCATCTTGCCTGAAGTGTGCTAGGCAGGATGGTGCAGCCATCTTTTGTTGCTGCCAAAACGCAGTTTTGAAGTCCTGGTGCGCACAGGAGCCAGCGCAGCCAAGTTGCTGTTTCTTGCGCAAATGCAGCTTGGTGATGTGGTGCAATGCTGTTGAGTGGGTCAATATATCCCACACATCCCCCGTCCCGACTTCTCCTGGGCTTCCAAGTCGAGGGGGAGTCGGGCAAGTGGGATTTTTCCAAGGGCCACAGCAGGATCCAGCAGGTATGAGTCCCTCTTCCATCAGAGAACGGTGCTTCCTGCTCCTCTTGTTGTCTCTGGTCGGAACGTGGAATGACACTCCCTGCTTTCCCTGGGATCTTCCTTTCATGGTGTGGAGCAACATTCCCGGATATCCTTTGGTTTCTCTCTTCCAGGCTGCCGGGGCGGTCCTCCTTGGTTGTTAGATAGGTGCAAACAGTGCAAATCTATGACAGAGAACACAAACCAATTACGACAATTTACCACTAACTGCCTAACAGCTGGGTTGACAGCAGTGGGATACATAGGCATTTAATAATAACAATTGATAATGAAGAACATACTCCCTGTTACATAATCATATCTCTAAATCCTATCAGCTCCCTTCTGGTTCTTCTTTTCCTCATTCTCCTGTTTCCTATGTCTCCTCAGTTTTATTCTCTCTGGGCTCCTCAATTTGTTGCAAGTGTGCCTAGGGTGGCAGCTCTTTAGTTGATTAATATGGACCCATTTCTCTTCGGTCAATCCGCCTTTGGGGATGCGGATTCTGTAGGCGACAGGTGACATTTTGTCTACAATTTCAAAGGGTCCTCGCCAGCTAGGCAAAAATGTGCGCTCTTTGGACTGGTTCCTTTGGAAATTGTACAAGTAGACCTGTCTCCTACTTGGTATTCCTTTTTGGTGGTCTTTAGATCATACTTCATCCTCTCTGCAGATCTTTCTAGATTCCGCTGAGCGTACGCAAAAGCATGTTGAAGCATGTTGAAGGTGTTTTCTTAGGTTCTCAACATACTCATGAGTTGTGGAGACGTTAATCAGTGTCTGCTCCTTTGTTCTATAGAGCAGATGCTGAGGTAGTACCATCCTTCGTCCAGTCATCAGCTCATCAGCTCAAATAGTGACAGTTTAGTTGCAGAAGAAGGTGCAGATCTGATGGCCTTCAGGACAAGCGGTAATCGGATGTCCACACTTGGCCCAGAATCTGCCACAAACTTTTTTTAAATGCTCACAATAGTTTTATTGTTCCTCTCGACTCCACCACTAGAGGGTGGTGGTATGCAATGTGAAGTTTCCTTTTTACCCCAAGTATCTCCCACATCTTTGTCATCAATTCGCTGGTGAAGTGACTACCTCGGTCTGACTCAATCATTTGGGGCAGTCCAAAACACGAGAAGATGTGATTGATCATCAGGGCAGCTGCTGTTTCTGCCTTTTTTTGGGGGCCGGGAGACATTCCACCCATTTGTACTTGTTCCCCCTAGAGGAGCGAATCACAGACTCGATTAAATCTACTTGTAAATCTGACCAAGGCAATGTCATCCCCCTCTTCTGGAGGGGAGCTCGGTGTGTGAGTGAAGTTGGCTGAAATTGTGCACACACAAGACACCCCTTCAAGTATTGGTCGAGGTCCTGCCCCATGTATCTCCAGTATGCAACCTCTCGCAAGATTTCTAAATTCGCGTGAAACCCCCGATGACCGGCGGTGGCCGCATCATGGGTGTGACTTAGCATCAGGCTTCGGAATGAGGTATGGACCACCCACTGGTCACAGCCAGATATGGAGCTCCTTACCAACAAACCGTCTTGGATTCGGAAAATGTTCGGACATTTCATCAACACCCTGAGGTCCTCTTTCCCAATGTAATCGGTATCCATCAGGGGAAAGTTCTCAGGGTCCTAAATGTGTTGATAAAACTTACCAATCATCGGATTCCCTTTTTGTGCCATGATTAAATCAGCATCCGGGGTCTCCTTACTCCATTGGACAGTTCATAAATCATTGTGATCATTTCTCTGGGACCTAGTGATAGCAGTGACCTGGATTTCCCCCAACAGGGACTCGATCTCGAGGAGCTCCCCCTGGATGGCTCTGGTTTTGGGCCAGCTGATCAGCTAGGTCGTTTCCAGTTTTGTCTGGAACCTCTATTCTGGAATGAACCTTGATCTTCTTCAATTATATGGTCATTCCACTAGAGGTGACCATATCATCAATATTTTGGATGAGTTTGCCATGTTTATGTGGTTTATTATTAGCACATAGCATGCCTCTGGTTTTACAATTAACCAGGTGCTCCACCAACCCGTTCAGGACATAATCTGAATCAGTGATTATGACCAGTTCGAAAAGTTGGTGTTGGACAGCAGTGAGGATGGCTTGATGAACTGCCATCAACTCTGTCACCTGACTACTGCGGGGACTGATTTTGGACCCAGCAGAGGGTTGCAGGGCTTCATTCACGCAAGCATTCCCAACACCGGCCACCAGTTCCTTTTCCCCGTTGTTGTGAACATGGTAGGAGATTGTCTTCTTCATAGACTTTGTGCAGGGAATTCACGTACGTCTCCATGTTGTCCTGGATTTTAAGACTTTTGTCCTCGAGACAGTTTTCTCTGGCAAAATCATGCAAGTCAGCCAGACCTTGCGCGAGGGCGCTCTTCTTGTTTTGTCCATATCTGACCTCCACAGGAAAATCTTGCATTGACAGAATCCAGGAAATAATTCTGGAATTACTCACATTTCCGGTCTGGATTCTGTCACTTTGGAGATATTGCAAATGCTGGTGTGGAGTCTCCACTATGATGTGTTCCCCCTCGATGAACGGGTGATCATTTTTCAATGCCCACACTGTTGCCAGGAGTGCCTTCTCACAATCAATGTATTTTCCTCCACAGAGGATAAGGTCTTGCTTGCATAGGAGATTACTTTATTGACCTTGTTATGCTTTTGATATAATACTGCTGTCAAGCATGTATTTGAGAACCCAGGCTCCAAGAAGTACTCCTTGTTTTTGACAAGATAAGCTAGACAAGGCGCTTGTGAGAGGTTTCTTTTGAGTTGCTTTACTGCCTCGTCTTGTTGTGGACCCCACTCCCACTTGACCCCCCTTCAACAGATGGATCAGGGGTCTTGTGATCTCTGCGTAGTCCTCAATGAACTTCCTACTGTAATTAGTCAGTCCAAGGAGGCTTCTTAGCTCACACAGAGTGGTGGGGTCTCCCAGTTTTAGGAGTGCTTCCACTTTCTTCTCCTGGGGACAGAGATCCTCAGAAGTTATCTCATGCCCCAAGAAGTTGACACAGGTCCTGCACCACTGTGCCTTTTGGAAGGAGAGTTTTGTTCCGGCAACCCTCAATTGTGTAAGAACATAACGGATTTCCGCTATGTGTTCCCCCACAGTTGAGCTTTTGAGCAGGACATCATCTACATAGGCCTTGTTACTCCTTTCACCCAAGTCGGGCATGTCCTTATGTAGGAAGATGTTGAATTTGTTGCCGGAGTTGATATATCCAAAGGGAGTCTGGGTCCTGGTGTATTGCTGCCCCCCGAAGGTAAAGGCCAGCTTGTATTGGTCCTCCCTACTGACAGGCACGGTCCAGTACCCATTGGTCAGATCAATGGCAGTGTATGCCTTTGACCCCTGGATCTGGGCCAGCCCTTGGTCAATGTAGGGGAGAGGCCATCGGGACGTAGGGACCCGTTTATTTAGCTCCCTTAGGTCAGCACAGAGTCTCCACTGGCCGCTCGGTTTTAAAATCCCCAGCACCAGATTATTAAAGGTGCTGTGGACTGGACGAATTATCCCACGGGACTCAAGGTTTTTTATTATTTCCGTGAGGGACTCCATGGATGCGAGAGGCAAGCGGTATTGCTTCACAAACACTGGAGTCATTCCAGCATCCGTGGGAATTGTTGTATGGATTTCGGTGCGACCACAGTCATACAAGTCCACCGCAAAGAGATCTTGAAAATCTAAGAATACTTGTTTCAACTGTTGCTTTTGCTCTGGAGTCTCACAGGCATCAGCTAGGTTGACTCTCTCTTCACCCATTTGCCTGAAGCCTTGGAAGACTTCCGGTTTGGCTATTTCAGCGGCCTCCTCCAGCTGAGTGGAGGGTTCCCTGGTTAAAGTATTGACCTGGACCGAGGGTTTCAGGCAGGGGAGGCTGTCATTGGGGGCCTGGAAGGTCACCTAATCCTGCCTGATGTTACAAGTCACCTCTCCCTCCCTGTAAGGGCAGGAAGAGTACACCAGGAAATTCCCCCCTTTCCAGGTGAAGATCCTTTCTGGTGTTATGTCACAAGATATACTAGATAGGTAGGTGATGTTTGGAATTGGGAGTTTCCAGGCCCATTTCCCACTTATTGATCAATTTAAATGTGAGAACAGGTCCTTCCCCTCATTCAACTGAATAGGGATGAATAACTGTTCTCTAATTTTCTGAATGTCAGCTAAACCTTGAGCTGGTTTCTCATCACTCTTGACTATGGAATTGGGATTTTCAGATTGTGAATTGGTATATTTCAAAGTATTTCCTTCCAGTGTGGAATGCCACTTGAGACTGGAAGGAAGGTTAATTTTCAGGAATGGAGGGGAGTTCCCATCACCAGTTTGTTTTCCTACAGAAATAACTGTCACGTCAGGAATTTGGTTATCCTGGAAATTAAACTCAATATGATCAGGTTTTTGTTCAACCATGTGGCATGTGCCATTTAGAATAACATGGTTGTCACTATGTTTTAATTTTATTGGCCTGTTAGTCTGGGTCCAGAGGACCTCGTTCACACAGTCTATTACGGGGGACAACCTGCGCAGGATTTCATTACCCAGTAGACAGGCTGTGCCCTCTGGAGTCACGACTATGACCGGGTGTTTCACCTTGTGTTGCCCAATTTTTATTTCCAAATCCGCAGTCCCCTCGACAGGAATTTCATTCCCATCTAAGTTCGTAAAGTTGTCCAGGAAGAGGGTTGAGAGGGATCCAGTATCTCTCCCCCCTTCCTGAATTCAGCTGATCAAAGGCCCTCTTTGACAGAAGAGTGGCTTGGGATCCAGTGTCCACCAGTGACGAAAATGTACATTGCCCTTGCACTTGGACTGGGGCATAAAACCTACCCTCCTTCTCCTCCAATGGGCAAAGGTAATGGGCATTCTGGGCAAGTTTGGTGGTCAATTTCCTTATTTTTGACTCTGACAAAGGGGTAGTTTGGTCATGATTCTGTGTTGGAGTTTGGGTATCTGAAATAAAAATTTGACATTGGGATATGTGGGGAGTTTTGGGCGCCACTTTTTCTGATTCTGGGCTGCCCCCGTCCCCTTTTTGGAGGCAGTCACCAGACTTGGTTTGGACAGTCTGGTTTCTTGACGCTCATTCTGGGGTTCAATGATGGGCGATACTGACTCAGTCCCCACATTCACCCAGTCTTCATTTGGCTCTCTTGGGACCCATTTGTCTTTGGGAGGAGTCCCCCCTCCCCTGAAGGAGAAGATCTTTTTCCCAGAATCCTCTGAGGATTCTTCCCCTTCAAATTGGAGGACCCTGACTTCCTCCACAAAATGGCCCTTTTGGGGTTCTTTATTTCTCCTACCCACCCCTGTTTCCTGGGTTGCAGACTTTCGGGGGCAGGAGATTTTTGTTCCGGTTCCTGGGTGTCCAGCGGCTTTTCATGTGTGAGGAAGGAAGCTTCCTCTAAGGCTTTACACCTCCCTTTCCCCGTGCCTCCTCCTCTGGAACCGGTGAGTTGTCGGGATGTTCTCCCCGTCATTGTTCTGGAGTACCAGACCCTTGGTTGGTGGAGTTCTGAGCCGCCATTATAATCTAAGGGTTCTGTTGAGCCCTCAGGATGCGACCCAGATCCTGGGATAGGTTCTGAACCTGGCGCTCCAGAAGTGACATCAATTCTGGCTGGTATGGGGTTCTCTGGTTAACCCTAGGTGAGTCACAGGAAGGATAGCTATCCCTTCTCCCGTAGTACCCTGGGTATTGAGAATTTTGGTAACCCTCCACCTTTGGCCTCCCCTCTCCCGGATTGGGCTGTCTGGGCTCCTGAAAGCGGGGAAAGATTGGAGGGTTGTCCTGCAGGTTGGGGTTTTGTGGGTACCGGGGAAAGAAACTCAACCTGTCATTTGGGGAATTACTGCCCTCCTGGGGAAAGTTAGGAGGGAAGTTTTCTGGGGCGGTACCTACCTGGTTTGATCCCCCTTGGGCTGGGGGAGTCCATATATACCCCAGGATTGGTCTGTTACCCTTGTATCAGGGGCTGATGTAATCAGGGGAGTTAGGGGTTCCATTTGTGGGATTACCTCCCTGACTACCTCCTGTCTGGGATTGGCCCGAGGGCCTTCTGGGTCTTTGATTGGGTTGATTTGGTACAGGTATATTTTTAGACCCCCTCATCTCCAGATCTAAATTGGGGGCAACCTGCACCTCTGCCACCTTAGCAGCAGCAGGGGTGTTGGCTGGTTTGGGGTTTTTGTTTGGATTTCTGTTATCTGCAAGTTTTTGGACCTCATAAATGCGGGTCGTCTGCCCTATGACCCAGTCCATCGATCTTTTCTCATGAAAGTCCCTCACCAGCTGGGTCATTATATATTTTGGGAGGGCTTGAAAGAAGGTGGGGATGAACTCCCGACTATTTGTGTGCACCCTCCTGGTGGTCTGTGCAAAGGCGGGTTTGAGCTCCTGCACAAATTCTTGGGTGACCTGATCTTCCCCACACTGCAGATTGTGGGCCACCTTGCTGGCCTCTTGGGGGTTTCGGTGAGCAGAATTTTTTTCAAGATGGCCTCCCTGGAGGTGGACCATCTGGAGTGCTTCTGGTCCTGCAAAGAAGCTGGAGTATTCAGGGGAGAAGGTCCATTTTACATATTCTATGCATTTCTGGCTGTGCCCCCAACAGAATACTTCACACTTTTATGATATGGAGTTATGAAACTCCTAATGGCCTTAATCTGCCTAATGGGGTCTTTGTTCATAGCTCTCTTAATGCTGTCCACATTGAAAAATAAGAACACAGCTGAGATCTGAAAAATGATGAACAACTCATAAGTAGAACAAGACCTCATGCTTATGACACCTATAGGGCCAGATAAATGGATTGCCCACTTCAAATCCTTTTTGGATGAAAGTGAACATATATGCCTCATGAAGAAAAATGAACATCCATTCTCAGCATCAAAATTAGTGGAAAAATGGCATCTAATAGACACGTCTAGTCAAACCATCATGGAAATTATCAATAAACTATCGACCTCGGGAGTCTGTGGTCCAGACGACTTTAACAATGTAATGCTGAAAACAGATGCTGCTGAATGGGCGAAGTTTCTTTCGATCTTGTTCACTTACATTGTTAATGTCAACCAAAGTCCATCATCTTGGAAAAAATCCATTATAGTCCCTATTCACAAAAAGGGTGATCGAGCTGAACCAACAAATTATCGTCCCATAGCATTACTTGATGTCCCTGGTAAGATCTTTGGCACTCTGATTCTCAAAGCACTATGCAATTGAGCAAAGAAATCCAATCATATAGACATATGGCAAGCAGTATTTGTTCGTGGGATCGGAACTGCCCTTAATATATTCATTCTAAATCTATTGAATACCAGAACTGAACGAAATGTGGATTATAAAATCTATGTTGCGTTCATTGATTTCACGCAAGCATTCAACAGTATATCACGACCACGACTTTGGGCAAAATTACAACAATGGACTTGTCCCCAATCGATACTAGCACCAATTTAGGCTTTTCATCACAATACCACAGTGCAAATCAGACACAATAAGACAGGATTGCTGACCAAATCCACACCAACTATCAAAGGACTGAAACAGGAATGCCCCATGGCATCCGAATTATTCAACCTTTTTACTTCAGATGCCGACGATAGTTTCCAAGACGTCAGACATTTTCCACCATCAATAGCTACTGTGAAAGTGAACAGGCTTATGTATGCCGACGACGTGGTTCTCATATACCAGACCCCAGTAGTCCTCCAACGACAATTGAATGCTCTTAATCACTATCTACAAATGAATGGCCTTACGAGCAACCCAACAAAATCAGCCATCCTACCTTTGGGTCTACAACATCATCAGATAAAATCTAAAAACCTGAGATGTCGTTACTGGGAACCACCATTCCAGTAGTAAAGTTGCTTGTTTATCTAGGAGTCTGTTTGAACACTAGCAAAATAGATGTATCGAGGCAACACGCTCTGACCAAGAAAACAGCAAACTTGGCAAATCTGGCAAAAATCTTGCTAAAAAGGTACTGCAACTTCAATCACATACCACTGATTGAATTCTACAAAGCCAAAGTCATTCCCATTCTGACATATGGCGCTGAGACATCATTCAATTTCAAAATGAAAAACTGGGCCCTTCTGGAAGGACGTTTTTGGAAAACAGTGTTGAGACTTCCAAAAGGAACCCCAATACAGTCAATAAGAATGGAACTGGGTCTGAGTTCCTTGGCGGTAATTGTGGAATGGAATATGCTTGCATTTTACAGGAAATGTAAAGATGACCAACCAAAAGGAGGCTTCATACATTTGCAGCAAGCTCTAGCAGCTCGATCTGAGCCAATAATGAACGAATGGGAAGAAAAGTGTCTAACCATCATACATTCCTTACAAGACACCAATAACACCTTAATGATTAATCCAGATAAAATCAAAAAGAAACTCTATTCATTGGATTGGTTCAATACCGAAGAGCAAAGACGCAGGTACAAGGGATATGGTAAACTATGGGAAATTAATCAGAAACCACATTCAATCGCAAACTATTTGAAAACATTCCCTCATTGGTTCTTCTGGGATCAATTCCTGCGATTCAAATTAAATCTGATTCAAACTAAAGAAACTGCCTGGTCCAAAATCATACAAACAGGGCCACAGATTTGTCGTCTATGTAATGAAGGAAAATCTGTTGAAAATCTACGACATCTGAAAATGGACTGTTCAACTTTTGAGACTCAAAGAACATTGATAATGTGTGATGTTATCAAAACATATTGATACAGACCAAAGGACCTGTGGTGGAAAATGCTACTAGCCAATGCAAAAACACCAATAACCTTAGCATTTATCAAACTGTTAATCATCATAAGGAGTCATCTGACTAAATTGAATTAGAGGAAACTGTCATAGTTTTTATGACATACATACAATGCTGGGTCTTCTGTATCCATCTCACTTTTCTTGTTTTTTTCTTTCTTCTTATACATGTGAAGTCAAAATATGTGATCAAAGGTTGTCTAATGTATAACCGTAAAATCACGTTAAACAAACAAAAAAAATAAAAAAATAAATAGCTCTCTTAAGTTTGTTTGCCTTCTTTGTTTTAGTCACCCGAGTCCACTCAGCCTCAGACTCAGAGGCACTGCTACTTGAGGTCCCCTCTTGATCCTCTAGGCACTCCCTGATTCTCCGGGCTTGAGAAGGCCTAGCAGAATTTTGGGGCCTAGTATCACTACTCCTGTGGTGCTCAGAAGAGTCTTCTGACTCTTCCCTGCTTCCAGGGTTGTTGGAGTATCCCCCCACTGCCCTAACTGGGTCGAGGCCTTCAGGATGCTCTTTTTGGGCCTTATTTCCTTTAGTTCCCCATCAAATTTAACCAACTGGTCCCTTGGAAGGAGGTATTTCAGTGGATCTGATTCCCAGACCCTCCCCTCATAGGAGTCTTCCTTGTCAGAGATTTCAGCCCTAATATTTGGGTATCTGTACAGGGACGCCTGTCCATCAATTTCTGGGGGG
The DNA here is from genome assembly GCF_040938575.1 of Ambystoma mexicanum. Taxonomy (NCBI): domain Eukaryota; kingdom Metazoa; phylum Chordata; class Amphibia; order Caudata; family Ambystomatidae; genus Ambystoma; species Ambystoma mexicanum. Next base: position 1,153,503,590 of record NC_090929.1, read on the forward strand.
CGCGCCCATCAGTCCCACCTTACCAAACCTATTGAATTCTGCCAGCCCCATGGCTCCCGGCTCATGTGAGCCAGTAGACATGAAGTTGGCAGTGTTCATGGTGTTGAATGGGTTTGAGTCCCTGAGTCCATAGGTCCTTATGCTATGATCAGCGGTTGCCATGTCCCTCTCTACCTGTTCAGGGTCCCTCCGGTTAGTATTTAGTCTAGCACCCTCTTTCTCCAACCTTGCTAGCTTTTCTTTTTCAGCCCCGACTTCTTGGTAATAAGCAAAGATCTGAGCCTTTTGTTAATCTATCAAGGCCTTACTGGTCTCAATGATCTGCTCTTGCGCTGCCACTTGTTGGTGGAGCACATGAATATTTTCACAGAGGGCCTCATTGTCTCTCTGCGCTTCCTGCATGGTGTGGGAATACTGGGACAATTTCTGCTGCAGGAGATTCACCTCCTGAGTTTTAGCATCTTTGGTCTGGGTGTTCTCTTCCAGAGCACCCTCTACCCGTCTGGCGTGCTCCAGTAGCTTCCCATACTCTGTCTTTAATTCATTGAGCTCCTGGAGGGCTAACTCTCTTCCGTCTAACACGGTTTTTAACTTGCTTATTTCCTGGCCTAGGGCGTCTTTCTCTTGATTTAGGGTGCCCCACTTTTCAGCCATGTCATCCCTTTGTTTTTTGATGGCATTGGATTTCCGGCACTCTTCATCAAATTCTGTTTGAGAATTGAGGTCTCTCAAGATTAATTTGTGATTTTCCTCTTTCAGTTCATCGATCTGATTTTGTAGAGTAACTATCTGCTCTGCATAGACCCTGTTATAGGCTAACTGTTGAGTCAGTTTCCGTTGACTCTCTTCTAGAGAGTCAGCCTTTTCATAACACCCTATTTTTGCTGCTTCTAGTTGGGCCTCTTGATCTGCATTATTCTGCTGTTGGCGAGCCAAATCCTCTTTTAATTTTATGATGTAGTTTGCAGATTCTAACTTCAACTCTTGGCTCTTTTGTAATGTCTTTTATACTAAACTTAAATCAATCTGGATTTTATTTAACAGTTCGGATTGATTCTGTGCTAATATTACGTTTTCCTCCTGCTTTTCCTGCATCACTCCCATGTGGAGAGACAGGTAGGCTGTGATGCTGGCATTTTGCTTTGCTCCTCTTTCATTTTTGGGGTCATATATAGCTCACTCAGAGCTTGGTGTAATAGGCCACCATCCTGGCATGAATCCAGGTCCATGGCAGTGACCTGTTGGGATATGTCTTGTAGCCAGACTTTCTCATCCTGTTCTGACCACTCACCTCTGACAAATAGCTTGTGAGGAGGTGCTCTCTAGCCATATTGATCTCTACTGGAACAGCCATTGTGGAAATGTTCTTTCTTAATTTTACTTTTATAGACACAGGCCCGGTGCTTAGAGTGTTTGTTTTGGGGGGCGCTTGGACAGTGTAACACAGTATTCCCACCACACAAAGTATTACTACCTTGCAGTGAACAAAAAGCTCCACACTTTAAAAACTGTGCCACAAAGTATTTTGAGTGAAGGATATCTCTGTTTAATAGGTTGCCCTTGTTGGATAACACGTGTTTCGACACACAAGTGTCTTTTTCAAATCAGGGCTAATAATAGCTTACATGGTTAAATATCAAAAAACATTTATAGACAATGAATTATTTGACATTCAACATCCATGAGTACATTCAAAAAGAGAAAAACAAGAACAGAGTTTTGGTAAATTGTCCAAATGCAGATTCACGTCACAGAAAAACAAGGAGGGGTGTAGAGGGTGGAGGTTTAAGGGAAATGTAGAAAAAGGGAAAATGATAAACAAAGACAGAACATCCAATTAGTACAAAATATGTGGTCATGTCATCTCTGTATAATATATCTTGTATTTGTTTGACTTGATTTGTTTATAATTGTTAGTTTGGGAACCTTACCTATCATCGATGTCATAATTTTTCAATTCAAAGTAGTAAGATGAAAGGTCACAGGATAAATCGCCATGGGCGTTAAGTACGCATCCGCACTTGCCAACCTCTTTATGAGTATGTTCGAGGACAAATATGTGTATACAGACCAAGCAGCACAAAACAAGATTGTAATGTGGACTAGGTTTATTGACGACATTTTACTAATCTGGGATGGCAATGAACAAGAACGTACTGATTTCAAGGATCGGTTAAACAACAATGATGAAGGGATTTCTTTGTCAGGGCAATCTAGCAGTACCAGCTTAGATTTCCTTGACCTTACAATATATGTGAGAGAACATAAATTGTGCACCAAAACCTTTCGCAAAAAGACAGAAGCAAATTCCACTCTCCATGCCACAAGCTGCCACCAGAAATCAGAAATCAACAATATACCGAAAGGTGAATTTGTGAGAGCTCGTAGGAATTGCACCAACAATACTGATTTCCTACAGGAATGTGAACTGCTTAAGCATTGATTTGCTCATAGAGGCTACAATAAAAATTGCATCGAATCTGCATATGTAAAAGTGAACAAAATACATAGGGATGTAACATTAACCCCCAAAAATCAGATATCCTTCACTCAAAATACTTTGTGGCACAGTTTTTAAAGTGTGGAGCTTTTTGTTCACCGCTTTCTTCTGGGGGTTGGGGCCTTGTTTTCCCCCATTTTTGCCCTGCACGTAACTGCAACATAATTCCAATTTGTATTAGCAATCTGGCACATGGGCCTACAAGTTGGTACCAAAAAAGCCCCAAAACCTCTTTACAGATTACTACCTTGCAGGTTAGTCTGCTGTGTTAGACTGTCACGGGTGGTAACCAAATCAATCCCCGGACTCAAGCCCCCAAATTTGTTAAGGATTTCAATCAGGCGACGCACACCTGAGTCCCGGTCCAGTATGCAGCACGCGATTGAAATGCTTATGTTTTATGTTAGATTCAATATTGAGATGATACACCACTCATATCACGCCCCATTTTCAAATACCCTGGGTCACAGTGGACTATGAACCAGGCTGGTTGATAAAATGTAATATTTATTTATTTTAAAATTCAAAAGAAATCATACAATTTTTAATATGGGGCAGCAATCACCAATGGCGTGGTAAGAACAATAGGAATGTAAGCAATGCACTTAGTTTAACCTTCTATTGACACAACTACAAAACACCAGGGAATAGGAGCACTTTTTGATTTTAGGTAAGATAGCACTGGAGTTAGAATTTCCCCCTTCAAGGTTCCCTCAACCCACAAATAATCAATTCTGAGTGGGTAAACAGAAGCAGCAGGTAATCAGGAATGACAAATGGAAAGCAGAACTGAAATCTGACTTTCCCTCCCCAAACAAGAGAGAAAAACGGATTTTAAACCCTGGCAATGCAAAACATGACACTCGGAAATGGATGAATAAAACAATGAATGTGTATAAAACTCTTGAACCAAAAACAATTCTTTACTGGAGCAACACTGGAAAGATACCAGTAATCACAAGCAATGGATTGAGCAAAAGCATACCATTTGAAATTGAATGGAAGATTTAAAACAGTTTATAATCAAAATGACACAGCAAACTTTTGCAATTCCTGCCTGAATTTACCAAAACGGTTTTGAATGCAAACAGGTGAATTATTGTAAATCGTGAAGCGGGATTTTTGTTGGGGTGTAGCTATAGATCCTAGCTACAATATGGAAGTGAAATGAGGTCTCTAGCTGGTAAATTGAGTGAGTTATGCAAGATCTAGTGAGGTTCGTTTTGAGAAAATGAAGGCGCGAAATGGAACAGAAATCAATTTTGACAAGAACAGTTTTACTCTACCATAGAGCATTCAGGCTAGACTACCAGATTGAGACACAGTAAGCTCCAGGGTTGACTCACGAGTTCAACCCTAGCACCTCCGCACCTGCCCTAGCGGAACCAGTCCAATCACCCAAAAAAGGATTAAGGGCTTCGGATTTCAAAAGACACAATTATTAAAGAAGTTGGCGCTAGCACAAGAAATCAAAGGCAGGGTTTCAAGAATTATTTTTGACAATATTACAAGTTATCAGGATAAGTATAGGATGACTTAGAGGGTGGAACTTAGAACAAGGCAAGGCAAGGTATGCTATGGTTTTCTATGGTTCCTATTGACACTCACAGTCCACTTTTTAGTTTGGATTTTGGACAGTCAGCGGTTCTGGTCACCACACAGATCTGGTCTAACAAAGGACAGTCAGACAAAATCAGTGGGACAGGTCAGCTGGGCAGGGACTGGATACCAAGTGATAGTTCTTCTGGACTGGCAATTCTGGTTACAGGATACTATAGGTCATCAGGGTAGCAGGATAGCAGCAGCCTGCAGTGAGTGGCGGCAACCAAGCTAGATTAGGATGCCAAAAGTACCACAGTTTCTCCTGGTTACTGGGAGATTAGTGGGTTTTAATATGGTAGGGTAGGCCTTGCTGGAGCAGGATCAGCAATGCTTGGGTTTTACAGTGGCCCTGGAATTGGATCAGAAATGCTTGGCCTTGTAGTTGGGATCTGGAGTCTTGAAGATGAAACAAGAACAGGAACGCAGTGCAGGAAATCAGGAAGAGTTTGTGTCTAGGGTCTTGTCAGGGACCCTTATTTATAATGCAAAATGACATCATCAAGGTAGAGGCTGGGCAGGGTTAACTACGCCCGCCCCTAACCACTTGGATTGGGCAGGGGAGCTAGTCTCTGCCTCGCTCTCAGTTGGTTGGACTTCTAAGGGGATGATGTCAGGTTATTGAGGTGAGGTTTACATTGTCCCAACCACTCCCACATTTACTTTACTTAAAATCCGATTTTGCCAAAAGTATACATTTCTTCACTTGCAATCTCTTGACAAATTATACACACAGGTTACATATTATGTGCATCACATTTCAGTCCAATCCTCAGGTCTGTGCGACCGTGTTTCGCCTTTCCGATACATTTTGGTAATTTTACACATTAAAGATTTGGCCTATAATTCCACAATTGTATACACAAATGTGAATTGTCCCCAGGGATGTATGTACAAAATCTTATGTTTGCTACATTAATACTTTCCTTGGAATCTGTCATATTTCGGATCTTCTGTTCCCCATGTGGTAATGAGTTCTACCAGGTTTTACAAGATAACCCACAAAATTAGATTTAGAACTGCTAACTTTTTAGGTTTTTGCTAATTCTTGCTACAGAAATAAAAGTCTTCAAAGTTTCTTTATAGCATCATCTCTGTAACGAAAAGGCAGTCCCTTTTTTACTAGATCTATTTTTTCTTTCTTCCTCCAACTGCAAGCAGTTGTCTTTTCCTTCCAGACAAGGGGGTTTCCAGTCTTAATAGAAGGTTTTCTTGACCCTTCACACTTGACAGGTGAGTGTCCCAGGACTGCTATTGTCCCAGCCTGGAGCACAGACGAATGTCTGACGAGCATGTGAACTTTCATTGTCCTGTCCCATACAAAGTTTTTCAAGCTGGCACTTCACACCTACGTGTCCTGGATTTATGGTGTATCTCCCTTCCTTGGAGAAGTTTCATGTCTGGCAACTAGAATAACAGGTTTTTCTGAGATCTTCCAAATCCATCCCATGTGTTTTAAACTGTTTAATTTCTTACTTTGAGTCTGGAATTAAACAAACCTGTGAAAGAAGATAGCCTATGTGTGTATTATCACCACTAACATGATCCCTTTATATTGCAGGCATTCATTAACAATTGAGTTTTAAACAGGCCATTTTTTTCTCTTCAGTCAGCAGAGCCCATTTTTCCACATGTGATAAAAACTGCTAGTATGTCTTTCTTTCATTTGGTTTGCAGATCCTCAGATTGCCCACACTTTGCAGCTGTAGTCATTTCCTTGCAGCAGGAGTCTTATCTAAAGTATAGATACATTTATCCTTGACCTGGCTCAAAGAGTTAAAAGTCTCTTTGAACTGCTGTGCCTGGATACATTTTGGCAAGAAATAAATGCATGTTCCTGTGCGAGTGAAAAGAAAGTTTCCCGTTGATTCCATTCAAATCTACTTTGACAGAACCTGTCATTCAGGAATTATGCCCGGTTTTTCTGAGGCATATTGAATTACCCTGGGCCTGGCAGGGCCGTTTCCATCACAGTGGTTTCAGAATGCACAGATGGAAATAGAATAACACAGCATTTTGAAAGGGTGAAAAAGGTTTCATTTTGAACGGGAATTTTTGGCTTTTGCAGCAATGCAGTGCTGCCTGTTCACCTGATTCCATATATATGTCTCGGAACACACTGGCATACTTTTTCAGTGTATCCCCATGTTCCATCTTGCCTGAAGTGTACTAGGCTGGCTGTTGCAGCCATCTTTGGTTGCTGCCAAAATGCAGTTTTAAAGTCCTGATGCGCACAGGAGCCAGCGCAGCCATGTTGCTGTTTCTTGCGCAAATGCAGCTTGGTGATGTGGTGCAATGCCGTTGAGTGGGTCAATATATCCCACACATCCATGCACTAAAACCAAGGTAATCAGCTAAAAGGTTTGAATGTTTTGCCATGAAAAGGAGGATTATCGCTTGTCTTCATAAGAGGCATTCATAATCTGAACATTTTGCCAAATCCAAGGATTACAACTGCAGGTTCAATGTAAGGAATCTCACCATACTTGGAGAACTCAGGAATGACTAGCAGGTTGCAATGTCTGCAACATGAGAACGGATGAAAGAACGCAACAGCTACTTCCTCCTATATGTTTTGAGGCAGAGGCGGCATCCCCAGTGGTTCTGGGCTTGTCCACTTGATGATTTTCTGACATATCGGACATCCTTTCAATGCATTTCCTACCATCTTATCTAAAGAAGGTAGTAACACCTTATGCTGTGTGATTTCTTTAGGTTTACATAATGGCCAGTGACCCTCCTGCATCAAATCCATTAGTCGCAGTCACAGAGATTCAGGCAAGACAATTTTGTTGTTTCTTGCAAGAAGTATCCTTCATCGCCGACTTTTACTTTTCAACCAGTTTCAGAGTCCTGATTGTTATGATGCGCTTGTCTGAGTCTGCTGTAGCTGGTCATGTGCTTAGTGATGTCATGCAAGTGTCAAGTGGAATGTTGATGTATCAGTGTGAGAATGCTGTGTTGAGTGTTCTGTAGGAGTTCAGTTGGTCCCTACCTCTCTGGGTGATGGGTGCCGGTGATCTGTCTTATACCTGATGTCTCAGTGTCATGTAACTTCTAACTTAAAAATTGGAAGTAAACTTATTAAGAAGCAATCATAAAGCAAGCGTGGACATCTTTATGTTACATTGGCGACGAGGATATCTGGAAAGAAGAACCCTGGTGCAAGGAAAGCAGGAAAGGAAGGTGACTGTAGAGGACTGCTGCGGGGGGTGCAGGAATCATCAGGACGAAGGAAAGAAATGGACATCACTGCCCCCAATTAAGAAAACCCATCACCCAGGGCGGACAAGGCGAGGAGGAGGACCATAGCAGAATTGGATCAGCAGCCCATAGCCTTGGGAGTGCTGGGTCTTGGGGCATAAAATGTGGAAGTGATCCATGTGAGAAGGGTGTCCCTGGACTGCTGGATGTTGGGGCATAAGAAGTGGAAGTGATCCATGTAAGGAAAGTGCTCCTGGACTTATTTGGATGGACCAGAAGGACCAGCAGCCCGTTTTCTAAGGGAGTGCTGTGTCTGAGGCTATAAGGCACGTCTAGTCATTTGCAAGTACAATGAAAAAGGCCTAGATTGACTATGCAGCCTGGGAGTGTTCATGGCATGAGCGCAAGAGAGTGAAATGAGCCGCCCGGGGGCGTTCAGTGGAAGGGTCCGTGAACTGACAGTTGGCCCTTCAGCCGCTATGGAGTTCCTCTGTCCATCGCTGCATGCTGACACTGATGACATCAGTTCGGGTGCTGAGGGAGTCAGCAAAGGAATGGAACGCTGTACCATTAGTGTTCCGGGAAGGTGACTTAAGCGATGGAATTTTACATTTGTTGTTCCAGAAGCGGAAAGGGCAACTGCAGTGTTAGTCACAGAGTTTATGTGAATAGAACAATTGCGGTGTTCAAGTAAAGGACATCTCTTTCTGGACGCAACGTGATGATGTCACGTGATGGGGTCCAGAAGCGATCGCATGGGACCTGAGCGTTGGACGGTGAAGCCGCTCTGCCTCCGTTAATGAGGCACACAGAAGCGGCCAGTGATTAAGGAGAAAAGCGTTTATAAGGAAAGGCAAGTGGTGGTAGGTAGGAGCGGCACGAAGGAGGAGCGGAGCCGTCACAGAAGAGAGACTAGTATCCCGTGACATGGTAATGTCTTGAAGGAATTTTGTTGTATGCGTCACGGAAGGAACACCCATCTGTCCGTATCCTTTCTCATTTTAAAAGAATTTTTAGAGGAAAATATTGTTGCTGATGTTGCAGAGAACAATACTTTACTCTTTACTGGTGTGACAGTATGTGGATATGATTTAGCTGCAAACGTTTTAAAGTATGAAGTTACATTCGAAACTAACGTTAACCATTTTGAGGAATTCTAGGTAATCAGACTACATTGAACAGGATAATAATATGGTTAATGCTGTGGGTGTCAAATAAGTGCGTGAAATGGTTTGGCAGGGGTATGTATGAGGTGCTCATTTGTGTGAGTGGGCTAGATTAACCTTTTGAGGATTTATAGGTGTTAGGTCATTAAATGACAACATGGACTTTTAGGAATTTATTAGCTTCATTACGTAAGATTGGTTTGGTTATGGGATATGAGTGGGCTACATTAACCGTTTGAGGATTTCTAGGATTTAGGTTGTTATTATAGAACAACATGGACTTTTAGGCATTTATAGTGCAAATAGGCCACAGACAGGCCAATGGACTGTGCTGGAGACGATGGCATTGTTTCAAACTCTAAAAGTTGAAGAAATGCCTCATGTAATATCCATAGAGTTTAAGAAGTATGGGAATGAATTAGAGGCCTAATGTGACAGGTGTGAGAGACGTATTAAAGTGTTATGCCGTCATGTGTATAAGTCATTCCATGTTAAGTTAGGTGTGTGCCTGTGAAGGGAGTAGGTACTCTGGTTCAGTGTGAAGTTGAGAACAACTTACGTTAGTGTGTTTTAGTAGGCTATGAGCACCACTAAGGTTAGGGAGGTAGCACCTCTGTTTTAGTGAATAAGTGCTGAAATGTACCGCTTCTGATAGCAGTGTTTTGGTAAGGTGTGGTATGCACCACTAAGGTTAGGGAGGTAGCGCTTCTGATAGCAGTGTTTTGGTAAGGTGTGGTATGCACCACTAAGGTTAGGGAGGTAGCGCTTCTGATAGCAGTGTTTTGGTAAGGTGTGGTAGGCACCACTAACGTTAGGGAGGTAGCGCCTCTGATAGCAGTGTTTTGGTAAGGTGTGGTATGCACCACTAAGGCTAGGGAGGTCACGCCTCCGTATTAGTTAGCAAGCGCTGGGAGGTAGCGCCTCAAAAGCAGTGCTTTGGTTTGGTGTGGTATGCACCACTACGGTTAGGGAGGTTGCGCCACCGTATTAGTTAATAAGTGCTGGGAGGTAGGTAGCGCCTCCGAAAGCAGTGCTTTGATTTGGTGTGGTATGCACCACTAAGGTTAGGGAAGTAGCCCCTTTGTTTTAGTTAATAAGTGCTGGGAGGTAGCGCCTCTGACAGCGGTATTAATGAGCTGGTTTTGAGTTGTGCACTACGGAGAGCAGGGAAGATGACGTTCCCCGTAAAGTTAAGAGGGGTAGTAGTGCATTGTAGGTTGAAGTATTTGGCATACTCATATTTTAAGGGACAGGTGGTTCTGTTTAGATGAAGATGTGGTGCTGGTTGGGGACGCCCTCCAGTGAACATAAAGAGAAAGAGAAAGATGTTGTCCAAGATTATGAGTTGTCTGGTTATCTGTTTTCCTTTATGTGTCATCTGTCAACCCTGGCCTTAGTGTTTTGAGATCAGGGTTTGTTTATGGGACTTGTTAGTGCTGCCATTGAGATAAGTAGTTAGGTCAACCCCATGTTTTGTTGGTGGTCTTGGAAATGGCTGGCCAGCATCTTCAAGTTGTTGCAGGATCTGTATACCTTTGTGTGGTTGGGTGGGCTCGATTGGCCTAGTCCATTGATGTATCTGTTTGTATGTTCGTGATGTAGGCATAGTTGGTGATATTTCGTAGCGGTGGTTTTAGCGGTTTTATGAGTTCTCTTACTAGGTATGGTGATTCTGTTGTCCTCCTGGATGTCTAGTATTGCGTCAGGATGGCAAGCTGTGCTTCAGGGTGGCAGCCTGGAGGCTCGCCTGTGGCGGGATGGGCGGAAGGATACATGCTATTTTAGTGGGTGTTTGGTTTGTAGGGCAGTCTTAGCCTTGTGTATGGGCTGGCATGTGTCTAGAGTGTGAGTCTAGAGTCTTTTCGTGGCAGGGACAGACAGAAGGTGATTTGTGTTATTGTTGAGGGTGACCTGGATATGTGTAGGTGAAGTTTGGAATTGCATAGCTGTAAGAGTACCTGTGAAGTTTGTATGGTGGATGGTGGTGTGACTTGTCTGTATGTGAAGTGCTTGTTGTTTGTGTAGGTGTTTTGGTAAGGAAGAGATGTGTTATGATGTGCTTGTCTAAGTCTGCTGTAGCTGGTCATGTGCTTAGTGATGTCATGTAAGTGTCAAGTGGAATGTTGATGTATCAGTGAGAGAATGCTGTGTTGAGTGTTCTGTAGGAGTTCAGTTGGTCCCTCCCTCCCTGGGTGATGGGTGCCGGTGATCTGTCTTATACCTGATGTCTCAGTGTCATGTAACTTGTAACTTAAGAATTGGAAGTAAACTTATTAAGAAGCAATCATAAAGCAAGCGTGGACATCTTTATATTACATTGATGTCTTCAGAAACGACTGCCTAAGTTGGCATAATATATTCAGCAATGTCCCACAGTCTTGAAGGTTGTGATTCACGCAGGCCCACTCTTTTGCAAGACTTTGGGCCTCATTACAAGTTTTCCGGGCTGGGAACTACGGTACCGGTAAACTTGCTGGTACCGTAGTTCCTGGACCGGTAAACTACCAGTTGTACCCTATGTCTGACCTGGCGGGCAGAGCGGCACCCGTGAGCACAGCATGTCGGATGCTTCTGGGGCTCAATGGGGATGGGGAGCATTTTTTTCTGGTGCCCGCAAATGGGCAAATACCGGATCCGGCGGGCCGGAATGCCCTGGTAATTGTCCATTCATGGGTGCTGGAATAAATCGGTTTTACCGGCAAGGCTACCGCCAAACTTCTAATGAGCCCCTTTTTCAAGCATGGCAGTGACCTTCTGTCTGGCTTCTGCTAACATTGAAAATGTTCACCTGCAGCGTTTTAGAGCCCTGTTTGTGTTGAGCTGGGATAGCTCAAATAGCCGTAGCGCTGGTGTCAACTATCATCTCAGTGCATGAATCGGCTAAAATTAGGGCAGGCAGTCTGCACATGCAATCTTCTGTTTGATGAGTATGGGCTCTTTCTAGCACTCCTCAGAACCAAATTAACTCTTGTCCTTGTCTCTTAAATGATGAAGTGGAACACTGACGGATGGAAAGTTCTGGATATAGCCTGTCATTTCCAGGAAAGAGCTCAATGCCAGCATGAGGTTTAGAGCAGGCATAATAGGAAATTCCCTTTTGGAGTCAGGCTGCATATTTTCTGCTGAGAAAATGTGCCCAGGCAATTTTAGAGTGGTCAAATTGAATTCCTATTTTAGCTTTTTGTGTGTAAAATGTGCATCTTACAAAGCCATGCACTATAATGTATACAGTTTATAGTTCAGAGCTTTAATAATGACCTTGTGAAGCTCTTGCTGAAAGACCTTGGCTGCAGAAGACACATAAAAGAGAAGGATTTGGTATCTGTAGAAACCTATTTTTGTGACAAAGGTCGTGGTGTATTGAATTATCCATCTTAACCGATGATAGTCCTTGTTAAGTTCAAGCTTAAAGAAAAATGGTTGCTCAATGTAAAGCGTATATCATATTGATTTTTCTAGGAGCGAGAGGTGTCATGATCTCTTCATGACCTGATTGAGCTGGTGTGTGTCTACACAGTAGTGAGTCTTATGACCATAACTGTTTATTGGCACAGTATAATTGGAGAACCAAAAGAGCTGAGCCCACTTGCTGGTCAAATGTTGTCCTTGATCTAAAATAGATCAATATTCCTCTTCCATTTGTTTGGCATGTTCTTCTTCAACATTGTGCCACATGTTTTATTGGCTTATCTGTACCTTATCTATACCTGTCATTATTTGACTACATGTAGGGCTGAGAAGCTCATTGGGTAGCGAAGGGAAAAGCCTTTTTATGATGTGTGATTATCACCACCTCCTTCAGTCATGAGTCGATAAAGAGTAAGTATGAAGGTCAGATTTAAAATTTGATCTACATCAGTGATGAGTGCAAATAGCTAGTTTTTCTGGTATGAGGCTTCAGTGTAGGAGTGTGCACTGAATCTTCTCCATCACATTAACAGTGTCCCCCATATGAACTCCATGGTGGTAAGTGATAAAGTTGGCGGTAACTCCATTACCACAACTTTACCACTATGCCAAATTATGAGTATGGGCCTGGAGTGGAGCATTTGCCTCCAGGAAAATCCTGGCGGTAAATCCTCCAACTCGCCACAAAAAAATTGGCAGAATCGGTGGAATTACTGTGGCGGAAATTCCACTGTGGTAATTCCGCCAAAGTAGCCCCACTGAGTGCAAAGGACCCAAAATAAATAGGGAATTACACCGCCACCACCACTTGTAATCCAGCGGAAATTCTGCTGGACAAAGTGGTGGTAACGGTATTCCGTTTGGGCGATATTCTGGCGTGTTTACTGGCAGGATTCCGCCCAACTCATTATGAGGCCCTGCGTATTGAGCATTGATTGGTAGTAGCCTGGGGCTCTTCCCACTGGCATATTTGTTCCCAGGCCTAAATATACATCAACAAGATGGCTGAACAATAGACTGGGAATGTGATGCAGTGTGAGATCTTTCATCCAGACAGAACACTCTCTGTTAGAGTCTTGCTCTTAGAAGATTTTGCACTCACAATAAATTTGCACAACAGCTCCATAAATATACAGACCAAACTATTTCCTGGCCCTGCATCTCTGCTGTTGAGTAGGCTCGCCACATGACCATTCTCTCATGGAAAGTGTGATTTTTGTAGAAGTTTATTTCTTCAAATGGAGGATTCACAACCTATAATAACATGTCACTTGTGAGCTTCATTGCAAGAATGGAACCTAATGTCATAGTGTTTCATCCTTCTTTTTCGAGATGTACTGAACTTTGGCTTCAGAGATTATTCAGCCAGAGTTCAGCTGAATTCCAGCAATTTGGCTTTGGCGAATACTTCCTGGAATACTCACTGGAAGCCAAAGTACACTTTCTATGTTTAGCTATCTTCCCTCTGTTTGAGAGAGGATAGCCAATCACAGAGAGGCGAACTGTCGGGGGAAGGCTGCAGCAGCCAATAAGCTACTTGCTTAATGACTGCTGCCCCTTCCCTGGTAATATTTTCCAAATAGTGTTTTGCTCACAGATCGTCGCCAAAGGAAACTTGGAGACTCTCTGTAAGCAAACTACAGTCTACACATCATTAAAGGTGGTGTTCCTCCACTAGTGTGTAGAATGCATTTTGCTCATGAAGAGTCTACAAGGATTTACTTTGGAGATTGGGAAGGGTGCAGCAGCCAATAAGCTACTCGCTTGTAGGCTGCTGCAGACCTCCCCAGCAGTATTTTCCCAACAGGGTTCTACTCTCCAGACACATACCAAATGTCACTGCCACAAACCGCATAGAACAATATCAACAATCGGGACTCAGTGACATCCGACCTGCACTCATCAATGCCCATCCTCCTCCCTTTTCTTGCAGAGTTTGGCGCAACACATCCCCAAAAATGTCAGACAACTTTACAATACTTAAGCCAGATATACTAACAGCGATGCATTACATCCAGACTATCAGATACTGGCCTAATTCAAGGCACCATTTGCCATGCCCAGGGTCCACTATAAAGAGTCTTGCTCCCCTTGACCCCAAGCTGCTCATGGTGCCCACATATTGGTTGAGGCCCAGACCTGTATTTGTCAGCTGATGGTTCTCAAATGAATATTCTTGGTGTTATGTTGTTTTGTTATGCAATGTAATGTTATGTTATGCTATGTTACAAATCATCTAAACTCCCACAGTCACCTCCGTATTGGTTTTACAGTGCCTGTACTTTGTCCGAGATATTGGTTCATTGTGTCTGCTCCTGGCGTAACCAGACTGTAGTGTATGAAGGAAGAAGGAAGAAAAAAGGACAAAAGTGGGGGATAGGGAAAAGCGAGAATAGTAAAGGGACACCCAGTACTTACTCCAATCTAACTTGGAGGTGTTCACCAAGTCCTTAGACCCTCTTAAACTTAGGAAATAGAGGGATGGGGCCCAGAATAAATCCTGGTTTTCGTCCGATCTCAAGAAGTTAAAATCATCCACTATGAAAGCCTTCTATAGCTGGAAGACCAACTCTTCACCTCAGGCTCTGGCAGTCTACAAAACAGCAGCCCAAATATATAAATCGGCTATCGTGGAAGCGAAGAAAAATGTCTTTTACTCCAGGATATCAAATGCTCATTCTCAGGTTAAAGAGCTTTTCAATATCCTTAAAGAGCAAGAAACTGCTGGCTCCCTTATCACCAAACAACCTCTCAAGGATGCCTCCTGGAGCCAGGGTATCCAGGAAGCCATAGTCAACAAACGAACCGTCATCAGACTTCACACAATGCACAGGAAAGAGGCCTCTTCATGTGAGCTTAAGGATATTGGATCATTTAAACAAAGTCCATCTATCCCACAATTTAACTTCTCGCCTAGCTCAGAAGAGGAGCTTTCTGTAGTTGTCAATCAACTTTAAACTACGTAGTGCAAAGGGGACCCCTGCTCAGCTATTATAATTAAACCTGCCCCCCGCTTTTGCTAACAGCCATATGCAAGATGCTTCATTGACCGAAGGTCGTGTGCCTGTAGACCTGAAAAAAGCCTGGGTCACTCGCAACTTTAAAAAACCTGGGCTTCCCTTCCACAGGAGGTTCCTCTTATCTACAGACCTATCACTAATATGCCTTTCTTGTTGAAGATTCTTGATAGGATCACGTATGGTCAGATTGCCTCTCATTTGAATAAGTTTCCGGTGCTTAATACCCGCCAATCGGCTTTGGCACAGAGACTGAACTTTTAGAACTCAAATTGAAGTTACTGGAAGGCATGGACAAGGGCCTTGCCTCCATGCTCATGCTCCTGGATATCTTGGCCGCCTTCGACCTGGTTGACCATTCTTTGTTGGTTGCCAGGTTGGAGGCGGTTGCCAACTTCTCCCTGGCGGCAGTACAAAGGACTGGACTGCCTCCTTTCTCAATAACAGGCATAGTGGAGTTTTTCGAGGGAAGCAGAGGCATCCCCAGTCACTGTAAATGTTGGCATCCCGCAGGGGGCTTGTATCTCGCATTGCCTCTACAATATTTTCATGGTGCCTTTCTTCACTCTGTTGGATCAGGAGGGCATTATGTTCACCAACTATGCTGACGACACTCAGTGTGTCGTCCCTGTGACAGGATCTCACTCCAGCGACGAAGCTGAATTGAGCTGAGTATACATTGTTATTGAGAATTGGATGGTCGAGAACAACCTGGCTCTGAATAAGGGTAAGACGGAACTCCTAATTGTGGACTCCTCGTCGATCTGCTCCAAGTTGGGCCCTTCATATGCGAGTTTCCTTCTTAGCGACATCAAAATAACTCCTCTAAAGAAAATAAAAACACTGGGTGTTGTACTCGATCAACAACGCACCATAAAGGCCCACGTGGGGAGTATTGTGTCATCAGCAGTCTTTGATATCAAACTGTTAACCCACCTTAGGCCCTTCATCAGCCAGACCAATGCCGAGACCATAGCCAGAGCAATTATCAGTGCAAAAATCGATAATTGCTGTAGCCTGCTGGCTGGCATTGGCAAGACAGAGGTAAAAAGACTCCAGGTCATCCAGAATGGGACCGTAAGGGCTGTGATGGGGCTCTCCCGCCGTGGCCATGTGTCTGCTGCCAGAAGTGGACTTCACTGGCTCCCGGTGGAGGCTCGGTGCGCTATCGTCTTCTAGTTACCACCTTTAAGTGCATCCAGGGCACTGTGCCCAGATACCTGAAACACTTTATAGTTGAGAAAACCCAAAGTAGATCTCTCATATCTAGCCAACAGAAACTCCTCTCCATTCCTAGATGTAGAACTAGAAAGGCTGAAAGGGGCGCATTTCACATTTCAGCACCTAGTTCCTGGAATGACCTCCCCCTGGACCTCAGGTGTCAGCTCAATCTGGTTTCCTTCAAAAAGAAATTGAAAACCTGGCTGTTTGCCTAATCCTTGACTCTTTGCCCCTCGGTTTCCTAAGCTCCAGCTAGTCTTTTTTGCTCTTCATGTTTGTCAGTGCCCTAATGCCCCTGGTCCAAGGATTGCGCATATACATTTTTTAAAGCAAAGTAAAGTAAACTTACAAATTAAGAAGATACGATGGGGTTATGGTAAAGAGAATGTGGTTGTATACGTATGGCTGCATATGTAATAGTGAATCAAATGGAAAGCCGATCATGAAGGTAAGAAATCTGATGGTAACAAGCAATCTTTCATTGATGGCAGTATATAGTACGTTGGAAGGAAGTACTAGACTTAGAGAAGCATGGTTGTTTGATTGCCCCACAATATGCTCGGGTAGCCTTCAGGAAGTGTGGCAACCTGTAGGACGTCAATAGTCACAACATTGATTCCATCCGGCCTCGAAAATGCTAGCAGCTCGGCTGCCAGCAATCATGATCAGACATCTACAGAGAGGTCAGAATGCTACATAAGTGTTGCTGATTTTGCTTTCCCACGGTGAGCACACCACCCAAGGTCTGATATCTTGGCCCGGACCACTGCTCACTAAACCAGTTGTCATTACAACACCTATCAGGAATTTTATCACGGCGGCCGTCATTGTTTTTTCCATAATTCTGCCACTATATATCAGCCCTAGCCTTGTGTTCCTTTCCTGGCATTGATCTTGAAACATTGTTTACCAGGCGATCTCTCCGCTAGACCTATGGCACTCATAGAGGCAAGAGTTATATCTGTTCCTCTGCGATCTTGCCTGTGTCTATTTTGGAATGCTCCCATTCATCTCCTGCACCTTGTTCCTCTCTCCCCCTTCTTCTGGTTTACTTACACTAACAGATGGTGACACCCGTCATCTTCATCAAGCGGCCAGGCAGTTCCAGGCATGTCTTGAATAGAGCAGAAGAAAGAGTGGATCCTTGGAGGCTATTGCTAATATTATGTGACCATAACGTAATTGTGATTCTGGTGGTACAGAGGTGTTGGAGGCTGGCTAAGAGGTGGAAATGTGTGGATGCTGGGTTCACCGCAGTAGCCCTCTTACACTGAAATATATTTTTGGTCATACAGAAATATGTTTTTAGAGTTTGTTGGTATATCAGTAAATTCAGTACCTAGAGTTCAGGCCAATATGCCCCTTTTGAGGTCTGACAAGGCCTGCGTTGCATGTTTTTACCACTCTTATGATTGTGCTGCAAGCTGAAAAGTGAACGTTTGAAGACTTGCTGAGAACGTAAGAAAAACCTTCCATTCATCGGTATTGAGTTTTATTTTACTCCCTATGTGGGTCGGGTATGCCCTGAAGTGAGTCACGAGACTGCTGTGCCTAGAGGTCCAAACTGCACCTCACTGATGTTGTCCAACGAGGCTTAAACACTCTTGGTTATTTGTGATGAAGGGATGTGATCTTTCAGTTTGTGCTGGATGGTCACTTTTGTGGTGGGCCAAGCCTGATTTGCATATGGTTTTCCTCTTTGACAGGCTGACAAACAATATCTCGCTCATGGCAATGCCAGTGTTTATGATTCAACCTAACCTAACACTTCCTTCCATCACTTTTTAGTTTTTCATGTCTTGGTAAAACAGTAAATCGGCGGGGATAGCAAGGTGGGGGTTTATCCGTGAAGGCTCCTTTAAAAAAGATTCCTGACACTCTACCCGGCAGTATGGTGCTGCTATGTGCACAATCTTTCCTGTGTTTGGGACCCTCGCATTAACCGTCAGTGCATGGCCCCTGAAGGATGGCCCCTGCATCCTGTGATAAGTTGATGGATGGCCAGGGGGCCTCCAAGACTGCTGCACAGATTGGGTTACTTTTAAAATTGGTTGGTTGCCAATGCAGCACCGCCTGGAAATCTTGCTGTATGTCTGAGACCTATAAAGACGTAGTTATTCAAAAAAGTGAAAATGAAGGGAATTTTGACCGAGCACGACAGACTTTCAACGACGCCGTCAACAGGCCCCTGTAGGACAGCACCAATGAATGTGAAAGCTGAGGTCAGTCAGATCACATGGAAAATTAGGGACAGTTGTTGATTACAATACTGAAAATCTAATTTCACTACTAGCCAAGCAGTATTTTAAAACTTTGGCAAATGGTCTTAAAGGGATAGTTACCAGCAGTGGTTCTGCTAGAAAAGGTAAGGGAGAAATGACAATGAATCAATGGAAAAGGAGGAGTTATTTCAGATTCAATTAATTGCACTGAACGCTAATGCTAAAAAGCCTGCTGGCCATGTGATTGCAGTTCATACATTAATTTCAGATTTAATTGAAGTTAATTAGGTTTCTAGTGGAATGCCTACAAATGCAACATCATCCTGAAGATCAGTGGGACTTCTTGACGCCCGTTCATCAAATTATCATACAGTAGAAGCCTGATCCTCCCAGCAGGGACCTGGTCTTTTTTTTTTATCTGGATGAGAATTGTTTTCATCACTGTGGAAAGGCTATATCTATAGTCGGCTTCTATAAGTGGGATATGGGATGGCATTGTGGAAAAGCTGTATCACTATTGCATCGCTATTGTAGGAGTGGGATTTGTGAAGGTGCAGGGGAAATGTCACAAAACTAACCAGCCACAAGCAATGGCCTTCAACCATGGCCAGTGGCCATGCCCTTTGGACATGCCCCCTTTAAGGGGCAGTATCCATGGCACTCACCCATGGCTAGTGTCCACTGCCTTCGGCAGTGCTTGTATATTTTCAAACACTAATGGACCCTTAACCATGGCATAATGGTCTGGTAGTGTTCTAAAATATTCAGTGGGCAGGGGCAGAGGCCGTGCCCACTGGCCATGGTCGAAGTAGTGGTCTGGCAGTGTTTTAAAATGGACTGTTCTCAAAAGCCTGACATCTTGGATATATAAAATACCACTGTCAAAACAGGTAAAAATCAGTCTGTGATTGATAAACATCTGTGAGAGATGGGTTGTAAGTGTTTTTAAATATAGAGTGGGCACGGTCGATGTCCATTTCTGGTGGTCTGGAGTGTTCTAAAATATAAAGTGGGCACGGCCAAAGACCATGGCCCTTGGTGCAGGAAGAATCTATGAAATAACAAAACCCTTACATTTCAAGGGAAACCCCCTGAAATTCAGCTTAAAGCCACCTTAACTTTGCGCCTATGACCACAATGATGACATCACAGATGACATCCCTGATGACATCAGTGGTGGCATCACTAATTACATCATCTATGACATCAGAGATGGAATCTCTCATTACATTACAACACTAACCGGCTGTTTAATTTAGCAAATTAAGGGGCCACTAGTCAAGGCCTTCAGCCAAAGCCAGTGGCCACCGCCTTTGGCCGTGCCCACTGTAAATTTCACAAGACTAACCAGCCACTATCCTTTGACAATGGCCATCGGCCATGTCCTTGCCCTATATACCTGTCTCCTGGCTGAGTCAGATGAGGTTTGTAGTCCAAAGTATAGATAGAGTCCAAGGTTGCAGACCCTGTGCTTTAACTGAATCTGGCGCCTGCCACCAAGTACAAAGCACCATAACTCAGACCTTCATTCACCAGCCCAGCCCCACTTGCCAACCATTTACACTTAATGCCAGTTATTTCAAAGTCTCCTTTTCACAGCCTTACAAACGTTCTGTACCTACACACCAACTATAGAATGTATAAGATGTTCACTGCATAACGTATATTTATTGATCTAGTTATGCACATTTGCAAAGCTAAGCACCCCTGAGCTTTGCACGCAGTGGTGCACGGACTAACGCTCCCGTGGGTGCTGCTGCCCTCCCTGACCGCCTGGTAAAGTACATCATTAAAATAACACAGAATGCTCTCACTGAGACGTTCTTTTCTGGGTTTTTGTTTGCAGTTTTTGTGTTGTGTCCCAGGACAGACAGATTTTAGCAGTTACAAAACACATTCAATTGCTACATTTTTTCTCTTTCTTCTGTACCGTATACATTATAATTCCGAATGGAAAGTGAGGGAAATGAGTGATTTAAACCTAGTGACACTTTTAATGTGTGAAAGACTTCTTAAGAAAAAAGATGTAATATGCAAAGACAAAACAAAAAACAAAAAATGCGGTTTCTTGTGGCGAAAAACCTTGTGGTGGAAAACCTGCGTCGGACAATACCTTAATAAAAGTGGGCAACTTCTGTGGCATCCCTTTTAATCCTCAGGAAAAGGTTTGAGGGACACTAGTGGGTACTGGAAGAGTAAAACACTTCCCAGCAAGGCTGTTTAACATTTAGTGGGATGTAACTTTTTAGCAGGATGGACCCCCATACTTTACATAGGACCACCCTTGCATTTCTCGTGAGGATTGGGCTAACCGTAATTGCTGTGGGATATTTCAGGGCAAAGTGCTCACTACAAGGCAGCTAGCATCCCCTTGCCCTTTCCAATACTAAATAAATGACTCCTCTGCCCCTTCTCTGCCAGATCTGGTTATAAATATAATGTTCTCGTAAAGGGTATTCCTTGTGAGCACTGGTAGTCTAGGCCAGTGTCAGTCACAATTCGACTACACCAAAGAAGTGACTCACTCTCAGCAGGAGGGCATAGCAAAATCACAGTCCTATTGCCAAATGCAGCTCGGTATGTCAAGAAACCTGCTGCATTGGTCTGCGTTTAAAATGCAGGTCTAAATAAGTCCAATCGAGTGAAAAACCTCAGTCAGTTTACGTGCCTGCGGCACAGATATCTGTGCCGCAGGCTGACAGTCACGGGTTTAAAATCCACCAGAGCCCTCAAAGGCTTCAACTTCTCAGGATAAATTGCAATTTCTTTTATGGGGTGATTGTACAGGCACTTTCTGCAGGTCTTTATACTTTATCTGGGAATGTGGCTTAGTTTAGTTTATTGATATATCTTATCTCTTAAATTCCACTGCTATTTCCGAGCAATTTAGAGAGCCAGTAATACTTTTACCATGGTAATACAGAATTACATCTGTAATAGGATTGTGCACCTATATTTGCAATTGAACTGCAATGCTTTTAATGGGACAATACTGGCACCTTTCAGAGAGGCGTATTTAATTTTGATAAGACAATACAGTTTTTTATCGGGACTGGAATGCTTTTAATATGATAGAAACTTCACTTTTCAGCTGATCTGTTATACTTTTCTGTACCCGGCATTTGGCCTTTCCTACTGCAGCCACACAGGATACCTGCCCAGGCTGCTCGTCCAAATCATTCTACCTCTGGTCCCAACCTTTTGCAGATGTTAGAGAAAATCATGGCAGTCTGCTTGTCTACTGAACTGTAAATGATCCCCACTTTTGATGGCTGAAGCAAATCATTTAACTCGTAGTGTCATGGATCTGACTGGAGGGTCTGTGATCGATCATAAGGAAAGAATGTGTATTGCAGGGATCTGGAAACAGACTTACGTTTACATTCAGAAGACAATACGAATATTCTGAATATTATCCTACTAGCTAATGGTAGCCAATGCAAAGTCCTTGTAACTTGGAATACAGGCTCCCTATTTTTTTTAATCAAGAACCAGACTGGATGAAAACTAGCATTCTGAGCCAGTTAACAATTGGTAGTAAGCCATAACTGAAAGGCATGCTTAAATAACTGGCATTTGTCAAGATGCAAGTTGGCTCCTGATACTACTGTCTCTGTGTTAACAGCACTGAGGGAAAGGGGTTTTTATTCACAGACATTGAAATACGTAATTATTTTAAACCATCACAACTTGAATTTGAAAGAACCTGTCAGCATGCAAGATGACTCCTGTGGTTTCACCTTTCATTAACTAGAGTGGCTCTGTTATAAAAGAAATTTTAAAAAAAAGTCAGCATAGATGGTCTCTGCTTTGTTGTTTAAAGAGGAGATCTCAGTCTTCCCAGAATGTAATAGTTGACAATTGTCCTTCATCCATTGCTGAAGGTGTTGCATAGTTATGAGTGTAGGAAGGAAGTGCAGGAAACACTGTCAACAACAGTTCAGTGTTGTCTGCATATGAACGCACTAAGGTCGCTAAGTCACTAAGCAAAATATAGAGTGACATTAACTAGTGTGACAGGCAGGGTCAGACTGGGACATCAGATGGGTCTACGCAACAAAGAAAAAAGTGGCCTACAATCACACATTGCAATACATTACTACCCAGAACAGACTATCCAAAGGGGTGTTCTGCTAAATTATGCTGAAAATAATGCTTTTGAAAACATATTTGCTGGTAACAGTGGTTAAAACTAGTGCAGTAACTTAGGTAACTGCAGCACTCTGGCCAGAAACGAGGTCCATGCTGTCATATGAAACTGGCAGATACTAGAATCATGGGCTGGCACTTAAGCATTGCCCATTGTCTCCCTTCAGAAAGCATAGCTTTTTGCGTAATGACATGGCAGTCAAAGGTGTAATGGACAAAGATGTATCTGGGAACTAGCTGGTTGGGATAAACAAAGGTGCTTGTATCTCTCTCTCTTTCTCTCTGAGCCATTTGTAATGGACATAAAGATAAAACAATATGTTTATAGCAGTAAAACAATAGTTTGCTCCCAAAGCATAGCTCATCTTCTCAGGCTTGATTTTTTTGCACGTCAATTATGAGATTTGAACCTACAACTTCACCACTGGTAAACCCATGCTCTAAACTCTGAGCCACAGCGTCCCCCTTCAGAGGGCATGGCTTTCTTTGTATTATGACATGGTGGTCAAAGATGTACTGAATGAAGATGCATCTGGGAACTAGCAATGCCAGCTGGGATAAATGTGGTGCCGTCTCTCTCTCTCATAGCTGTCTGCAATAGCAATAAAGATAAAACGATATTTTTAAAACAGTGAAAAGACATTCACTGCCTAATTCATGGAATTATTTGCGTGAAAAAAAGCAGATTTGTGTGCCTTTCTGCCTGAAAATGCCCATACTTCAAACAGGTATTTTCGGGCAGAAAGGCGGGCAAATCTGTGTTTTTCACGCAAATTATTCCATGAATCAGGCTTGCAATGTTTAATTACTCCCTCCCAATGCACAGCAGAACTTGCCAATTTGAGTATTTTCATGCCAATGAGAGAACTTGGACATGCAACCTTCCCATCGCAAAGCATTGCTGTAACCACAGATCCACAGGGGGTACGTTCAGAAAGTGAAGCGTTTTGCAGTATGACATGTCGGTCATAGAGGCAATGGTTGATGATGCAGCTGGGAACTTACAATACTGGTTGGGATATATCAAGGTGCTGGTCTGTCTCTCTCTCTGAGCTATTTGTAATGGAAATAAAGATTAAACTATTTTGTCATAACAGTAAAAACATATGAAATGTTGAACTCTTTACTCCCAATGCACGGCTCAGCGTACCAGTTTGCATGTGTTCATGCCCATGAGGGACTTCAACCTGAAAATGTGCCAATGGTAAACCCATGCTCTAACCACAAATCCATTGGCACCTGTGTCAGGAAACATAGCATTTTGCAGTATGAAATGTCAGTCAAAGAAGTAATGCTTCAAGAAGCATCTGGGAATTATCTTTGCCAGTTGGGATAAACAAAAATGCTGTTTTCTCTCTGATTTGTAATTAAATAAAGATAAAACAACATTTATATAACAGTAAAAAAAATACACCTTCTTTGTCCCAACATAAAGCTCAACCTACCATTAGTTCATTTTCATGCCAACGAGGGGACTTGAACTTTCACTCTCGCTATTTCTGAACCCATGTCCCAACCTCTGAACCACTGTGTTTTCTTTCAAACAGCGTAGGTTTTTGCATTATGCCTCGGGCTTCACAGGTGTACGGGATGATGCATCTGGGAAATAGCCATATCAGTAGGGATAAACACGTTTGCTGGTCTCACTCTCCGAGTCATTTTAATAGAACTAAAGATATAACAATGTTTTTAGAACAGTATCAATTTCATTCCAACACAGCTTAACCTACCAGTTTGAGTATGCGCTTGCCAGCAAGGAGACTCAAACATGCAACTTTGTTATTGGAAAACCTGTTCTCTAACCCCTGAGCCACTAGTCTTCCCTGTGACAAGCACAGCATTTTGCATCATGACATTGGGTCAAAGGTGTAATGGATGCAGATGTAACTGGGAGCCCTCAATGCCGGTTGTGATAAACAAAGTTGCTGGTCTCTCTCAGCTATTTGTAATGGAAATAAAAATAAAGCAATATTTTTTCTAACAATGAAATAAGTTACCTTCTTCCTCTTAACACACAGCTCAAGGATTGTCATGCCAATAAGGGGACTTAAACATATAACCTAGCAA
Source organism: Ambystoma mexicanum (assembly GCF_040938575.1). NCBI lineage: Eukaryota > Metazoa > Chordata > Amphibia > Caudata > Ambystomatidae > Ambystoma > Ambystoma mexicanum. The sequence goes on from NC_090929.1 coordinate 1,153,528,143, forward strand.
ATGGGGAACTCATTCTCTAGCCTCTCAGCCACCGGGTCTGCTTCCTGAAAGGATAACGTTTTGCAGTTTGACATGGGGGTCAAAGGTGAAATGGATCAAGATGCATCAGAGAAATAGCAATGCCATTTGGGATAAAGAAAGGTGCTGCTTCTAAGCTAAGCCATTGTAATGGAAAAAAAGATAAAACAATATTTTGATGACAGTGAAAAAATATTAACACTGTTACCTATTTTCCCTGAATGCACAGCTCAAACTATCAGATTTAGTATTTCCATGCCAACAAGAGAATGTCAACCTGGAACATTGCCAATGCCAAACACATGTGCTGCCCACTCAGCCACCACTGGATCTCCCATGACGGTCAACGATATAAGGGATGAACACACAACTGGGAACTAGCAATATCACAGTAAAAAAACATGCAAGGTGCATCTATTCCTTCCCAATGCGTAGCTCGACCTACCAGTCTGAGTATTTTCATAGTAATGTGGGGAGGAGGGGTGTTGAACCTGCAACCCTGCCATGTGTAAAGCCATTCATCAATCTCTGAGATAATGGATCGCTCTTAAACAAAATATAGCTTTTTGCATCATGACATGGCGGCCAAAGGTGTAATGGATGAAGGTGCATCTGGGAACTAGCAATCCCTGTTGTGACAAACAAAGTTGATGGGCCTCTTAATAACAGTAAAACATATATCAAATGTTCCTTATTTCCTCCCAACGCACAGAACAAAGGCCATTTTGAGAATGTCATGCCAACAGGCAGATTTCAACCTGCATCCTTGCCATTTACAAACCAGTGCTCTAACTTCTGAGACACTATTTAGACTTCATAGCTTTTTGTTTTATGACATGGGTGTCAAAGCTGTAGTCGATGAAGATGCACCTGGGAACTGCCAATGCCGGTTGGGATAAACCAAGAGGCTGGTATCTCGCGCTGAGCCATTTGTAAAAGAAATAAACAGTAAAAAAACATTAAACATGTTACCAATGTCTTCCCAACACACAGCTCAACCTACCAGTTTGAGTATTTACATGCTAATGATCGGACTTGAATGAACCACTTGCTACTGGCAAACCCATGCTCTTGCTTCTGAGCAATGTGTTTCTCCTATAAATGCATAGCATTTTGACATGGGGTCAAAGGTGTGATGCATGAAGATGCATCTGGGAACTAGCAATGCTGGTTGGGCTAAACAAAGGTGCTTGTCTTTCTCTCTCTGAGACATTTGTAATTGAAATACAGATAAAACAATATTTTTATAACTAATAAATATTACTTTTTTTCTTGCAAGCAAACATTTCAACTGACCAGTTTGATTATGTTCATACTCATGAGGGGATTTGAACTTTCAACCTTGCCATCTGGGAACTCATGCCCTTCATTTTGAGCCAAGGGGTCTTTTTCCCCCCAAAATGGCATAGCTTTTTACATTATGACAACATGGTTAAGGGTGTAGTGAATGAACATTCATCAGGGAATTGGCAATGCCGGTTGGACTAAACAAAGGGGCTGGTCTCTCTGAGTCATTTATTTAATGAAAATCAAGATACAACTATATTTATAGAAGAGTAAAAAACCTTACAGTTGTTTCCAATTTCCTCTCAACACACAGTTAAGCCTAACAGTTTGAGTGTGTTCATACCTGCAAGGGGACATGAACACGCAGGTGTATTATTGATAAATCCAGGCTCGAACCTCTGAGTCATAGCTTCTCCCTTTTAAAATGCATAGCATTTTGCATTATGACATGGGGTCAAAGGTGAAATGGACAAAGATGCATCTGGGAGATAGCAATGCTGATATGTATAAGCTAAGGTACTGGGCTCTCTCTCTGAGAACCATGTGTAGTGGAAATAAAGATAAAACAATGTTTTATAGCAGTAAAAATAAAAGTAAAAATAACATTCCTAAATATTTTCTCCCAATGCGCGGCTCAACTTATTCGTTTGAGCATTTTCATGTCAATTGCAGGACTTGATCCTGTAAGATCACCATACCTATGTTCTAACCTCTGAGCCACTTGGTTTATCTTTTTGAATGTGTATATGATTGCATTATAACATTGGCATCAAAGGTGTAATGAATTAAGATGTATCTGGGTACTAGCAATGTCACTTGTGATAAACAAATGGGCTATTCTCTCCATTTGTAATTGAAATAAAGATAAGACAATATGTTTATAACGGTAAAGCAATATTAACTGTTTGCTCCCAATGGGCAGCTCAACCGATCTGTTTAAATATTCTCATGTGACTAAGGGGACTTTGATCTATATATCCCTGCCAATAGTAAATCCATGCTCTAACAACTGAGCCGCTGGTTTTCCTGTCAGTAACCATAGCGTTTTGCAGTATGACATAGCATGCAAAGAAGTAATGGTTGAATATGCATCTGGGAACGGGAAATGCCATTTGGGATAAACAAATGTGCTGGTCTCCTACTGAGCCGTTTGGAATAAAAATAAAACAATATTTTTGTTACAGTAAAAAAATCACCTTTGTTTTCCGAAGATCAGCCACCCAGTTTGATTATGTTCATGCCAAGGGGGGGAACTTGGACATGCAATGTTGCCATTGATGAACCCGTGGTCTAACCTCTGAGCCACTTTACATCCCTAAAAAAATCATTCCATTTTGCATTATGCATTATGCCTCTGGTGGTCAAAGGTGTAATGGAGGAAGATGTATTTACGAACTTGCAATCCTGGTTGGCTAAACACATTTGCTGGACTCGTTCTATGTGACATTTGTAATGGAAATAAAGATAAACCAATATTTTTAAATCAGTAAAAGACATTACAAATAAAAACTATGTGCCCCCAATGCACAACTGTAATTACCAGTTTGAGTATTATGTTACCATCAAGTGGAACTAAAGCTGCAATCTTCCCATTGGCAAACCCATTCTTTAACCTCTGTTCCACTAGATCTCTGTTTGGAAAGGATAGCTTTTTGCATATTGACATGGTGGTCAAAGGTGTCATGGGTAAAGATGCATCTGGGAACAAGTAATGCTGGTTGGAGAAAGCAAAGGTGCTGGGCTCTCGCTCTCTGAGCCATTTGTAAAGGAAATAAAGATACAATATTTTATAGTAGTAAAAACGAAATGCTACCTCTTCCCTCCCCGCAGACAGCTCAACTTACTAGTATGAGCATTATCACGCTTGCAAAGGTGCTTGAAACTATAACCTTATCTGTAGTGAACCCATACTCGAACATCTGAGCCACTGTGTCCCATTTGAGAAAGTATAGCTTATTGTATTATAACATGGGGGTCAAAGGTGTGATGGATTGAGATGCATCTAGGAACTAGCAATGCCAGTTGGTATAAACAAATGTGCTAGTCTATTTCTCTAATCCATTTGTAATGGAAATAAAGATAAAACAATATTTTTATAAAAGAAAAAATAACACATTTTACCTATTTCCTCATAATGAGCAGCGCAATCTACCAGATTGTTTTCATGCCAATGAAAGGACTTCAACCGGCATTCAGGCGACTTGTAAACCTATTCTATAACCACTCACCGACTGTCAAATTGAAGCTTTTGTAAGATGACAATCGGTGTGAAAAACATAGCAAAAACGATTGGAAACATAATTGATGGACCCGAACTGTTTTCACGGGTAGCTTTCGCAATTCAGTCTTTCATTTTATAAAACATGTTTGATGGCTGAAAAAAGGAGCAAAAATAACAAAGAAAAGTAACATGAAGTAATTGGTCCCTAAGTGCATGCTACGCAAAAGCAAAAAGCGGGGAATCGTACATTAGGGGTTTAGGCTTGCGTAGCTCTCAAAGTATTTTGGCCCGCGGGTGGGTGAAAACACCCGATTTTGTTTTGGGTGGGTGATAGAGAGTTGCGTACAGGGCGGCTGATACCCACCAATACACCAATAGCGTGTGAGTTGAGAGGTATGGGCTTGTTTATGCTGCTTAGTGTAACCATTCTACAAGGGAAAATCACTCCTCTTGTGGTGTGCTGTACAATGCTCCTCACCACAAAAAACATCTGCTACCAGATGAGTCGAGCAAGGAAAATAACTGGTCAGTGTTTTGCACATACTTATTTTGAATGCCTATTAGTATTGTTTGTTTTTGTATTTATGTCTATTGTTCGTGATGAAAACATTCTTGATTAAGTTTCAAATCATAAAGGTTAAATTATGAATAAAATACATTATGTGGATGGGAATGTTTACTGAAGTGTTTATGCGTTAAAGGCTTATCCATATTAATAACTACAAGGCAGAACGAGAAAAAAGCATAAAAAATCAATTTAGTCCATTGACCAAAAATGTGGAGGGTATTCTAAAAATTATTATGGAAGTTATTACTTGCAAAAATGCATTAGGAACTAACAATGTTACCAGAGCTCTGGTTCTCTCTAGGCTTGACTACTGCAATAGCCTTCTTTTGAATCTACATTCTTTCTCGCTACGACCCCTCCAGCTAATCCAGAATAGGCCAGTGAGACTTATCCTTGGCCTCACGCCCAGGGACTGTATCTCTTGTGCCCTAAAATCTCTTCACTGGGCCTCTTATGGAACAGACTCCCCCTTCCTCTACATCTTGAGCCGGACCTCCTCAAATTCCGGAAGCTCCTTAAGACCTTCCTTTTCAGCCCCTCACTCCCTTCTTCCCACCTCTGCTAATATCACAGCCTCTGTGATTGGTGACCAGGGCCCTTATGTGTCCTTCGGGCCCTGGCCTCCCACACTATATCACCTTCAGCCTCTGCTTACACACAGCACTTGCCTTGGCACTTACTGGCCTTCGCCACTGCAGGCCCGCACTTACCCATTTATTTTTATTTTTTACAGATGAATGTTCCGTAGCACTTCCTACTCTGGGCACTTACACCTGCTGCTCTCTCACGAGCATGGGCACTCCAGCACTAACTCCTCTCTCCCTCTTCTGCGCTCCTCTCTCTGCACTTGCACGCTCTGAATGCTCACAAGGCTTAGTAGGTTTATCTTTATCTTGCTGTGTATTGATAGTTTTCTATCCCATGTTCCCTGCCTGTTGCCCTGTGGGCGCTTTTAAATTTAATTCACTTGGTGTATAAGCGCCTAACAATAAATAAATACATTCATTTCAGAATCTGGGTTGAGACCAATGTTGTCATTGCACATATTTCTGGTAGAAATGAAGGTACCTCTGAGCCTCGTATGTTTTGCGGAGACTTTATGTGTCTGGTGTTTCAGCAGTAACCCAATCTATGATAGCTTACCCCGGGACTGAATGTGGTACGCGCCTATCGCAATTGTAAACATTGTGCCTGCCCTAAAGAGACAAGAGTCACAAGAGACCAGATGTGTGGTCTCACCTGGGTTGTGGACTTGAGCTGATTTTAAGTTGCTGACCCATAATTCACGCAATGTATTCTGTTTATAATTGCTGTGTGAGGACCCAGTGTCCAGTTAATGATCTTGCTTATGCCTAGCTCAGTCCAACCAGTATGAAGCATCAATGTAAAAGCAGTGCATTTTCTATTTGCTCCAAACTTCATTGCACCAGAGATAATTATTTCAAGGCTTAAATCATACTATATACCATGTCGATAAAAGCCCTTTAACACCAACAGCCCTGCATTACAAGAGATCCCTGATGCCATGAGCCTCACTTTGAACATTCATGAGCTTGGCTGTGTTCTCTGCATTTGGAGAGGCAAGGATCATTCAGAGCTCTCATTTACTGCACCATGCTCAACTGCTCAACTGCACCAGTGCTCTGAAATGTAGTGCTCTGAAATGTTTTGTTGCACCTGAGCCCACTAGATACATATTCTCCTTGATGTAGACTGATTTTCTTTGCCGAGGATAGGCACATGTGATTGCCCTTCTTAAAAACTAATTTTAAAACCAATGGGTTATGGGTCGGAAAGAACCGTACCACACCTGCTCATGCATTTCAACCTCCTTCAGTGTAATAAGGATCGTTCACCTCATGATGTGTGTCCTGCGCTTGTGGGCCTGGCACCACATCATTTGGTGTATGCGCTCTGGTTTGCATGCATGCATGGCAATTATCAGTAACATGGGGCACCATGAAAAAGCATGGGGGTCCCCATTACAATGGTTCGTAACAGACTATGCCTGCTCTCTGCAAATGTGTACTAGCAGGCAGAATCCACAGAAATCCCTGCCTCTCAAAAAAGAGAAGCAGGCGATTCCCTGCACGGAGGAAGGAATCACACGTAGTGCATTTCCTGACCTCTATCCTGCTTCATGCAGGGAAACGGTTGCAGAACGACACACAGAGAATGTGTCTCAGTAGCCATTTGATTTTGCTAACAAATCAACACGAGGACCTAAATATGTATCCCTTTTGATAAGTCTCTAGCTACTAATTTATAAAAATCCTTTGACAACATAAATTAAACACATATTCAGTCAGCATGCACAATTCACATTTTCAGCAACTGCTGCACGCCCTGTTGCAAATTCCCGCTAGGGAATGCACACCTGCCTGGGAAACAGTTCTTTTGGGGTTTTTTGAGCACTTCCAGATTTGGTCACCTGTAGGGGAAAGCAGAGTAGACGTAACACAGACATGCCATTCACTGTACATCGTTAGTTGTACTGGAGGATCTGAACACCCTTCATTGATGCAAGCATGGAAGAGAGGGTTCTTCTGATGAAAGGGGCAATCTGATATCCGAGCATGTGTGCTGAGTTGTGCTTTACACATTTGGGGAAGGGCACAGCTAAACATGTATTGGATGTGATGTCGCATGTTGTTTCAGCCTAATGATAGTAAGTAATGGGTGCTTACTGGCCTTGTCATTTGGTTTGTCTCTGGCAAGGGTATAAATCCCTAGTTTATTTTCAATTTTAATTAACTAATAACATGATGCAGGTAATTCTGTCTCTGATCAGCTTCCCCTTTCATAATCTTTATTGATATAGCTGAGTTTAATCAACTTTTCAATATTACATTTAGTAGTAAAAATCAATAAAAAAAGGTTGTTCAATTAATCGAATAATACATTAATAATAAAAAAGCAGAACAATTAAATAATTAATCTGTTAATCAAACAACATTATCCCAACAAGTACAAAATCGATAAAACAAATAGAATAGTAACATTTCATTGCTCAGCACATAGTTATTGAAGTGAATAAAGGAACTCCTTGCAATTATGGATAATTAATTAATTACATAAAGTATATTTCAAATAATATTTGCGTTCAGTGCATGACTTTTCAGTCTATAAGAAGTGAATATGAGTATTTACAAATACTGATGCTCATGGTGTGATTCACAGTAAGATTAGCTGAATTGCAAGCTGACTCATCACATAATCGTATATACATTATTGTCATCACATCACCGTTTTCAAGTTATGTAGGGTGTTTGCTAAAAGTGATTAGTTGCAAATTCCATGACCTTGGTCTAGTGATAATGCCTGTAAAAAGGACATTGTGGCAACTCTTATACTGGTGCGGGTGGTAGATAGAATAAGTGACCACAATGTGTCTGGGTTGAGAAGCCTAAATTGGTCAAGCTGATTTGCAAAGTATTTATGTAATTTCAAGAAAAGTTTGGGGAATTCTATGATTTGATGTCGCAGAGTCTCAGATTATTTTGGCTTATTACTAAATCGACAGATGTTCTTATCTTTTCCAATAAATTTGCGTTTTGCCAAAATCTCTTTGGTTGGCCACATGTTGAGTCGCAGTCGGAGTATTGCGGATCGATATACAGGTGATGGATGTTTCGTTAAATACGCTTGCATGACATGGAGCTTAGTATCCTGCTGCATTAGTATCCTGATCTATGGTGCCTGCTTTACCAATGGCAGAGAGCAGGTCCAGAAGTCACAGAGACCCCTTTGACAGCTGCAGTGGCAGCCAAGTTTCTGCAGCGCAGGAGCTGCATTCAGGATTCGCACCTCTGTACCAGAAATATGATGATTATAAGTAGCCCATGCTGGTGGCAGCGTAAACTCAAATAATTAGCCAGGCCAGAGTTAAGGCATGGTGAATGGCACTGCTCATAATCATGCAGCCACATCCAATTTGATATCATGCATTTGACAGCTTCAGTTAGCTAGCTCAGTTGTGGAAAGTGATGTGTATTCTGGCTAGACAGGGTGATCCTGCCAGGTGACAGGGCAGGAACCTAAATGGCCCTGCCTCTTCTTTGATCTCTTTGTGAGGGTAGGTAATGCCCCCACATGGCCACAGAAGCAGCCACACAACAGGCAGTTGCCCTGTGTCTGGGCATCAAATGAGCACATCCACTCAAAGGGAGTATCCTCACACCAGGTGGAGGAATATCTACAGGCCTTTGATACTATTGATACTATTGAGAAGGTAAGGGGTGGGGTTAGTGTAGACAGGGAGAGTTCTGTATAGTTGGGGGTAGCATTCCACCATCTTGTTTCTCTCTGCCTCTCTCTCTCCTTCCTGTCCCCTCCACTTTCTCTAGCGCAAATCACTTTGGTTGTGATATCAGAAGGGCAAGTCCACTCTTTCCAAGAGCAGGTTTTGGACCCCTAAAGCAGGCTAGATTTAGTCCAATCCCCTGTGGACATTTACATTTAAAAGAGGGGGTCTCACACCAGGGTTAGACCACAACTCAACCCAACTTGCCCTCGAACTGCAGCTTTGGTGAACCACACAACAAAGGAACAGGACCATCGTTTCGACACTCGTAGCCCCCAACTCAAACCGCTAGAGCGCCACTCATCGGCCCTTCCCGGTGGTTACAATCCAGCTTGTCACAGCTTGCCTTCTAACAAATCCTAGTGAGCGCCCGACCTGCTTCACTGAAAACCGTCTAAGAACAGAATAGCACTACTTCATCTGAACCCGCTCTACGCTCGTGTGCCGCTTTGGCCAACACGTTCCAACATACGTGAACTGAGCTTGACCCGCTGTCATCACCCGTTTGACGTCTTAGACCCGATAAAAACCCGAAACTAGGTACTAACCAATAACTGCCCCCTTGGTCCGTTTTGGGCCCTATAGACTGGTTAGGACTCTTTTGCACCTTTCTTTTCTCCAGCGACATATCCTTTTTGTGATTCATAATTTGCCTGCCACCTCTGTCGTAATAGTCAGTGTATCTTTTGCATCTTATCTGTTCTTTCCACATGGGTAGGTTTTGTACAGTGTTTTCTATTCAGGTTTCTTGGACATTGTGGGTTTGATTAAAGTATATATATATTTATAGAACTTTGATTAGACATTCTATTTTGGATTGTGTTACTGTGTTGTTTAGGTTTCTACTACATCACATTCACACCCCTCTTAAGTGCATAGCCTTCCCTTGGCCCACGTTACTACAAAAGGCAAAGGAGGTATATCTCTTAACTGAGCATATTTTACCTTTATGATTGGGTTGGTTCTTGATTTGGTGAAGTGTGAGCGTTGAGTGGGCCTTTTAGACTCTACTCATCCTTTTACTCCTGCCGGGCAGAATCTGATTCGTTACAGTCTCTCTGTGGAATTACTGCTAAAAGCTTTTGCCATTAGTATCAGTTGTAATCGGGCACATTATATCCAATTGCAAATGGATGGGTGCAACATTACTCTCCATTTCCACAGTCCATAGGACTCCATGGATATTTTGGAGGAATTACTGCAGTTGGTAATTCCACCGCTGTAATTCCGCCACTTTTCGGTGCTTACGTGAAAGACATTCTGCGCCACCATACGCATAATGAGCACAATGCCTTTTATTCATTAGTTCTAGCAAAACAAGACTTTCCCTATGTGATATTTCATTGAATTCCATTGTCACATAATGGAATTATTGTCCTCAGTTAAATAGTAACGTCAAATATATGGCCTAGAAGCTCATTGTTGTGTTTGCATCACTGCCTAGGTTTTTGACACATGTATTTGCATGACCCCTTTACGTAAATCACTTAGATATCATGCTGTTCTAGTTCACTGCCTTAGTAGAGACATTTTAGTTCAGTGAGAAAGGTTGAGCTCTGACGCCGGATATAGAGATGTCAGTAGCGTGTGCTGGATCACGCTGCCCGCTGTGCGCAACGTGATCTGACATTAGAATTTGACTCCACAGACTTATGTCAACGTGGACTCCGACAACTGTAATTTTATAGATTACTGAAAAATGGCATTTGCAGAGATTCTGTTGTCTCCTAGCTTATTGCACGTTTTTTAAAGGGTTGTACTGTAACATAACTTTTGTGCGATTGTTTTATTGTGTTGCCTGTTATTTAGCAAGTGTTGCATTTGAACAGAGCCTCATACATTGCGCCCACGAGTGGAAAATATTTGAATTTTTCTACCCTTTGGCAACATAGTTTACTTTTATTGAAATTGTGGTCATGACATTTGCACTTAATTACATGGATAAAATAAGGCTTTAGAGAAAATCCAAATGCATTCTACCAGAAAGATGTAGAAAGTGTGACCTTTCTACTGGGATCAAAAAGGCAAAGCTAATCACTGTAGTTTTCTTTTCTTTTTTTTTTTACTACAGCAAGACTAGGCTGGGTCATCATGCACAGGAACATTGGCCCTACATTGCCACACCACCACGCCCAGGAAGAGTTCTCTTCTGCTTCTGGAACGGCCAACGGTGCCCCCAATGCTCTTTTTCCTATGGTGGCAACAACCATGCAGCACCCCTCGTGTGCACTGGCACTTGCTCTGCCTGGTATCTAGGTGGCACTGGTGGAACCTGGCCATGGGATCTTTGTTTACTTTTTCTTTCTCGCAAGCGTCTTACTCTTTGTCCCACCCATACCCACTCAGCAGAGGATATGAGGCTGCTGGACCTCATAAGGGGGTGAAGGGGTGCTGAAGCAACCCTGGAAGATAAACACGGCTCCAAAGGAGCCATTTCCACATTCTGCCTTTGGCACTGTCTCAGCAATCATGGGTTATAAAATCAGTGCCAGGGCTTACTATGGAATTGCAGTGGATAGCAGTTGCTACCACCTGGTCATCTCTAAATGATGTTACTGCACCTACCACAATGACAAAGAACTGCTCACAGGTAAATGAAATAACTCTGAATAACAGCACAGGGGATTCTGGGAAGAGCATCCTGGAGCAGTGCACTGCATCTGTGTCTTCTGAAGAGACCCAACTAGGTGAAGCTAGGTGAGCCAGTGATGCAAGGAGCAGCCTCTGGGAAAAGCACCCTCTGCGAATGAAACTTTTATTATTTATTTATATATTTTAATTTGTGTTTTTGTAAGCTGAACTCGCAACCCGGCTTTAAAGCACTTGTCAAGTTGAAGTCTGGAAGGAGAATAGACAGAGGATAGCAGAATGGGTAGGTAAAACGCCACAGCCTAAAATATCTCAATAATTGAAAAGATAGTTTTTGTCCATAATATTTATGGGGGTGGGCTTGCCTTTCACAGATAATCTTCTGCCTCATTGAGATATGAGTCTGAAAGGGTGAGTATCCATCAAGTTCTTGCTGCAGGATAAGAGATGCCTGAGGGTATTCACACATACTTTCTATATTTCAATCATCTTGATGTCTCAATGAGGGTTCGCCATCCGCTCTTTGGTCTCTGTACTGAAACCACATCCTTTTAATCCTTAAAAGCTTATATTCCAGAGGGCAATACTAATGAAGGTGAGGGCAACCACAGGCTTATCGCCAGCATCCAAAGGTATTCATCAACAGGCTCCACTTCTATGTGTAGGGAATGAAAAACAGTCTAAGAAATACAACGCTAGAAAAATCTGCTCACCCACTCACATACATGCGAAGATTTTATGAGGGGCGAGTGCCATTTTCAGGTGAGTATAAGGATGTTTCAAACCTTTATTTGCCATTTACTGCAAATATTAGCAAAAAAGAGTTGCACTGTATATGGCTGGACTTTGTGTTGGCAGCATTGCGCCAAATATGGAGTGTGCTTATGGTGAGAGAAAGCACTGGTTTATCTCACCTGTAACCATGGGTAACATGCATTTCTCTTAGCTTGACTATATAGCATAAGGAACTCGCCTTGCAGGTCCAGTGTGAATTGTTATGATTTTGCTAGGCTTGAAATATGTTCAGGCGGTATCACACACAGAATGTATGGAGATGATGTGGAGTTTGGACAAAACAACATATAGTCCTCTAATTTTCATCTAATGTTAGCTAGAGAGGCTTATGATCATATATGAAAGCAAACCCTAACCCTAGGTGGGAGCATTGTACCTAGGTCAACGGTGCTGTGCTGTCTATCTAAAAGAAAAGGGGAGAGAAACTGTCCCTCCACTAAACTCTAAGTAGTGTTTACTGCTAAAAACACGCAATGGCCTGCAGGTAGGACCCAAATGGCCACTTTCAACAGAATCAGAACATTCCAAAGAGGAATTTTTATTATTTACATGACTTTATTCACCTAAAGTGCGGTTTGTCCAGACAAAATACAGGCCCAGTGTAGCTACACAGTGAACTATGATCTAAAAATGCAGGTTAAGCGCTATGGGGGCTACACTAGCCCCGAGCATCGCAAACCTCTACATGGAGGCTTTCGAAAAAGAGTGATCTATGGTGACAACAACCCTTTCAGAAATAATATCCAGGTCTGGAAGAGGTACATAGATGATGTGCTTTTAATTTGGAAGGGCGATGAGAGTGAAGCAATTTCTTTCTTCAAATGGTTGAATGAACAAAATCAACACTTAAAGTTCACTGAGAACTACAGCAGAGAGGAAGTGAATTTCCTAGACGTAACAATAAAGGTTGTTAAACCGTACAGAAAGCCAACTGATCGGAATGCATTATTACATTATACTAGTTTTCACCCGAACCACACACGGGATAACCTGCCCTTAGGGCAGTTTTTGCGGTTGAAAAAGAACAGCACGAACAGAGAAGACTATAGAGAAGGGGCCAATAAATTGAGAATGAATTTATATGAAAGAGGCTACCCTAAACCGGGCGATGAAGAGGGCTGACAATAATCACCGGGAAGCCTTACTTGAGCAACAACCGGTATTGAAAAGAAAAGATAATGACAAATTGGTGTTTGTGAACACGTATAGTAATCTGTCAAATCGGATCAGGAAAATCATATACCGAAACTGGACAATTATGGAGAAAGGAAAAAGCCCACTGGAAAAACCGCTAATAGCTTTCCGAAGAAGTAAGACTGTGAAGGACCAAATAATGCGCAATGACATAACAAAACAACATAAATTTCAACCAACTCTGACAGAGAGTTGGGGAATGAGAATACTAGAGGGACATGTACCGTGCGGCAGTTGTACGTGCTGCTCTCAAACTAAGAAATCAACTCAAATAGAAATGAGTGGAGACAGAAAACACTAACTAACTGCAATTCCAAATTTGTGGTATATGTGATATGGTGTCCCTGTAAAAAAATCTATGTAGGGAAGACTGAAAGAAAAATAAAAACCAGGATAACGGAACATAAGAGCTGCATAAGGAACAGAATTCATTCTGCACCTATGGTAGGACATTTCGTTGAAATGATCCATAAGGCAGAAGAATTAAAGTGGTCGGTGGTTTACAAGGTGAAAGAGAGTAATGATATGAACATCGACAGGAAGAAATTATTACCAAAAGAAAAAGAACTAATTTTTTTAACAAAATGCTGTGAGACGGGTCTCAATGAAAAAATCGAGTGATACAAAATGAAGTTATGCTACCACTTGAACTGGATATAAATTTGCATCAAAATCGTATAGTGTTGTCCAAAAAGCGATTGATGAGAAAATACGATTGAAATTAACGTGTTCAGCTTTGTAGCTGAATACAACATTTACATGTTGAAAAAAGCATAGAGAAACATATGTGAAGAACAACTTTGATGGGTCAGGAAATTAGATCCTTATCTATGGTGCAGGAAAGGCAGTACCAAAGAAGAAATAAATAAATACGGAGTAACGAAGGCAAGAAAAAAGGACCTGTAATTCCGGAACGATGACGTGACGGAATATCATTGGATAGATGGAACCGCGCCTAACGACAACAATGTAGAAAAGAACATGGAAATGGACACAAGCCGGAAGGAGGAACCGACTGTGACTCGGGCAAAAACATCCGGGTATGCGAACAGAGACGCTGGAAGTCAGAAGAAGCGAGAGAACGCCGACAGCAACCCGCGAGGCAGATGGATCAAGCCCTTTAGCTAGAAGGTAAGCGAAACATCCGAGACAGCGAATGTAAGACTGCAGGAGGGAGATATAATAGAGCGGAATGTCCCTATTTCTAAAGACATGTCCCGTGAGTTAGCTATAAGAGATATTGGCGCTTAGTACACCAAGAAGCCATTTAAAGATCACGCGGGCGGAATGTTTCCATTTTTAAAGATACACCTTTTGTTTTTTGTTTCTATAGATATCGGCACTTAGAACACTAAGAAGCCGTGTATAGATCACGTGGGAACCCGGGACGACTGAGGTCGTAACCATTGAAGCAAAAAGAGGCATTCATCTCGTACAAAGATCACTGAAGGGTCGGGATAAGCTGGAAACAGCAAACATGGCGGACTCTAACATGGGAAGTCCTAATTAAGGTACATACCCTAGAACTAAGTGTAACACCAGATTATGCTTATTATACATAGGATATGTAGTACCAGTTTAACCAGGAATAACTGCAAGTGACTTTTCTGTATTGATAGATGTTGCAAAAGGTGAACCCACAAAGGCAGTACACAAGTGTTGAGAATTAAGAAGCACCTACAGATAGATACCTGGATGGATGAAAATAAACAACCTGCAGGTAAAAGCCAGAAGGTAAATAGTGTACCATAACAGTAGTGTGAGAGCGTTGGGAAACTAAATAAATTATCAAATGCCCCTTTTTTAAGAACAGGGGAATTACGGTAAAAAATAGAGAGGGTAGGTCACTAGAAAAACAGTAAACCACCTTATGAAAAGACGTTGTGTCATGATAATGTCCTATACCAAGTAGTGCATGTCTAGTACTGAAGAATTGGAAGAATATATTCTCTCATGGTAAATTGTATACCCCGAATGTAGGAATAGGACTGCATAAAAGTTGGGTTAATAATTAAATCCATTCTTCATACACTTGCTTCTCACAGATACCTTCTTGTGGAATTCTGGCCCAGAAATGAAACAGATGTGAACCGAACACATGAGCCTTGACCAAGAAGTATAAAGAATACAAGAAGACTGAATGGGCACTACATAACAGACTGTTGCTATACAAAAATTAACCCCTGAAGAATTTCCTGAAATTATGAGAACTGATAAAGGAAAGAAACATGTTGGGTAGTGTGGATTGTAGAATGAAAGGATGTATGAATGACATAAGTGTGAATGAGTAGAGCACGATTTTTATGGGGAAGTTAGAGTACCCAGTGAAGAAAGGAGAAGATATAAAAAGTAAATGAAAAACTGAAAAATGTGTCTTCTACTGATGAACTATCTAATAACAGAGATATGTATTAGAAAATAGAATGTTATGTAGAAGTTGTCTGTGGTCAATGATACCAAAATTAGTGGCAAATGTGTAATAATTGAACTTAGACAAAAGTGCAAGATGCTGTCTTTGTTGAGATAATTGTGAATGTATCTTTTAGTGGTGTTTTTACTGAGAGTAAATAAATTGATATTTTTGATAAAAAAAACTGTTTGGAATAAGTATGTTGTAATTTAATGAGTTAAACAACATGCAGGACCCTTTAAGCATTAGTGTGGTATGTTTAGTGGTTTTGACGTTTTGAGGCTTGTCTTAAAGAGGTCCAGATAAATATTCCC
The DNA here is from genome assembly GCF_040938575.1 of Ambystoma mexicanum. Classification (NCBI taxonomy): domain Eukaryota; kingdom Metazoa; phylum Chordata; class Amphibia; order Caudata; family Ambystomatidae; genus Ambystoma; species Ambystoma mexicanum. Next base: position 1,153,543,842 of record NC_090929.1, read on the forward strand.
TCTAGTCTCTTAAAGTTTTTTTAAGCGGTATAGGTTACATATATCCCCCAATGCACAAACCCGAAGGGTAAGTGCAGACTTAAAGAATTGTATCCTGGGTACATTAAAGAGTATCAAGAAACAGAGGTCGATTGGTTTCAATGAAAATTCTGCTACTGTTTCATCTTCGTTAGGACTAGAGGCTTCATATATTTCGCTTTTAAGAAGAGTCCCATTGCTCAGTTGAGTGGGGATCTAGTGGCCATCCCTTAACCGATAAGGAAGAATACGTATTCATGAAGTTGCTGCTTAGTCAGCTGTGCTTGCATACATGCCAGAAAGAGAACAGTTAGTACCACAGTTGAGGGAAACCCAAAAAGAACAAAATGGGCTCTGTGTCTGAGATATTGGAAGACCAGGGACAAGTTGCCGCTTTTTTCTTCGTGAAATTCGCCTGAATGGAAATGGAGACAAAAAATGTGTTGTCTCAGCGCTGGGGCTATGGTGTCAATATCCACGATTTATGTATCACGGGGGCAGGATCTGTCTCAGGTACAGGGTGCTCTCCCTCCGTATGGCCCAGGCGCTTACTATAGGATTCTGTGTTAGGAAGGCTGCTGGTGCACGTGGGCCGATGGAATGCTCGTCATGTGAAATGGCATCCTTGTGGCTCGAGCTATTGCTAAACTACTAGTCCGAAGGAGCATGTATCTTCCACGCTTCCTCTGGTGTAGCTAGAGGGAAAAGCCTACTGGAAAGCACATGCCCTTTTAAGGTGGATGGTGGTGCACCTAGTGACCAAGTATAGAGCGCAGTGCTCATCTGGACCCATACTGAGCTAATGAACCTTGGAAACGTGGATCTGTTACTGAATGGGATTACACCAGAATATTTCTGATTCCAAAGAATCAGACAAACTCAAGAAGATGGCAAGTTGCTGTTGTACTAGCAATTATCTAAAACAGGGAGTTACAATGAACATCAATGGACGTGCGCTCATTCTCAGCAGTTTCACACGAAATTATAACAATTATATACTTTCTTTGTGTGTCAGAATGACGTAATGCTACGTGGCAATAGTGAAAAACCTACCAAGGGTTGGGAATGGTTAAGGGATACATCTAGATATGCAATCATATAGGAGCTATGTTTGTTATTGTCTGTCAAATATCAGGTGGACAACTTATGACTACCTCTCGATACGTTTCATTTAACAAAAATCTGTTACATAGTGTTTCATTGGTTTTTCAAGCCATAAGGTCCTTCGTTATACAGACTAATACAATTGGTTTGGCACACTTGTGCCATGTCTGGAACATTTGGTTCAATTAGCAGCACGCACATAAGCCAAGAAAGACCCAGGTGCAAGTAGATAGGACATGAAGCTGCCCTACCACCTCTCATCACCCATGCCTTCTGCCATGAAATTCTCTTTGTACTTGACCTTGCAGAGTATTCTTGTCCTAGGAATGCAACGGGAGTTAGGGCATTTGCTATTTTGGGAGGGATTTCCTCCTGCAGGTTGTCATCAACTGAAGGGTACATTCAACTTGGTTGTCTTAATGGATACCTTCTTCCAAATACTCACTGCAGTATTGGTACAATAGATGGTGTTAGACAGGGCACTGTCTCATGTCTCCAATACAGGGGAGCTAGGAGGGTAGGCTCTCCTGTGGATGTGTACGTCTGCTCCTCTACAATACAATGTGCCTTGGGTGTTGGTGCACTACTAGTCAAATAGTGCTTTTATTTCAATGTGCCCTATAATCAAGCTCCTGTCCTCTCGTGCGGGGACAGGAGGAAAGGAAAGATATGCATCCAGCATAGTGATGTGGACCCAGGCCGTATTGGAGGGCAGCTGTAAAATGGCCAGTTCAGCTGCACTTATGCACTGTTTTGTAAGGTGCAGCGCCCATGGGAACGATTTGTTCAATATCCTAGTGGCCTGTATTCATGGCCAGTATGGATACCCTGGGTGTGGGGGGCGCCATAATATAAGAGGCTGCTGACAAATGGAGCGGTGCTCTCCTTGTTAGAGATGCGCTGTCTATTACATTAATTGCCAAGGTTGTAGAGCTCGCAGAGGGTGGGTGGAGAAAGGTGGCCACAGACATGGTTCTGTAAGGCACAGAGAACAGGAAGTGAGGTCTGTGTGGTGACATTCATGATGTTGCTTAAAAAGTTGTATACTATCAACAGTTATGTCAGACAGTTAGTCTCGGAAATCTCAGAAAACATTAATTTTATTAAGAATATAGCATAAAACACAACACAAGCTTGTTGTAGACAAAACACTGTGCATATAATATAAAAAACACAGTAAAAAACACAGTAATTTAAGGTGACCCAATATCCTTCACAGTAGGACCCTGAGTACTCAATAGATTCAATTAATGTGCGAACAACCTTAGAGACAATTGCAATCTTACTGTTGTCAACAATCTTAATTTGTATTCAAATCGAGATTCTAGTTTAAATCATCACTAGAATTTTAGACTCAACATGTTTCTGTTCTCAACGTTAGTACGGAACATTCATCAGGAGATGTGTCACTTTAACTGTGGTCACAATAAAGACACACTTGATCTTCATTACATGAAGTCTTGTAAACGTTCTGAATGGTGCAACTGTTGATAAAGCATAAAAACAAAGGGTAAGCTATAATTGCTATAGTTCCTTAAGATACTCATAAGTTATCATTGTTGGGAAAACAGGTTTATTATTTACCTGTTCCAGCAGGTGGATACAGTCCTCTTGTTTTGATGTCCTGATTTAAGCAGGAGACAATACAAGGACGGAAACCTGTAGGTTAAATGTGAGTACTGAGTGTTCTGATACATAAACCTCCCCCTATCACACTCTTGCTCCAAGAAAACTCTAAGTATCTTACCTCAACATTAATTGGTCTGTATAGATGTGAGGATTGAGAATCTAGCCGAATTTCGGCACCTAAGTCCTGGATATGTTCAGGAGATGTGAAGTTTATAGGTGTTCTGGTCTCACCTGTTGAAAAGGGTACAGAGGTATTAAACTATGTTCTGCTCGCCACTATTCAAAAGAGTATCTTTCTTTAGAGGATTCTCTAACTTTTCATTAGATCACTCAAGTCATGGAAGGGGTTTACCTCGCGCCAACATGGTATGTGATAGATGGCAGTAGGGATGCGTGGTGTCCGAAAAGTGCTTTTAGTTTTTTTGGAGGCATTTTGAGTGGCTTAAAAAGTGCCATCTCAGAGTGAGTCACAAGGATGGAAGAAGGTAAGAAAGGAAGAATTCTGGCAAGCAAAGACCATTGGAGGGTGCTATCACCATGCGCTTGGCTAGAAGCGAGGCTTCTGATCTCATGCATGGGTGTTGTGGTGCATCAAAAAGGTGAATGGATGGGAAGGATCCAATAAGTGCAACCATGCCACATGTATGAAGCCCATCACATCACAGCCAGGTCATGCCATTGGATTTCTTCATCCAGTCCCTTTTTATAGGTGTCCAGATGAAATATCCGTTGTTGTTTTTTTTTATAGTACTGCCTCAAAGTCCCCAACCCTATTTGGTGGGTAAAGCTTCTCCAGGATGGTCCATTTGAAGTCGTCTGATACATGTCCCATCTCAACAAAAGTGTACACCATAGGTGCAGCCAGACTTTTCTGTGTGAATACACGACTTGTGGTCAATCAGGATCTTTTTGAGGGCTCACAGAGTCATGTCTACAAATCATAGTGAGCATGGGCAGGTAATAAGTTATATGACCCCAGTGCTTTTGCAATTGGAGTGCTTTTGAAGCCAAGGTGTCTTCCAACCAATGTCGATCTTCGTGCTCTGGCATGTCTGTATGCGCACAGAGCAACAGCCACATGGGGCATGTCATGTGAGTGGGTTTAATGACCATGGAGTCCGTTGCCCAGTCATTGCTTCATCAGTCTCAATTGGCTGGGGTAGAGTATGGACTAATCTGTCACGCAGGTTCTGTCTCTGAGTGCAAAACATAGTTGCTCAAGAGGAATGTTGCGTGAATTTAAGAATGGCCAAAGTTTTACAATCTCTTTTTGAAGTTGATTGAAGAGTGTAGAATAGCTGAAGACAGCCATTATATTGCCTCTAGTTGGCAGTCTTGGTCTTTGTTGTAATTTGATGTCCCTTGGGATGTTTCTGGCTCTTTTATATGTGTCCTTAATGATTTTCTTAGGATAGCCCCTCTGTAGGAGATGTTTTTTGAGGGATCCCGCCTGGTCTTTGTACTCACTGCGATGTGTGCATGTGCACTTGTATCTTAAAAATTGGTCGAATGGGATGTTATCCCGTAGTGCTTGTGGGCGGTAGCTATTTTATGCAAGGAGGGAATTGCGGTTCAATCAATTCTTTTGTAGACCTTGGATATGAGGGTACCATCCCTGGCCATGATTTGGAGATCCAGAAAATGGATTTCGTTTTTGCTGGCCTCCAGGCTGAACTTTAGGTGTGGATTTTGTCTGCTCAGCCAGATCTTGAAGGCGTCTAGATCTTTATCAGTGCATTCGAAGATCATGATAATATTGTCGATGTACCGTCGCCAGGTGACAAGGTGCTGATGGAACGGGTTGGTCTCGGGGTATTTTTATGTGTGTTCAAGAAGGTGCACATGTAAATTCGCCACATTGGGGGCAAATGTTGGGCCCATGGCAGTCCCTGAAATTTGCTCATAGAAAGTTTCTTCATAGATAAAAATGTGTGGTAAGGGCTATCTCTGCCAATTGTAATATGAATACAGGGGACATGTCGCTCAGGTTAACTGTGGAGTGAAGTAAGTGATGCAATGCAACCAGTGTTTCTTCCTGTGGAATCTTGGTGTAGAGAGCAGCGATATACATGGTAACAAGCCACTGTGTCTCAGTATTGAATTTGAGGGTCTTGAGGAGGTTGAGCATATCGGTGGAGTCCTTGACAAAGGACTCCATTTTAGGAATCTTGTCTTGGATAAAAAAGTCGACGAATTGTGACAGAGGCTCCAAGACTGAGTTCATCCCAGACACAATGGCTCGTCCAGGGGTACAGTGTGATGCCTTTATGAATTTTAGGTAGCGCATAAAATACTGAAATAAACAAGTGGCTCAGTGTAAGGAAGACAGCTTTTTTAGCGCTGATTTAGCCTTCAGCTTCTGCCTTTTTGATGAGAGATGCAATGATTGACAGATGGCTAGCCTCCGGTAGCTGTTATGATCCATTAGCAGCTGTGTGACCATATGGTTACAATCGTTTCAATTCATAATGACGGTGGCGCCACCTTTGACTGCAGGCTTTATCACTATTTGGCTATTGTTGGCGAAATCAGTTAAGACCACCAGCTCTTGTTTGGAACAGTTGTGGATGAAGGGTATGTCTTTCTCCAGGATTTCAATCTTTTTCAGTAGTGCTTGTTCACAAGTCACAGATTCTGGGGTAGTACTGTGTGATGGAGTGAAAACCGGCATGATGGGTGCAGCCAGTGGTGTCTGATTGGGTTTCAATTTCTTTAGTTCTAAAAAATAGTTTCAGCCTGATCTTTCACATCTTTCGTGTAACCTCAATCCAGGTTTGGAAGGCGTCGTATTTTGCCATTGGTCCAAATGTCAGACCTTTCTGCAAAATCTGCGTTTCCGCTTTGGATAGAATATGCGTTGACAGATTAACTATCAGTGTGTGGTTCGCAATTTAAGGCAGGTTTGCATGATTATGTAGCTTCTAAAAAAAGTAGTTTATGAGCATCGTTACCTGCAGGCAAATTAAGCTCTTGACATCAAACATGCAAATATCATATGAATGTAAGCATGTAGACAGGTGGTGTCCGTTTCAACCCAACAAATAATTTCAAATTCTGATACATAATTACAAAAAGCATAAAAGGAAAACACTTCTGTTCATGAGCAGTATAGCTTAGAGCAGGCAAGGAGAGCTAGAAGGGCGCTGGTGGGTGCAGGGTTTAAGCACAGTTGAAAGTATACATGAGCGGGATAAAGACCAATAGTCTTCCCACCATACATACAAGCCATCCTCTGCCCTGATAATAGACCCATTGTCTTGGCGAATGACCTTTGGTTGATTTATTTTTCTTTTATAATCTTAAGAGAAACTAATGGCATCCCTCCACTCCCTCCATGTTTTGGCGCTTTGCAGAATCCACGTTGTAAATGGGCTAGGTTTTGGCTGAGTCGAGTGCATTGTGACGTATTTGGGTGTTGTAATGCTTATCTACGCTTCTACAGGATTCACACGTATGGCGTTGGATTGTCAAGTGGCTAGGCCTCTGCCCTCTGACTGTGTAGTATTCATGAGAGTTGGGTTTGAACCCCTCCTCCACCAATACCTTTTGGATTTGGTCTTGTGCTGTTTAATTTATTTGGTTGCATTTGCTTACCCATTGTTTAGTTTAGTTTAGTTTAGTTTGTTTATTTGTACAGCGCGGCCGAACCCTAGGGTAACTTGGCGCATTGTCTTGGGATCAACAGTGTTACATAACGTTGCACATGCAAGATATAACATAGGATAGTACAGAGTAATAGTTAGCGAGAAGGACCAGGTTACAGAGTGGTCCGTGAATAATCTTATATTAGCTGCAAAGGTGCCAGTAACCTGTCTAGTGATACATGGCCAAATATAGTAAAAGCATTAATGTTGTAGGGTTTAGGGGCTCAAATATTATGCATGGTTGAAGTAGGATTTTGCATAGTGGCTGAGGGGAAGCGCTGTAGTCTGTGTAACAGTGATGAAAAGGATTAGATAATCTGGCCCTGGATCAATTCGCACAGGTTCAGGGTTCTTTGACACCCAGTGCTGCTTTTTCATTCCCTCATCTGCAAACAGCAACATAATACAACTAGAACATACGCCTTTTAAGTACTATACGATTGGTGCAGAAATGAATCTCCCAGTTTGGTTGGCACTGTTATTCTGTCCGCTGATTTAGGGGATGAGATTAAGTTTCAGAGCAAGAGTAACAGATTTCTGGACTCCATGCCATGCAACGTCATTTTTGTTTTTCCAAAAGATACTAATAAATGTTACTTATTTATTATTTATTTTATTTATTTATTTGTATTTATTGTTTGCTTGTTAGACGCTTATACAGCAACTAAAATACTGTTTATGGGGAAATGAAACACGGGGGCCGGATAAACCCTCACTACAAACTGGTTGGGATTCCTGTTTTCTTTCTTTCCCAAAAACGTGCGTAGTACAAGAACCGGTTTGTGTGAAGAGCTGTGTATATTCTCTTTATTAAAGTTTTTCATCAAGCTTTTGAAACCAAGTGGTCAGGCCAGTCCCTTTCCACGAACAGTTCCCGACTCCCTCTGCCCAGCCACTGGCAGGTACCATGCAATGCTTGGTAGTTCAGTGTGTATGGTGTTTGGAAATAAATCATTGGAGTACCTGGCTGCAGGGAATCTTTTCTTACACTCGTGCAAAGGTCTGGCGTTTCATCTCTTTGGGCCTCATTAAAACTCTGGCAGCAGCCGTGCCGGTAAAAACGGCAGGCTGCCGCCAGAGTTGTATGTTTTTTCTGGCGCCTGGCTTTAGGGAATCACCGGGGCATTACAGCTTCGGCGATCCGTGAAGCTAGGCGGCGGAAAATGTAACTCCCCATTCGAGTCCCATAGGACTCAATGGGAATGGGGAGGATGGAATCACTGGCACCATGTGCAACAGTGCAGGTGCTTCCGTCAAAGTCTGTGAGTGGCTGCCACCCCCGCCCGCCAGGTCTGACCTGGTGGGCGGGACGACAGCCGCTCACAGAACTGTTAGTGTGCCGGTCCAGTAACAACGGTGCCGATACGCTTAACGGCACCGTTGGTACCAGACCGCCACACTCATAATGAGGCCATTTGTGTCCTTCAAATGTGTGTACCGGCACCTTTTGTTGTGTCATTTCTGTGTACCCGGTATTGTAACGGATTTTACGACACGTCACACACCAGCCAGAGACTTCTTCTACTGACACTGAAGGTGGCGCACAATAAAAAACGCCTTTTTATTTTTATTTGAACCCTGGATTCTTTCTTGAAGAGGCACCCAACCCGTCTCATGTCCACCTTAACAAACACACAGAGGCCGGTGTGTAACAAAGAAATATTTATTTATTTTTAGAATTCAAATGAAAAAGCAGAGCAAAACAAATTTTAGGGCAGCAATCACCAGTGTGTTGACAATATAATGCAAAATGTTATAATACAATTAATTCAACTCTCTGACATCATCTACATAAATCTTAAATGGAAATGGAAGCAAAATCACTTTTTTTTCACAATCATAAATGGCACATATCATATTCACTCCCTCTGCAACACTTCCCCAAACACCTGCTAACTAAATTCTATGTGGATGGAAAGCAGTGGCGAGGAGTCAGCAAGAGGAGGGAAAACTCAGTTTTTAAATTCAACCCACCACTCCAGAATGGGAGGCCAAAAAATGAAAAATGAAAACCTTCAAAAGGAGCAAAATAGCATACTCGGATTGCACTTGTTACTTTTAGATCAGTTTGCACTTGCGGTACGATAGATAGGATAGACATTTTTGTGGCTTTACTAAAGAGACAAGAAAGCTTGCAGGCTACTGATCAGAGCACTAAAGCAATGGGAACACAGGTGAGAAAATCGATTTTTGGAGGAAAAACAATGCAACAGTAATCACACTTGGCAGAATTGCAATTTCTTATTTCACACAGACTTTAAACTGGCGAACAGCTAAGAAAATGGGCTGCGCAATAAAAAATCGTTTTTTGGGATGGGAAACAAAGACACAGAACAGATAGGATACTGAGGGGAAGGGACGACTCTTATAGGATGATCATATTGGTGTTTTAGGGGAATTGTAAATCTTTTTTTAAAGAAAGCAAACTACACGAGCAAAACCGGTTTTGTTAGCACAATGATTAGTTCTACTGAAACTATATTTTAAGGCTATAATTAGTAAAAACACTCAACAAAATTGTTACTTTCGAAGTGCAACAATAATGAATGTGAGTTTTCAATGGGGAATTAATTGATTTATTCCAAATGATACTAGGGACTTACACGGGTAACTGAAGAAAACAGAAAAGAAATAAGCTAACAAATATAGACTAAACAGATTCTTCTAGGGAAAGGGTGAACAGAGGAAACTGGCAATTTGGGAGGTGACTAGGGTTTTTATGGGATTTGAATAGGGTTTGAACTGGAAGCAAGGCAAAATAGTGGGATATGCAGTTTTTGGGTACTGGGTGATGGGATACCTACAAGGCAAACTTGGGTTTGGTAATTTGGACAGTCTGCAGGGTCTCTGGACAGCGGGGTCAAGAATCTGGTCACAGTCAGCAGGGTCAAGAGATCTGGTTACTGGGTCAGCTGGAATCTCCTGGTGGGGAAAAGTCTGGTCACTGTGGACAGCGGGATGGGTCCACTGGGCAAAAGTTCTGGTCACTGGATTCTCCTAAAGGGGATCAGTGGCCTTTCCTCCTTTCTCCCTGGATTATTGGGTATGTCTGTGTCTAGATAGGTGGTTCTGCCTGGATCTGGATCTGGAGTCTTGGAATCTTGAAGGGTACATTTTGAATGTTGAATATCCCTGTGTCTCCCTGTCTACCCCTTATATAGCCAGAATTACATCAGAAAATGTTACAATATGGGCGGAAGTATCCTGGACTTACCCCCTGAATGGGATAGGCCAGGCTATTGGGGTCACCTCCTCACTCCGGGCTGATTGGTCCAACGGAAGTGACCTTACCTAGGTGTGTGCATTTTTATGACTCCCTTTTATGGAACAAACCTTCATATTTACAATAGTCACCATCATAAAAATCAGATAGGCAGATCCCATATTTCACAAGCAATATGCCGATTCAAAGGCCACTTCTGTGGAGTGTTTCCTTGTCCTTGGGCACAATTTTGCCGTTTTCAGGAGCAAGGTTTTATCTAAAATTCAGCAAATGGCTACACATATGCATATTAGTATTTGGCATACTTTCCCCAGGTTTAATATCTGTGCCATTTATGCTTCCCCCAGAATTGCATTTTTGCTGCCATTTCAGTTCACCACGTGCCAGAAAGATGCACCTAGTCTTATTGTGCTTGTCAAAAAAATCACATTAAAACTGTCAAAGCATCACATTACCGCTTATTCATATTGCGAGGGGAAAAAGTCTTAAAGTATAAATGTCCTGCATTGTCAATGAGGTGGATTCGCCAAAGATGTGGGAGGCACTGCCACCCCCACAATCCAAATTGTCTCCCATGGGTCAGCTTGCACAAGGGTTTCCATGACTCCCCTTTGAAGTTCTCCAGTTTGAATGTAGAGGAAATAACCCCTGAGGCAAAACTCAGGGCTTCACCCCCATCCTTTGATCTTGGGAGTAGTTTTGCCTGGCAGTCTGGGAGAACCTTAAATTATCACACTTGTCAGGTCCATAAGAACAGTGCTCCTGCCCTTGCAGTATCAGTTCATGGGGAGGTGTGACATTGGCCTTGCTGCCAAAGTAGTTTTACAGAAATTCCTGGGCCTCAGCCAGGATGATTTGTCTTTTGGGGTAAAAAACAGAGCACAATACATATCTTTGCAGCCCCTCTCCCCACATGTACAATTGTGTTTCTGTGCAAGCTACAGTATTATTTCACATGTAGCTTTCCCAATGTCATTTTCTGCTTTGCAACAACAGATTTACACGTGTTCATTTTTTTTCTCATGTTCCTTTCACAAAATGTGGTTTTTCCCGCACACAGCTTCCTTGGCATTTACTTTCTGAAAGGCTTTTTATAGATCTGGTCAGTTTATGGACACATAGATATGCTTTAAATGGTTTCTTGGTAATTGACACGAAGCAAGAGAGAGCATCATTCCTTTGAAGTACTTGGCGTACTTTGCATGTGTTGGTTTATTTAAAAAAGTAAATCCAAGCCATGCGGACTAGAAGCAGAATTCTTTTGCTTTTCAGGGCCTTTACTGATGAAACAATGCCGTTCTGAGAGGGATGGCCTTATTTCTAAATAAAATACACGGACAGGGCTGTGTTTTAATCGAACAAAACTGTGTGATGTTTGAAATGAAAGTAGCACCAGTGCGATGCCGTTTTAAATGTAGGTCAATTTCCTGTGCAGCCTGGAATGTTTAGACAATGGAACAGCAATTCACAGCCATTCTGAGTTTATGTTGTTTTCTCTGGATTCACATGAATGACAACAAAATGCAGCTATTCTTGGGGTGGCTGTGTTCAACTCTCACCCCATATGTGCTCTGCAGACCAAAGAACAGCCATTTTTGGGTGACTGCTAAAATGCAGTTTTTGTTGTAGGGGAGTTCTGCCTTAGGCCTTAAATGTACCCCACAGTATGAAAGGTGCATCTGTGAGCCATATAGTACTAGAGCCTCAGTAATAGCTGTGTATGCTTAACAGTTTTTAGCACAAGTTTATTAGAATGTGCAATAGTATTCATTTTTCCTGAGGTGTACCACACTGCATTGTACCACCATGTACCGAAAGAAATTAGTTTGTTTTTGTGTTTTTTATTTTACGATATGAATTAATTGTAGACAATTCAGCTATTGATCAATAAATATATATGGTAAATAAAGGCATTCAAAGCGTGCTGAAATGAGTCTGTGTTCATCTATGCAGTGTTTCATCTGATGAGGCATTTTTGGTGCATCAGGGAGAGTTACTATTCCTTTGCCAACGGTGGAAGTGAGTAACACTTTCCTTACTAGTGGTCCGAGGAATGTCTGCATCCACAGGAGTTCATTAATCGTGTCCAACATGGCCTGGACATGATTCTCTGTGAAGTTTTCTTGCACAAAGGCCAGCGTGATGATTCTCAGAAATGCCATCAAAGTGGACTTCTTAAACCATTCTTGATACTTTTCAAACAGGTTAACAATAATCTTGTGAAATGACAGATGGATCATGTATAACTAGTACACAACAAACTGAGCGAGTAAACGTACATATGGAGATTTCTCTTTGGACAAGACTTGTGCAAATCTAATCACCATAATAAAGGCAATAAATCAAGTGGTACCCAGTGGTATACACATACAGTTTACTTGAGAACACTATCATAATGTACTAATTTGGAAGAATTATGATCTTGGAATTCTGAAATACAGGAACTCTTTGTATTAGCCTTGAAAAAGCCCTCTGGGCGAAAACACATTGATGTAATCTATTCTGTGATTTCTTCAATTGATATAGGAATGATTCACATATTATATGATTTGTTTGCATTTGGAATTACCAGCTATTTATAATTTTTCAAACTTAATACAATTTAACTGTATAAACTTCACACTGAATTATAATAGGATTTGATATGTATATCTGATTGAGGATGGGATAAGTACTTTTATTTTGCCATGATTCTGAAAATCTTTTAAAATGATTTTAGAATTATTTACAATGAATATAACGAAAATAAAATGTTCAGCAAATATTTGTACAGAACAATAAACAATTTTTCTGTCTGTCAAAATATATATCCATTTGTTGGATTGTTTGAGCACTTTAGTGCAACCTACAAGCCGAAACTATTGTGTTAGAGTACAGATAGGTAGAAATGGCATATGAGGAGGGACACAAAGCTTGTAGGTTATGTTTGCTTATTTGCCCACCTACTGAACACCCATGGCCATGCTAATCCCTTTGGCAATTCCCACCCAGTTCCTGCCCCTCTGTGCACACTCACTGCCTCATGGGAACTCTTTGAGGTGGCTTTAATCATGTCTTACCATCAAACTTCCTAGAGGTTTTCCAAAGCAGTCTTCTGAGAGTTTATTTTATTCTTATTTATTTGCATTTTTAAAGCGCTTACACAGCGCAGACTTTGAGGCGCTGGTACCGGAACATGTCTTAGTTGCATATTTATAAAGTGCCTAATACCCAGATGTTTCTAAGCGCAGACCCGGGATCGAACCTGTGTTGCTTCGTGTCATCTAGTTTCCAAGGCGAGCACGTTGCAGCTGAGCTTTCCTCCCGGGACGAAGTCAATTACTTAATTGGAGTTGTAAACACGCTACTGGTATAACAAACATTTCTTAACCATGTCTCATTTCAGCCACTCTTTTTTTAAGCACGATGCATGTCCTTCACAGATTTCCTGTTGAAAACAAGCACTGGCAAAGCCAACCGATTAGGCTTGTGCAATTATACATAAATTCAAACTGTTGGCATTGGCAATGCTTGTTTTGTCTATAGGGGGTTGTAGGATTCCCATATCGTTAGTTAAATCCTCTCTCTTTTCAGATGACCTAAAAACAAACTATGACACACTTACCTTGTACTGAGCAATCCAAAGGGTCTCATGATTATGGCAATCTCTCAGGTTGGGAACTTTGACTATGCATTAAATATTATTGGCTTTCAAATAGACCACTATGCATCTAGCACCTGTGGGTGTACTGAAAACAAATGTGCCTTCAATGTTTAAATGTGACTGCAGCCTTTGTACATTAAGAGGGCACGCTGTGTTTTTGCCCTGCTTGTGGATTTATGTTGCTAATTGTATGGGTTTTTGTACTATTTGTGTTCAAAAGAAAGGCTTGACTTTCCAAAAGTGTTGATACATTCATTAATTGATTCAATTCAATGAATTCATGAATTCACCCACAATGTATTTACATTAGTAGGTGCTGTGCGTACACTGCTTAAATGCATTACTGCATGCAGAAAGATACATATAGCATAGCTGTCAATGAAACGTTGCCATGTGTAAGAAGGTCATCCAGACCAGGGTTTTTCGCTTTGCTTTCTAGAACTTGTATTTTTTTCTTTAACAGAGCTGTCAATGAAACGTTGCCATGTGTAAGAAGGTCATCCAGACCTGGGTTTTTCGCTTTGCTTTCTGGAACTTGTATTTTTTTCTTTCCCATTATAAATTTAGGAAACCTACAAGCTGCAAAATTCCAATAAAAACATGACTTTATGGCCTTCTCACACATAGCAAGGGAAAACCTATGAACTCTGCATAGAATGTTTGAAATGCGGTGTCCAGATCTGTCAATCTCCTCACCTCTACTATACTAGTTGATAATGTTTGCAATGAATGGATGCACCAGCAATCAACCAAACCTAAACGCTGCTTTCGGAACCCCTAGGTCTCCAGATGTATAAAAGAACATTTAGCTCCAGGTTAAGTTTTGCATCAACGAGTCTTCCCGTGCCACCAGCGGTTACAAAGAAAATGCCACATAAATTCTAAATATCTTGATTCATAGGGACATTTTTGAAACACATTTTCAGAAACTGGTGTGTGAGCTTTAGGGTGAAATTCATCTAATCCCCACATATGTGTAGTCCAACACTAAGCACATATGTTATCTTATATTATGTTAAAGGTTCTTTTACCGTGCACTGGTACCACCTGAGTGGTCTCTTGGTGCTCTGGTGGATCTGTCATGCAAGGAAGGTGGCAGGGTTTGTTAGTAGGACTGAGCAGGAAAAGAGCTTGAGTGTTGGGATGTGCTGTTGGCAGCTTCAGTTCAGAGAAATTGGTCACTGAGCGTAGGTGCATTTTTCGGTTGGTAGGCATCATGTGGTGTTGGGTGAGATTGTGTATGGTTTGTTTCATTGTAAGGGTTTTGTGAAGTGCATGCGGTTTGTTGTGCTGTAGAGGTGTGGTTGTGTTTAGTTCAGAGTTTGAGACATCATATGCAGAAGGGTGAGTTTTTAGTATGTCTTACTTACATACTTCGTATATGCACGGAAACCACTGATCGTAACAGACATGCTACACCTCACAGCAACAATCATACAATACCTGCACAGCCACAAGACAAACACTGAGAACAACTTTGGTGATGTGAAGGTTATTTCCCCAATCTGTCTGCATATTAAGTCAAGTCATTGAAGTCTTTACAAGTGAACAAAAAATGCTGTTTGTGTTTTGCATTAAGCCCTACCCGATGCACATGATGGTTTGCAATGCTCAGCAACTAAAGGTCAGGGATATGAGTCAAAAGACAAGAACAAGATTTTGTCAAGTGTTTTTGTGACTGGCATCTAACTCACATTCTTTCTACGGGCCCACCACCACTTGCTATTAGTTCTTGTTTTTTCCTTACATGAGTCTTCATATCTATACTATTCTCCCCCACCTTTGTGTGTATTGTAGCCTGGAAAATACGAGGTAGTCAATGGCCATGTAGAAGTGGTAGACAAAATCTCTGCCCTCCTGCACACTTGGTAGCATAGGATGGTTTTGACCATCGACTATTCAATATTGATTATTGATAAGACACCTATTGACCGTTGACATGAAGTAACTCTAGGTCTTAGGCAATATCACAAGTCCTTCGCCATTTGGCCGAGTAGACTGTGAAACCTCCCGTGGACAATGACAGCTTAAACTTGTCCAAAAAACTGCAGTGGGTTGAAGACACCCGTTTTAAAAACATAAAACCTTCCATTCCTACGGGCAGTGACAAAAGACCAAAAAAGGCTGTAACGGAGGCGGTGATCCCGAGGATTCAGAGAGGAACGATGCGAGTGGTGAGTGAAACAAAAAATTGATGCTTTGGCAAATGTCCTTAGGCATTAGAACAGGTAAGGGAAAAGGTAACGTAGGGAGGTGGAGAAAAACAAAATAGTCAGAAGTAGAGAAGAGTGTATATATATAAGGGGTAATGACTCTGGAATAACTGCATAAAAAGAGAGTATACCTGGGTGAACACCTGAGAGAAAAGAGAGAGGATACCAGAGTGGACACCCGAGAAGAGAGAGGATACCCCTTGTTCGTGTGCTTTAATATAGCTATCAGAAGAAACGTGAACTCATAGTCCCACATAAAAATGCTTTTTTGTCAATCGCTTTGCACCGTGACTCACAAGATCTGACGTCATTTACATTCAGACAAATGCATCTGAAAAGCACGAGGTTGCCACAGGGGTACTGTGAGTCCCCGTCCATTTTCAACAGAGTCCTACAGATGGACCTAAGCAATATTGCATTAGACAGTGTTGTCTTGCAGTATGTGGATGACATTCTAATCTGCAGCACCACTGAAGAGCAATGCAGGCGCGATTCTGTCCAGCTACTGACTATACTGGCTGAGAAAGGATATAAGGTTGACAAGGAAAAGCTACAATACTGTCAACAGGAAGTGCTGTACATAGGCCAGCTAATTTCACATGAAGGGAAAAAGGTGACCCCAGAAATGGCTGAAGCTATCGTGAACACGGAAAATCCACTTAAGGTAAAGCATTTGCAGAGCTTTTTAGACCTGTGCAATTATGTTAGAGCATGGGTCTTCGATTACAGCACTTATACCAAGCCCTTGCTCCAGGCTCTAAAGAAGGCCCAGGTGACAAAGGAAAAAATTGAATGGACTGTGGCAATGGAAAAGGGGTTTACAGAACTCAAGAGAGTGATTTGTACGGCCCCAGTTCTCGGGATTCCTAATTGTGCAGAGGAATTCTACTTATTCTCACACACAGATGGCAGCATTATGGCGGCAGTGCTCGCTCAAAGAACCTCGTTGGGGTACAAGCCCCTAGCGTACTACAGTGGGAGCCTGGACCCAGTCATGAGAGGCCACTACCCATGCAAACAAAGCTTAGCTGCCGCAGCGTTCACCATAGAGAAGGCGACAACCATTGTAATTGGTTGTTCCATGATGTTATACATCGAGCACTCATTATTTGCCATCTTGGAGAAGCCAAAGGGTACGTTGACATCTCAAAGAGTGTCTGCCTATGAAGTGATCATATCTAACCCATCGATCAAAATAGTTTGATGTAAAACAGTAAACCCAGCTACGTTCATAGCTGAGCCAGTCACTGAAGGAGAGCCGATACATGACTGTGCAAACTATGAAGAATTCTATGAAGAAATCCCCAGGGTGAAAGAAAATGCCCTGGCGGGAGGCGAGATCGTTTTTATTGATGGTTCTTCGAGAATCGACCAAGAAGACGGACAAAGATATACAGGTGTTGCCGTAATGAAACACATAGCAAACAGAGAATTTCAGTCAGTGCACGAATACCATCTCATTATTCAGCACAAGCTGCAGAATTATTGGCGTTGATACTCGCCATTGAGAATCACACAGACTAGGAAGTCACGGTGTACAGTGACTCCGCCTATGTGACGTCTACAGTGCACGCAGGCCAAGCACGCTGGAAAAGGAGGGGCTACCTCCGAGCGGATGGCACGCCAGTGCAGCACGCAGCCTTATTGGACAGGCTGATTAAGGCACTACAGCTCATAGTGAAATGCGCCGCCCACACCAAAGGGACAGATTTCGTGTCACGCGGAAACCATGCAGCAGACATGGAAGCCAAGCGTATGGCTTCCAAAAGTGAGACGATTATGCACCCATGAACGGATGATGATAGCACGAGCCACACCAGAAGCCTATAGCAATATGGGGCAGACACAACTGATGGAGCTTCAAGGGGAGGCACCTCTGCACGAAAAGAACCTGTGGAAACATTGAGGGTGTTCTTTAAACCCCTCTGACGGATTGTGGCGGCAAGACAGCACTGGTAAAGCAGTAATGCCTGTACCCCTACTAAAAATAGCATTGGAACAGTTGCATTACCCATTTCAGATGTCAAAAGAGAATCTAGCAGTAAGCTCGCAGGTTTATACCGAATTTAGTTGCATTCTTCCTGGTGAACTGCATAATCTGCCAGCAATTCACAGCTGGGCACACATTAAAAGTAGTCAGAGGAATCATCCCCAGGCCAAATGGGCCTTTTCAGCACTTACATATCGACTATGTCGACATGATTCAAGTGTGTAACGGGTACAGGTACTTAATTGTAGTGGTGTGTCCATTCTCTAGATGGATAGAAGCAGGTCCCTGTACACACCCAGACTCAACCTGTGCTGCTGAATCCCTGGAGAGGGAAGTGTTCCCTAGATGGGGGGTGTGTGAGGTGATGAGATCAGACAACGGGGCTCATTTTGTTAACACAGTGTTTGAGCAGATCAGCTTGCTGCTTGGTATAAAGCACAAGTTCTCGTCGGCGTATCATCCATAAGGTAATGGTATTTGTGAGAGGCTCAACAGCTTGTTAAAGGAAAGGATAGCCAAGTTGAAGCTTACTCTAAAGAGGGGATGGTTGCACTGCCTTCCACTAGCATTGTATGCTCTTCAGAACCAACCAGGCTCCGACCATCATTTTATGCCGCACAAGATAGTCACAGGAAGAAGAATGAGTACCCTCCTTACCCCCCGAGATAGAGCTAGATGTGATGCCCGGTCAACTCAAGAGGTCCTGGGAACCAAGTTACAAGAGTACCTGAACTGCATTACATCCAGCCTTACTGTAATTTCAGACCAACTGCAGCGATGACAACAAGGGTGCAGCGCAGTAAAAAACACAGCAGGAGACGCAGAAACAGACGCAGTTCAAGGTCTACGTATGACACTCATCTTCCCTGGAGATGCTGTGTTGGTGAAAAACCACATGAGGAAAAGGTGGGACGAGCCAAGATTCAATGGTCCTTTCATCGCAGAGGACTGCACTCCGTCGGCTGTAAAACTGCAGGGCTGGAGAGCATGGATTTTTCTCAACGACATTAAATCCTATATCGTAGAAAGCCCTTTAGCTGCACCCCACCACAAAGAGACCACAGACAACGGGGATGAACCTCAGCACATGCAAACGAGATCCATGACGAGGAAGAAGGACGCAATAGCAGCAAAGCCAAGACAAAGAGAACCCTTTTGAAAAGTTGTGGCTTAAAACTGGACATTTCCTCTAAAAAAAAAAAGGGGATAAGGACATAAAATGGACACTCTGTGCATCCTAGTTGCAGGGTGAAGAAGAAAATTGCGCATTTAAGCCGCAACACGGTAGTTGACACGAACTTGTAAACCAAGCCACACTTAAGCATTTTGAGACACAAGACTCTAATAGACTGAGATAGAGGACTTATGCCCTAAGGAGCTAACACAGGATCCTGAAGCAACCAACACTAAGACCTTGTTTGAAATATCACAAGGGATGTGCTGTCCTGTTTCCAATTAGTACTAGAGACATATCCGTCACTTGTAGGGAGAGTCACCAGTGTCACAGACTTTATTCAAGATCCTGCCTGTGAAGATACTTGTGGGGGGTGCCTGTATTTCCGCTCTCTATATGGTAGAGGAGAGGCACAGAGGACCACATCCAACATTCTCAATAAGGTAGCAATGGACGAGCATTCAAGGCCTAGCTTCTCAGGAGGTGATGCGGGCTGGTTCTTAAGTACAGTGTAGTCCCCGAACCCCCACAAAGGAATGTCCACACACAGTATTACTGAAAACACAGTCTTTATATAATTAATATTCAAAGGTATGTACACGATCACAATAACGCACTTTGTACTCGGAAATCAACAATGATAAATATATACAATTCTAAAGTGTTACCACCAATGTTATCAAATCTCATTAAAGTGCATCAACTGTACGGTTAAAATGTCACACAGATCAATAACGAGGAAACCAGCAATAGAGATAGGAAGGAACGTAAGATGGTTGAAACAATAGGCAGAATACTGGCCCCTACCGATAGACACAGTTCTGTGTGGAGATCCCCCCCCACCTGGGCAACCTGTAAAATAAAGTAATATAACACAAGCCCAGTCCATATATTGTTCAATAGCCTTATTTCCTCCTATTAAGGTTTTACCCCCCCCAATGTATCTGGTGGAGTAGAGTTCTTCGAAGACGCGTCGAAGGATCCTTCTTGAGTGACTCCCTTTAAAGCAGGAGCCACGGATCGTCGAGAGGCGTCGAAGATGGTGAACTTGTCGTCGACGGCGGCGATGAGAAGTTCAAGGGTGCCGGGACCCCGATGTCGATCCAGGCGGTGCTCGTCAGCGACGTCCTGCGAGGATGAGGTGTGCGGGGCACCTCGGCGACGGTATGTTCAGGACCGCAAAGAGTTTCAGAAGAATGGTGGCCCAACAAGGGCGTCGAGTCGTCGAAGTCTTTGTGGCCTTCAGGTGGCGGGAAACCCACCAGCGGATTCTCCTCGGCGCGTTGGTCGTCCTCGACTTTCTCCGGTGGGACAAAGCGGTTGATGCTGCAGACAAGGGAGTCCTTGGATTCAAATGTTCTTAGGCAAGGGAGCGGGCGGCTCCGGTCGTCGGCGGCACAGCGTCAAGTGGTCCCCACGGCTGGGCAACACAACTTCGACGGGCCTCCAGCGGTTAGACAAACCTGCGAACCCTGGTCGACGGCAATGGACTTCGACAGCGGCGAAATCCGGGTGCTTTGCTTCGTTCTCCTCAGCGGTCCCGTCTTGGGTCAGCAGCCTTTCAAGGGACTGACTTCCAGGGAGCTTCGGCGAAGGTTAGCAGTGCTCGATGGTCCCTCGGAGCACGGGAAGAGGGTGCCTTACCAGGTTCTCTCTCGGATCAGTCCTTGACAAATTCAGCAGCTTCAGATCAGGTCGAAGCAAATGCAACAGCAAGTCTTCGTCTTCCAGCTGGGCGTCGAGGATCAGCAGTTCCAGTTACTCTTAAAGTGTAGACACAGCTTCTGAACGCTTCTGAACGCTTCTGAACAACTTCCAGTGGTGAGAGGTCCCCAGATATACTATCTTGTCTCTCATCCACACTGCTGGGTCACTCTGAGCAGCCAATCATACAGAAGGGCATTCATGCAGTCAGTCAGCCAGCCAATCAGGCACACGGTACTTCAGGCCATCCTCCTCCCTCTCAGACACTCACAACAAGGAATGTGGATTGGGACAAGTACCCAGTCATTCAACACTACACGCTGCATTCAGGCCAGTTTCGGGCAGGGCTGTCTCAGTCTTTGTCTCTCATACCAGAAACCAGACAACCACAACAAGAAGTGCATATTGGTCACACACTCCATTCACCCAGGTCCCACCCACAGGAGGTACCCACAACATACAGTCACTGGGAAGGCTCCAGCTAGTCTGGCCGGGCCTTCACAACAACATATATGGAACTTCCACCCAACAGCCAGTCAGGGGGAAGGGACAGAGTCAGGGCTTCCCAGGACTTTGGGAAACAAGGTAATAGGTAATAGAAAGCAAGAGGCCACAGGGGCCATCTTGTTTTCCATCCGGAATCAACTGATTCCAATGGCAGGTCCTGGGGATCCCAAAATGGAGGATACTCAGCGCACCTGTCAAAGTCAGCATGGAGCTGCCACCAGCCCATAGCCTGCTCTGCGGGCCACCCACAGGTGCCCAAAAACATACACTAGGGGCACAGGGTTGTACCCACCACGCATGGGTGCCGTAAGGGTATCCCATGGGTCTGTTCACCAAACCAAAAGAGAGAGAGCTGCACCGCCAGGAGTCCCACATGAACTCCTGCGCGGAAAATATGACAGAACACACAATTAAAAAGGCAGTAAAGCACAAGGATACGGAGGCCCTGTCTCTCCGATGCATTTCCAGCATAACAGTGCCAACAAGAAAGTAATCTGGCAACTGCTTACTGTCATCACGGAAGCCTTCATTGTGTTACCAGAATACAGTGATAAGGACACAAATGCTTCCACCACAGGCGATAGTAGATGAACTCACAAACACGCTTTTCTTTCGCATTATAGAGGAGTGCCCAGCAATCGTCGGGAGAACCACTGACACTCTAACTTTCATTAGAGATCCAAGAAACACTGAACATTTGCACCAGCTTTGGGCTAAGCTCAGTTACCTGGTCGCAATCCACGCAGCAGGAAAGTGCAAGGACTGTTCACGTCAAGGGAAGGGCTTGTAATCCCGAACCCAGCAGAGCAGGACAAATGTCTATGTTGCCCGAGGACAGCCGACTGGCTCATAACGTCCTCTTTCGTATAGTCACTGACTTTCCAGGAATGGTGGGGACACCTGCCGAGGTTGACGTCATCACCTTCATCAGAAATCCAGCTAATGTTGCGCATATGGGAACACTCCTCCATGGCATCATGCTCCAAGTGGGGCTGTCCAACTTTCAAAGAGAGTATCTGAGGAGATTCCAGTGAACTTTCCGCCGTGGGACAGATCTAGGAAGCCAAGGCAGCTATCCATATTTCCGCCGAGGGACAGATCCAGAAGACAGAGCCAAAGCACTCCAACTTTACGCCGTGGGACAGATCGAGGGAGCAGAGATGAGAACTTCACCTTTTTTTTTTTTTTTGATAAATTGCCATTTTTTCCATTTTTTCCATTGAACAGGTTCCAGCATGTCCTCAGGACTGAAGCAGATTCGGGGGGTGCACTGGGAACTCACCTATTTTGAATATGCACAATGAATGTGACTCACCAAAGGTGTTAGTCTAATCTTTTTCCATAGTCTAGCAAGGGAACTGTATCCCATAACCAGAGACAATCGTCACCCGCAAAAGGCGGGACACTTGTGAAGCACCAGACTCATTATGATACAAACTTTCTGAGAAACAATAATGGAGTAAGTGAAAAGAATAGAAGTTTGACATTTGCTATGATTGAAATGGGGGCCCAGAACAGTAACCAGGTCATCCCACAAACAGAGGGGCGCCACCGTTTCCCTGGAAGGAAATGCTGCCAATTGTCATACCGCATGATTATGTGTATATGTATAGTGATTATCATTGTCTTTCTGTCATTAACAATCAGGACTGCATTCTTTATTGCTGCACGAAGCACTCCAATTTTAGTGCACCCACCGGATAATGTAGGCATGAATCCCACAAAAGCACCCAGACCCTATATAATTATTCCAGTCCCGAGAAAATCTGATGGTAAGGTAAATGAACTAAAATTAAATGTAATTAGCAGTGATTCATACACACTTGAGGTAACGAATGAAGAGAAAAGTGGGAGACAGGATCAGTGCGGAATGAATGAAAACGTAGCACTGACCACTACACACACACATACACACTGAATGCACACGAACCAGGGTAAGTGTCAATGGCTACAGAAACTCGAACAAAGACAACAGAAAGTATGAGACTGCTTAGCGAACAACCAGTCCCAGAAAATAGTAAAGGTGACCAAAAAGAATCCAGTGAAAGACCAACTAAAGCAGACATAGCAAAAACCCTCAAGAAGACAGAAGCGGCTACGGGAGAATTCACTGCAAGGACACAAATGTTGATAGATCATTTATTCCCGTTTATAGCTAGAGCGAAGAAACGACAGGAGGAACTGAAAAATGGAACCGCAGAGACTGTAGTGACAAGCACACCAGTTCCAACACAAGGAACAAGCACCAGGCCCATGATGCAGCCTTATGTTGGGCTGATGACAGACAGATGGAGGTTAAAGGCACTCATCGAAATAATACAAGAGGAGAGAAAGAGAATCGCAAACCCTCCTCCTATCACATCGATGCAGATAATGAAAACCGCTTCACTGTCCAGCATCCCCGAGAGACCCCCAGCAAGGAAAAGTCACACAGACGCGTTTAGAGATGTAGTTATAGCTAACTACAGAAAGACACTAAGAATCAAAAGAAGCCCACATGAAGATAACAATGAACTAAACAATTACCTGGACAGCACAGCACATCTAGGAAACAACATTTGGTACCAGCACATGAAAGAAGTTGGAAGAAGGAAATCAGAAGGACACTGCTTCGTTTGTGCACTCCTACCATACAGCATGAGAAAATCCGAAATCTTCGTGGCAGTGGAAATTGATGTCCCGACGGAACACACGTAGCAATGTGCAACACCAGAGGACAATTTATGGAGAGAGATGCCTCATTGATATGGGCGACTGAAACAGAGTACCCTGATGAAGACGGTTATGTCCAGGAAATCAAAACAAGAAACAGAGCACATACTAAGAATCACGTGATCAGGTATGAGAAGACTGAAGCTAAAGGAACAGGAACAAGATGGGAAATAAACCTGAGACTGAACGTCCAGGGAAAAACCCCAGAAGAAGCTCAAATTTGGAAAAACAGAGGCCAAATGCAGATTTGGGAAACAGTGGTTTCCCCAAATGGATGGGAAGAAGGAGTGGTGATCTGCTAAGCTTGGATGGTCCTTGGAGCCTGCAAAGAAGCAATAGAAAACTCACAAAGACTGTGCAAACCTCTATGGCCGAAGTTAGTAAAGTTACTAACCTGGGTCGAAGACAGAGGAGGACCCTTGCAGATAGTGCCACTGGAAAGCCCAAAATTGTGCTTCAGGAACAATGGCACAAGGAAGATGGGAGAGAATCAGAACTGCGGACGAATTTTCAAGGCCCCAGGAATGACGCACAGAACCGCGGTGAGTATGGATCATTATTGGCTGTGTGGATCCAGAGCATACATCAGACTGCCAAGAGACTGGGGAGGCATATGCACAATAGTGAACGTCCACGTTCCTGCAGTGGTGATCCCAAAAAGTGACCTGAAAATTGACAGTTTCCCAAAAGCAGATGCTAACCTGAGGAAAAGGAGATCAGTGGAGCTGGTATCCCGAATGAAGAGAGAAAATTACTTTTCTGCAAAATCAGAAGAAGCATTCCATGCGATCCCATATGAACACAGGCTGTTCAGCCTCACCTCATCAGTGTTCACAATGATCTTCATGCCAAGAATCCAAGTTGGAGTAAATACCAAATGGTTGCAGATAACCAGATGGGAGTTATCGCAGACCATCAACACTACCATAAAGGGATTCAACGTTATTAAAGAAGAACTAAGAGCAATCCGATTGATGCCCCTCCAGAACAGATATGTACTTGACATGATCACAGCGATGGATGGAGGTGTTTGCGCAAAAATCGGAGAATCATGTTACATTTACACCTTCGCATGATGAAGAAAATGGAACCTTAACATAAGCCATAAGTATGCTGACAAACCTACAGAACCAGATGATCTCATGGGTCCCACAATGGATGGCAGACATATTCAAGTTTCTGGGAGCCTTGCTATTGATGATACTACTAGGATTTGTGTTATCAAGATAATCATAACACAATGCCAGAAAACTGCTAAGAAAGCCATTGGGATGAAGACCATGATCGATGTCAAACCAGGATGGAAGCCGAGAGACCTAACTGATGAAGAAATAAGAGACTTTGTGAAGGCCAGCAAATTTGCGCCAGAAGGAACAAAGTTTGTGTATTGCAGAAAATGAAGAAAGTATGAAGGAAAATGGATCAATGCCAGCTTATGACCTGGAACAAGGACGAACATGTAAAAACAGCAGGAAGTCTGAAAGCGGTGATAACAATATGGACTCCAAAGAAACACACGTTCACACCATCATGTACAAACCCAGATGACGATTAACAAGATACAGAAGAACCAAGTAAGATGAATCCAAAGGAGGAAGCAGAAGTGGTCAATGAACCGACCAGAGGGGGGAGTGTAGAGGAGGTCCCAGATACAGCCTGCACTCCAGCCCCCCATTTTGAGGTACCAGGAACATACTCGCCAAGATATGTGACGTATGGGGAACAAATAAACCAACAGAGAGCAGCACTAGGACTCTGACCAGTGCCCATCAGAAGAGCAATACCTGTTGAAGTGCCTATAATGAGAAAACCATGGGCAGCACGGTACCCGTTGAGACAACCGTACCAGCAGTTGACGCGAAATGAGACGACTTACAAACTGTCCCCAAAGAGACCCAAAGGGCCTTAATGGAAGGCGAATGGTGACGACACAAGGGTCTTGACAGGCGTACTAATGAACGAAACGACAAACAAAGAATGACACGTGAAGAAGAAAGATGAGGAATAATGGTGCGATAGACTTAAAAGAAGAAACAATGTTGCAACACAAAGAACGTAACCATGAAAGTAGGATGAAAATATGCAACTGGCTAAATGCTTGTAAATAGGCTTGGAATGCAAGAAGCTAAGGAAACGGTACTGCTTGCAATGCTTAGTAGAAGGATAGAAGCACATTATACAAGTGCAACTCCATTTTATAAAAGCAGAATTAAGCCCTGGATGGTGGAGGACAAACAGGCCAGGAGTCAGATACTAGCTCAAAGCCAGACGAAGGAGCAGAATCGAAACTCAGTAAGAAGCAGCTCATGCCTAGGAATTCGAGGTCAACTCCAGGAAGGGAGGAGAGCAGCAACTTCGAAGAAACTAAATTTAAGAGCATAGTAGCCAGCCAGTGAAGGTCGAAATAAGGAGGCCCAGGCAGGTGGCAAGGTTAAAGGAAGAATCGAATACACAAATAGAGGGAATATGAAGCAGATTCACTGTGAACAGACACGTGACCAGCCAAGCGTGAAGAGGTACCAACATCTGATGTCACCCAGAACCCGAGGATGCCATACATTTTCCTGATAAGAAGCTAGAGTTTTGAGGCCAACTTCAGCCAACTAATTGACACATAGCCCTAAAGTACTGATTGATGGAAGGGAGGCTGCTAATTAAAGTGGAGATTTATGTTTAGGGTGTAACCTACCCAATCACAATGGACCAAATAATCTAGGGTCCATTAGCTAGTAGAACCAATGAGACGTCGTACTTGTAGTGACGTCCATCACGGGTGATGTAGAGGGATGGGTGTAGACGCCCACCCGATAAGAGTTATCCAATCCTCACACTTTGTTACCATATACAGATATAACACCTATACTTGTTACCTTTTCCGACCAATAGAATTGCATGACAATTTTGGAGTGTAACACGTCAGTGATGACGAAAATGTACTATAACTATTGCAGTCTGAGTGAAGAATTTGGGAGTTGAAGCGAGACAGGCGATCACATCACTGTTGATTTCCATTTGTTTCCCCGTTTTTTGTACTTGTCATTAAACAGACTTCCCTTTGACAAACCATTGACTTGTCTTTATTGATTGAAGTTGGAGTAAGAGAATCCTGTACCCCATCCTCCTCAAGGTGCAGCTATCTCGACTTAAGGTTCTGGAGGGCGAGCTCTGAATCTCATGGGCCCGTTCAGAGGTCGCTACGCCCTCCTGCACACAGTGAAACTGATGCTCGCTCTATAGAATCTTTATTGAGAGCTCTCTTTGGTAGTGTAAGCTGAAATCAAGGCTTAAGACTTCAAAGATGCTTATGGAAACCAGGAAAAAAAAGCACAATTGTTAAAAGATAACCAATGTCAGTTAGTTAAAAGTAGATACCAAAAGAATGCCAATAAAGTGCAGGACATGAAAATAGGAAGTTAGAAATAGGCATAACCACAACAAGGTATGATAAAGGTGTATTCTAGCACCCTTAAAAGTAAAACTCTCCCAAAATTCTTCGTTTTGTTCTGGGTTTGGGATGAAATCTAATTGCAGGCTTTAAGTGGAGCAGGTCGATGTGTGGTGGAGGCTCAACCCACTGAAGTACCTTCACATGTTTTTGTCTTGATACATTTTCTGAAGCACGAGTGAATTGCAGGTGGTCGACGAAGGCTCAGTTTCACTGGATGGGCTGGATGTGGGTTCTCTTTAAAATAAGCGTGAGGAAAAGAAAATGTGAAGCAGGTGCTGTAAAGACCACAAGATCTAAGGTGCCTGGACGATGTGTCAGCCTAAAAACATAATTCTTTAAATAGGCTTCCCCGTAGCGAAAGGTAAAAGCTCTGTGATAAGCAGATGAATTGCACATAAGCTATGCATGATTTTTTTTTTCTCACTTTGAACACTGACTTTTCATTTCATTACAGATTACTTTGCAGTAATGCAGCCTCCAATAAACAATTAAGCTGAGAATGGGTTAATTCTCCTATTTTCTACTTATATGTACGTCACAGTAGCTACCTATGCCCCCCCCTTTTTCCTCCCTTCCTCCACCCTTGCTCATTGCAACTTGAGGCAGGCCTGTTTGAATGTGCTGGTTACAGATCACATATAAATCTAAGCGAATACCGAGGTATTCTTCAAAAGATGTATTTTGGGGATCACTTCACTCAAGCAGGAGTCTGGGCGCGGTAACTTTTTATAAGTGCCATTGTGGTTCCTGGCTAAAAACAGGAATTGGGAATTCCCCCCCCCCAGAGTTTCTTTTTCAACTGGTTTCTCACTGTGATTAACAGTAATCAGCAGTGATCAAAGAAGAGTTGAAGTTCTCAAAGTGGTCTGGCAGATGCTCTTGATGTTAATGGGGAAACTCCACTGGTACCAGTTACTGCTTCCCAGAGCTTCTCAGCTTAGTAAGAAACATCAGCCCTGCATCTCCACAAAGATTCAGAAGACTGTGGCCTATTTTTCGGTGACGGGCACAATCCCTCAAGACCAAACCCCTTCAGAAAAGACAGACACCCGCTCTGTGCTGAAGCTAGGGGGCAAACGTCTGTCCCTAGGCGGCTACACTAAATCATGCAAGCCAAATAGTGATCTGAACTTAGTGATAAAAGCAACCTGTGATGTCACAGCTCACTTGTATTATGAAAACAAATGAAGCTATTCAAATAGTTATTACACATTCCCACATATTACAAGGGAATAGCAGTTGCATCAAGGAACCCAATGGTTACCTGAATACAGATATGTGCAGAGGAGAGCACAACTTAAAATTGTATGTGCTACACACCAGAGTAAAGAAGTGTAACACAAATCATTATCTTTCTTTAGGAGTGGAACATGATGAGGTGTGTGTTACTTGATGTCTGTGAGTGCCACTGCAGCCAACGCAAACAGTAGTGTGAGTTTGACTCATCTCATCTCCCCCTTGTGCCACAAGGCTTTGTTTTAGGATAGCAAACCAATATAATAAGCATGCTAAGAAAAAGCCTCTGCTCGTAGCCACAAAGCATAAAACATGGATCACATGCAAAAAGAGCACAGGCAAAGTTAATAGGTCTCACTTATAAAGGGGTTGAGGGGTGTGTGTGTGCATGCATCTGTATGTGTAAGGTATTTTACTGGTACCGGTAAATCCTTACCGCCTTACTACGAGGTCCCTTTGTGGGTTGGGGAATTTAACTCCTGCTTTTTGCAGGCGTTAAAAACCAACCCGCAAAGGGACCCAGGGAGCTAATTACGGTACCGCAATTTGCGGTACCGTAATTAGCGCCTTCCCCATTGCCATTAAGCCCTACGGGGCAAAAATGGGAATGGGGAAGGGCAATGGTGGAAGGGGGAATTACCGCCCCGCCGACCTTGGAATGGGGCGGTAATTCCCCTTTCGACCAAGGCGGTGCCGGTATTTAACCGGCATGAACCATGGCGCTAGTAGCGCCATGGTTCTCTGCCATCCGTGTAATGAGGCCCTTAGTCTCGTTGCGTTTAAGCGTATGTACACCTATAAAAACTGCTTGAATTTTCTTCAGTGCCTTTCGCACGTGCACTCTTCATCCCGCACATGAAATGTTACTCGGTTCTTTACTTTTCACCAGATTCTATAAGGTCTATTGACCTTCTTCCTTGGCATATCTTCTTGGTGCAGCATCTCTGCTTCATGTGACGTCACCAGTCTTCTCTTTCGTTCATCTTTACACTTCTTCAGGGATTTCTCCTAAGAGACTGTCATCTCTTTGTGGATACATCATGTAGGGCTTTCTCAATGGATACCTTGTTGCGAGGATTCTTCGTGGGATAGGTACCATTACTGGCGTCATGCATGTCGCAATTTCTGGCTTCCAACATATAGGCAAAATAGGGGCAGGATTTCCGGTAGAGGCATTTGGCTCCTCCTCTACACCTTGTTGCCGAAATGACCAAAAACACACTTGTTTCATTAATCAGCCTCAAGGACTATCTGTTGTTTAACTGTGTACCATCTCATCTCCTGTAACAAGAGCCTAGACGCCAACGGGTTAAGTGCGCTCCGGCAAATGTATAAATAAATAAATATAATGCCCTTTTACTGTTACCCCCTCACAAAGGTTATTTTCCTGTCCCTAATATGGCAATGGCTTGGGACACATTTCCCAAAAATTGGAATAGGAAAAACACAACAACTGCAAAGGCAGACAGAGAGCCAACATGCAAAGGGAATTCACCAATCCGGTAACCTTCAACATTAAATAGTAGCTGATCGACACCAGGATTCCTCTACAAACTACCCCAGGAGCTTTAGCAGAGACCTGAAGATCACTCTAGCCACACACAAAAAGCACACCCTCACACCAATCTCCTCCTTTTATCAGAAAATTGCGAGACTGTTGGAGAGTTGGACACTGTCCATGATTGGCCAATCTCCTAAACATAGTGTGTCTTGCAGGTAGGCAATACTGACTGTGAATGCAACGTATAGAGAAAACGAGGGCTGTAACCAAAGTTTGATGTACTTAATAGTAATATTACAGCTTTTACAACATTTTAGGCAGGACTCAGTCACAGTGCTCAGAATATATTTTATCAACAGAGAATGAGGAGCTTTCATGCAGGATATGTGCCTGATGTCTGACCATTTGTTCTCTTGTTTTTTTTCGAACTCGACTGGTAGAAAAATGAAATCTGCTGTGAGCTTGCTGTCATCAGGGCTTACTTTTGTGTATCCCATTTAAGTTTCATAAATACAGGTATTTATTCCATGCACCCCTCTCCCATTTACCTCGCTCTTGTGGGCAAGATCCATTCATGGTGCATAGCTTCATATCAAACACCCTCTGTAACCCAACATCAAGGGATTTTCCTCATATCAAAAGTTGTTCAAATGCAACGTTTCACTGAGAAAAATGCATTTGGTTACTTTTTTTTTTATTTAAATCCAAGTGATTGCCCGAAAGAATATCAGAATCTGAAGATGACGCGATTAGCCAGGCGGCTTTGTCAGCTAAAGATCAAGTTGTCTTCTTCTGAGTTTAAAGCTGTGTGCCACTCCACCTTTGCTTTAAAGTTGGAGTTCTCATTCTTATGTACGATTTTTCCAAAGGCTGCGACCTCAAATTTGTGTGAGCTCATTGAGCATCAGCTGCTGTTCATGATGATGTTTGTTGGATTTTTGTTGATGATAGATGTTATTTGCTGATGCCACCACATAGAAACAGGTATTTAACATGAGCTTTGAAATGCAAGGTTTGGCGCCGCATGAAGGCTGCAATAGTCCCTACATTCCCATGGTATTTCAAAAGCATTGTCAGTTGTAGAAACAGAAATAATTGCTTGGAGGAAAACATCAATCAAAATATGTTTGCAAATTCAGTAGACATGCCTATAACAAGATGCCATCCCTGTGCAAACGAGTTTTGGTTGTCTGCACTGTGCAAATGCTAAAATGTCTCGTTTTTCCACCAAAGTGGCAGAGATGAAAATAACAAAGAGAACTACCCGCAAGGAGTTGCCATCTTGGATGAAAACGAGGCCTCCATATGGGACAGCCCGCAGCATGTAGAGAAGAACATCTTTGACAGTACCACGTGGGCTGAAATGGGTCTCTTGCAAGCTAAGAAGGCAAGAGCGAGCATCAAGGCAGCAGACAACAGCAAAAACCAGCATGAGGGGATTCCGGTAAGACAAACTCCACCTGTCTAGTCCTCACAAAATAGTGCTACTATGGTGATCTGGCTCTCGTTTGGGTTTCAACAAAACTCTGCTGTCATGATTGTGTATTGGGCTGGACAAAAAGCCTGTCGTTTGGGCTTGGGTTTTGCTAGATCTAAGAATTTAAGTTTCATATCTTGCTTTTAATGCCTTACACATGCAGGACATTAGTGTGCAATACTCATGGCAGAGGGCATTAACATAGCGTAGTTACCAACATAATTGTTTACCTTTTCACAGTACTGTCTAAGGACATTATACTCTGTGACGTTTTGGGGCAACTGGTACAGTGTTCTGTTTCTGAACATCTCACATATTGCAATATTTAGCCACAAAAATTGCAAATTCAGACACCTTTTGTTGGAGTAACCGAAGAAAATATGCAGAGATGGAACAAAATGGCACCTCAGTATGCAAAACCTTTCAGGGCACATCTCGAACAGGAGTTTTCACAACAACAATCCCTGAAACCATTAACATACATGCGCAACATTGATAACATCTTAATTTGACCAGAAGCTGAAGACTCTTCTAAACAATTTTATGAATCACTAAAGGGCTTCCACTGATGCTTTAAGTTCACCATTGAATACTCAAAGAAGAGCATACATTTCCTGGATACAGCCACCTAGGTTGCCAGAAACTGCCATGTTGAAACTGCTGCATGTAAGAAAACCTTTGACAGGAATAAATAACTGCACAGAGAAGGTTTCCACCGAAACCACACAAAACGGTCCATTATCTACAGTAAGGCTAGCCAATACGAGCACATATTCTCCAACAGGAAAATAAGGGACAGCCAACTTGCCATACTCTTCACATCCTACATATAGGTCACTTGGTTAGACAAGTTGACAGGGAATTTGACCGTGCTTTGAAAATACCCAGATACAACCTGCTACAATGCAGAAACACAAGAGAGACAGAACGATACCCTTGGTAGCTACCACCCGGCACTAACTCAACTGAATAGGATTGTTAAGGACCTACAACCAGTTTTCAACAGGGATGATGAACTGAGAGACATCTTCCAAGAAGCTCCCCCAATTGCATACAAGCAACAGAGAAACCTAGCACAGTCTTTGATCAGGAGTACATTCACTGGACCAAAAACAATGAAGACCCTGAACCTACCCATGCAACATCAAGAGGTGCAAAACATGCACACAAAAAACAAAAATAAACATACCAACACATCTGTACCAAACCTGCCATAACAACCCCACAGAACCAAACAACAGAGATACACTACAGTTACAGGGACATGCAACTACAGATCATTCAAGATTGTGTACCTCATACAATTCAAAACAGGAATCCAAGAGAATGACGTGGGTGAGACCTGCAAAGAGCTGTGTGATCGGATGAACCTACATAGATACACCATCTCAAATCACAAAACAGAAACACCAGTGGGGTAACACTTCACACAGGGTGGGCATTCATTGCAGGATATATTGGCAATGGTTTTAAAAGGTGGCCTCTCAAATACCACACACAGAAGGACGTGAGAGCACAAGTACCTGAAGATGCTTAACCTAAAAGACAACGGTCTTAACATCAATATTAGATTCATGACACACTGTGGTCAACTTTGAGCCCAGGTCCAGCAGTGCAACCACATAAACAAAGTCAGAAGACTCCCCTCCAGTACCATTTCTCACCAACAGCTTCCAGACACTTCTGTTCAGGATTCCTAATGCGTGAGGGGCACCGAGCAGCCACAATCAAAATCTTGGGCGTCAAAGCTGAAATGTTTGGCACCCATTACTGAGCATGAGACAAGCTGAGATAACAGAGCAGAGTGCACAGTCCAACAACTGGTAACGTTTCTTTTCATTTGCCACACTGTATGCAAGCCAGTAAACCATTGTGAAGCTTCAGGTCTAGTGTGGTGGACATTGGAGACTCCATCAGTTAAAGCTTAGAGCACATTTTAGAGCACATTTTTGTAGTGTCAGATTGTTTCAGCCAGGAAGCCTTAGCTACTACATTGGAATCACGAAAACACCCTAACGCTACTTAGAGGCTGAAAAACACTTATTTAGACTCTGTGATTAAAATACAAGCTGACCATGTTTCAGAATTATGTGTTTTCAAACATCTCACTTCAATACGCCTTTTAAACAACATCAGTAATTTTAGGAAACTAGCAGGGCCCACCTTAAGAATGCTTGCACCTAATGATTACATATGAAAAGAATATTTTTTTCCTCATTTCTTTCTGTTAAATGCAACTCTTAGAATGTGTACTGTTTTCAACCCCTTGTGCCCCCTACTTCCATGAGATGTTATGGTCTTTTAATTAAGAAAGAAATTCCAGGCCCACGTTCCATTAATTCTGTATCTTCAGCCAACTAAAAGTTCATTTTGTTTTGTTGTGGGAATCATCTGTGCTTTGGATTTCCCTTACAAATCATTTCACTCTGCAACATCTGATGGAGAAGTCTGTGGGACTTTGTAAGCCAAATGTTTTGTTCCATCTCTGCATAGATTTTTCAGTTAGTCCAATAAAAGGTATAAATATTTGCAACCTGTGTGATTTTAAAACTGGACTAACACAGCGTCTAACTTTTATTTGCAATAATTTGCCATACATATTGTGCCTTGGAACATACTTCCAAAAGGTTTTGATTGATAAGGTATGATCTCTGCATCCCACTTTTAAGATGTTCTTCATGTCACAATTGTGGAAAGGTAGCTTCATATGAGATGGGTCTTTAATTTTGTAAATGAATCATGCCGATATTAAGTCTTCCATAATTGAAGATTTTGTTGTTTGTTTGCTGATCAGCCTTTGCCAATTTTGGTAAGGTTTAACATGTTGTTCCAGGGAGGAGAAGATTTTAATATAATCACTGTGATGGTTTGCTAAGTTAAATTGACTGATTTCACATTTTAAAATATTGTGCAGATATTTGTAAGATGTAATACAACTTTTATATTAAAATACAGGTACACATGAGGATCTTTTAAATGTGCATTACATTATTTTAACTAATGTTTACAGTTAGTGGATACACAATGAGTGATTATATTGCATCTCTGAATGTTTAACAGGTTCTGTGTGTCAGGTTTTGTCCAGGTGCATTCACTTTCTTGAGATACGAATGTAACCATGTATGTTGGAGAAAGTAGAATTCAAAGTGTAATCATATACACACTGTCGTACTTGGGCTCGCTAGTGTAGATGGTCACAGAAACTGTTAAAATGGCCTGCAATAAAATAACAAGTCTACCAAAGTTCTTGTAAGAACTAAACCTGAACACTATTAATTTCATTAATAGAATGAAAATAAACATTATTGCCTATATTTGTGGGAGTTGGCGGCTGTTATTTGACTGCTATCCATCCATAACCCATACAAAAGTCTGTATTTATGATGCTGGTCGTGTTGCTTGTTATAGTCCTTCTTTGAAAAAACGAATAAAAATCATGTACCTAAAAAAGAAAATGCAATGTGATTAGATAACTGGGGTGAATGTTCTGAATGGCATGCGCTATACGGCCAATGAAGTGTGTTGTGGAGGAATCTCCTCTGATGTGTGGTCGTGAGAGGAACATTGGTGTCAGGGTACGCAGGTAAGCACTTGATATTAGTGTTAGGTCAATGTTGTGTCAGAGTTAACATAGGCCCAACATAAAGGTCGTTCAAAGTTACCAATGTACCAATTTATGGGGTTTTGTTCTAACCGCTAGGCCTACCTTGTTAGCTCAGAGGTACTGAGGAGCACTCAATACTTTGCAAGCTGCATCAGTCAAGAGTGCTTTGATCCTTTGTTGGATGGTGTTGACAGGTTTGTTGGTTTGGTGGTTGAGGTCAGTCTGTGGAATGTGTGTATTGCATCTCTTCATGATCTGGTTGTGAGGCAGAGAAGAGGGTCATTGGGGTCAGGGGAAATGTGATGCTGCATCTCTCTGCAGAAACTGAGAGCCCTGATGTAGGTTTAGTCTTTCTTCTGAGGAGGACTTCAGAGCTGGTCCTTGCCCGGGTGCCTATGTGTTAGCATAGTAGAGTTTCATAGGCTTTTTCAAAAAGGTATAATTTAAGAACATTCTCAAATGTGAGATGGTTCTGCTATGTGTTCTTTCCTGTAGACATTGAGTTCCACAATTCGTTGGTGCTAAAGACTGATGACAAGGTGCCTCACTGATGTCTCGTGTTACAATGTTGTACCATAGTGATGGCAGTGTCAATCTTTTATATCCATCTTACTTTGGATGAGCTCTAAACCCTGCTATGTAATGTCCACTGGACAGCGCAGATTACCTTAAAATTAATCAGAAACCAGACTGGCAGCCAGCGTAGAGGTAGCAATAATATCTGAGGTGTTTCCATATGTTTAGTTGCAGCAGTTGTCTGTCAGAAACATGTTAAATTCTCCCTATTCTTCCTGGGTGTTATTTCGGAAGGCCCCTGTAAATGTCATTAGCCTAGTCCATTCTAAACAGAATCAGGTAGATCATTGCACAAGTTATCGTTTGGAGCATCAGGAAATGGATGATGCATATGATGGAACTCAGGTGGAAGCTGCAGCATTTTCTAGCCAGTGGATTGATTAGTGACTTTGGTATTAGGTGCCATCCATGAAGATTCTAAGGTTCTTTAACACTCTGATCAAATTATGGACAAGGGCTTCACGCTTTGGTGGAGCAGATCAAGACTGCTGTTTAGCTAAGGTTACATTTCAATTTGTCTTGGGGAGACATGTGGTGAGTTCTTGCTGATCTTCTTTTCTGTCTCTGTAGAGTTTGAAAACAGTTTGTGTCTTATTGGCATAGTTGTAGTATATGAGGCTGTGTTCTTTGATGAGTGTCATAGGAGAGGCCATGTCAATGTTGAACAGGAGGGGCGAAATGTTGGTTCCCAGACAATACGCCACCAGTGATCCTACGTGGGATTGAATGAAATGTTGATATAAATCTGGACTCTGTTATGTCTAGAGGGATGGGTGACATCCACGTGGATGTCACCCTTCCTTGTCCGAAGGCTGAAATAAGCTAACTTGAAGCTAACTTGACTCAAACAACATTGAGTCAAGTTAGCTTATTTCAGCCTTTTGATTGGGGTGCTGTGGTGAAGTGTACTGAAGACGACAGATGTGTGAGGTGAAATGTGGGCATATGGCTTGTCTGCATATTCCCTGGCCTTTAAGTGATCTTAGGCCGATACTAGAGCTGATTCTGTTGCTCCAAGGTGCCTGAAGCGTACTTGTGTATGGTGTACAATGTTGCTTGTTTTAATGTTTTGAGTTAGTGGCACACATTTTCTGAGGGGCTTTGCCAGAGGCAGTCTGTTTGATACACGGTTTTAATTTGTCGGTGCACTGGGCTAGCAGGGAGTCTCTTTAGCAGGGGCATAACAAAAGCTGTTTTAAAGTCCTGAGGTGCCGCTACTTGGTCTGAAAAGTTGTTGAATGTCTGAAACAGGATTAGAGATTCTTGCTGAGAGTTTGCTGTCTTGAAAATGTCTAGTGGTTATGAATCCACTGATAAACCAACTTGGTTGCATGAACTCACGATTTTAATCTGAATTCCAGTCCAGAAAATAGACCAAGTAGACATATCTCAGGAACAAGTCCAATATGTTGACAAACTTTAATGAAAGTGTGGTACAGTAACCTTGCCATGGCATTTCTGAATCTAATGCAATGTCAATGCCAACAAGACAGCAGAGTGATTCAAGGAGAACAGCAGTTCTGCACGTAGGAGCATATCTATCTATATATATAAAAGTCAACATTTGTTTGTTTGTGGCAGGATTTGTGGCGAAGCGTTGTCCCTTATACAAGTCCACACCGTTTCATCAATCTGCACCAAATTTTGCATAGTTTCCTGTTAGGACCTTCCAGACATTACTGGCTACATGACAATTGGTCACCCCACCCCTTTCCCCAGATTTCAGCAAAAGTCAAAATATGTTTGTGGGTTTGTGGCAAAGCGTTGTTCCTTATATAATTCCACACTGTTTCACGAATCTGCGCCAAATCTTGTATAGTTACCCGTTATGACCCTCCAGATATTACTGGCTGCATGACATTTTGACACCCCACTCCTTTCCCGGATTTCATCAAAAGTCAACATTTGTTTGTGGGTTTGTGCATTTGTGGCTTGGCGAAGTGTTGTTCGTTATACAATTCCACACAGTTTCACCAATCTGCAGCAAATTTTGCATAGTTACCTGTTAGGACCTTCTGGACCTTACTGGTTACATGATATTTGGACACCCCACCACGTTCCCTGGATTTCAGCACAAGTCAACATTTGTTTGTGGGTTTGTGGCTTGGCGAAGCGTTTTTCCTTATACAATTCCAAACAGTTTCACCAATCTGCCCTACATTTCGCATAGTTACCTGTTAGGACCCTGCAACATTACTAGCTAAATGACATTTGGACACCCCGCCCATTTCCCCCAGATTTCAGCACCTTCATACATGAGACGGTTGCCTGAAATCGACGAAGCATCAATGTGGTCGTAGAAAGACTGGTATCGACACAAGGAACAAAACCCCACATCCAGGCCCTATGATTCACAGTTTCCAAGATATTTGCACAACAATGCACCAGAATTAACTGTACCACGCCAGGATGAGGCGACGGGTGGGGAGAGAGCACAGAAGGTCCTAGTATGCAGCAGCACACAAACTCTCGCCTCCCCCTAACGTCTGCTCCGGGGTATGTCAGCGAGCCACACATGCCCATTCTCAGTGCAGTTTACTTCACAGCGCAAAGCACATCAAGCGATAAGCGAATCGGAACAGTGACCTACAGGATCAGTGTTATCATGTGTATCTACAGAACCCGTTCGGAGAATGGGTGCTTCTTCTAGTCCACTCTAATGATCATATTTTGAAATGTAAGAACATGCCCACTCTAACAACATGTAGGTACAGGAAAACAGGATTTCATTTTTTTTTCTTCTGAGGAATGATTGTCTTGAATATGTGCAGATGGTATGGAGGAGCTGGGGAGCCAGTGGTTGTGCTTGCAATCACATGCTTTGTACATTGTGGTCCAAGGAAGGGTATGAAAGATGTGAGATTTGGTCGGTGTGTAACTTGTAGGTTGATTTTTTAAAATTTATTTTATTGGCTTTTTTATGGTTATACAATGAAAAAACCTTTAAGCCAGTTGATCCAACATGTAAAATCCAAAATCCACATCAAATATACATTTAGTGCAGATGCCGTGTAAATTTAAGTAATTCCTGATACTGTCCCTCCTATTCCTCAATTACTATGTTTAATGTTCAGGCATCTTGAAGATCGCAACTACCAATTTCACAAAAGCCAAGGTAATTGAGACCAGCTCTCCTGCTAATAAAATTCTCCACCACTCTTCCTTCGGTCTATCACCATACTTCTTGACTATTTCCGACATGAGAAATGTCCATAAGGCCTTTTTGGCCAAACATGACATTACTAGATGGTTAAGCGTTTCAGTCGTCGCATTTTCTTTACATAGTCAGCAAGTCAATGAACCCACGTCCTGCTTTCGTGGTCTCAAAACTTCCCCTGTCGGAAACAGGTTAAGGCGAGTTCTCAGGAGCTGAGATCTAAAAAACCAACTAGGGAAGAGTTGTAGATATTTTGGTAAACAATTCAGTTTTTTTTCCACTCCCAGTGGCTTTCTGTATAGTTTAAACACTTGCCTCTCATGGTGGGTCTTGATCCAGTCTAGTCTATACAGTTTTTTTTTTACCTTGTCACAGTTTTGCACAAGTGTTAAAGCTGTTTCCCCAGGTCCCAAAGGGCCATTTTGCATACACTTTCCGATTCTCGTAGGGAACACTATGATTTTTTCATTAAGGCACTCTGCAGGACCCTAAAGCCACCCCTTGGGTTGGGTTCAATGCATTTCCTGAACAGTTGGAAAGTTTTCCACATAACTGTGGCTTTAAATGAGGTGAGGCCAAGTTCCATCCAAATAGCCTGGATCGGAATACTCTTTGGTAGACTCAAAACCTTCTTCCAGAATATACCTTCAATTGAGTTCCAATTTTTAACATTGAAGTTCAAAGAGGTCTCAGCGCCATATTTTAGGATTGGTGTAACTTTCATCCTATAAAATTTGACCAGCTGGATCATTGAAAACCCACAGACTTTTTCCAGAATTATTTTGCCTTGCAAAGCTAGATTATTAGCTTTATTGCGAAGCAAGTCAAGTCTGGGAGCGTCGCAAGTGCTTGTATTTAAACAAACGCCCAGATACGTAAGAGACTTGACCGCCGATATTTTTTCTCCTCGGAGGTACCATGTTTTTGCACCTTTCTTTCTGCTTGTCATTGGGTCGCCAAAGGCCATGATCCTTGATTTTAAGGGATTTATCAGCAAACCATTTGATGAAATATATGATTGCAAAGCGTCTAAATGCTTCTGGAGGCCCACCGGCATTTGATCGGCCAGGACAATGTCATCTGTGAAAAGAAGTCGGCCAACTTCTGCGTCTCCCAACTTAGGCGGGAAGCATCTGATACCCAAAAAAGGCTGATCGATGTCCGATATAAATAAGTTGAAGATTTCCGGGGCCAGCGGGCATCCTAGTTTCAGCCCCTTTGTTGTGTATATTGGTCTTGTTACTGCGCCTCTGGTGTTAACCCTTACCCTTAGCGTCGTATCTGAATAGAAGCCTTTGATTGGGTCCATGATGTTACCTGGACAACCCCACTGCTCCTTCTTAGCCCACAGGGCTGGACACTTGATGGTGTCAAATGCTTGGGTTAGGTCTACAAAGGCCAGATATGTTTTCTTAAATCTGTTTTTCTCAGATCTTGCTTTGAGGATGTTTATAATGAAAATGTTAAGAGTCGTCCCTATTCCCTTCACGAAGCCGGATTTCCACCCGTCCCTGTGGGCTGATGTTGTTGCCCATTGAGATAAGTTATTTAGTAGTAGGGTGGCAAATAATTTTCCGGCCACGTCCAATAGTGCTATTGAGTGGTAATTAGCAGGGTCCGACCTCAGGCCTTTTTTGTAGACGGGCCCAATTATTGATGCCTTCCATGACAAAGGAATCTTCTTTACCTCAGTGATGTACAAGAATAGAACAGACAGAAATTCAGCCCAGTGGGCCAGGTTTTGTTTTAGCATCGCATTAGTCAGCCCATCGGGCCCTGGAGCTCGTCAATTACTAATTCTGTTGATGCTCGCCATGATAGATTCAGGGGCCAGGTCAAGCCCATTCCACTTTGATTCGTTAGAGTTGCCAATTGGAATACTCAGAGATGTAGTCGATCCATGTTGCAGCTGGGATGGCATTGAGCACAAGTGCTTCCTGGGGCATATCTAAATTGACCAGATTTCGCCACTATTACGGGACTTAATCAGGTCCAACATTCTGCATCATTTCAGAGCAACGGTTTATTGTGTATTTTTACCCAATTTCTATGTTGTTTCAATTTCCAAATGTGTTCCCCACTGGTATTAAGTTGATCTTTTTTTAGTTGATTGATTTTTTTATTCATGATCTTTTTCCTCGTTGCAATATTTTGGTCATAGACGTGGGTGTGCTGGAACGCCTCTCGGGTAACCTTGCCTTTTTTTACTTCAAAGTCGTTGATAAACCTGTGTAGTCCAATCTCTCCTTACCTCCTATTAATTTCAGATAATCAGTTGCAACTTCTAGCTTTCTTGTAAATTAGTTGATTATATTTTGAGGGATTCTGAGTCGATTTCGGCCTGGTGTTATTTCTAGGGCTTTGTGCATGTTGTCATCCCATTTCTGATGGACT
This sequence comes from Ambystoma mexicanum, assembly GCF_040938575.1. NCBI lineage: Eukaryota > Metazoa > Chordata > Amphibia > Caudata > Ambystomatidae > Ambystoma > Ambystoma mexicanum. The sequence goes on from NC_090929.1 coordinate 1,153,584,796, forward strand.
GATAGCCAGACTAGGCTTACCAGATTATGGTCACTTGATACCTTCCCAGTTACTGTCAATGATTAAATAGCTGTTATCATGTTTTTTGACGTACAAATGTAATCCAAAATTTGGCCCTTTCGTGAGCCGTTTCTTGTCACCTTTCCCGGGATATCACCCTCGGTGCAACCATTTAACATTAGTAAGTCTCTTGAGGCCATCATTTGTTGCAAGCTTAAGCCCCGCCTTTCTGCAGCCGCTGTTTGTATTCAGTCAACGTCACATAGTACTCCTTTGGCATCGAAGCATACAAAATTCAGGTCGCCGCATAGAATGAATCACGGCGCCTTCCATTTTAGGCGTTGTTCATCTATCAAGTCAGCCACTTGGTCAGGATATGCCCTCCATTCGGGGCGAGCCGGGTTCCAATATAGGTTCATTAAGACTGTTGTCTTAGGGGGTTTCATTTTATCAATAGTTAAGTTGCCTACCAATATTTAAATGTAGAGGTTAGGAAAAAGAGACTCGATGTAGTGAAAGCCCAGTTGGTCTTTGATTGCAATCAACAGGTCTGATGATGGCCTGCTCTTAGGGCCTTCGACCGCTGGATGTAGGTAAACTTTGTATCCATTTAGTATAAGATCCTTCATTAGCCATTTCCCATTTCTCTTGGAGACATATGATACCATGGTCTCCAAGGGATGTGTCTCCAACAGAAAATAGATTAACAAAGCCCCTCGTGTTCCGACTGGCCAGGGTCACTGGGGCCTCCTCTGACACCTGTAGTAGTAATGGCATGTTGATTTTTTCAGCCAGAAGAACCACCAGCCACTTCCAATTGTCATCAGACCATTTAAGGCCATTTGAATTCTTTCTTGTCAGTTCGATAGCACCCCCTTGAGCCCTTGACACCTCTGATCGCCTCTGCAGTTGATGATTACTATCTTTGTCTTTATACGCCCCCGAGTCACATAATTCCGTCTATTTGAATGGCGGGGGGTTCTTCTTGGTATTGGAGATTTCGATCTGGAGTTCCTTCTTCGGATTCGGGATGGTCTTCTACTGTTCCCCTGTCGTGGTCACGTCTTTTACTTCGAACTTGGTTTACAGGTGTTCTTTGTCTTGAGATCGCCAGTCGGGGGTGTCTCTGTGGGGGGTTGAATTCCAACAGGTGGAACCCCAGCGGCTTCAGTCGACTTGCTTCTTCTGTTAAGAGCTGGCTATTCAGGGGCATTGATGGATAAAGGGCCACTCTGTCTGTTCGAAGTTCATCAAAGAATTCAACTGTTACCAGGTCGTCCAAGGTCAGGAGTCGCAGACTTGGAACATGGTGGAGTAATTGAAACACATTTGATCGGTTCAATATCAGCCCATCTTCTGCTGGCTCCATCCGCTCTAGCAACAATCCATCCTGGCATGAAGGGATTGGCCGCTGGGATGGCACATCTTGTTTTTTCCTTTCATTATAGTGTTTTCTCGGGTGAGACTCATTCTTCTGTCATCCTTCCCCTATAATTTCCTTTGCTTGCGGGAGCTTGAGTGGAGAACTTGGATAAGAATCCTGGGCGAGCCGGGGAGGATTGTAATTAGCTTCTAACCCTTTCCCCTGTCTATCCATTGACACTTCAATCTTACTCACTAATGGTGCTTGGTCAAGGCTGCCACTTATCTTTTGTTTTTGCTATTTTAGTGGTACAGCATGTTGAATCAGTGCTGTGTTCAATGAGCTTGTTTTTCCTTGGGCAGGATCCAGCAGGATAGATTTGTCTCTCCTGGATTCCTCTCTACTGGGCAGTCTGGCCTCCAGGACCGGCAAGACACTTGCTTGCCTGCTAGTGGTTTTATCCACTATGCCAGGAATTAGCTCATCATTTTGCCAGCTGATGAGAGTTTGTCCTTTTAACTGTGGTTATATGCTTAATTCCTCGGTCTTTACCTGTTCCGCCATTTTCAATTACGGGCACGGAAGGTCCCAGCGGCCTCCTAGCCCAAATTGTTTTTTTCAGCAGCGTCATCGACCCTTGCCAGCTCTCTCGTATCCCGGTCTTCGTAGCCTCGTCCCTTTTCATAATCCTCTATATCATTGTGATCCGATATGGAGAATGTCGACAGGTCACAGAGATCAACAGAGGCCATATCATCGAGGTCCTCTGCCTCCTCAAAGGCTTCCTGGACCCTTGGTAATTGATTCATTTGACGTGTCGAGGTTATCCTGTTGGGCACTGATGTGGGCTTGTCAATCCCTGGTTGATTTCTAGGTTGTTGTTTTGGCACATAAATCTTTTTACCAAAGCTCTGCTTCCACTTGACCTTGGTTTTGAAGGGGTTTTCATGTTCTTAGCTTTTGTTATAAAACTCTTCTCACAAGGTTTTAGCCTGGTACTTTTTGGTTTTTTGTTCTGCAATTGTACTGTCCTCTGAGGCTTGTGGTGTGTGCTTCTCCTCGTAGATGATTGCTTTTTTGCAAACATGGAGCAAATTATTTTCTGCAATAATTCACTATCAGGGTTGGCAGCTTGATCTTTGTCAATAGCACTTTGATTTTCTCAAGATGTTTCTAGAATTGGATTAGAGGCTCCCACATTGCTTTTTTCAGCTCCTGGGGTAGCCTTCGTATTATCATTGTTTGTGGGGGTTTTTTGCAGCGAGCCTAGTAGGCCCAGGGACAGACCCCCCCTTCGGAGCTGGAGTTAGGGTCCCCTCTTTTTGTCTCTCCACCGAGTCTGACTGGTTCGATTGAACGGCCAACCCGGTTCGGGGTTCAGGATGCTTGCCCAGGGGCGAGTTTGAAGCTACCCGCACACTGTCAGTATGATGAGTGTCGGACCCGTCGAGTATCGTTGATAATCTCCTCTTCTCCTTCTCTTTGATGATCGGGTCCAGAATGGCATGTAGATGTTTCCCTACTTTAGCCATGTTGCTTTCCAAGCTGTTTTACACCCCTGTAACTAAACCTTCCACAAATATTGCCGTTGAATGCATCATAGCTAACATGGTCCTTCAGCTGGTCGCCAATCTGCTCATATAATTTCATGAATGGACTCATTATATTGTGCAGGTGCTGGCTCTTGCACCAGAACCAATGTCTTTTCAGCCCGGTCTGTTTGGGTTGAGGCCTGGTTTGTGTTCACATTTTCTCCTTCCTACAAGGATTCTACTGGTTCAAGTCTAGATCTTCTATAGAGAACAGTTGAGTTTGCCCTATTTGACCTTTGGGCGGATTACTAGAAGTTGATAAAGGTTCATTCAAATGTTGTGAGGATGGATAGTTTTGGAAGACAGCCCCCTTCGGCCCATCACTAGATAGACCCTGCGGTAAGTAGGTAGTTTGATGTGCTCCATGGAATCTTCTGATGTGTTTTTGAACTGGGACTGCAGGAGACACTGACTGATCTAATTGGTCAACTCCTAACTTCTTTTGCAATAGCAGATAGTCAGGGATTTCTTCCATTCTCCTTTGTTTGTTTGACAAAGCACTTTAAGTGCAGTTCAAAAAGTTTCTATATGAGAAGACACTTTCTTCTAGATCACAGTTATAAGCAAGCGCCCTCGACTTCCAGATGTTGTTTTGCGAATGACTATGATGACTATGATGGAGTGGCTGTTTCCATCGTAGGTTGGAATCATTGGATTTGACGGGTTCTCCGCCCGTCCCTTCTTAGGGGGCTGGCCAGTCATTTGGCAAACGTGTCCTCCCCCTGCTCTGACCCTGGCCAGCTGTTCACCCCCTGGTTGTGGCTGCAAGGGCGGGTTGCATGAGGCCAAAGCAGGAGTAGGTGGGGTGTTTTCCGATGGTGCCTTGATAGCTTCCGTCAAGGGGGTCTCTCCCCCGACATTAGTGCTCTGAATAGACGTTTCTGCAACAAAGGCCAGGTCGGCAGAATCCTGGTCGCACAGGTCCACCTTGACCACCCCAGAGGCTCCCAATGTCAGTGGGCCCCCCAACCCCTGCTCCCAAGATGTAGAATTACAAACTACGGCCCCCGGAGCAAACAATTCCAAACTCGGCTCCAAAGACGCGGCAAAGAAAAAGTGCTTGGCGCCCTACATGTAGGCTGCTGTGCTGGCGGGCACTCGAACATTTACACTAAAAGGGGGAGGGTGGGAGCAAGGTAGCAATGGCCCCAGAATTGGAGGAATGACGACCTCCTTACCTCCTTTGTTGCTCTCCTCCAGAACTTCAGGTGTCCTGTTTGGAGTCCTGTTAGATTTAGCTGGGTCCCGCGTCGACTGGTCTGTACAGCAGTTGACGTCCTTCATATCCCAGCCGTCATTCACAGGGGGTGTTGCGACTGGTGCAGTTGTTTTTTCTGCGTCCCACTCTGTTGCCCGCACCACTGCCTCCTCCAGGCCGGGTCCCACCTCCCCCGTCATATCGTCAGCTGACTCCTCCGTCATTTTCATGCAACCGCGACGTAGTTCAGTAGTTCGATAGTTTAGAGTTACGAGGCAGGCAGGTAGAGGCAGGTAGAGGCAGTAGAGTGGCTGGACCATTCCCATTGCACCCAGCAAACGGTCACGCAGTCACTCAGCCTCCACTGCACCTCGGCTCTGCTGACCAGGGAGGTTATGAAGGCACACAGGTAACGCGCTTCACAGCAATGGTAGACAGACTGTAGCTCTCCAGGCAGCACACAATCACTCTGCCTCCACTTGTAGGTTGTTCTTTAACAGCATTTTGTGATCCAACTTTGTTCACTTCTCATCTATGTGTTGATGAATCACTCTGAATTTGTTAGTGAAATGGTTAATCAGGCATGATTTTCCTCATGTGATAGCATCAGAGTAATACAATCAGGATAATATTTCTCAATATAGGGGCATGTCCACACGAATGACTTGGTGTTACATTGCAACATCAGAAACATATTTCAGAATAGAAGGGCATAGCTGCTCTAAGTGCAAATAGGTGGCGCCTTATGTACTTGGTCTCTGTCTTGAGCCAGATCTCCTGAAATTTCGGAAGCTTATCACGACTTTCCTCTTCACCTCCTTCTTCCCCCTCTGACTCCCGTGCTAATACCCCACAGTCGCTGAGATTGGTGGTCTGAGACCTATGTGTCCTTCTGGGTCCCAGCCTTCTGCCTAATCACCCTCAGCCTTCTGCCCCATCCCAGCACTTCCTTTCAAGCACCCACTGGCCTCTGTTCTCACTGGCCTGCACTTATTATTGGCAGGCGATCGCTCTGTACCAAGCTATCTCTGCCAGGCTCTTACTGTTGCCCACAACTGACTCCTTATCACTTCCCTCTGTGGAACTCCTAGCACTTACCCCCTTCTCTGTCCCTTCTCTCTCTCTCTCCCTGCACTTGCATGTGCTGAATGCTCACAAGGCTTAATAGGACTGCCCCTTTGCTTTTCATTACTTTATTCTATTTTCCTTTGTTCCCATTTTCCCTCCCCTATGCCCTGTGCATGCTTTGAAACACAATTTCTTGTTGTGTAAGTGCCTTACAAATCCACATCAAATAAATAAATTAATACATTTTAATTCCTTTGGGAGTCACATATTTGTGTAATAAGAGGGCCAGAGTTTATTAAAAAATGCTTGTATGAATTGTTCATTACTATTCTACTTATATTGTTTTTTGTGTGTTTAATGATGAGAAATACGTAAAGAAGAAAACATCACAGATATCGAAGCCGTCCTGAATATGAATGTGTTGAAGAAGTTATTTGTCAAAATGAGAATGTAGTGGTTGAGGATGGCGATAGAATAGAACATGAAATGGGGACATCACAGACAAACCAGAGGAGTATATACGGGGATACTAAAATGATATACAAAGGTGACAACTTGGTGGAGTTTAAGGTCTCTGTCAAAGAGTTCCTCAGGTTTACAAGCTTTGTAGGAGGTGTGGAGGAGATTAGGAGGCAATGAAATGGAGGATGGTATTGTGGGGGGCATTCTGGTCAGAGAATAAATCACTTCAGTCTTGGAAGATTTACATATGAGACATTGAAAGACAAGCCAATTATAGATGGCCTAAAGAATGTTCGAGATAAATATTGAGAGATATGTTTTGAAGGAGGGGAATAGAGATGACAATCTGCATATCACAAGCAAAGAGGTGGTACGAGAAACTAAAGGAAAGATGAGCAAACTAGGGGAGGAGATGTGGGGGGTAAAGAGTAGTGACCAAGGGCCGGCCCTTATGGGGCTCCTACAGAGAGACTGGTGGAGGTAGAGCTCTCCCTATATAATCAGATGTACAATGATTGATCAGAGAGGTAGGAGGCCATTGCGCTAACCAGAAGACGGAGTCAGACTAAGTAGTACCAAGGTGCAAGGGTGTTTAATTAAAATAATAATAAAACATCTATCTAGCCCTATTGCTGTGAGGGAAGTTCCCTGCCTAATAAACTAAAAATAGGGGCGATCGTTCAAGTCCAAAAGAAAATAGTTCTTAGACCAAATCCCAAAAAACAAGTGACCCTACCACTTAGAAAAATGTAGCAAAAAGAAAGAGGCCAGATAGTGCCGGCGGACGTTAGCTACTGCCTGGCCAAGTGCTTGATTTCCTTTTCCAAGAAGAAGGCTTAAAAGTGTGTCAAGTTCTGTATTTCTTTATACCAAGTTCATCAAGTACTTGCAGTACAGTTCTCAGCACCTCTGCAGGTTGTAAGTTCTAGTCTTTACACAGATTCCATACGGCTCCCTTTTCTCAGGAAAAATAGGTAGTCCTTAATACACTTACACCATGTCTTACTTGGTGCTTGACGATGTCCATATCTTGTCAAACAGGGGAACACCCCAGGTTCTTTCTTCTCCCAGTTCTGTTTATTTATTTTATTTAATTTATTTTTATATTTGTTTATGTTCACTAGGTTTCATAGTTCCAGGATTTCCCAAAGTTCTCTGGTCCTCTGGCAGGCTGGGCCTTGGTAGGGCGCATGCTCGTTTGGGTTTTCCGAGCTCCGTAACCCTTGTGACCTCTCCGGCTTTGTGTTTTAATGTCTCTTGGTCCTCAGATAGATTTGTTTTATTAGGGCCTTGATAGGAGCTCTGTTCGTTCGTTCACGTTTTTTGGGCTCCTGTAACCCTTGTGGCTTCTCCCACCCCTTGAATCACAGTTCACCCCGCCCGACAGTTTTATCTCTTTGGAAGTGTGTGTGTCCCTTCCACTCCACGGTTCGGCAGCAAACACATTTCTGGTGTGGAGATTGGGGATCTTACTTCTCCACTGCAGTCTGGTCTCGACGTCAGTTAATCAGCCCCAGGCCCAACATGGCTTCCGTGTGGTCACGCCCATGCAAGAGACGGCAGCTTCATTGTCTCCCTCTCTCTCACAACCTTGTCTTCTCAGTCGGTTAGGACGCCAGCGTTCTGGTGCCTGGATATTAATTAGTTCACTCTCCACACCACCACCAGCTCTGCAGTCTAGCGTGGCTCTGCCCATCTAGGACGTCTTCCCATCAGAGGCTTGGCTCTCTGTATAATTATCTCTCCCTGATTCATAGTTCCTCGTGGTTTTATGTACATCATCAGAAACATAAGGGGTGTGTCTTTCCTCTTTAACAGCAGACTTCAGGTGAGATCCAGCATTTCCTGAAGCCAAAGAGATTGAAGAAATGTCACTGTTTGATGGATTCAAGACAGATGTAACAACATCTTTCCAATTCCATTTCCCTTATAGGCAGACAAGGTACTTTGGACTGGGAGTTCCGTACCAGAATGGGAGTCCATGTCCCCAACAGAGTTTCACTCCCAGTGAGATCCCGCTTGTCCAGACCCCTAGGGTGGGTCTTGTTGAGCGGGCTCACCTCCCTAACCTCAAAGGGGGTGGCTTCCTTCTGGGAAAAAGGGACAAATGGTCCAGATATGTCACACCATCCAGGCAAGTGCAGGGTCCTGGATTCCGAGAATTGGAAGGATGAGAAAGAGGGGGGGGGTTGATCAATGGTTCCGAATGCAAGGCAGCAGTAAGGACTTGGATTTCCGTGGAGTGACAGATACAGTATTGATACTTGAGGGTCCCAAATTAATTATCCTTAAAGATTATGGCGATCCTATTGAGGACAATGTGCTCCGGGTTATTGGACTAATGGAGGAGAAGAGAGACACGCCAATATTTGTCAGGGACATGGGTGTGAGTGGAGGGCTTCTTGAGGATTGGGAACATTGTTGCTGGTCTAAAGCCAGCTGGGAAGAACCCAGTTGGAAGGCCAAAGTTAAAGATGGAGGACAGAGAGAGCTGGTCAGGCAAGCAAGATATTTTAAAGTTTTCAGAGCAAATAAATACATGGAGGATAAGGACAAGTTGGCTGCCTGAGGTATAAACTTAGGGATCTGTGAATGAATGAGCGAAGGGCGGATTGAATGAAGGTGATATGTGGTAAAGATAAGGATATGTAAGGAGGGATGGAGAGGAGAGGTATAGCAGGAGATATGATGGGCATTTGGCTGAGTGGGAAGAGGAGAAGAGGTTGACAGGGTATGCAGTGCTTCAAGGGATGAGGAGAGTTTGTGGTGGTGAGAGATGAAGGAGATTAGGTTGGTGAAATAGGCGGACCTAGCAGTGTTAAAATCAGCAGTGTTGTTTTGCCGAGAAGGCCAACTTGTAGGATGCCAAGGGTTGAGGGCTGAAGGATTGTGCCATAGTGTAAAAGGAAGCCCATCTAAGTTTTGAGACAGAGCATCTCAGGAGTTATGAAGACCTGGTAGTGGGAAGCAGATGAAGTATAAGGATACCTGAGGTTGTGCAAGAATTGAGAGAGTGAATCTGATCTTGGCAGGTAGGGTGCTAATAAAACAGGTTTAACCCTGTATTTGAATATTGAAGCGGTCTAATAGAGATGTTGAAATGTTGGATATAGTGGTCCTTAAAGAGGAAACAAAAGTGAGGTTATTTGATATGACGGAGGGTATAAGCAAGAAAAGGCCAATTGAGTTTCCCTGCACATATGTTGGTAAGTCTCGGGAGAATATCTCAGGGGCAACGTGCTCGCCTTGGAAGCAAGACGACATGGAGCACCAGAGGTTCGATCCCCGGGTCCGCGCTTAGAAACCTCTGGGTATTAAGTGCTTTATAAATAACCTAGCATATCATATCATATGCCGGGGAGGCAGGTGCGAGAGTGGGCAGGAAGGAAAGAGTAACGCTGATGTTGATAGGAACTGGCGATTCCAGAATGCTGAAGTTTCTCCCAAGAGCAATGGGGGGCATCAGGAGGAAAGGACTCAAATATGTGGTATAGATCAGGTTAGGAGGGACAAGGGCATCTGTAGATCAGCAGCATAGGGAGGGGTGTGATTAAGAGGTTGGGTGGCAGTCTGCTCAAAACAGAGTGGGCAAAGGTCGGACAGTGGCAGAGAGACTGGGGAGTCACCATTTTAACCTTTAGGCCATGCCCTCATCCATGTTTGGGCAGTCAAGGGGGGTAATGTAAAGCAGCAAAATCATTTTGGGTGGCAAGGACTGTGGCCGTTCATGGAGGGCCTCCAGATATCAGTGAATCGCATGGCTGCTAGTGGGGTTGTGGAGGTCGAAGTCGTCTGTGATGAAGGAGGTTCTCTTGCAGATAGGTTGAGCACACTGGAGCCCAAGAATAAGAGAGTAAGGGGGGGCTGGGGCAAGGGGGAAGGTCTGAGAGTGGATGCCAGGGAGGATCTGAAATATTGGATCATGAGTGACGATGGTGCAAGAAATCAGTAGGGGGAGGAGTGTGGAGGATTATATGGGAAGTCAAGCCAGGATGAGCATTGAACCCCTGTGTAATGGGTAGAGAGAGAGAGCTAGAAGCAGGATAAAGTTGGTGTATACGTGCCTGGGGGTATTGCAAAAGTGCGCCTGACACTTACAAATCCTCTGCAAAGCTATTCATAATCAATAAGCATGCATAAAGCAATGACCTATTGATAATCAATTACCATTAACGTAGCGCCATACACAAAAAGAAATGTCTCTAGGAGCTCATATAGTGCATTGACCCCTACCCAATTGAATGATCCATTTAACAAGCCCTGGGTGACGAAATGCTGAGCAGGCCAGGATTTAACCCATTCATCAGCAGACCATTGGCTCCTAGCCCACAACTATCTCTCAAATGAGAAAAGGATAATGTGTGGAGGGTGGTAAAGGGGGCACTACTAGCCAAATATAGTGACATGGGACCACAGAGACGAAGTACAGTTCCAGGGAACGATGGTGACCAAATACAACTACCGGATGATAGCAATGTCCAATGACAGAAATGATGGGCCACCTAGGATTAAATACAGATGACTCTTGGCAGAGAGTGTTGATGGTGCCAGTATTGCATGAATGTGACGAGGCCGAGCCAGACAGAACACCCAGTGATATATATGTCCTCTTTAGTGTTTGAATGCATTTAGGGAAATTAGCGTCTTATCTCGGTAGCCACAGTGGTGAAGTGCTAACACTTGCTTCAATTGATTCTCCTAACACGGCACCTTTGATTTTTTTTAAACAGCAAATATTTTACATTACCTTCAAAACCTCTGACTCTTTTCATCCTTGCGAACTGCATTTGATTCTCAGTAGGCAAGTCTAAGGATTTATCTAGTTAAACACATAGGGCAAATGTAATAAAAATTGGATTAACAACTGAGAGTTTATGTGAATATATTCTGATGAGTAAAGGGGCAGTGACCTTCAAGTAATTGTGGTGGGGATGCATTTCAATCAAATTATATGTTTTTTTAAAGACATAAAATAGCACATGTTATTGAAACGGGTGCCAATAAAGGTTTAGAATTGATATTAATGGTTGTCAGTTCTAAAGGCTTGCAATCCCAGGGGTGCCTCGCTTGCCAGTAACCTGCGCAAGGTGGCGCAGAAATATCACTTTGCCTAGGACGTGCTGGCATAGAGCGCTCCACTAGTAATTTGACAGCAGCCTGTCCGCGCAGAAACATATAGCCAAGAAGTCCCAAATAACCTGGCATTGAATCTCTACCCTTGGAAAAATCAATTCCATCATCCCGCCTCTGGACTTCCCGGACCATAGAGCAGGCCCTTGTGGTCTTGCACATCGATGGGGGAAATGCTCTGCTGACAGCGCTTCCAACTGCTCACTTGGCTCCCCTACAATTCCAGTGGGCGCGCACACCAACGCACTGGCCTCACAGTACTTTGCTACTGTTGAAAGATGCCAACCCAAATGTTGGCTACCCACACTCTGTACAGCACTCTGCTGCTCTCCAACTCGGTCAGCTCTTTAAACAATAAAATAAAAGAATTCAAAATAGGTTGTTGGTCTCAATCTGGGACACACTGCTCAGTGGAACTGCAAAGAGTGCCTGTCCCACCCCACACTTTCTGGTGGTTTTCTGAAGGTCCAGTTATCATTTTAGGAGAGAAGGGTCTTAGGATCCCACCCATTTTTTTTATCCAGGTTGCACCAGTGCAATTCCTGATAAAGTCGACCTGGCCACACTGCCTGGATTTCCAATGGCGATACACCATCCTAACTTAGGCGCTGCTCCTTTTGAAGATGTGCAGTCATTGACTAGTCCCCTTGGGATGTAATTGAGGGTCTCTGGTATCTTTTCTACGCCCTCCCAAAAGGCCACAATAAGGTAGGTGATGACCAATTGACACCACTACCTGGGTGAAAGACTGTCAATGCAGTGTGAGTAGGTTTGCTGCCAAGGGGATGTTTAATTGAAATATGCGCCAAGCCAATTGGGTGCCCTTTAATTGCACAGGGAATTGCCCATTTGCAAGTGAGCCGATGTCCTCATTGAACATGTCGGCAGACGTACTCTGGCAACATAGGGCCTCATTATGAGTATGGCGGTAGGGGGTTAACGGCACCGGTAAGGATGCCAGTGCCGTTAACCCCTACCGCTGCATTCTGAGGTCCCTTAGCGGGTCCCACTAAGGCCGCTAAGGGTCTAGGGAGCTAGTAACGGACCCGCTATTTGCGGGCCCGTTCTTAGCTCCTTCCCCATTCCCATTAAGCCCTATAGGGGCTCGAATGGGAATGGAGAATGGTTTTCAGAATGGGGACTTACCGGGTCCTCCAAGGTTGGAATGACCCGGTAAGTCCCCATTCCGACTACCTGGACCCGAGTTTGGAGGCAGCCATGGCACTAATAGCACCATGGTTACCTCCAAACTTGTAATGAGGCCCAGAGTCTTAGGGCCTCATTACACGGAAGGCGGTGAACCATGGCGCTATTAGTGCCATGGTTCATGCCGGTAAAGTACCGGCACCGCCTTTGTGGAAAGGGCAATTACCGCCCCATTCCAAGGCTGGCGGGGCGGCAATTCCCCCTTCCACCATTGCCCTTCCCCATTCCCATTTCTGCCCCATAGGGCTCTATGGGAATGGGGAAGGCGCTAATTACAGTACCGCAAATTGCGGTACCGTAATTAGCTCCATTGGTCCCTTTGCGGGTTGGTTTTTAACGCTTGCAAAAAGCAGGCTTTAAATTCCCCAACATGCAAAGGGACCTCGTAGTAAGGCGGTAAGGATTTACCGGTACCGGTAAAATACCAGTACCGGTAAACCCTTACCGCCATCTGTGTAATGAGGCCCTTAGTCTGCGACAGCGGCAGTGGTGCAACTCGTCTGTTTGCTGCGAAAGCAGTGGTCCTGCACTATGGCCCCTGATATTTTTGTAGGGGCGGTTCTCTTTCAATGTAAGTCACTTCCAAAGTTGGTCAGGAGATAAAGTACATTAGCTCTTTGTGTTATGATGTGAGGGCAGCGTGAAAGAGGGGTTTACAAATATCCGGGAATGCCAGCAAATCCTCCAGAAGAGGGCAGAGAAGAAATGATGGAAAGCTGAAGGAAATGGAGCTCACGCATGGCTCACCAATGTTTACAAGAACGTGGATAGATACAACACCCAACGTCTCAAAGGGCGGGCAAGCTGATGACTTCCTTTACCTGTCCCTCAGAATCGATGAATGCCCGTGTTGAATATCCAATGTTGTTAGTTAACTGTTAGCCAACAAGTATTAACTTGTTTTCCTACAGCTTGATGTTCACGGATACTAAATTGTTTCTTGGTCTTTTTTGAGCTGAAGACCATTTTACTTTCTTGAACATGACTAGGCTAAATAGCATATAGTAAAGGCCTCCATTAAAATAATGTAGATTAAAGCTATAGCTCTATATTATCATTACATTGTGAACTAATAATAGATATAACTAGAGAGGTCAGAAGCAGGGGGGATTCAGCATGGAGAGCTGCATTAGTATCTGATGTGATTATTTTCTATTATTAGAACAAACATCAGCCTCGCCCTTGTACGTAGCCCTTATCCTCATGCGGCCAAAATGTGTTTCCTCAGACTCTTTAGAGTTCAAGCTTCTGTTCGCCTGCCAATACACCTTGTAAAAATGACAACAACCAGTAGCATATTGGGCAGTATTCTTTAATCTCCTACTGCAGACAAACATAATGAGCCACATCCTGCAGGACAAAATAAACAGTCTTCCTTTGTGTCACATGCATGCGGCTGGCTCTCACCAAAGCAAGTGTTTTTTTTCATTTGTGTGTCTTTTTTGTCAAATCTGCCCGATGAGAAATTGGTCATACTTCTGAGTGTGTATGCAAAATGAGGGCCCGATTCCGAGGTGCTTGCAAACGTAGGAAAGTGTTTGTCCATGAAGGAGGAACACTTTCCTTACAAACACCAAAGTATGATGAAGAATGAATGTGGTCAGGGACATGAAAGCCTCAGCTTTTGACTGTGCCTGATTTATGACTTGATAACAGCCCTAGCAACCATCAGCAATGCAGGGCAGCCACATGGAGGGGATTCTCCTGCCAGCAGTCAATAAAAGGAGTTAAAAGACGGCACCTGTGAGGTGACGTTTAACTCTACTGCACACTTTTTCTCTTATACTGCAGAACCACTTTTCTAGTTTAATGAAAGTTTAAGAAAACGTTCTTCCATTAGAAAAGTGGCAGTCTACTCAGAAATGCTCGCAATTCCACTAGAGCTCATGTTTACCCCGCAACGAGAGATTTTAGCAGCTTTTGCTGCTGGAAAGCACAACATAATCCCCTCCAATACTTCCCCACATTTCAGAATGGTGGTGTAACTGGAGGGGAGAATTTCGTATTTCTACACATTCTTTTTATCAGGGTCCTGAGTTGCTACTCCTGTATAGCCGAGGTGTCGTGAATTAGGTGAAGAGGTTTCTCTTTTTTAGGGTGCCCAATTATCCTGCACAAAATGGGATCACTGCACAGGTCTATGATGAAGCCAGTAATGAACACAGAGAAAAGGCACACTATCAGCCATGCAGAACATGAAGGCAGCAGTGAGGGGAGTCGTGGATGGGATACCTTCACACCTATATTTAAAAAAGCTTGTCTCTCGTGCCCTATAACCCCTTCTCCCAGCACACACCCTAATATCTTATTTTGGACATTCTAAGTTAGTGGTGCTGTTCGACTCTAACATAATGTTATGTTTGTTAAGCAACATATGTCATCTGTTGGCTTATGTTACCCAATGGTATGTTTGATATTATCTCCCTTGCTTTGAAATGCTTTGGTTTTTTAAGTTTCGCATGCTACAATGTGCTTTGTAAAACTCTACCATATTGTGTTCCTTCTTTCAGCTTGTTATGTTGAGCTGGTTTGTTAGGGTACAAGTATTTTATGTCAAACGCACCTCGGCAAAAATGTTAAGCTGAAATTGTTATTTTTCTAATTTACAACGTCCCTTTGGTTTGCCACACGCACACATGCAGACGCACACGCTACATGGACCTCACCTTCTCCTCCACATCCGCACCTGACCCATTTCCATCCCTGTGTTTCTCTATCCTCCCAATTTCAGGTTTGTAACCCAAATGAGCATGTTTGGTTTTCAGTGAGTTTAGCTCCTTTTCGGTTGGTTTCATTTGGTTTGTGTAGTTATGCGTTGTATCATGTTGCGTTGCTCCCTATAGACCATAGTAGACTGGGCAGGGAGAATCATCTAAACCCATCTGCTGACAGACTGGGCCCCACCAACGAGAGGGCCCTCCACTGGTCACTGCTACTGTACCCCAGTGAGATATGACAATCAGCGAGACTACTCAATATAAGGCCAGAACGTTCTATCTTGACGCCATCCACATGTCCAGCAAGCACTTTGAAGAAGGTAGTGGGTGCCATGCTGCACTGCACATGACACACAAATAAATAGATAATACATATAGTGGCACAAAGCCCTTCAAAAGGGCCTTAAGGACAAAGTAGACCTTGAAATGACGTAACACCCCTGTTGCACCCAAGATCATCCTGCTGTTCCCTAATAACAGGACAAGGTAACTTCAGCCCGGGTAGAAAAAGGTAAAGCATTCTGCATTGTAAGCCCCGCCAAAGAAGGATCCAGCCTCCAACACTATTGTAACCAACCCCATATAGCTCATAGCAGGTCTCAAGAACGGCCAGGCCGCTCGGTCCAGAGCTTTGCTCCAAGAGGAGCTGCAGTTCAAAGGTCGCCCGGCTTTCCTGCTTGCAGAACCTGGTCATTCCTGTCCTGGTGAGTGAATAAAAAGTAATTTACACTCAGTGCATGACTTCAACACACCCACACTCACACTAACATTGGCACTGCCATTGCAGAAGGCTTCAGAGCGTGAACACTCCTGAGTCCAAGACATGCTCACATCACACACTCTGCTGTCAGGGATGTATCAGAGCTGACTCCCCCACAGGGGAAGACTTGCCTGAGACCGGGCCACTCACCGCTGGTGGAATAAATCTAAGCCTTGATGGCGGCAGTCAGCAGCAAGAAACGAGGGAACTCGTGAATACGGTCAACCTAACATGGCATCAGGCACACGAAGTGAACACACATCATTTGATTACCCGTGTGCAGACTACTCAGGAACGAGAAGGAAGGCAAACCTATTGCAGAAGACCATACATAATTAAAAGGGAAGCTTTATAGGTTCTGAAGAAATCAGGAATTAGAAAAAGATGGACGAAGACTTCCAATTATCCACATTTAAATGACAATCAGGAACGGGACAAGGACAATCGAATGATCCCCAACATGTTCCTACCTACCTATTTATTAATTAGCGACATTTGTAAACCAGAGTCAGATCTGGCAGTGGCTGCTGGTGATTTTGTTCACTGATGGGGTGCACATATTTTCCACTAATGATCACCAGGGACTGATGGTAGTGAGGGATGCCCTCAGTCAACTAAGAGAGATTCGAGGTGGGTCTCCGCTGCTTTAAAAAAAAAAAAATAGTTTCAATGGTGATTTTACAGCACGCTTTTTATGTAAAATGAAGTGTGATAGCACATGGAAAATCCAATAGATGTCACGTTGCCAACAGCACCCAGAAGAATTTGACACAATTAGTGATCCCTGTGTCCACAATATATGCATGTATTTCGGAAGTATAAGAATAAATGATCATGCTGGCTGTGCAATTATATGCCAGTTTCGCAATTTACTGCTCAAACAACACACATGCGTTCTGTGTGCCACATATTTCTAGTATTGCACTGTGAGAAATCTTGTATGTTCGTTCTGCCCAACAATGCCAGAATTGCACTTGTAAAACACATGGATGTTGCTGTGCCCAACAATGACGTAATATGATATGATATGATATGATATGGTATTTGTAACGCGCCTATACACAAGTGTTTCAAGGCGCGACGAGGCAGGGAGGGGGGTACAAGGGGAGACAGAAAACGATCCTACTAGGCCAGGTGTCATTCAGATCGCGCAAGTGCAGGGGTAGGGGAGGGGAAAAGTGCAAGGGGAAGGGGAGGGGGGAAGTGCAGTACAAGGTAAGAGGCGTACGTAATAAATAAATAAATAGGGCCAGCTGGTGGCAAGTGTGAGGTAAGTGCAGAACAAGTGCTGGGGGAGGGGGGGCTGTAGGGATACAGAGACAGACCCGCAGTGCAAAGGGGTTCCAGGGCATCAGTGCAAGTGGAGAGTGGCAGGGCCCAGGACCGAGGCCGTTTAGAGTGGTCCAATTGCAGGATCAGTGCAGCTTCAGTGAAAATTAATTAGCCGCTCAGCAGGGGAGAGGGAGAGGGAAAGCAGAAGCAAAGAGGAAGGTTTTGAGGTGCTTCCGGAACCGGAGATGGTTCTCCTCAAGTTTCAGGGAGGCAGGAAGGCTGTTCCAGAGGGAGGCCCCTGCCGCGGAGAGAGATCTACCCCCAGCTCGTTGCTTCGAGAAGCGGCTAACCCTGAGGGAGTTGGAGGCCGATGAGCGAAGGGCTCGGGAAGGAAGATATTTGGGAAGAGAGAGTTGAAGGTATTTAGGACCCAGGCCCCAGAAGGCCTTGTGGACAATGCAGAGGGTTTTGAACTTTATCCTCGCAGCCACTGGGAGCCAGTGTAGAGATTTCAGTCCTGGAGAGATACGGTCCCTGGGCTTGAGGCCAAGGACAAGTCTCGCAGTTCTGTTCTGGATGATGTAATGCCGAACAATACCCAATAATTGCATTTGCACCTAAGTAAAGTTTCTATAATATGGCCCTTGGTCTTTTGAAATGGAGTTCACTCCAAAGTACAGCTTATCCTCGCACAGGCAGCTCACAAATTCTGCAATATCTTGATAGATACATATCAGTTTATGATCCAAGGTCCAAAGAAACAGAAAGGTCATTCCAGCCCCGGCGGACCCGGTACATACCCATTGCCGGGTGCCGGTAATAATTACTCCCCTTTCCCATTCGAGCCCCATGGGTCTCAATGGGAATGGGGAGGTCGGATGCACCAGCACCATTCCTGAATGGTGCCGGTGCATCCAACATGCTCTGCTCGCGGGTGCCGGTACGCCAGCCAGGTCAGACATGTTGGGCGGAAAGGCACCCACGAGCAGAACTCGTAGTTTGCCGGCCCGGTAGTAACAGCACTGGTAGCTTAGCGGCGCCGTTACTACCGGACCGGCAAACTTGTAATGAGGCCCAATATCTTGCTGTAGACTCATACGTTGTGGCGCACGCATCTTTACTAATAGTAATATATATACCTTCACTACCCAAAATGTGTGTATATACCTCGGACTCTATGGGCCTCATTACACGGTAGGCGGTAAGGGATTACCAGCACCGGTAAGGGCACCGGTGCCGGTAATCCCTTACCGCCCTACTACGAGGTCCCTTAGCGGGTCCCTCCCCTAACGCCTGGTTTTACCAGGCGTTAGGGGAGGGACCCGCTAAGGGACTCCAGAGCTAATAACGGTACCACAAACTGTGGTACCGTTATTAGCTCCTTCCCCATTCCCATTGAGCCCTATGGGGGCTCAAATGGGGAATGGTTATCAGAATGGGGACTTACCGGGTTCTCCAAGGTCGAATGACCTGGTAAGTCCCTATTCCGGGAACACGGACCGGGAATGCGGTAAGGAGGTAGATATGGTGCTAATAGCGCCATGGCTACCGCCTACCATGTAATGAGGCCCTATATGTCTTAGGTACACCATAATTTGTTGAGGTTTCTTTTTCTTCAAATTGCACCCCAAACGATTTGTGGGGAAAAATGCTATCTTCAGAGCTCTCAGGGCAGAATGATTTGAGAGCACGATCATTTAATTGTTTCTGTGAGCAGTGCAGAATGTTTTTTTTCTCACGGTTTCTACATATCTACATATGTGCACTCAGTTGGCAAAATGGTAGAAAAGGAATAGTGGAATCTGGATAGGCGTACATTTTCAATACCCGGAGAGCCACCAATTCCCGAAAGGGTCATTTGCGCGAGTTGCCCTACCCGTCCATGCTCATATGACATTTCCATAAACAATTGTGATGGAAAATGTACTGTAGGCAACCGTTAATGTCCCGTGAATACAAATCTCTCTAAATCTTTATATTAGCGTGCGCCCGCCTCTTTGGGTGAGAAAGAGGGGTGGCCTGGGCACCAAAAGATGCCCTGGAAATAATTGTGAAAGTGTAGCCCACAGAGCCGCTGCTGGTGGCACAATTTCAGATAGCACCCCAGTTTGCAGTTTGCAGTAACGTGTCTGCGATCCTGTTTCTCCAGGATCAAAACATGTATTTAAAAAAGTGACTGTCATTGAAAGTAGAAAGGGAGGTCTTAAGTGTGAGCCCCCTTCTATGCTGAGAGATTGGGGAATGGTGGCGAGGGATTGCAGAGCCTGAGATTGCCGAGCCAATGCAGGGGCGCCTTGTTTGGAATTGCTTTCACAGACACAGTGATGCTGGTGGAGGTTTTAACTGCCCAAGCCATAGTCAAAACAGTGAAAGAAAACTAATTAACATTGAGAATCATCGTTCTTCATTTACCCTGGAAATATACAAATCCAATGTGTGGATCTTTGCTGTATAATTCTAAGGATGTTCACAGTGAAAGTAGAAAAGATATGTTTCCCATGAAAACCCAAACACTACACTGTATCCTTTAGCACTGTAGTAAATCATTTTGGTACAGAATCAAGTTTTTTAGAAAGGTTGGGCATACCCACAGATTCATCAAGAGACGTGATTTTTCTATGAGTGCAACCCCCACCCTTTACCTTCTTACCCCTAAACCTCCATCTACTATCAAGCCCCTCTCCTCCTCGCAAACCCACTCATGCAGGGCTGGAAAGATAGCTGTGTTATTCCAATGAGACATGCTTTACTACGCTCGACCAATCCACTTTCACCCCAGGGAAACACACTAATCTGGTATAGTGTCACCTCAGAGCCCACCTCACACCCCAACTTTCTTCTCACATTCTTAGTGGACTCACCCACAATTTTGTGGGACAATAAGGATATCCTCGAACTAAGCATACAGGTGTAGATGCAAGGATGTGTCCGCTCAGAAAAACATGCTCTACTCCTCCCGTCTAACTCACGTTCAGCACTAAGAATCGTACTGCTCCATCATGGTCTCCCCTCACAGCTCTTCTCCCCTTTTCCCGTTGCCCTCAAATTCTTAGTTGCCTCTCCTACATGTGGCGTTGCCCCGTGAGGGGATACGCACGCGGCGGCGTGACGTTGCACGTCGCCGCGTGCGCCTTAAATAAACGGGGCGTTCCCGGCCGCGTTAGAGCGACCGGGGAGCCCGAAGCACACAGACGTGTCCGTGTGGAGTCTGTGGGTGGAGGGGCTCGCGGGCACGCATTGGGGGCACCCAGAGACCCCCAACAGTGGCGACGAGTGTCGGATGCCCGGGCCCGGCGGTGAGCGCGATCCCGGACAATTTTTTCTTCAACGAAGGAAACATCCGCGGATGTTTCGCATCACGCTGAGGCCGCGGACCACACGCGGCTGGCGGCCATCTTGCGCACGAGGTGGAGGATCTTCCGAAAGCTCCGGTTTGGAGTAGGAAGGCCATCCAAGCCTAATTTTTGGATTTACTGACTGCGGGCAGTACAACCCGCAGGCCCATGCCAGAATTTTGATATTTTGGCCATTTTTCAGACAATGACGTCGTGCTGTAGCTGGAAGATGGACTGAGGTGGCTGGGCCTTCTCAGCCCATTCCTTTTCAAAGCTCAATTTTTGGGAACATTTATCCACGGATCCTCTTCAGGACCCTCTTCAACCCCCTCATCATCATCACGTGGGGGATGACGCTCCCGCTTCTGCGGCCCACGTGGACACAAGGCGCCTCGAGGTACTCTCCTTTAACCCTTTCATCATCACGTGGGTGGTGGCAGTGTGGGGAGAAGTGCAAGTTGCGGCCCTCAGGATTGGAACGAGGGTGCCTGTGCGCTTGCGCCTATGAGTGATCCCGGTGCCCTGGAGGGTGCGACTGCCACGGCCTCGGAAGATTCGCAGGATGAAGGCCTAGCAGACCTGTTTCAGCAGGACCCCCCACAGCTAACCCCGCGTCCTACGACGTCTGGACTGCCTGCGCGCCCGGTTGGTGCCGCTCCCCCTCCGATTCAACCACCACCCCTGGCCATGGCCCAAGCCAGGGCGCAAGCGGCCCTACAGCCTATTCCGGAGTTTGATGCTACGGGCCCCCCATCCAGCCTGGGGCCCCGATGGAGGAGATGGATCGGACGGCTAGACATGTACTTTCGGGCCGCCCAGGTCACGGACAATGACAGCAGGGTGGCCACGATGTTGTATTCCGCAGGAGCGACCGTACAGGAGATCTTTGAATCATTAACTCCAACGGATAACTCCTATGATCAAGCCAAAGCTGCCCTCCTCGCGCATTTCATCCCCCTTGCCAACGTGGACTTCGAAAGGTTCGTCATGCTGTCGGCCAAACAGAAGGAGGATGAGACGCTTGACACCTTCTATGGCCGCCTGCGCCGCCTGTCACAAGGGTGTGCGTGGGGGGATGCGGAGGACATGATAAGGACCATGCTGATCCAGGCATGCTCATCTGGCAAGCTGAGGCGACAAGTCCTAAGAGAGCCCGGACTCACTCTGCCCAGAATCCTGGAGCTCGGGAGGTGCCATGAGGTGGCGGAGGCTCGTGCCAACAAGATGGAGGCCGGATCCCGCGCGGCGAGACCGGAGGAGGTGTGCGCTGTCTGGCGGGGCGGCAGAGGGGTGCGAAAACCCGGTGTACCTCCCAGAGACAGAGCGGGGAAGCCGGTGGAGTCGTGTCAGAAGTGCGGCTATGACCTCCCCCACTCATCGGAGTGCATGGCAAAAGGAAAGATCTGTGGACGCTGTGGGGTGCCTGACCACTTCTCGAGGGTGTGCAGGGCGACCCTGCCTGTACTTATTCCGAGAGGACAGCCTCGTCTATGGGCCCCGCGGCAATACCGCCCGCCGAATGTAGCTCAGGTGGAACAAGCGGAACCCGAGGAGGCGCTGGCGGAAGAAGTGGAGGAGGAGGATGAGGAGAACATCTTCTTCGTCTCCAGCATGGAGGTCCTCAAGGGGAGGAGCAGAAGACAGCCGAGATGTGTCGTAGAGGTAAACTGCTCGCCGGTCCCGGTGTTAGTCGACACGGGGGCCTCTGTCAATGTAATGGCGAGAGGACACTATGCTGCGCTCAACCCACCCCCGAGGCTGGCGACGCCAAGAGCCCGCATCTTCGCATTTGGTGGGCGTGAGCCCCTGCCACTTGACGGGGCGTTTGTCGCCAAGGTGGAACATGACGGGTCGAAGATCAGGGCCCGTTTCTATGTGACTCCGGTGAGCAGCAACACCCTGCTTAGCTGTGCGGCAGCGGAGGCCCTTGGCATAGTCAGCTTCGCCTATTCAGTATACTTGGAGGACATCAACGACCTGCTGGACAAGTATGCTGACATCTTCAAAGGGATTGGGAGGATGAACGGTGACCCCGTGAGGCTCCACATTGACGAGTCGGTACAGCCCATAGCCCTGAAGCACAGGCGGATCCCATTTCATCTAAGGGACCAGGTGGACAGGGAACTCGATAACCTGGTGAACTTGGACGTAATTGAAAAGGTGGAGGGCCCCACACCATGGGTATCCCCCATCGTAGTGGCGAGGAAACCTAAACAACCGGACTCCGTCCGAATCTGTGTGGACATGCGGCTGCCCAATAAGGCCATCAGGAGAGAACGACACCTGACCCCGACGATCGATGACATCATTGCTGAAGTGCAAGGGGCCCGGTTTTTCTCGAAGTTGGACTTACGAGCTGGGTATCACCAAGTTGTTCTCCACCCAGAGTCCCGTTACATCACGACTTTTACCACCCACAGGGGACTCTATAGATACAAGCGGCTGAGCTTCGGAGTGTCGTCTGCAGCCGAGGTGTTTCAGAACTTAATCCGTGGCGCTCTCGCAGACCTGGAGGGCGTCCTAAACATTAGCGACGACATTCTGGTCTTTGCTAGGACTGAACCTGACCATTTGAAACGCCTAGCCAAGACCCTCGAAAGGCTGCAGTCGCTGGGGCTCACCCTCCACAAGGACAAGTGTGAGTTCCTCCGCCCGACCATTGAGTTCTTTGGTTTCATCTTCAAGGAGGGCGGGGTATCTCCTGACCCCAAGAAGGTCCAAGACATCAGGACGGCACGCCCCCCTGAGTCGGCATCAGAGGTGCGGAGCTTCCTGGGAATGGTGACGTACTGTGGGCGTTTCATCAAGAATCTCGCCTCGAGGTCGGAACCTCTGAGGGCCCTGACGAAAAAGGATACCATCTGGCAGTGGGGCCCGTTAGAACAGTCGGCATTCGAGGACATCAATGGTGCCCTGACAGCAGATGACACAGTGGCTTTCTTTGACCCCGCCCTGGAGTCGGAGATTGTTGTGGACGCCAGCCCGTTTGGCCTCGGGGCGGTCCTCACCCAGGTGGGCAAAGATGGGGGAATGAGGCCCGTGGCATACGCGAGCAAGGCCCTCTCCGAGACCGAACAGAGATACTCACAGATTGAACGGGAGGCCCTGGCGGTTCTGTGGGGCTGTCGGCATTTTCGGCTCTATGTGCTGGGGAGACCCGTGACAGTGGTAACAGACCATAAACCACTGATTCCGATTATGGCCGGATCCTCTTCCAAACCACCAGCCAGGATCGAGCGATGGATGCTGGCCCTCCTGGAATATGGCGTCACCCTAATCTACCGGCCGGGGGCCAACAATGCGGCTGACTACCTGTCCAGGCATCCGGTGGGCAGGGGCGGACCCGCACAAGAGTCGTGTGCGGAGGAAGCCGATGATCACGTCAGCATGGTGGTCGAGAGCGCCACCCCCAATGCAATGCCGCTACCCGAGCTGGAGAGTGCTGCGGCCAACGACGAATGCTTCCGCATCCTGAGGAGCTCGATGCAGTCGGGGTCCTGGAAGGCCGTGCTGGAGTTGGTGGCAGGGCGCACTCAAGAGGCTAAAGTGACCCTCGAGCAACTCTGGAAGGTGAAGGACGAACTGTCCTTCACGGAGTCGGGCCTGCTGCTGCGGGGCGATCGCCTGGTGGTGCCGGGCTCCAAGGTCCACGAAGTCATCAACCTGGCACACCAGGGACACCAAGGGGCCGCCAAAACGAAGGCGAGATTGAGGCTGAAGGTGTGGTTTCCCGAGCTGGAAAGAAAAGTGGACGACTTTGTAGCGGCCTGTGTATGGTGCCAGGCGGCCTCCCCAGTACAGCGGGAGCCTGAAATTGAAGTAATGCCACGTGGGACCCGCCCGTGGGAGGTCGTACATCCGGACTTCGGATCCACGGCCGTGGGTACTCACTTCCTAGCCATCGTCGATGAATACTCGCGATACCCGGAGGTGGAATTCGTCGAGTCGGTGGCATTTGAGCACGTGGTCGGCGCTGTGGAGAAAATCTTTGCCACCCATGGGTTTCCCGTGACCCTGTGCTCGGATAATGGGTCCCCATTCCAGAGCGCGAGGTTCTCGGAGTTTCTCGAGAGCTGTGGAGTGGCCCACCGGAAGGTGTCCCCGCTGTGGCCCTGCGCGAATGGGGATGCCGAGAGGCTGATGAGGACATTAAACAAAACGTTCCGGATAGCCCAGGGACAAGGCCAGCCTCTCCAGCGGGCGCTATACCAGTTTCTAAGAGTGTACCGCACCACCCCACACGCCTCGACTGGGGTAGCACCGGCTGAAGCACTATTCCGAAGGTGCCCCCGAGGTCTCCTCCCGGAGGTACAGGAAAAGATACCCGGCGTAATAGATGACCAACGGGTGGAAGCGGAGCGACAGGCAAGGACACATCAAGAAAACATACGGCGGGGTCTTCGTCCGCAGCGGCTGGAACCGGGCGACGAAGTGCTGATCAGGAATCGGCATCCCCACGGAAAGCTCTCGCTCCCATATGAACCCGAGCCGCTGGACGTAGTGGCAGTAAAGGGATCGATGGTAACGGCCTCGGACGGGAAGTCGGCCGTCACTCGAAATGTGAGTTTCTTCAAGAAACTGGGGGACTCTCGAACTGAACTCCCGCCTGACCCGGATGAGACTGTCCTCCCGGATGAAGATACCCCCCGGGGGGAACTCGTGGGGTCACCAGAACGAGGCACTGGAGCAGCGGGGAGTCCGGCGGCTGAGGTAGGTGGGAGGTACCCCCAGAGGGCTGGGCGAGGGAGACCTGCCTACCTCGGAGACTACGTGCTGGGGCCGATTGACTGTGTTCCGGAGTGAAGGGGACCTGGGAGGCTGATAATAAAAGGGGGCATGGGCCTTGTAAGTTCGCAAGTGACATTGTGTGCAGTGCTATGTTTTGACGTGTCGGTTTGTTATTGTTCCTCCCGGAAAAAGGAGGAGTGTGGCGTTGCCCCGTGAGGGGATACGCACGCGGCGGCGTGACGTTGCACGTCGCCGCGTGCGCCTTAAATAAACGGGGCGTTCCCGGCCGCGTTAGAGCGACCGGGGAGCCCGAAGCACACAGACGTGTCCGTGTGGAGTCTGTGGGTGGAGGGGCTCGCGGGCACGCATTGGGGGCACCCAGAGACCCCCAACACTACAGATGTGCTAGGCTTACAGACTGAAAAGGCCTCACAAGAGTGATTTTCTGCTGCTGGCAATAATACAATAATGCAATAATACAATAATTTAAGCCGGTTCTCCTTTTATGTTGTAGGTTGGGAAGTTGGGTGAGAGGGACCCGGGAGTCACTCCCTACATAAAATTAACCCTGGAACGTGTACTTAGAGAATGCTCCTAGTCCTAACCCCCACTTCCAGTCTTCTGTTGTATGGCAGACAATTTGGCCCCAAGGCAGAGAGAAGCCCAGTATGTTCCTGGCAACCCAATGGCACACAAAAGCGGATTGCAATCACACTCCACCAACAGGAGAAAAAAGTAAGGCAAAATGCCATTTGCAGGCCTACGGCCCACAGAGCTAACAATGAACTACTGCTTAATCCATGGACATAGACCCAATTGTGGTGGAACAGTCGTTGAACACCAGAAACAAATAAGAGACGGCAATACAAACCAAGGGCAGAAGGAGCTATGGCAGAATCAGGCTGCCAGCATTACGGGGTAGTCTGATTTCAAAATGTCAGTCTTGCATTTCATGTCTTTGGGCTACATAGCAGTGAACCACTCACAGCTACTGAGTCTGAACCAGCCAAACTGGAGGAGCCTAGGAGCTGAACATAACAAACAATCCCAGAGCTCAAGTGAGAAGCCTGCATAGGTGCCCATGCTCCGATCATCATCACCACAACTACATACCAACATATGAAAGTGGTCCAGCATTTGAGGAGGTGTAAGAATTTGAGGGGAGTTGGACATTTTGGAGCAGAGCAGGAGAGTGGAGCAGGAAGGAGTAGAAAGCAGAAAAAAAGGTGTGCCAGGGGAAGATCAGAAGGAAGGAGGTGGGAAAGGGTAGAAAGAAACAAGAAAGGAAGGAAGAATCTATCAGGAAGAAGGATAGACCAGGGAAATACAGGAGCTGGAGTAGGAATAGAGGAGAAAGGAAGAAAGTAAGAGGAGGGTAGGAGAAACGCTACCATTAAATTAGGCAGAAGATGAAGGGTAATAAGAGGTGGTGGACAGTAAGGCCCAGAGGGAAAACACATCATTGGCCAAACCAAGAATGACAGACTGTAGAAGGGTGGGCAAAACGTATAAGGTAGCACACACTGGGTCAGAGTTGGAGAGAGGGCAGGGTACCAAGATTAAGATAAAAGCTTTCTTGCCCTAGGGGTGAAGACTGGTAGGGCCCAATCCTAGGGACCAATGAGAAAGTAGCAGATCAGATGAAAAGCAAACTAGCCAGGAGCCATAATCCTTTAATTTGGTAAGCCACCAAAGAAACTAAACAACCCCTGCCAACACAATAGAAATTAAGAGCGAAAGAAAGGGAGAAACCAGGCTATAGAAAGTCATAATCCAGATCTGCAGGGACTGGTAAGCACACTAAAGAGAAATAGAAAATGTGTCTAGCATCACAAAGCCATGGATTTTAACCAGGAGACTCCCTGGGACCAAAAGACAAGTAAGGTTACTGTAGATTTGAGCATAGGCTGACATTTCTTATGAAAGAGACGATCCTGTGGTAGACCCACACTAAACTCAACATACAAAGAGAAGCCTTGGTGATCAGACTCAAGCAGGAGGGATAGCCCTTGGTGGAGGATATAATGATGATATCCTGAATATAGACCCAGGACAGGTGGAAGAAAACTATCATTGGCATATGGACAACCACTGCCCAGGAGGATCAACATGTTCCTTGAGATTGTTGCTTTGTCCAAGAGTCTAAGGAGCAAAATATGATAGATCTGTAAGAGATCTGAGGTTACTTAGGGCACCTGGGATCAAGACCTAGAAAAATGTAAACGACTTAGATGCTTGAGGGTTTCAGGAAGAAAGAGCCAGACACTGCTGGAGGACTTGGTTCTGTTTGCAGTCGGTGCCCATCCTGAAGAGAAGCTGTTGTTAAACCTAATGCAGGTGTGAAGAGTCTGGAAAGAGACTCAGACACAGGTGATTCATGATTTTGGCCATGTACTTTTATTAAGCAGAAATGGGTTTGGAAAATGCCTTTGTCCCTGCTCTAAGAGGTATTTTCCCTACCTAAAACAAAACTACTGGGTCTGTCCTTTGTCAAGATATACAAAGGAAATTATCCTGTGTCCACAGTACTATTCTGACTCTCACATTCTAAGAATCAACTATAAGGTGGAAAGAGAAATGTCTTTGGCCTTGCAAAGTGTACAAATGTTCCAAAAGAAGAATGCTTAACTCCAACACAAAAGTTTAATTCATGCAAATAAAGTTCACAAATCCAGATGGTAGTTCCCTCCCCCTGGTTTTCTCTTCGCTCATATTTATACTGGTTCCTTAAGTTCCATTGGATCAAAATAAACTTAATATACAAAGTGGTTTGGCTGGCGGTCTGGTCCTTAATAGACTACATGGTGTACTGTTCTGCCAGGTTTATTCTTACTCCTTAATATCTCAATTGCACTCGTTGACTAGTTTCCTAATGTATCCTTATCAGGATTTTCTCATGCAGTATATTCTATAGATTGCTCAATCTGTTCTTACCCGGTGTAATCTCCTGCCGGGATTATCTCATGAAAATATGTGCTTTCCCATACACAAACTCTTATGACTTGCAATTCCTGGTATACTCTCCTGCCAGGGCTTTTCTTTGCATGCACACACTTATCCTCTAGTACAAAACGCCTGTAACTTGAAATACCTGGTATACTCTCCTGCCAGGGCTTTTTTTATGAGTGAACAATTCTTCTCATGTGCAAAATACTTGTGGCTTAAAATGCTTGGTATACACTCCGGCCAGGGCTTTCTTATATGGGTCTTGTGCAGACTCGCAAATGTGACAATGGGCCTCATTCCGACCCTGGCATTAACCAAGGCGCTATTAGTGCCTTGGTTGACGCCGTTATCTTTCCGACTCCGCCATGGTGAATGGCGGAATTACCGCCCCATTCCAAGGTTGGCGGGGTCGGTAATTCCCCATTCACCAAGGGCCCTTCCCCATTCCCATTTTTGCCGCATAGGGCTCAATGGGAATGGGGAAGGCGCTAATTACGGCACCGTAAATTACGGTGCTGTAATTAGCTCCTAGGTCTCTTTGCGGGTTGGTTTTTTAATGCCTGCAAAAAGCAGGCATTAAGTACCAACCCGCAAAGGGAACTCGGAGTAGGGCGGTAAGGGTTTAACGGCACCGGTCTCGTTAACGGTGACTGTTAACCCTTACCGCCCGACTCGGAATGACCCCCAATCTCTTATGTTCGTTCTGGTCTGTTTTGTTTAAGAAATATGGCAACGTTTGTTCTGTGTCATTTGCTTCATTCATCATTATTTGCTTTTGGGTCCATTGCTGAAATGCCCCAGTGTTCCCTTCTGCCTCACGTGAACTCACCAGTCTGCTGTAGTGTGTACTGCTTTCCCTGCGGTGAACCTGTAGTGGCTAGCTGGCATCCCACTTTCCCCCTTCAGGTTTGCTGTCTCTGCCTTCTGGTTCTCATCTCTCTCGCAGCTCTCGCTTTCCTTTCTGTGCTCCCCTGTGCTGCGATGGTGGTGAGGCAACTTTTCAGTATCACTGTGCACCAGGAAGTCATCCTTCCTCCTCTGGCAATCTCACGGCATACTGACCTCCACAATCTGCCTTCTTTGGTTTCTCCCATGAGCCAGTTGGCTCCAAGTACCTTGTATACACCCAGCAGTCCCTCAGTCAGTAGCAAGAGTACTCAACCTCTTCAGTCAGCTCTCCTGTGTCAGCTGGTTTTCCAGTTTTAATTTCCTGCCAGCTAATATGCAGAGTCTAAAGAAGTATTGTCCATAGTTTTGCATGACAAACATGATGATTTGGATGGTGAGTTTGGAGAAACATCTTTAGCTGTTTTAAAGGATAATTTTGATGATTTGTATGTAAAGTTTTAAGAACTATTCTTAACAATTTTAAATGACAAATTAGGTTTCAGATCACTCGGGGGGAATGTATACCATGCTACCGGAGGAGTGACCTTAACTACTCCCCATCTCCTCCTCTTCTCCGTGGTCCAAATAGGCTCTCTTCTGGGAATTCGGAGCTTAGATACACCAACTCTACACAAAGGGGAGGAGGGAGGGTAGCAGCATGCCATAAAGGCCAGAGGGGAAGTGGAAGTATCCTTTAAGGAAAAAGGAGGGTATATGATTTCTTCCACTGATGTCATCTGGTTTCCCTGAGAGTCATCTAACCCCCAGGTGTTCCGGCTCATATAGCCACCCCCAGGGTCAGGATCAGGTAGCGGCTGCCGTCCCCTAGCCACATTGGGGTAGGCTGCCCCAGGGAAAGAAGTGATGACATCCATGAATTCATCACACAGGATAACAAACCTGCTGAAGAGGTTGCTGTGCCTTATGAACATCTGTGCACGTGTTCTATTCTCCTTGCCCTCGCCTTATTCTGTGCAGATATATCCATTATTGGTTCTGCCTTTTCACCAACCCAAACTATTGCCTCACAATAAATCACTTTTTGGTTAACACTATCTCTGGCTTAATGTCTCTGACTGATTGCCCACAATGTGACAGTAAACACATGCCTTGCTACCCTCACCCCACAATGCCCAAATCCCAAATAATCTGGATGAAGACCTCTTCATTGCTGGTTCTAACCATCACCTTCACCCACTTATCTGACTCCTCAGTTCGCCCCTTTTTTCTTCCTAGACTTATTCAGCCCAATGTTTCTGCTTAAAGTGGATTTGACTTCCCCGGACCAATCCCAACTCTCAAAATACATTGTAGAGTTACTGCGTGGTCATTCTAAATCAAAAATGTATTCTTTTGTCACAAAGTGCTCCTGTTTTACGCAATACATATTTGATCCTCCTGACAAGGACTTTGCCCGACATACAGTCATAAATGGATTATTGTTATTCAGTTTACCTGGATTTCATAGTATGAATTATAGATCATACACATCATTAAGTATTGCCGACCATCATCTTTTCTGTATTTACTGTTGTTTCTTTTGTTGCGAGCTTGACCTTGAATTTATTGTATAGATCCCTATCAATGATTTTCTATCTTCAATGTAAATCCCTGGGATGCTGGGTTGGGACCTCAGCCAACCCAAGAAAACGTCATAAATAAATCAAATAGATAAATTGATTCTGAAGGGGGATGGAAGGGAGGCTGTGTGCATTTTAATCGGAGTGTATATTTCCTGCGGTCCATTAGTGGATGAGGTTCATCCAATGTATTTCACCTCCATGCCATTTATGCATTTGTTGTTTTATAAAGCACTGCCTGTATACAAAATAATTCAGAGCACTGCTCCACAAAGAAAATGGAATACTCGGCTGGTGTTTTACCTTAGAAGTACTAGTTTTTAGTGCTACGAGAAAGCAACTTCAATATAATCAGTACCAGTTGAAAATACACAACAAATCTATTAATGAAATATCAGAGTGACAATGCATAAGGTCTTAAAGTACATGAAATGCTCATAGACACGATAGGCCCTGGCTTGCTGAAAATAATCAGTTTTGAGTCGTCAATTTGCCAACAATCAAGTTAATTGATAAAGACATGAATCGGGAATTTGCAAAACAATCTAAGTGTCGTGATGCAACAATTTCCCTGAGCAACCACTATGTGAATATATAGTTCATGAAAGAGAACATGTCTAACAATCAATTGCTTGAATAAGGGTTCTACGCGTGCCCACAATGACCTCTGAGTTATAAGAGCAGTGACCTGTATTTCCCCAAAAACATTGCATTTTTACAATTTCTGCGAAAACAGGGTCAATTCTGGGTTCTATGGATAATGTAGTGGCAGGCTTTTACACATATGTGGTGGGTACCTCACCATATACGTGGAATCAACGAAAGATGTATGACCACACCAGACTCAATCATACATGTTTGGTTATTTTCATGACAGAACTCACCAGCATGCCTTTCATGAGCCAGGAAGAATGTTAGAGTGCAGTCTTCAGAGGCCAAAAATTTGAAATGACAGCCTTCTCTTTCTGTTAGGGTTACATTGATCTGTATGACTAACCCGGGTGAGCCGTTGTGTCCTTTCAATAGTTCCTTATTAAGGAGGCTCCAAAACGAAGCTTTCTAGTGCATACATGGTGCATACGCTATAACAAAAACACTGCTTAGAACATTGAAAATTTGAGTTGTCGTAAGATAAAAAGGTCCTGAGCGAGAAAGGCGTGCTACAAATGCACCTAGGGTTACCATTTCCAAGAAGAAAAACCAAGCTTCCAATCCCTGAAGTCCCTGTGGGCAGCTCTAGGTAACAGCACATTCATTAACCCTTGAAGGGCCAACGGATGTAAACGATTCAGTCAAATGTTCGTTCATCCGTACATGTTTGAGAGAAGGTATATAATGAGATTAAAGGTAGGTGTATTAGAAACATGACTCTTCTGCCATGTATATATGGGTCCCAGTATGTTGCATTCATGTCGTCCTTATACATCATTTAAACTCAAGATTCCATGATGAAATCCACACATGCTCACATCGATCCTGCCCGGTAGATCTCATTAGGTACCTCACCATGCTTTCTCAGAACCTTTTTGTGGTATGTTCCATGGAGACCCGCCCGGTCATGAGCATGCTTTCTTTGGCCTCTCATGCCTTTCTGCACAGATGATTCAGCTGTGGGAAGCAAAACAGAAATCTCCTTAGCATATATCTGGAAACTGGGTCTCGTGGATGTGTATTTTACCCCTTAATAGCAAACTCTTTTGTTCCTGCCAGTAACTGGTGAGGCAGAGCTGCCTTTCATAAGCAGTGGAATTGATTGAAGACATCTTGGCCACTCCATCCCAATCAAGGCATGCCAATCTGATGGAAACATTAGCCAATGCTGGGCTAAAAAAACTGCAGAACCTCAGGAACAAGCAGAAAGTTTTCATGAAAAAAAACGAAATGGCTATATGGCACCCACAGGTATAATATTCTGAGTCAAGCCTCAGATCTCCCTTAATCAGATCCAGTTCAGGAAATACTGGAGCTTCATCACTAATCCGTGTGCCTGAGATTGACTGTTACTGACATTTGACATAGCAAAGAAGGTATCAGAGGATTTGCTGGTGCAGTTGTCAGAGAAGGATAATGCCTTCTTAAGTGCTGAGGACGAGTATGTTCGTGCTATTTGTATAGAAATGCATAATAGCTCAGCAGTTAAAGGGTTAAGAACGCAACTTTACTAAAAACATGTTCCTAACGAGTAGAGAGATAAATAGCTCCATGATTAAGTTTAAGGACTTGACAAAATGGTATGCTCGTGTGTGGATGATGAGTAGACTAAAACATGCAAATAAGAACTACGCGCTCCACTTAAACCCAATCAAGCATCCAACACGGCTTTCCAGCCTTGATACACCCGACCCAAGATTTGTCTATAAATTGTGACAGTTATCAGCAAGATGCAGTCTCTACCTTGGCCACCACACCGGCTCCAACAAGTGTGGACATGGAAAACAAGCGAGGGTCCAGGATAAAAATCAAATTTCAGACCCGACCTTTTATCTGCACAGGATTGTGTCAGTGGAATGCTGGGTGTCAATAAGACTCCCCATCTTTAGCCAACTCCGAGAGTAAACATACAACATGACTCACAGGTAATTCATCTGTGAATATATACAATGGAATCAAAGGACCATCCTCAATAAAGGTCTGGGCTTCTGATGTACTTAAATATATCAACTCTTCGACGCAAGGTTTGCGCTCCCTCGTTTGTGCTCCAAAATATGATTCAATTTTTTTCCCAGTAAGGAAAATACGTGAGAGTCTGATTTATTGGATTATATCCTCCACCCTTTATCCACGGTTCCATGTTCTTTCATCGCCTGCAATTACAACGCCAGGCAACGTGTACATTCTAACGAAAAACTTCATCAGCCTTTTTTGTTTGGGGGGTTACCCCCACCAATGTTTTCCTAGTCCCTACCCCCGCAATCCCTTATTTGACCTTTCCCAACCCCCTCAAAAAAATGTGATGAACATTTTCGTTGTAATATGCACTTTGAAATGCCTGGCGCTGCGATTGCAGGTGATGAAAGGACGTCGTACCTTATCCACAGGTCCAGAGTATAATACCTTAGTCAAATGCATCTGAAAAAATCAACTTTAAAATAAATACCTAGAATGACCTAGAGAGCTTTGATGATGGTCTACCCTGTACCTTAGAGAAGCCGTGGAAAAAGTGCAGTTTGGCATTACAAGAACTGAGCACAGAGAGACATACAGCGATTAAGTGCTGTGCCGTCGCCATTATGAGGAAACTGGATGAAGGTGCTGAAGAACGGACACTACGCAGTTATCAGAGGAACTACCAACTGACCATAAAAGATCCCACAGAGGAAACTCTTCAGAAAAGTATTCCATGAGTTAGAATGCAGCTGAATCTTAAGAAAATAAGCAGCATTTCTCAGTGAAATCCAAAGCTCTCAATGTTCTACATACTACACAGTTCACAAGATGGTGTGCCCAACCGCAAGTAAGCTCATATTGCCTGAACGAGGTTTCCTTTTGTAACTTTTACCAAAATACACAGATGTTATTTGCGGCACAACATAGTACTCACAATGATGTTCCACCTTAAAAACACTGTGAACATTTGGAAATTCTTACAGAATTGCCCATTCACGCCTGTCATACTTATACTGAGTATGCTAGGCATAACGTTACTTGATATAGTAAGGCCCTGCTAGAGATGTTCTGGCGGCGCTGGTGACATCAGACTGTACAACCTAACACCTCATTGTACCCAGATTTTGTTATTGTTCAGGTGATAGTGAATATATTAACGGACAGCCTCTTTCCGTACAAAGGATAGTTTTATATGTTGATGACAGGGACATATCTGGACACTAAGTTTGTCGTAAGTCTATCAATATATTTTTATGAATTTTCAGCCACACAAGTATAGAGAGACACTGACCCATCAAATGGCACATCGATGAGGTCTTTATATTTTGATCGGGAATCATGTTACCATTCGAATGCTATATGCAGTAGTTTAATGAACTGAATCCTGTCTTAGGTTGCACACACATTTTCTGAATAGAGAATTAACTGCAATCAAGTAAAGCTTCTGCTTTGTACACAACGCCTATTTGCTCTGAAGCTATATTTAGGTTGGAGAGAATCCATCTTAAGACCTTATGGAAAATCTTAGGTGGACATCTTTGACACGCTGATGCACCAATGGATGACCTGTCGAATGGAGACTTTGGGTCGCATTACCAAGTTTAGCGCTATTCTGGTGGTAAATCCACTGAAATGCTGGAAAACAGAATTTCCATAAGCAAGTTACTGCTGGCTTACAAGTGGTGGTTTGGTGGTATTAGTCCCTTTTTAGGTACTTCATGGAGTTTTTGTTGGAATTAGCGTCAGCAGTAATTCTGTCAGGGGTAAGTCCGCCGGTGAAAATTCTGTGTATTTTCACGATTTCTGGCAGTAAAGTGGCAGAATTACCTCAAGCATTTTGCTGGAGATTTTTCCTCTGTCTCACCACCAAAGTTGCAGCATGGTGGTGCAGTAATGCGGTGGAAATGCAGTGGTAACAGAGTAACCACTTCATTGCTGCAGCTTTTTCCCACACCATACTTGTAATGAGGCCCTTTGTCCTTAAGAGAATCAAATGAGCCAACAATGAGACAGGACTATTCCTAAGTTACAGCACTACACTTTTAATATTGTCCATGAAGGGTAATTAGTTGGGAGGCTCTGTGTGTCAAATTGGATTCTGCGCCACAGGAGTACAAGGATGAGTAGGGGTAAAATGGACCACTCATCCCTCACACTTCCACAAACCAAAACCAAATGCAATCCTAAAGGTAAAACAGGGACAGTTAAGAGATATACCTCTTTCGCCTTTGAGCCTAAGGAAGGCTATGCTCTTAAAAAGGGTGGGAATGTGATCCATTATGACCGAAAACAACACAGTAACACAGTCGAAAATAAAGGAAATGTCCAATCAAGGTTCTATAGCAATAGATATACTTTAATTAAACACCCCATCTGCAATATAATGAAATAGAAACACTGTACAAAAACCCACCCCTGTGAAAGACAAAGAAAATGCAACAGATTGGAGAAAGTAGCCCTCTGAGCATGAGTACAAGGGTGATAGGCAACTACCAACCACAAAAGGATAGGTCTTAGTTGAAAGAAGGTGCTGAGGTGACCTAACCAGTCTCTAGAGTCCCATTGGGGTCTGTCCGTGGTCAACACTACCTCGATGTGGTTCTTAGATGGGTTGATGATATCGAACTCAGTGTTGAACGGTGATGCGAGCAGGTCAAGCTCAGTTCGAACATGTTGGATTGCGTGGTTCCAAGCAGCAAGCGGGCATCAAGTAGGGACGAATGCGGTCACTCTGTGGGTTCGAAGAGGGCTCTCAGAGATGCAGGTCAGGGTGGTCCCAGGATCTCTTCGCAGTTGGCCGATTTGGAATTTAGCCGCCGGAGGGGGGTCAATACATGATGCCCCATCGGTTCAAGTCGGCGAGTGACTGTCGTCGAAGTGGTGATCTTGACGGCATCAATGTGCAGATCAGTGAGGTGGCCACTCAAGGGCTAGCCCGGTGGAGCTGTGGTTGTAAGTCCTGATCAGGGTCAGCGTGTGACTCGCCAGTGATTCGGACCGGCTCCCAGCGTCGGGCAGTTGATTCAGGCCTAGCAGGTGGCGGACTCAGTTAGGCACGATGCAGCATCGAGCAGGTTTCGAAGTGAAATCAGTAGTTCGGATTGGCAGAGAAGTGCAAAAGCCAGCGCAGACATCTTCCCTCTTGTTCAAAGTGCAGTGAACATGGTGCAACTGGTTTGGTCTGTTAGAACAGGGAGCATTGTCTGGTCTGGCCCTCTGGCTGATGTGAGATCCACTCAGGGAGACTCAAGGACCAAAGGGCTCCGTTCAGGGTCTGCTCTCCCAGTTTAGGGGATTCCAGTGCAGAGTGGCAAGTCCTGTCCACAGCAAAAGTCACCCCCAATGTGCCCTGGAATGGGCAAGGGGCTGATCCCTCTTCTGCCTTAAACAGTTCATTCTTCACCTCAGGCTGAGGGCTTTGGAAAGTGCAAAGGATGTCTAGTGAGTTCTTCTCAGGTGTGTTTCCAGAGAGAAGATTTGTGTCTTGAGAGGATCTGAAGAAATGGTGGGAGATCCCTTCTTTTAAAGTCAATAGTCCTCAGGTGATTGGACGAAAGCTAGCCTGATTTAGTAGTCCAACCCCTTCTCTTGAACGAAATGGACTTTACCCTTCTGATGTCATACTCAAAGTGCTTTGCTCCAGAGGAAGTGCAGGGGACAGGAAAGCAAATGAGAGACAGAGAGAAACAAAATGGTGGAAGTCACCTTCCATTGACCAGAGCACACCACCCTACTCTAATCCTGCCCCTTCACTCCTCACTAAGAAGAAAGGACTTAAGAAATGCAGCACCATGATGTGAGGCTATTCCTTTTGAATGGATGTGCTCCTCTGATACCCTGCCCAGGACAACTACCTGATGTGCGGCTGTCTCTGGCAGAGGGTGTTAACTGCCCTCACAAATAGATCAAATATGAGGCCCGGCCCTCCACCCGGCTGACCGGAATATGCATCACCTTCCACGGTTACAGGTCAAAAAAAGGTCAAAAAAAGGTTGACAGGACAAATGGTCGACGCAATTTGGTCGAAAGACAAATGGTCGAATGTTTTTTTTTTGTATTTTCACATTTTTATTTTGGGGGGGGGGTCCCCCCCAAACCCCATTTTTTTTCCTAAATGAAAACCTGAAAAATATATATAAAAATAAAAAAAAAATCGACCATTTGTCTTTCGACCAAATTGTGTTGACCATTTGTCTGACGATCAATTGTCTGTCGACCAAATGACCGGACATCACCTTCCACAGCAGAGCTGACTCGCAGGAGCTGACATGTGTGATATCAATCAGGATGTGGTGGCCATGATCATAAGTAGTAACATGCACCATGCCTAAACTCAGCCATAGCTTTATTTTAGAATTTACCCTGCCATCATCATGGGTTAATTATGATCATCATGTGTTGGTACAATGGTGCATATCTTAAATGCTGCTCCTGTGCTGCAGAGACTTCGCTGTTGTGGTGGATATTGAGTGGGCATCTTGTGATCTCTGAACCTGCTCTATGCCACAAGTAGAGCAGGTGCCACAGATCAGGCACTGATGCAACAGTACACAAGTACGCTATGCTTTTGGCATGAAATTGACGAAAAGGGTGATCTAGTTAGCAGATTACCCTTTTGGAGATGGAACTACCAGCATAATTTTATGTATTAATACATTTTGTTTAAAATACTGGGATTTGCACCCGTGCCAAATGGCAATTCGTCACACTCTGAAGGTACAACACAGTTGGAAAACAGGCATGAGTGTTGAAGAAGAAGAAAGACTAGCCCGGAGGCTAAGCGGGGCAACAGGCCAGTTTTAGCCAGTGGTGTGGCTCATTCCTCAATTTTAGGCTTAACTTGTAATTTCACGAATGACAATAAGACTTTTGGATGATCACAAGAGTTCAATGTACACAGGTACACATGCTACTCTAGATTTCTCAATTGCTTCATGGATAATGTTAATAACAGTTATCATTACTGTCACATATTATATTAATTTGGCGTTTTTTTCTGCATGTTATTTAGCTGGTTTTCAAAACTAATTTTTAATGTGTTGGATTGCATTCTATCTCACTTCACCAATGTGTTAACAAATGATGTTGAATCATAACAGTTGCTTTTTCCAGTAATATCCTGAGGATTTTGTATAATTATGAAGCAAGGCATTCAATTCCAACAAGGAGATTCTATTCAAAAATTCAGATTTGAAACTGTGCATTCAAGGAGCCCTCTTCATTCAAATCTCTTCCCGCGTAGGGCTCCAGAGTGTTGCATAGGTGTCACTTTGATCTGGAGGGGCAGAGACCCTTCTGACTCCACCCCCAAACTAGAACATATGTATTTCATAGGGGAAAAATGGGACCACTTTATGTAGGATGAGTATATATGTCCTACGGGCACTCTAATATTAAGCTGCTAACATGCGTCCTGGACTGAGTCCTGAGTTGCTAATTGCATTAAGAATTAGGCTACAGAGGGCTTGGCTGATAACTGTCCCTAGGCCCTCACGGGGGCCAATGCTTTGCTCATGCCAACCATGGATCAGTCTAGTGGGCCGTTACAATCCTGGCCTGCACCCCAACCTGGTTGCTTGAAGCTGCAATAAGAACATATACTGACACCAGATGCCTCAGATCAGCTGAGCTATTCCTGTTTGGGAGTTTCATTTTTGGTCACCAACTCCACATATCGGTGTAATAACCTACATGTCCTCCTTAGGTGCAAAAAGATCACCCTGGCCTCCGAAAATTCTTAGTCTGATCTTTTCCAAATCCCCAAGGTTGGTCCTTCCAACATTGGGGATTTAAAAGGCCAAAAGGTGAGTGCCAGTGAGAGAGTTCAGTTGCTTGAGCGCCTCCTCAGAGACCTTTGGGTTATAAGTGTGAATCCAGTTAGGGGAGATATAGCTGCTCATCATTGGAAGGCTGTTAGAAGTGAATGCCATTGAGGTAAGTATTCAAGAGCCTAATGGCAATTATGTTGATAGTGTGTGCTCCATAAAAAATTATTCTAATTATATCCCCTGGATGTCCTTATACCAGGAGGATACTCTTTACGGGTTTTCACGCTCTTTTATGTATCATGAAGTGCACTATAGAGCCCTAGATCACTATTTGGCAATGGGAAAACTGTTTAGTACAGACACCATTCACTCAGAGTTAATGTATGAATATCTTAACCTGACATTGCACAGAGATTTTGCTTATGACCCATTGCGTTCGTGTCTACTCTATTCTCAATTCAACTTTGATTCTTGAGGGGTGTGTTCTTATTTGATTATTTCTACTTATTTGTTATCTCTACTTACGCCAGAACTCTGAGAATGAAAAACTCACTGAATGAAAAGATCTGATTGTTCGGTGTCATTTGCACAGAATAGGTTGAAAATAAAATTGAATTGATACATTTTAATTCATTGAAGTGTTCGCTTTTCCAGTGTTACGTTTGATACATTCGATGATTTAAAGAAATGGCTTTATTGTGTGGTCTTGCTATCTGCATAAGGGATGTTGGTGCAGGAAATTGAAATGTCTGAATTTTATCCACATTATTGACTACCCATGAGCTTTGTAGCTTAGTCTTTGTCCTGAGACATTTCTGAACACCTCAGGGATACATTATTAGCACACAGAAATCGTTATTGACATCCTCTCAGCCAATCAGATGTTTACAGTGCAGCAAATAACTACTGATATTGACTGTGTTCTGAGCATTCTCTTTTCAAAAGCAGAAAGGGTAGCAACAATGCCATTTCCTGGCAGGATTTCTCTCAAAGGACACTTTGGGCCTGAATACGAGTTTGGCGGTGCAGGAAAAAGGTAGAGGTAGTTCTGTTACCTCCATTTTTCCCTCACTGCCAAATTACACGTTTTTGTGGAATTACAACTGCCGGAATTACCAAGTGGTAATTCTGCCAATTTATTAAGGAAAAGTGGAGGATTCGCCATGCTGGAGGTGAACCTTCCACTTTTCCTCAAAAAATCTGTCAAATTACCACTTGGTAATTCCGCTGATGGTAATTCCACCAGAAATCCCCAATGGAGTCCTGTGGCCTCCAGAAAATGGGGATTTACAGTGCCTACCACCACATGGAATCCAGTAGTAAACACACTGGACCAAGTGGCGTTAACTGTAATTCCCTTTGGCGGTATTCTGGCAGATTTACCACCGGGTTTCATGTCATTTCAACCATGTAAATGATTTTAGATGCAATTTACTTCATTAAAATTGCTTTAAAAACACTTTGAAATGTTTTTTGCGGGGATCCTCCCCAGGTCTCCCTTCCCTTCCCCTCCACTTCCACTCCCACACCCTTTTAACTCTTAACCCACAAATATTTGTATATTGGAAGTATATTCTAGGTAATTTCCATGAAGTAATTTGCTTTGTGGAAACTACGAGATACCATTTAACACACGAAAGAGAAAGCTAAAATATGGAAAAATCTTTCCCTTTCTTAAAGGGATGCTATTTACTTTTACATGATGCCAAATGCAGGCTCATATTAAACCTGTTTCAACACAACCAGGTTTGCAATTGAAATGCTTAATTTATGAGGTCAAGTATGTTATTTCAATACTGCAAAATAAAACCACTTTTAATTGACTAACTCAGTTGCCTATTTACTTTACCCAGTACTAAAGTAACTTTACTTACTTCACCAACAAAACTCCAAAGCATCTATTGCTTCAACCAATGTGTACCTATAGCCTTATGGACTTCAGGAGGGCTATTTGTCACTTTTGACATGCTATTCATGATTTTCTGATTATTGTTACTTCTGCACGCGTCAGTGTGCCTGCTGGCAGTGTACTGTGGTATTTGTGGAAAGTCGTTTTCTGTGATTGACGAATCAGTGGTTTGTTTTGAGTTGCACGTGAAACAGGACTGTAATGATCCGTCCACACTGGCGCTGCACTGTTTTACATCCAATTTCATGGCTGATTCCGCATTTGAAAATACAGTGTCTTACAGCTTCCTGCATGGATTAACAATCAGTCCCTTTCACCCGTGATTTTAAGGAAAGCTGCTTCCAACATGGCCATGAGTGGAGGTACCTTTGAAGGATACGATCAAGACTGACAGGTCAGGCATGGATCAGACTTATCTGATTATGCTAACAGCGTTACAACCTTTACTCCTTACTCGTGTACCTGATATCTAAATAAATATTGGACACTGTGTGATATACTGATATATATTTCATAGGCTGGGGGACTGTAGAATGCTCACATATTCTATCCTTGGGCTAACCTGGGCATGTGCCATTAATACCAGTAAGGTGACAATCATAAAATACAGTCCGAGCAGATGGGTCAAATTCTTTAAAATATTGCTCATTGTCATCTCGCAGACTTGTCCAAACTAGATAGGTACTAGTTTAAAGTGAGATCATATACTCTAGCACCAGAATTAGGTTAAAAACCTAAAATAATAGTCCAACTGATTGAGAGGTTCTCTACCAATAAAAGACTATGCTCATCTGCGAGCGAAAACTGTTTCTGTGCAACGATTTATGGTATCACAACCTTGGGCTGATCACTTCATATTGCTTGCTTGCAGATTGATAGAGGACATTTTTAAGGACTACTTCCAATATGGGTGTGAGGTCCTTCAAATATACTTGGAACACATGTCTGTGGCACAAACCTTTTTCTTAAATGCAATTAAATGCACAATCACATATGGCTGACACAGACAGTGCCGGTGGGATTCCACAATGTTTATCATATGTAGACTCACAATTCAGGGGGGGGGATGAAATAAGTTAACTAGGCAGTTCACATAGGGTCCAATTTAACAAACTATTTTTCATAGGGAAAATCCCATGGGAAAAAACTTTGTAAATCAGGCCTTATGTATGCATAAACGAAAACTGGCTGGTTATCTCAGAGAGCCATCCTACAAACAGTGAATAGGGTGAAACCATGCTTCCACTATTGTCAGGATCTTTGTATTCCCCCCGGGGTGACCTGGTATCAATCACTTCTCCCCTGCAAATTGTTCCCAGCTGGATGTGAATGTGCACCCTGGTCAATTTGAGGCTGAGTATTATGGAAATTCATCTGAAGATATAGATCTGTGCTTTGCATTATACTCCAAATGATCCCAACTGATGTGATTAAGTGACATACTAATTGTATTGAATGCATTTACTGATTAGGCAGACATTGAAGGTTGGCCAGTCCAGACTAGATTGATTTGGCTGGTAGAAATTGAACAGTTTCTGTGCGTCAGGCTTTCTTAGCAGTCCTCTTTCACTCTTTCTTACCCATGTCAATTCAACATTGAGCGCCTTTAATTTGTGCTCATTGCTGTTTGAAACATTTGGGGCAGAGCAGAACTAAATGTAAGTAGCTTCCAGTCGCTAATTGGTGTATTTAAACCCACCAATCCAATTCTATCAGAACGTATGCCCTCAATGATACACTGAACAAAAAACAGGCCAAAATAAGCATCCACTGTAAGGGTGCAGATCTGGAAAAGGGCCGTGCAATTTCACCCTGAGGTATCATGGGTCTTAACTCTCGGAAGTTTCAAGCAACCTGGTCTTAACTCACAGAAACATATAGACACACGCCAAAATTAGCACTTTAATAGGGTTAGGAATCGTTTGTGAAAGGTCCATACAACATAGTTCTATTCAGTTTTCTTTATTTTAGGTGACATCCTGGGGAATAGAAAACACCCCTGCAGTGCAGGCAGTGCAAGAAATGAATAGAAAACTTTTTGGTAAAATTGAATCAGACACTCTGATTTAGAAATATGGGTGTAGAATAGGCTAGGAATAAGCTAGGAATAAGACAGAGCTAGGAAAAGCAACCCCGCCGAGGAATACAATGGGTTAAATAAACTGCTGCTCTTGTCAACTGTTCCTGAGGAATGTTGCTTTATGGCTTCAGGGTGCCAAACTACACAGGACTTCTGGGTGCTAGAAAACCGGAAATCTTTAACGCAGCAGGACATCCCCCTTGAGATTGACTCCCTCATCACACGAAATTGACCGAATGTTCAAACAAAGACACTAGTGAGAAAATGGCTGGGTCCTGTCTGGGGACATCAGTGTGCTTTGAAATTGCTATTGGTGGTAGTTGATGAACCATTGTGTGCCAGGTGAAGGGAGCCTGGGTTGCTTGAACTCACCACATGTTATCAGGAATGCCCCAAAGGTGTGATCATCTACTTCC
Source organism: Ambystoma mexicanum (assembly GCF_040938575.1). Taxonomy (NCBI): domain Eukaryota; kingdom Metazoa; phylum Chordata; class Amphibia; order Caudata; family Ambystomatidae; genus Ambystoma; species Ambystoma mexicanum. The sequence continues at coordinate 1,153,627,821 of NC_090929.1, forward strand.
TTCTTTTTAGTGGGGAAGTTAGGGGATGCAAATCATCAGAGACTTGGAATACCCTTGCCTGGTTGGTTCTAGGGCAGCAGCAGCGCATACCGATTGATGCTGGCAGTTTTTGATTTCCTGGTTAGGGGCTGTTGGCTACACAATGATGGATTTTGGAACATTGCTACTTTACTTCACAGGGAGATATCAAGTGAGTTGAACCTTTCTTTCTCAGAACAGTGCACAGCTTCCAATTTAGGGGTGGTCAACGCTGCCAAAACTAGATTACATCTGTGTTGACTTGAATGTGGGCTTGTGACACACCGTTCCTACTCTCCGTTTTCCCAGGGACACAGACTCCAGTCCAGTAGAGTACTGATCTGAAAGGGAATATATATTAAGATGTGTGTGCAAAATCATCCAAACAGATAACAGATACAATGAACGGTGCCAGTACGGGACCGACACTGTTCATTACAGGATGCCCTATTACGAGGTTCCATTGCGGGACCCGCTCAGAACGTCTGGTCAAACCAGACGTCCTTAGCGGGTCCCGCAAGGGGACCAGGGAGCTAATAACGGGCCCGTTATTAGCTCCCTCCCCATTCCCATTGAGCCCTAGGGGGGCTCAAATCGGAATGGGGATGGGTTTTTTCAATGAGGAATTACCGGGTCCTCCAAGGTTGGAATGGCCCGTTAATTCCTCATTGAAGGAACCCGGTATGGAGGCAGCCATACTCTTTTTAAGGTCATGGCTGCCTCCATATTCATAATGAGGCCCAATGAAATCATAGAGGGACCAATGAAAATGCTCAACATGTCGTGTATGCTGTACGGGCGTCCAATCAGAAAGATTATTGAAGGGACGAGCAAGGAGCAGGAATATAATGGGGTGTACTAGTAATGCCTCCATTTAAAGGGTATAACTGTGCGCTCCTGAAAGGGTGAATCCTCAACACATGCTGGGTCATGCATATCCCATCCTTTACAGTTCACATATCCTCTCCTCTGTTGAAGGAAGTTAAAAAAATAAGTACTTTCTCTATTCATATTCCAGTGACACCCCAACAATGTAAAGTTGGCATACTTATTCAGAGACAGTGGGATGCAAAATCAAGGGGGACTCTAAGAAGGGGTGTGGCCCAGTGATGGGTGTGGCCTAAAATGTTCTCCAACGGCTTAAAGAATGGCGACGCCTGATCCATATAATACATCATGAGAGCCCAGGAACATGCATTTTGGGTCCCTCATCCAGGGGCGCCCTTAGACATTTTTCATAGGGGTGGCCTGATGAGATCCCTGGGGTGGCACGTCAAAACAAGCACATAGAGGCAGACGGGCTGGTGGCGGGGGCATCGTTTTATAAGGGTGTCTGTGGCCCCCCCTTGGGAGCCCCTTGATGGCGCTTCTTCCTTCATCAGTCGTGTTTGCATTCAGTCTGCATACATTGATTTCTGTAAATAAATGACTCTCCCACCCAGTATACAAGCAATTTAAAAAGTGGCTAAATCACCAGCATTCTGTGAATAAATCCCCCATGAGAAAAGAGAGGGGGACAAATACCGCCAAAGTAGGCTCCTGGCTGCTTTGCAGATAATCAAAGAGAATTTTGCGAACATAAGAATGACAGATCGTTTGTATTGGTGACTCAAGCGTAAAACCCTTCTGTGCACATAATTCACAATGGGTTTGATGCCCCTTTGGTCTTCACTTGTGCAGAGGTTGATGTTTAATTTCCCTAATTGTATTCCTGATATTCCCAATCACCATGACTGACAGTCTCCTGAAGCCTGCTTTCAGACTCCAGACTCGTATCCGCTACTTAATAGCGTTTTTTGTCGACTGCCCGGCCTCTGCCCTAGCTAGCCCTGGCCCACTTAATGTCCTGAATATTGCTAAAGTTTGCAATTTTAAATTAGATGTGCAACTTACAACATAATGACCCCTAAACGTGGCTTTTCGTAGGTTGTCAATTTGAATGGATCGTTCCAGATCCACTCAATTGTGGAGCTCAAAACATATAAGCCTGTACACACACAACATTACACAGTGTCTGTTTCCCGCAATCTGACTTTGGTGCATTTCCTTTAAAAAAAGATCACACACCGGACAAAGACCCTGAGTTGCTAAAGGCGGGAATGCTCTTCTAGGTGGGCTTTCCTGCCTGGTAAAAGCCCACCTGTGACAGCATGAGCACTTCATTAAATGGTCACACAGTTTAAGGGCATAGATTTTCTTGGGGGATAGTTGTTTGTGAAAGAACACATAGGAACATTTGTCCATATGAATCCCAAGGCGTACATTACACATTTTACATTTACTTATTGAAATGCTGATGTACGTTGAGATGGTCTGACAGAAAGATTGCCAATAGCCAGGCAAGCCCGGTGCTCTTGTTTGAAATACAATGGGCCTCATTGTAAGTTTTCCGGTCCGGGAACTACGGTACCAATAAGCTTGCGTGTACCGTAGTTCCCGGACCGTCAAACTACGAGTTGTGCTCGCGGGTGCCTTTCTGCCCACCAGGTTTGACCTGGCTGGCAGAGCGGCACCGCGAGCACAGCATGTCGGATGCACTTGGACCGTTATAAACGGTGCCGGTGCATCTGGCTTCCCCATTCCCATTTGAGCCCTATGGCGCTCAAATGGGAATGGGGAAGAATATTTTCTGGCGCCCAGGAATGGGCAAATACCTAGTCCGGTAATGCCGTAATGACCTAGTTATTGCCCAATCCTGGGCGCCGGAAAAAAGAAAATACCGGCGGCAGCCGTGCCTGTATTACAGTCATGGCTACCACCAGCCTCCTAATGAGGCCCAATGTCAGAAACTACACTGGAGTGTTGTTTCCATGAGAAACGCTTCCAATCTAAGTGATGCTGAAATATTGGGGAACATGGCTCTATCACAAACATGTTCTTCTGCGCCTTTTGTTGGCCTTTGTTCAACATAGTAAATTACTGTGGGAATGCAGTCATTCCACATATACCGTCCGTATTATCACAGATACGTAGACCCCCCACATACACCCACAGTGAGATGACATGTGGTTATATTGCATCCCTGCAGAAGTGACACAATCACACGTTCTGACTACCAAATAAACAAGGAAAGCATGGGTCAACACCTCCAAAAAGTTGCACTTCCTGAAACCAGACAGAAATCCCCTAGTGAAAAATGGGAATCTATAAATGTATTCCGTACTGCATGATGGAAACAGCACGACTTCATTGTACGTCCCTCTTACCCTCGGGCAACTCTTCATCCAATTTCCTGCAGTGCTGCAGCAGGAGGGGGGGGGGCATTAGATGATTATTGCGTGTCCGCATTGGTCGCAAGAGTATTGGTCGCAAGAGTATTGTGCTTTTTGCTGCATATATATGTGGGGGTGGGTTTAGGGATATAATTAATATACATGTGTTATAGGGGGTGAGGGGGTCTGCAGGGTGTCTTCCCCCACATATATATGTGCCAAATTGTAGATGTAAAAAAAATGAATTCGACCAATTCTCCCATGACCAATTCGATTCAACCAAATCAACCCAAACCAGTAGGGGGTCTTAAAGCTAGAGGAAAAGTCCAACAGGGGAGGATTGCACCTAAGATAAACTAGACAAGGCACCATCCACCAACATGTCAGAGCAACACATGCTGGCAATCGACAGGCTCAACATGAACATCATGACAGCTGGGGTGGTCTAAATAAAAACTAGACAGATGTACATACTGGAAATAGGTATTGTGTCTAGTGGGAACACCCACGTTAATTTGTAACTGTTATTTTTGTTTATTCGCTTAACAAATTAAGATGGTCACTCTTAGGCGTGTTGTCACAGACCATGGCAACTGACCTGCTTGTCAGTTTCCAATCTCTAGGTCCACTGATATATCATCATCTGGCAGATCCCTTGCATTGCACTACTCTATAACAGAGCCATGTCTAGCATCTCTGATTGGCAACGACTTCACAATGACTAGCATGATCCCTTGAGCATTTATTTAATTGTATTCTTGGATCTCAGAATATGTATAGTACCATACTAAAGTAATGAGTACGTAAAACCAGGTTTATATTCCTTGATATTCCCTCCAGGACCAACATCTTTAGTGTTATTGGTGTTGAATTACGTTGGCATGCTTCAGCTGTCTGTCATTAGAATGCGGTAAATTCTGTCCAGCTACACACATGTTTTTCTGTTCTTGCATACTCTCCAGGCTACCTCTCAGACACATTGCACAACACATCTGCCATTCGAATGCAGCCATTCCCCATGGTAAATATGTGGTATAGCTGCACACATAAGGTTTCTCCTACTGTCACATGCTCTCCAGACTATCTCTCAGCACCCGGCCACATGCCTGCTTGACATGGGTGACTAGCAGGGACTTGGCCAACCCTACCTATCTTCATATTGACTGAAATGCACACGTGCATTCAATAACTCTCTGGCGAATTTTCCATATCTGGACTTCTGTTCCCAAGGGCGTTTAACCTACAGCGTGTTGGGACCATACCAATAGTGAAAGACACTATACGAATGATAATGACATTACATTACCTTGTTGTGGAGCATTCTTCAAGGGCATCTCACTTTGGGGAGAGGTGTTGAAGGAGAAAATTCTCACCTTGGTTCTGGTTAGGGTTCAGGCTCATGCGTGCTTAATTTGTGGATAAATTAGTGCCAGGGGGAAATATTTTCGGACACTCCTGTGACACTGTAGGTGCGCAGTTCTCCATCACAGCTGCCACCACCCAAAGCGGCTCCCCACATTGTCAAGGTATTTGGGTTTATACTACAGATCACACCTGCTCATCTTGATTGATGGATGCACAATGACTAATTCATAATTAAAATGAGTCTGAGACAATAAGTACCGCGGCTCAAAAATAAGTACCATGGCTGAGCCCTGGCAAACACCCCCACAAATTAAGAACTGGGCTCATGGCATTCTAAGGTGTGTAATAAGGATGCTTCATCAGTCTGCCTTGTTCATTGAAATGCAGGACTATCTTCTGGCATTTCACAACCAATGGTGTGTAGCTACACGAGTAAAGCATTGGTGTCTGACATGAGGGCAGCCGGCACTTCAGAAGTGTAAATCCATCGGCATGGCCAACTTAAGCTTTCTTTCTTCTGAGTGTGATAAATCATTTACCATTAAGAAAATGTGGCACTAATATTGCCAGTTATCACACTGCTTAGAAAGTAGAGAAGTATGGAAACCGAGCTATGACAAACACAATTGTATTATTAATATATCCAAGGTAGATGTTCCACCTGTGGCGTGACCACGAAAGGCAAAGGCAGAATGATGTGTAGACCAACAGTACTACGCAGAATGACATCTCACTGATGCATACATCCTCCTTCGATATTCTACAAGTGGGTAATTCCAGAGTACTGTTACCGAGGCGAGGCACATAGGATGGCCACGGCCAACTGTTTCAAATTGGTAACACTGGTTGTGGATGCTATATTGGTAGGGCAGAGTACCACACACAGCTCCCCACAGAGCAGCACAGAGTAAACAAAGGGATGTTTATGCCATTGTGGGTTTCCCAACCTTTTTCTGATGCAAGGGATTGCACCTATGAAACCCTCATTGATGAACCAAAAGGTCCAGGGGGCATGCTTACAGCATCAGTTCTATGCAGCCCACCAACAAAATGCAAATGTTGTTTTATGCCGACCTGGCCATCAACCACTTTCTATTTTGCACGGTGGATGGACATGCATAAGCACAGCAACCTGCACATGTGCTTTGTTACAATCACATCACATTATGAAATTGTTTGAACCCAGATGCACATTAAAGATGGATTTGCTGCCAAAGCCTTGAGATGCATTGGCTGAATACACCTGTGATGCCACCCACGGTGTTGTCTTTTGTCGCAGGAAGCTGATCCCTTGATGGGCTGTGGTATTGCTCATGCTTGATTCATCTGTGACATAGATCCTTGCACATGTGCCAATGCATCTTGCATATCATGTTGGGATCCTTTGGCAGAACTCCCAGAAGATTCCACACTGCTGTGATACCATGAACGGAGAGTGTCTTGAGCCAGTAGCACTGATGTGGGTCGTGCAACCATAACAATATGTATGCCTTACATCATCATTTAAATACACAAATGATTCTCTTTTCCTTACCCTGAAATCTTTCAGATTCTGCACACTTTGAGATTGGCACCAGGATATTCTCCAACGACAGTCACAGTGCTCCTTTACCCAATGGTTAAGTTGCCATTTCATATAGCTGGCATGCACCTGCCATCTTCAACTCTCTTACCCCTTCACTCTTGACTCTGAAACCTACTGACCTACGGCATATGTTCTGCCTTCACTTCATGATGCAATTTTAGCTGAATCCATCGGCATATTCTTCTCTCATTATTCTCATCTCTCTTGCTATCTTTGCCTTTGTCTGAGTTCTAGATCAGTTCAACTTCATTGTAATTTCCATTCAAATAAATCTGCTCTCATTTGGATTGCATGTTTCGTTTTCGACAAATCTTTTCTTTGTTCATTTTCCCGGAGCATCTCATTGTCGCCATTATTGCTTTGGGTTTCCTACTCTTCGTGTTTTTCTTTTGTATGCCAAGTATTGATCATCTTTAACTCCAAAACCATTCCCCATAACTCCTTTATTTATGTTCAAACGCTTCTGTATATTTTGCGTTACAGCTTATTGTGCATTTATGTATATTGCTCATCCACTCACAGGTTCAAATTAGATGTTGCCCTTCTCTCTGGCGACAGCGTTTCCATTGTTCCCTACAGCATACCTCTGTGACCTCAGTGGAAAGTCACTATCATCAAATGTTGTCTGCCAAAAAGTGGAAAATCATTATCATCAAATGATGTCTGCCAAAATCTGCAAGAATTTGTAGAAGCTATCGGAGTGCCAGGCCAACTCTTTCTTGAGCACGTTGGAGCTGATTAACAGCCAATCAGGTTGCTCAGATTAAGGGCTCCCCGCCCACTACCTCTGCAGTTCACGTCCTACCTTCCATCTTCTGCAGAATGTTAAGATGTCAGCTGAAATGAGTACTAGCCATTGGGCCCTAGTGCAGAAGAGAAAACACTTTCCAGCGTCTGCCTGATTTATTACATGCCCTGACGTTAACCAAACGGCACAACAAAAAACCCTAAGAATCACCCGGGTTGCCTTCCATAACAGAGAGCCCAGGATGCTCCAGGAGCAAATCTATGCACTATGAGCCTAACAGACCGCTCTCTTCCAACAAAATAACCTTAGTAACAGTGCCAAGTATTCAATGGAAAATCACAGAGAATCTTCCTTCTCATTTCTGCTACTCGATCCATAGGCATCTAAGTAGAGGCCTTCGAATCTAGAGATATTCCCTCAAAACCTGGCTATTCAGAACACTGGATTTAACATAGTCGGAGGGCTTTCTCAAAGACTGAAACAAATTGAAACACGCCGTGCCATTCTCAATCAACAGCCAATCCAGATCCATCTGTCTTCTGGAAACAATCTGAGAAAAAGACACACAACGTAAACGTCAAACCCCACAGACATCTCACAGCTAGAGATAATGAGGACCATGAACCTCAATCCAAAAGGACCTTCCTCAATGAACGACAGGAACAGCAACTTTATACAACACGTGGCATGCACCTGTGCACAAGACCCCAATCAATAAACTCTGAAGATTGTACTCTGTTGGACCAGTCACCCCTGCTCCTGCCAGAACCTGGAATTATCAGAACCCTACTTCCGGATAGCAAACAGCACACATCACTCATGTGTGAACAATAAAATGGATCTTTGATTAAGGACATAGGAACCATGCAGATGGGTTATGTTAAGTATTTTAATCAGGCGATACACCCTGGTCTCAGCCTAGTATGCAGCGCACAGCTGAAATGCTTATTTTATTATATTTATAGGTTCAATATTTTGAGTGGTATACCACTCATATCACACCCCTTCTCAAATACCCCATGTTACAATGGACCAGGAATAAGGCTGGTTGGTAAAGGTAATATTTATTTATTTCAAATTCAAATTATACATATACTTTTTTAATAGGGAGCAGCAATCACCAATGTTTTGACAATAACAAATAAAAAGGTATGTAATGCACTTAAATTCACTCTTTAGCAGCACAAAATATAAAACACCAAAGAAAAGAACACTTTTGGCTTGTTTGAAAGATAGCACTTTAGAATTTCCCCTTGCAATATTCCTCAACCCACAAATAAACAATTCTAACTAGATGTAAGGAAGCAGCAGATAATCAGGAATAAGGAATTGAAAACAGAATTAGACTCCAACCTTCCCTCCCCAAACAAGAGAGAAAAAAAATGGATTTGAAATCTTATAATTTAAAAGGACATTCAGAAATGGCTGGGTAAAACAATGAATGTGTACACAAATCCCTAAATCAGTACAAATCTCTATGGGAGCAACATTGAAAATATACTAACAATCATGAGCTATAGTTTGAGCAAAAGTAAACACTTTGAACCTGAATGGAAGGTTGTAAATGATTTAGAATACATATCACACATGTAAAATTTTGCAAAATTGTGGATTCCTGCCTAAATTAACCAAACGGTTTTTAAGAAAAACTGGTAAAATACACTGATTTGGTGTGCAGGGTTGCGATGTAGCTATAGGTTTTTGGTGTGATCCAGAGTTGAAATGAAGTCTCTAGCTATTAAACTGAGGAAGATATGCAATGTTGAATGAGAGGCGTTTTTAGAAAAATCGGGTAGTGAAACAGAAAAGAAACCCAGTTTGGACAAGAAAATATTTACTATAGTTTTACTCTATGCTAGAGCATTCCAGACAGAATACCAAGGAGGGACACAGTAAGCTCCAGACTTGATTCATGACTTCAACACTAGATCCCCAGTGTCTGCCCCGGCGGAACCTGTCGGATCCCTCAAAGTGGGATGGAGAGTTTAAGATTTACACAAGATAAAAAATGACTAAAGAAATGTCACTTAGCAAGATAAATCAAAGACAGGATTGCACTAAGGATTCTGACAATGTTACAAGTTATTAAGGTAAGGATAGGATGGTTTAGAGATTGGGATGAGACAAGGCAAGGCAAGGTATGATATGGTGTTCTATGATTCCTATTAATACTTACAGTCCATTTTAATTTAGGATTTTGGACCATCAAGAGTCCTGGTCATCACACGGATCGGCTCTAACCAAGGATAGCTGGGCAAATCGGGCGGAACAAGATCATCTAGGCCGTTCTGGTCACCGGACTGCACTGGACTGGCCCTTCTGGTTACTGGAGACTGGAGATCAGTGGTATTGCGACTTTGCAGCAGGCATGCATCTTGCAATAGCAAGCCAGCTGGATCAGGATGCTTCCCTTGGGTTTTTGGGATTTTTAGAATTTGAGGCCTAGCTGAAAAGGGGTTCAGCAATGCATAGGCCTTCGCTTTGCAAGGAAATCTGGAATCAGGATCAAGTAGGATGAAGAAATCAGGAACAGGACGCCACGGCGGAAATCAGGAAGAAAGTCAGGAATCTGTGTGTCTGTGTGCTGTCAGGTTCCCTTATTTATCATGCCAAATGACATCACTACAGTATATGGCAGGGGCAGGCTTACTACCCACACCCATAATGCTAGGATTGGGCAAGAGCATAGTTTCTGCTTGCTCTTTGCTGATTGGATAATAGAAATGGATGTCATGTTTATGGGATTTTTTACAATGATTAGAGACCTCCCCTAGCCACTGAAACCAAAATCTCATTTTCCCATAAATACATATTTATACAGTTATAAATTCTGAGAAAATCAGATACACAGGTTACACATTTTGTGGGTCAGATTTCAATCCAAAACCCATCTGTGGGACCTGGTTTTGCCTTTCTGCTACATTTTGGCAATTTTAACCATGAAATATTTGACCTAAAATTTCCCAGGTTTGTACACAGATGCGCATTTACCCCTGGAATGTGTGTACAAAATGTTATGTTCACAATATCCATACTTTCCCCACAATTTGTTGTTCTTACAACTTCTGTTCCTTATGCAGTAATGAGTTCTACCAAATTTTCAAAGAACGAGCATAAAATTAGATTTAAACTACAAACTTTTCTTATTTTTCATCATTGTTGCTGCAAAGTAAAATGTCTTGAAGTTCATTTACAAAATAGGATTTTTAAAACCAACAGGAAGTCTATTGTCACTTAATCCGTTTTTTTTCTTTTCTTCCAACTACAAGCATATGTCAATTCCTTTGAAGCAGGATGAGGGGCCTCTCTTTTGATTGAAGTTTACTGTCACTCACATTTGACAGGTGAGAGTCTCAGCCGGCTATTGTTCCAGCCTGGAGCAAAGACGAATTCCACTTTCCTGTTTCAGAAGTTTATGAGGTGTCACCCTTTCTCAGGGCTAGCAACTGGAGAGCAAGTTTTTTTTAATATAGTTTGCCAACTCAGCCTGAGTTTTAGCTTTGATTTTCTCCTTTTAAATCTTGACTTTAAAACTCTAGAATTAAAACAGTTTATAAGTGTATTTTTAACAGTAACAAATCTGTTTACATTTCTAAGTAATCAAGCCTTTACACAATAATGTACTTTTAAATAGGTGATTTTCCCCCTTCAGTCAGGAAAAAGCACATGTTACTATTTCTTTAAATTCGTTTTCATCTCCAGCAAATATACACTTTCTGCAGGTATAGTTCTTTCCTTGGGTGCTGGAGTTGTTTTGCAGCTAGATACAGTTAACAGGCATCTATTTAGAGTCTTTCTCTGGACAGCTGATTCTTGATACTGTTGCAGAGAAAATAGATGTGTTTCCCATGTAAAATGAAAACAAAGCTCCTGGTTGATTTTTCAAGGATACATTTGACAGGAGCTGTCATTCAAATGAGGCCCGGTTCCTCTGAGACATAATAAATGATCCTGGGCATTGCAGGGCCTTTTTAATCACAGTGGTTCATGAGAAATTGATGAATTTAGCGGCAAGCAGCACTTTTAAGGTTGGGAAAGTGTCATTTTAAAGAGGCATTTTGGGTTTCCAGTAAAATAATGCTGCCTCTTTCTCTTCACTCCATGTTAAAGGTTGCAGAGCACAATGGCACATTCCAGAAGTGAGTACTCTGTTCCATCCTACCTGAAATGTGTGCGGCAGGGTGGTGCAGCCATTTTCTGGTTGTTGCAAACACACAATTTCGAGATCTTAGCACACACAGGAGTCAGCACAGCCCTTTTGTGCTGTTTCTTGCACCAATGCAGCAACGTGATGTAACATAGCACAGCTGAGTGGGTCAAAATATCCCAGTTACATTTCCCTCTCACATTCTTGATGGGATAGGATACAATGCCATTTATCGGGTTCACATTTCAATACTCATTGTGGACTTAATCAGTGGGCAAAATGACCCCCTCCCCACCAGGCTGCCTGATTCAAAGACGACAGTGCAGATTGTTCTTGCAAAACATAAATAGCCCATCATGGAGTTATGGTTCCATGTTGTTTCATTGCCAGGAGTCTTTTTGAAGTAATTGTTTTCAAAGAAAATACTTTGAAAAAATGAATTGATATATTTTTTTTCTATTTGGGCGGGTCCCCATAACCCCCTTCCCTATATTATTAACCGTACCTCAACCCCTTCCCCCCCTTTTAACCCCTCAACCTCCCCATATATATGTTGATTCGTTTTTTCAAAGTAATTTCTTCAGAAAAAATTACTTGGAAAAAACCGCTGGCGATGAAAGGACATGATACCGGAGTCATATAGTACTCTGCTGAGGCCGCCTAGCTGTTTTTGGCAGCTACGTTCCAAACTGATCAATTAATCATGTAATGTGCTCTGTCTTTACACACACACTATGTACTCTGTCTTTACTATAGAACATAGTTTGTGTATTTGCTATAGCACAACCTGTGTGGCCTTGTAACCTTACTTTGTGGAATATATTGATCATGTGCGATAACCAATGTTGAAATTCATATTTTTGAGTGAGCGCAATGACTCTTCAGAAAATTGCTCAGTGTGTTAATCACTTTCTGCAGAGAGTTCATATGACATATCACAAAACCAAATCTTAGTAAATTAAACTCAGCCTTTCTTCTCATTGGGGTTGATACACTTGTGTATATAGGATTTTGTGATAGTGACATCTTTCATGCTACAAAACAGAGTATCTGCACCAGAAAACATACATAGCATTGATAAAGTGAAGGACTATAGCTTGGATCTTCCAAGTAAGCACGGTAACATCTGGGCAGCCAACCTCATTCAAGATCATGTTTGTTAGGATAGGTGATTAGGTAGACAGGTTCAAGACAGTATAACCAAAATGCTGTACCCGTATACTGCCTTTGCCAATGGAGGGATACTGTGATCCTGGAAAGAGCATCTCATCTTACTGTGCTGTATTTGGTCAAATGTATACCTCCCCAGTTGTTGAGGTCTTCTTTAGCCTATTGCCTGTTCTTTCTTTTCATGGATTTTATATAGACAGAAGAGAGACAGCCAAATCTCACCGCTTCTTTACACGGATTCTGGTCCTTTCAGACTTCCATTAACGATGGTGAAAGAAAAGATGCTCCTTTTGCAGAATATGTTTCAATAAGGACAATTTAAAAATGGGCTTGTTGATTTATCACATTTTATGTGTATCTCTCGAGTCAGTTCTACAAAACAGGATGGATGTTCTTTGTGCTCTTTAAAGACAAACATTTGAAAATAAGTGCACATGGATGTATGACAAGAAATCGGCAAGAATGTGCTTAAGCACCGAAATTACAGTCTTGGTTTCACATGCCAGTGTTACCACTTACTCATAGTGTGTGTTCTTGGGCAACCCATTTAATCTCATAGTGCCTAGCCTATTGGCATTACCAGTGTCTAAATAAATCCAAAATTGTCAATACCTAAGTATAATTTAGTTCTCTGGGTATGCTCTTCAAAAAAGTACACCATAAAATCATGTGTTTCTTGCCTCACTCAAGGCAGCACCACTTGAAAATCATGGCACTCTTCTAATCTCAGTCCACAACAGGAAGCTTTAATGATCCCAAATAGCCTCTCCTCCCCAACTAACCAACTCACCTCCACGACTTCTACCACATTACACTGCACAGATAGAGCCCACATGGCACACAGCATTTTCATGCCTACCAATGCCACATTAGCATTGAGGGGTCTATGCCAATGCTTATATCATTAGCTCTTTCAAATAGTTTACCCTCGAGCCAGCGGTTAACCCAATCTTGTAGCATTGTATATATTGATTGTGGGCTTTCCTCTCCAGATAAAAGACACACCCAAGTGTCACAAGTCACATCGAACCATTCTGACCCACAGGATTCAGGCACTTCTGGCTTGCACTCATCAACGCCTCTGGTTTATCATCTGCCTACCACTCTTTTCCACTAACACTGATCCTTCCCATTTCTTGCAGAGACTTATACAAAGAAGCTGCCAAAATGGCAGATGTATGCTACACAAGACCTCTTTACATTACATTACATGTATCTGCAGATTGATTTTGAGGAATGCTTACAATGGTGCAGATTCTGCCATTTGCAGGAGGGCTGATCCCGGTTGTGTTTAGTTCACAGGCACTAAGCCTCAAAGGCCAGTTAAGAAAAGGGACCATGTAGATATGTAGATCAAAGAAAGTCCACACAAAAATAAAGACATTATCCTGGGGTCTAATTTACCATGTGCATATGCTGGTGCAGGATGCAGACGGTGGCTGATCCCCAACAACTATCAACCCACTTTTCATCTTTATTTTATCTTAAAGAATTCAGCAGAGCTTATACACTACTTACAAAGCAATGTGAATACCTATATGTGCGCAAAACGTTTAAATAAACCAGATTAATAGTCTAAGGATATCAACTCTTGGAGTCTTTCCTTAGAGAACATTTCCAATACCCGCAATATCATTTAACACGTTTGTCTCTTGCAAATAGCAAAATCTTTATCGGCAAATAATATTGAGGTACACATCCCACAGTTCGTTAAGAAACATTTTTTGATTAATAATTAATACATTCATAATGTAGTCATACCGGGCAGCATTCAGACTCGTTACACACTATACATTAATTAGTAGTTCTTTTGGAAATGGAGAATTAATTACTTTAATAAAAATGTCCAAACACAATGATCTACCTTTTTTTCCAAAAGATACAGGTACTTGCTTTTAAATGTAAAAAGAGCACAAATGCAAAAGCTATGGTGTTATTTGACATATTATAAAATGGTATTGCTTATTTTAAGGAAAAATAAGGTAGTTACTGAAAGGCATGTCAGAAAATTGGTATCAAAGATGAGTAAAGAAGTTGAACAGATGAATTACTTGCTTTTGTTGGAGGCATGTTGTACAATTACAAGATCTAAACCACTGCACCACGTGTGAACATAATAATAAACCCGAATTGTCTGCACATGGCTCAGACCAACTGTGTGTTGCTTTCAATGCTTGCCATTAGGTGCTGCTATGTTTCTGTCATGTAAGATTTCTTGCCCAATACGGATAAACTCTGCTCTTTTTCCATCCTCGACAGCCCCATCCATACAGGCTGCGACAAATTTCAACATGGTCCTCTAACAAAATGTATCCCTGAGAAGTCCTCAACTGACCTTAGTCTCCTGATTCCTCATCTCCATTGCCACTCGTCAAGACTCAGGAAAAGCCAAGACAATAATCAAACAACTCCCAGTATCATCATTCACACCCCACTACAACAACATCATCCACAGGTTTACAGGCACCTTTCTCATCCCCATAAGTGGTGGCCATGGTTCCACCTCCCCAGAAGTGACCCTCGAAAATCTACACAAAGAGAAGACAAAAGCATTGGACACACTGACCAACTCCAACTCCAAGAGCAAATGTCACAAAGTGCCTGCAACACTTAACAACAGCAATCGAGCATCCATTAAGAGAGCAAGATGAACGTTGGAATGCATATGGCATGAATGCTAAGTGGACGAAAATAAATTTGTTTGCCGCAGACACTCCCAAATGCAACCAGTCTGTGACATCCATGTAAATTATCTCTACTGACAGACACAGATAATAGAAGCCTGCAATGAAATTACCAAACTGTTTTCTTTTTTAAGATAATGGTTTATCAAAGGGACTAAGATCCAACAAAGAACCCTCCCTACGTTTTGTTAATGAGGTAGATACTTTCTTCATCAAACAAATGACAGACATATAAAAGATTTAATTCCCAAAAGATGTCCACTTCCAGAGACCAACTCAGAAGCCACACGCACCTTCCTCACCTGCCACCATTACACTGTGGAAGACAGCCTGAAAATCGCTACCAAACTGAAACCCCCTAGTGCCCACATGGAACCCGGCAAAGCCACCTTCCTGAAACATCACATGACTTTAGTATCCCTAAGCAATTCACCCTTATGCAGTGCCTTTTTTACATCAGGGCTCTACCCACTGAATCTGAAGGAAGCATTACTACCCCTTTCCTGAAAAAGGCCAATGTCAATCCAGCAACTTACCGAACCCTTGCCAAACTTCCAAACATGGGCAAAATCCTTAAGAAAACAGTGACATCCCAAGTTCAACATTACACTGAAGAAGCAAAACACCTTAAAAATCACCAGTCTGGGTTCAGATAAACAACCTGGAAGTACTAAATTAGCTATAGTTTACATCTGTGAAAGCATCACCCATGCCCTGGACTTAAATATACGAGCAACTCAATTTAATCTGTCTGTAGAATACACACAATTGACAACGACATCCTGCTACAAAAACACCAACACCACTTTTCCATGCTCTCCCTCAAGGTTTATCACACTGACTATTCAGTGCAATTCAACACCTCGTTGAAGTCTCCTGGATTCCTTACATTGCCTCTATTAATCCTACACCAATGATTTACAACTACTGATTCACCTCACCTGCGACCCACTTTCCTTGTACTCCATCTCACACAACATTGATCACATCTTTCACTGGATGGAAGAAAGTTTTCTCATTCCCAAATGCAGGAACAAACAAGTCATCGCCTTTGTCCAAATAATGTGTCTTTCTGGAATTCTACACAAACGTTGCTAAACTCATTAAAGGTTTATTTCAGGCACACTTCAGGGGGTGAGTCACTGATTTAGTATGTTCTTCAACACCTCAAATTCACAATGCAGACAGAAACTTCTAAAAAGTATTTAGAATAGAATAAGCATTCATTTTAGACTATGCATTTTGCTTTTCTCAAGTTGCAGTTATAGCATGGTTTTTCTCTGCCATTGTCTCTGTAACGATCATTTCAAGACATTCCATCTCAATGTCGTCAGTCACTTGACAACATCTTTGTGCCTAAAAGCTTGTGTACAGTGTAGAAATGTTTGACCATAGCACAAAAAGTGGCCCTTGATTTCAATGTGTCCCAATTAATGCTTTGTTGTAATGTGTCTATCTTTCCTATCTCCATGGCATGCTGTTCAGGATCTTTGTTTGCATGTATGAGGTAACGAGTGCCCAGAGTACGGGATGCCGTGTGAGTGTGCTGCTTTCCCTGCAGTACTCTAAATCCTTTAATACACAGTTATGAGCCCTACCAATGGTATGTATTTTGGCAACCTATGAAGCCTGAAAAGCAGATCCATGCAAGCTTGACATGTGACCAACTTTGCACCAGACCTGTAGATGAACTGGCCTGCTGTTAAATCTCAGTTACCAGATTAATGGTATGCACTGCAGAGTGTTATTTGCTTTCTGACTTTGAGAACATTGAGAGATGTAATTGCTCATTTTACTGTAGCTGATAAGATTGCTCAGTGGGTTGAGTGCTCGCTGCTGTGGTGTGTGATCTGCAGGTTTGAATCCCGGCATGGCGAACTCAGCCTGTCATTCTTTTGAGGTTGATAAATGAGTATCAACACAGTTTGGGTGATATTGTATGCATATTTGTTCTATATAAAGCACTTAAGCTTAAGTGCTATATAATAACACCTCGTTATCATTTGGCCGTGGACAACTGCTTGCATTCACAGTAATTTGGTAATATGGGCATATACACACTGATATCAATGATACATATGGCGATCCATTCTTGTATGAAATGTATATCACATTACAGTGATATCGTTACCATATTTTTCGTAGTGTACTTTGGAACAATGCTATGTGATGCAACTTCCTGTTTTGTCAAGGGGTGAAAGGTCGTGTTTCATTCCTGTGGTGTCACTTTGGGGTGGGATCAAATGACATCACTTCTTGGGATGTCATCCTAGGTCAAGGGTCGTGTGATGTCACTACCGCTACCCATGGCATTTTGGTAAAATGATGTCCCTGGAAGAGATCTAAGTGAGTTGAATTATAATAAACCAAGAGAGGCAGCCACCCCAAACTAGAAACATATCCTAGAATGTGGGTAAACATCGTAACTAAAGGAAAGTCTTAAGGAAAGAAGAATATTCACAAGCTCCATTGACAAATTACAGAGACTGATCAAAGAAGGAACGAGAGGTTATTTAAGAGTCCTATGCTAATATATACACTGATACTAGAGCTCCCCTAGGGAGAAGGGAGTCATTCTCTGAACCTAAACTAGCTTACACAGTGGAAGGGTCAGCTAGGGTAGTTAGGACACCAGACTCCCTTATTTGGTCTTCCACAACAGACTGACTTTAGTACGAAATGTAGGGACCACCCATAGTAAAAGGGAAAGTTTGGCCCTATAATTCTTATTTTAATAAATCCTCCTGAAACATGTCATCTAATAGACTGTACCCTTCTACTGATCTTCCCCATGGGCTATACTGTTATTTGGTGTATCCAATCTAGCCATGAGGCATGACATATTTACTGGCCATATATGGTAATGCAATCATGATATGTTTTTATTACTTAGCTAGACTGGCATTTTAGTGTAGCATGTTTACCCTTTTGTTACTGTGGCATGACATATATTACCGGGCATCTATGAAAGCAAGCATTGTAAGTATAACTGAATGCAGCCAGTCTAGCAATTTCTCACTGTAGCATGACATTTCTTACTGACATTTTTTACTATCACTGGCCTCCATTGGTGCAGCCAGTGTAGCCATTTCTTACTGTGGCATGGTCTTTTTTACTGGGCATATATGATAAAGCAAGCATGAAATGTGTTATTACATGGCTAGAATATATTTTGGTGCAGCCAGTTTAGCTATAATATCTTACTCTGGCATGGCAATGTTTAATGGGAATCTATGATAAAGCAAGCATAATAAGTGTTATTACGTGGCTAACCTGGCCTACATCAGTGCAGCCAGTTTGTACATGTTTTCTTATTGTGGCATGGCATTTATGATGTCACAGCCAACAGAAAAGTATTCTTATCTGGGGGTATGGGCAGATATTGGCAGAGCCCTCTTGGACATGTTTTCTTCTAGTATTAATACTGGCATTATGCGCAAAGAAAACATGAGTATGTTCTTATATGGAAATACTGGTATATACTGGTGCAGCCAGCATGGAAATGTGTGGGAACTGCCAGCGTGAACATTTTCTTTATTCTGGCATCATATACAGTGGACAAAAGCATCATGAAAACGAGTTGAGAAATGCTTGTGTGCACTCTTGGTAACTTGCATCTATTGCATTTTTTCATGAGTTGATCTACAAAATCGATAGCAAACTGTATGTCATTTTACCCACCTTTTCACTGAAAGTGTGCTGTATAATGCACCATTTCAACCCATCATTCAAACATTGTTCTTGGTTGCAGAACTCCCTATATCTCCCTTGTTTGTTTAGGGCTCCATGGCTGTCCTTGGTTGCTCTCACATATTTGTGGCAAATATGTATGCCCCCTCCAGTTAAAACATTCAGCAGCCACCACTGGTGTCTGGTACATTTAAGTGCCTGGGGCTAGGCAGCTCCTCCTTGATTCTACACTAGGTGAAATATTTAAGCTTTGATTAAAAAACATACTTACCTATTTCCCCTAGTGCATTGCATGAAGTTTCCCTGCAGAAGCATGATCATCATGGGCATTACACATGCTTGATGGTCCAGGCCAGCCCGAAGTGTAGCTCAGCCCCTGCCTTGTTGAGGAGTTTGGGGCAGGCAGGCACCCACAACATGGCTCTCAGGGGGGACCCCCCATTTTGTGTTATGCCATTGCACCCCACCTAAGGTCGGCCAACCTCCAGTAATGGATGCAAGACTAACTAACCATCCTAATTGTGTTTCATTCTCTACCTGTTCATGTCATGCATGATGTTCCTTAAGACCACCTGCAGTTGAGTAATGATTAAAACAATGCATCCGCTTGTCCCCTTTGACCCTCACCCCACAACGTGCACTTTGAAGCAGGTTGCTCACAATGTTTCATCAATTAAATAATAGAATTGAAAATGCATATACTTCACCAAATACTTGGAAGTTCCTTTTGAAAAATTGCCAGCTAATGGTCGATGTGCAAACTAGGATTTTAATAGTTTCATCCCGGGGATGACGAATGCTGATCGCTAGAAATGGACTGACATGAATTTCATGCACAATTCAAAGATGGACACATTAATTAATGGATCGTTGCTAGTATTCATGCAACAAAGGATCAGGATAGAAAGTTGTCCAGGTTATGGAACTTACTCCAAAGTTATTTATTACACTGGTTACCAAGGGATCACGATTTGAATTTGCTGAAGTGAGGTGTATGTTGGTGTGTATATGGGGATACTGCCTTGTTCACTCTCTTGAACAGTTACATTACATGGTGCCAGTCAGGGTGAGGCTGTCATTGCACTGAACAGCTAACACACTCAGGTTTCCTTACTTCGCTTTCCTTTTGTTCTGTTTCCCAGTATCCTTTAGCATATCGTCATTATACTTAAATCTAAGTTTATAGTGTGCGTGTCACTTTTTCATTATCCCTATTCACACAAACAGCAATTGTTTTCGGGTTCCCTATAATGCAGTGGTCTTCAAACATTTTTGTCCCGGCCACCCTGAGCAAATTGTGGGCAGGCCGTGCCCCTCTAAAAATGACAAATTGACAGTAAGTCCAAAAGGCTATGAACTATCGTGCATCGTTGCCACGCCCTGCTCCGACTGCAGTCCCAGGGCTTACGCACCTACTTCTATCACATTCAATGGACTCCATCATCCCACTCCTAGCCCAGTCCCTTGGCTCTCCCCACTCCACCACAGACCCTGGGATCTCCACACCATGCTTCCACCACTATCACATGGCTCCCCCATCCTGCACCCACCAATGTCCCTGGGATCCCCCACCCTGATCCCAGCATAGTCAGGGCCAGTGGAAGCTGGTGTATTTTTAAGTGGAAAGGCATACATATTTCCCCAAGATATGCCATAGCGGCTGATTTTAGAGAGTAAGCCTGAACCAATCACGGGAGGTTTTGGGGGTTCTCCGCCCAGGAATTCTTTTAAAATAATGGGTTAATACACTGCATTTTAGAGCACACTTTAACACAAAAAACTGGTTAAAAGTCAAAGGGCCTCATTACGACCCTGGCGCTAAGTGTTTAACGGCGCCGTAATAGGCTGCAGCGCCATTAAACCCTTAGTGCCTTACTACGAGGTCCCTTTGCGGGACCCAACCTGAATGGCTGGTCTAGACCAGCCGTTAAAGTAGGGGCCTGCAAAGGGACCTTGGTGCTAAATACGGTACCGCAATTTGCGTTACCGTACTTAGCGCCTTCCCCATTCCCATAGAGCTCTATAGGGCGAAAATGGGAATGGGGAAGGGCCATGGTTCAATGGGGAATTACCGCCCCACAAACCTTGGAATGGGGTGGTAATTCCCCATTGAACCATGGTGGACCCATTACAACACCGGCACCAACCATGGTGCTAATAGCACCATGGTTTGTGCCGGTGTTGTAATGAGGGCCAAACTGTTTGCAATTGCCACTGGAGGGCCCAGGGGGAGGCATGGTATTTTTTACTGGACATCGGTGACAACTGCTGTATTTCTTTCTATATGATCCATTTATGTTCTAAAAACTGAGAATGCCACTAGCAGGCAGTATGCTAAGAAACAATTCCAAAGATTGCTAGAACTTAAAGAGGCTGATTGGAATGTTAAGATATGTCACAACTGTGAAGGGTATGATGACCCATTTACCCAAAGAGAATAGTATTAAATATACATTTTAAACATCAACAGCTATTAAGTAGGGTTTGGAATATGAGGACTCTGATGTGGGCTACTGAATCCAAATACTGCAGGTTCCAAGCGCTTCAATCTTCTGTGAGCGGCTAAGACTGTGGCTGAACGCAAGGCGTTCGAAGTCTCTGACAATTCACTGTCAGACATGTAGCGTTTGACAGTATGTTTCCAGAATTCCCCTTTTTGAACCAAAATCAATTATGATTCACACTTAATTTCATTATTTTATAATGCTTACAAGAATATTCTGTTTTTCTTGGTGTGAAATGTCCTGGGAGGATAACTCGGAGGCCAAGTGCTCACCTTCGAAGCAAGATGACACAGAGCAACACAGGTTCGATCCCTGGGTCCGTACTTAGAAACCTCTGGGTATTAAGCGCGTTATAAATAACCAATCATATTATATCATATCATATTCTCAAGCAACTTTGACAAGCATTGGGGTACCTGGGATGTTCGTGCATACATACTTGTTGACATTTGTCAGCTGACTTTAAATGGTGTGTTTGCTAAATCTGGTTTTCAGCTTGCAATGAATATCGTGTGTAATAGTACCATTTACCTGCATACGGCTATCATTACACCAAATGTATTTCTGTCTAGAATCTAGGCAGAACGAAATGTGGTGTATAAAAGCAGTATAAAGGTAAATGGTACAATTTCACATGATATTCATTGCAAGCTGAAACTTCAATTATTTTTTTAAGTCTAAAATCTAGACTAATAAAACAATAATCAACACTTTTTTTTTCAGACCAGACTGTTGGTGCGTGGCCCTTTGGACATGAGGCCACGGCCCACCACGGGGTCACGACCCATAGCTTGAATACCCCTGCTATAATGCAAGCATGTACACAAACACGTGACCTTTGTAGGAATGGCTGTGTAAAAGTCCACTTTCACCAACAACACAATTTATTGAGATCTGGGTTGCAAACTATACATCTTGAAATCTTATGTTAAGAGCGTGGTATACGAAACCAGAAAAAAAAATCATGCATCTAAATATTGTAAGCTCACAGCTGAAAAACACTTTTGATTTGTGGCTTTCACTTTGAAAAAATCCAAGTTACAAGAGGCTCGATCGATCAAATGCATCAGCGTGCCGCTTTAATGCTCTCGGAGCACAATGCAATTGACACGGTCATTAATAATAGAAAGAGGTCTGTACTGCGCACTGAGCATGCGCGTGTGTGTACGTTGATCTCTTATAAAATACTTGCTCAACCTATATATTGCTCCTAGTGTTTCACATTCAGTTCTGAAGCTCAAATGTGTTTAAGAACTAAAACTGCAAATGGGTAAAATAAATTGAATTGAATTTCTGCAGGAAAGCTGATTTTTGCCCCAATTATTTATGCCGAAAAAAGTCTAATATTTGAACAAAAAGGTAACAACTGATAAAGTTCCTTGCATAACCATAATTGAGGTTCCCCTAGCAGAAGCTTACGGAAACAAACTAACATTCCGGTATTGTCGTTTTTGTTCATAAATATTGGCGTTGGCCCTCACAGTTCTAAAATTTGTGGGAAGACTTGGTGAATGTTGTGATGCATCGCACAACCCCAACCACATTTAAGCAGCATGGAAATGGGAAAAAAATGACCGGCTCAAAGAATTACATATGCCCAGGAACTTTCTGCACCCAGAGCAAAAATCAAAAGCTGGCACACATGAATATACACAAAGTAGGGGAACTTATACCTTAAAGTGAAATATACAAATGTAGTTCAATTGACCTTCCCCTTAGAAGAAAGGGCGCAAAACAAAATAGCATTGGACTTTAAAAAAAAGTAATGAACACCAGAAAATAATCTGAGAGAGGAAATGCTCCAATAAATATGAGGGCAGAGTATAAACAGTGCTTACCTTTTTTTTTTTTAAACTCTTTTTATTACTGAAGGTCAACACAGATTAAACTCATTGCACCCACATACGTCGGTACATACAGTTCAATAATTGTCAAAGGCATAGATCAGAAATCATAAAAAACAGTTTACACAGGCATTTCCTTATCAGAGGCCATTTCACATAAGTACATTCTGAACGGGGCCCATATGTCCTTGGGACGACATCTTGTTGTCACAGTCATCGTGTATTGTTCCTCACATTCGTTTGTGTAGGCCAGATTGCGAATAAAATGTTCAGTTTTTGGCGGAGAGGTACTTGTCCAACATCTCAGTATGCACCGTTTGGCCACAGCACATGCTACATTGAACAGTCGTCTGATCTTTTCACCTTGTTTGCCTATATCTCCGAACAAATATTTCAGTGGATGCATGTCAGCAGGGATTTGTGTAATGTCTTCAATTATCTCCGCCACTTCTCTCCAGAATGTAGCAACTGGGGGGCATTCCCAATACATGTGATATGTTCCCGCTTGGCTAGCCTTGCATTTAGGGCAATCCCCCGAGTGAGTCGTTGAGAACTTGGCCATTTTTGCGGGAGTGTAGTGCAGTCTATTTAAGATCTTGAACTGAATAAGTCTGAGCCCTGCGTTCATGGATACAGCTTTGGTAAGCATACAGTATTTCGCCCATTTTTCTTCCGGGATATTCAAGTTCAGATCTTCCTCCCATTTGGCATTTAGCTGGTTTGTGGTGGGTGTATGTAATTGTACCAGTGCATAAAGTTTGGATACTCCCAGCCCCGTACCAGATGTGGTGGCTTGTATGCAGGGATGGGATGGTGGCTTGTCCGGGAAGAGTGGCCAGCGTGCACTGAATGCAGATTTCATCCTGTGGTATTCAAGTGTTTTGGTTGGCCCCCCTCCTAATGCCTCCCTGAGTTCCTCGAGCGTTACGAATCTGCCATTCGGGAACATATCCCGCATCTGGATTTCCCTGTCTGGATCCCAGTGTCTTTGTATCGTCTTATCCAATGTGGGTGGTATGCCCGGATATTTCCAAAGGGGTACATCTGGGTCATATGGGTTATCTATCTGCAGTTTTTTATATAATGCCTTCGATGCACACACCGTGGTTCCGACTGGATCGAAGGGACAAGGATCTTTGTATTGAGAATGAAATATTATAGAACGGAGGTCTATGGGATGCGCTGCAAACTTTTCAAGCCATATATGGGGTGATCTATCCTCGTGGTCATACCAATGCTTCGCGAACTGCGCCTGTGCTGCAAGATAGTATAGCTCGAAATTCGGCGCGGTTAGCCCCCCTGTACAATAAGGTTCAGTGAGCTTTTCCCATTTCATTCTAGGGGTTTTCCCGTCCCACACAAAGGAGACCACCATTGATCTTATTTTCTCAAAAAAGGTTTTGCCTGGCCAGATTGGTATATTAGTAAATAAATATAATAATTTAGGGAGCACGACCATTTTAAGGATCGCAACCCTGCCATTTAGGGATATGGGTAGCTTGGCCCACGTTTGCAATTTTGCCTTCAACGTCTGCATTATCGTTTCATAGTTGTCTGCAAAGAGTGTTTTTTTGTCTCGAGACACTATCACGCCTAAATATCGGATGTGTCCGGTTGCCCACTTAAGGTTTCCAGTGGATCCCGGGCATGTGGTTTGAGGTGTCAGTGGAAGTATTTCGGATTTTTCGTTATTTATTTTATATCCCGAGTATTTAGCAAATTCATTTATATCTTGCATTACAGGCGCCAGGTTAGTCTCAGGGTTCCTAAGGTATAATAAAGTATCATCCGCATATAAATCGATTGAGGTGGCCCGGACATTCTTATTCCTTTATCCCCGTGTTTTAGCCTAATCATTATGGCCATTGGTTCAATAGTCAGTGCAAACAATATTGGTGAGAATGGACACCCCTGTCTGGTACCTCTGTCCAGTGCAAAGAACTCAGAGACCAGTGTTTGTAAGGACCCTCGCCCCGGTTTTTTTGTACAGCAATTTGACATAACTAATGAAATTGGGAACCATTCCAAATCTTCCCAATACTTCAAATAGGTACACCCAGGACACCGAATCAAATGCTTTCTCGGCATCCAGTGACACTGCCACAGCTTGGGCCTCTGGGTCGATCTGCGCCATCATTGCAAATAGTCTGCGCAAATTGAATGCATTGGATCTTGTAGGGATGAATCCGTTCTGATCCGGATGGATCAGTGCCGGCATGCTTGGTAATAGTCTATTTGCCAGGACTTTGGCGAAAATTTTAGCGTCGACGTTAATGAGTGATAATGGTCTGTAAGATGACATATCCTGTCGGGGACGGCGGGGCTTCAGTAATACTGTTATTACAGCTTCTCGCATGGATCCGGGGAGCTCCCCAAGTTCCAGTGCTTCCTCCCATACTTTTAGCAAAATTGGGGCCAGTTCCTTTTCAAATTCTTTGTATAGTTCCACCCCTAGCCCATCAGAACCCAGGGCCTTTCTCGAATGCAATGCTTTTATGGCTTCTATGATTTCCTCCTCCATGATTGGGCTATCGAGGGCCAGTTTTGTGTCTGGTGGGAGGATCGGGAATTCCAGGTTATTCAAGTATGCCTGTATTTCTGGTACCGTTTTCTCGTCTGCATTTGAGTATAGTTTCTGGTAAAATTTCAGGAATTCAAGATTAATGGATCTACCCCCGGTCACCATTCCACTCTCCGTGCTTTCAATACATGTTATCGGAGTGCCCTGGCTGGGGCTGCTATGTATCTCGTGGCCAGCTTATTAAATTCCTTCAGGAGATGATTTATTTCAGCTAACGTATCCTTATTTCGGGTCTCGCTATAAGAGTTCTCTAATTGCCGGAGTCGCGTTTCTGTTTCATTTAGTTCCTGTCTCACCGAGGATTTGGAAATCAGAGTTCCCCTAACCCAGACCTTGAAAGCCTCCCATACTGTTGAATATTTATCCACTGTTCCCATATTGTTGTTAAAGAATTCTTCCATTTCTATGTGTAGTGCCTCCGCAACATTAGGATCTTTGAGTATATGTGTGGGCATTCTCCATCTCTTCTGCAGTTTCGGATCATCCCCAAACATCAAGTCAGGGATACTGGGGAGTGATCAGATAATGTTCGTGGGTATATTTCACAGCTTTCAAGCCCTCCCAGCATGTCTTCCGACACCCACCAATAATCTATACGAGATTCTGAATCATGTATGCTCGAATAGTATGTGTACTCCTTCGCATCCGGATGCAGTGCCCTCCAGGCATCCCGTAGCATCAGCTGTGGCATAATCTGATCTAGGACTATAGATGCTTTGGACCGCACCCGCTTGGCTTTGGAAGATCTGTCCAGATTTGGGTCTAGTATTAAATTGAAATCTCCTCCCCAGACAATACTAGTGGTATCAAGTGTAATGAGTAATTCCAATATACTGAGATAAAAGTCTGGGTCGTCTATATTGGGGCCATAGGTGTTGACCAATGCGATCGATTTCCCCGCAACCTCCCCCCAG
Source organism: Ambystoma mexicanum (assembly GCF_040938575.1). NCBI lineage: Eukaryota > Metazoa > Chordata > Amphibia > Caudata > Ambystomatidae > Ambystoma > Ambystoma mexicanum. The sequence goes on from NC_090929.1 coordinate 1,153,654,283, forward strand.
ATCAGTACATATCTCCCCAGGGGGTCTTCTTTATGACCTTTGGTCTGGAATCCCAGTGATGGATGTAGTATGGTTATGACTCCTCGTGCTTGTGTGGAATATTCTGTGTGGTATCTTTGCTTGCCCCATGTGGCCAGTATACTTGTGTTGCTGGGGCCCTGTGTATGTGTCTCCTGTAACATGACTATGTGGGGTGAGTGTCTATTAATGTAAGTTCCTATTTTCCTAGTTTTGGAGGGTTTGTTCAGTCCCCTGACGTTCCACGACAGCAGTCTGATTTTCATCCCTTTGCTATTGTCAGTGCCACCCGCCATCGTATTTGCTCACCATTACATTGTTATCCAAATACCGTTCAACATACATGGCGCAATTATCTGTTCGACCTTCAACAAAACAACTTTCCAACTTTTCAACAAAAGGTCAATTTTCTCCCCTTCCCCCCTACCCCCCACCCCCATCATCCACCCCAACTGGATGATTTAACCTTACAAACTGCTGGAGATCTCCTGGGGTTGTCATGTTGTCGCTGTGTGGCCGCCCAGTCGAGCTCGCAGTCCGACTTCCACATTTTCCTGTGGCGCACCACCGCTAATTTTGTTTCATTCCTGTTCCGTTTTTGTGGCAGGCATATGCTTTGGTTCCCCCTGCATCAGGGTATCATCGGTCCGCCTCGGGGTGAGGTCCGCCATTTTGATCCGGGCCCCGGCCTACTGGGGGAAGAGGTATATGTGACTCGATATAGGCCATTGCAGCCGCCGGATTTTCAAAAAAGTGTGCTCTCCCTCCGTGCTGAATACGCATTTTGGCAGGGAATATTAATGCATACTGGACCTGACGTGCTGGTTCGTAGGATCGTCGGTTGGCCTGAACACCTGCCGAAAAATCCGGGTATATATGGATACGGTTCTCCTCATAGTGTAGCGTGCCATGCTCACAGGCTTTTTTAAGAATCGCATCTCTGTCTCTGTAATTTAGGAGGTGTGCTATGATCGTGCGGGGTGGCGCCCCTGGTTTTGGTGTCAGAGCCAGTGGGTGATGTGCCCTTTCTATCAGAAAGTGTTCCAAAAAGTTTCAGGTCCAAAGAGGGTATGTAGGAGAGCTTCTACTTGTTGTTCCATAGCTCCCTTGCCGAATTTTTCGGATACCCCGACAATTCTTATGTTATTTCTTCTTGAACGAGATTCGAGATCCTCGCATTTAGACTGTATCCGGAGAAAGTCATTGTTTTATTGCGTTATGTCTCGAGCATGGCTTGCAATAGTGTCCTCGTTGTTACTGATTCTGCCTTCGGCCTCTGTTATTCTGGAGCTTTCTTTATACACTCTTGCCTTCAATGACCCAATAGTTGAGACAATGTCATCCAGTTTCACGTTTATCGCAAGGAAGCCATTTTGTACAATCGTGGTTAACTTGTCGACTTCACTTACAGCTTCAGTTCTGACGTTAGGGGCAGCGGATGTGTCCGCCATCGGCTCCGTCCCTTGGCTGTTGGTGAACGAGTCCATTGGGCCCCTTTTCCTAGCCCCCGCTCCTTTCGTCGGTTTATCAGGCATTAGTGCTGTCCTCGTGGCCAGGGCCAGCAGTCTCCACCGCACCGTCTCCTCCCCGAAGCACTCACAATACGTAGCTTAATGACGGGTTCGGTACGTGTCGCTAGGGTTACTGTGCCGTCTACACTTCTCACCCGTTCCTGCCGTACCTTCGCTCTTATGCTTCCCGCCACAGACACGGTGGTCGCCTCAGCTTGTGGGAAGCGGCCTTTGGTTCATTCGCTTGTCGGCGTCGGATCGCCGGACCTCTATGGTCTGCCGGCTAGAGCGTCTGCGGTTGCTTCCAATATCCGCGTGGATCTGAGAGGCGGCCCGCGTCCCCTACTCTCGCCGCCAACAGTTGCATGCGCTCTATTTCTGTCCTACAATAGCGTTTTTCTTCCGGATTTCTGCCGTTGAGTGCAGGATTGTTCAGCTGCAGCCTCCACTCTTCAAAATCCTCCGCGGGGTGCTCCAAGTTAGAATCGTTTTATTAAGGATGTTTGTCGGAACGGAGCTCGCACTCTAGGCGGCCATCTTGTATCGCGCTCAACAGCGCCCCCAAACAGTGCTTACCTTTTAGTCCCAGCATTTGTCGTGACATATTCTCTGGCAAACAAATCCCAAAATGAAACAAGTGCATGTGGTCTTGTGGGTAAGCGTCTGCACTGGGAACATGACAACCTGAGCAAAAGTCTTGTAGCCAAAAAATACTTGAGCAAGCTTGCCAACCTAAAAAAAAAACATGTGTTGCATCTGCCCTCTGAAGAAAATGTAATTCACCCAAGTTTGTCCTTTGCTTGTGCACTGAAAAAAAAGCCACAATTAGGGGAAAATAACTGCACCAGCTTCCAGGATTGTAAACTCTCTTGCCACATCGTGGGAAAATACTCATTACTTAATTGTGCTCTCATAATTTCCCCTCCTCACCCTCATGTCTGGATTTCAACAATACTCTGCTTTATAAAGATAACTTGAAAATTGCACATACCATAGTGTCACTCAAATATATAAATCCTTATAGAACTATGTTAGGTAAAACGTGTACAATTGTAGCATTATTTCCCCCCCTCTTGACTGGGAGAGTACAAGTACCAAAATGCAATTCAGCAAAAGGCAAACAAATGGTCTCTGAGTGCAAAGCTTTCAAGGAATGACACTTGCACAGTTTTAAAAAAATATGTATGCCGTGTGTTATGAGATATTTAAAACTAGGAAAATACACGCCATTGGGACTGTGGACTCACTCCCATCCATGCAGTAACTGGGACCGACCCTGCTTAGTTTCAAAGCAAGGAAAGATCCGCCCCCTCAAGCAATGCTGCTCTAAGTGGTCTTGTAAAGTCGGCTCATTTATTAGGCGACATGGCCTGAGGGGGCTGGTCTCTTTCTAACTTTGGAGCTAAGCAGGGTTAGTTCCAGTTACTGCATGGATGGGAAACTCACTGTAGCTCTATATTTTTATTATGTATAAAGGATTTCAGGGTTTGAGAACTGACAATGTTTTTAGTCAGTGTGCAGTGAGATTAAATTATTTGCTGAGGATCACACACTTAGGTTAAGCAGTGTGCTACAGGCCCTTTGTTTCATGGCTGGTCACTTGGTGACTGTTGTGATACATTGCACAAACCCAACTAACCGCATTTAAGCAGCACAAAAAAGGGTAGAAATGACGAGCTGCCAGAATACCATATGCCCAGGTACGTCTGCCCCCATAGCGAATATCAAAAGCTGGCACACATGAATATACGCACAGTAAGTCACCATATATTTTAAAGTGAAATATACAAATGTAGTTCAATTGCCCTTCTCCTTAGAAGAAACTGCGGAAGACAAATTAGCATTGGACCTTTAAAAAAGTAATGAACACCAGAAAAATAACATGAGAAGGGAAATCTTCCAATAAATATGCTGGCAAAGTATGAAAGGTGCTCACCTTTTAAACCCATTAATATTTTGGGTAAGCGTCTGCACTGGGAACATGACAACCTGAGTAAAATCCTGGTATCCAAATACTGAGGAAACTTGCCAACCTCAAAAAAAACAAGGGGTTGGATCCACCCTCTGAAGAAAAGTTAGGCTGTCCACCCACATGTGTCCTTGATTGGTGCCCTGAAAAGCAGACACAATCAGGGGAAAGTAACTCCACCAGTGTCCAGGATTGCAAACGCTCTTGCCACATCGTGGGCAAATACTAATGACTGACTTGCCCTCTCATCATTTACCCTTCTCACCCCCATCTCTGGCTTTCAACAATACTCTACTTTATAAAGCTCATTTGAAAAGTACACATACCATAGTGTCACTCAAATATATAAATCCTTATTGAACTATGTTACTCAAAAATTGTACAATTGTGGCATTATTCCTCCCCATCTTAACTGTGAGACTTCAAATACCAGCTGCAATTCAGCAAAATGCAAAAAATGGTCTCTGAGTGCAAAGCTGTCAAGGACTGACAGTATCACCATTTTAAAAAATGAATAATTTGGATGCCCATTCGGTCACCCATCCATGCAGTAACAGGGACTCACCCTGCTTAGCTTCAAAGCGGGATGGACCCTGCTTAGCTTCAAAGCAAGTAAAGGGCCAGCCCGTTTCTCTAAGTGGTTTTGTAAGTTTGACTCATTTATCTGACAACATGGCCTGAGGAGTCTGGCCCCTTTCTCACTTTGAAACTAAGCTGGGTCTGTCCTGGTTACTGCACGACCTGGATGGCAATCGCGGCACTGGCCATGGCCTTGATTTTTCACCCCTGATGTCACTATCGCGGTAAAAATATATATTTTTTAAAACTGTAACTGTGGGTACTGAACTACACATACCCTCGGCTATCCGTTGTCCTTTATAGCCTCGAATATCAGAAACACTGTTGAAAAAAATGCTTTCCTGCTCCCCCAGGCCCTTATCCGTGCCACCTACCCCCAATCCCCAGATGTCCTCCTCACCTCCACTGCTCTCTCCCTTTCCCCCAACAACACACACTGTTTCTGTGACACAGTTTACTTTGAGATGTCGGCTATTCGCGACTATAGCCAAGGCTACAGAAGGATTTGTGCTGCAAACTCAGTCCCTAGACCCCCATCAACTCCCAAATTTCACTTGGTGCCCTCTAGCCACACCCTCTCCTCTAAGCCTGATGGCATGTGCATGTTTTTGACCTGCAAATGGTTTCTTTCCTGCGTTTCATTCGGCTATAACCTCGAATATCTCTCGCATCGAGAGAAAAACAAGATGATAGCTGTTTCATTTCCAAAAAAACCCAGTTTTGGGTAAATCTCAGAGCTATAAAAATTGATGTTTGAGACGGGGCACCACTTTCTCTGTCAAATATTTAAATAGCTACTGCACGGAATAACCCCAAACAAGAATGGATCACGAGTCAAGGCTTTGTGCCCAAGTTGTTTTGGACCTGGTCCAAATCTGTCGATTTGACCTTCTTTGTCTATGAGAAAATGACCACAAATCTGGGAAAAAAAATGTTATCTTCTTAATAACTTTTTTAACATATCTTTATGAAACTTTGCAGTCAGGGAGAGGGCGGGTGGGAGGGGGTCTGAGTCCCTAATCATTTTTGTAATTTCGTCAAATCCATTACTCGAATGAAAAGTTATTAACAATAGAATTTTAAGGGGTTCTTATGGGTGTCCGACTCACCTAACTATATAATATATATATATATATATATATATATATATATATATATATATATATATATATATATATATATATATATATATATATCTCGAATGAATAAAGCAAGCTGAGCTATATACTTATACTAACTTATGAATATGTACTAAAATCAGTTCTTATGTTATACTAAACAGTACTAGTGCCATATTAATAAATATTTTTCAACTGGGTGAGTCAAGCCATGTGTTTCTATAAAAAAAAAAATCTATAGGATTTAAAAAGAAAGAAAAACTAATACAAAAAAGATGCTATCAAAGATAGTCTCTTAAATCTCTTGGAAATGTACTCTTCAGACACCACCACACAACCTTTCGATTCAGAGGTCTCTGGTTAACATGGTAAAACAAATCTCTCAATGATCATAGAAAATAATCCCTTCAAAGCTCTGTTACTTCTTGGTCACAGTTCTGCGCAGTTCTAGCTCTGGCCCATGTGGTGGGTCACCAATTGTTTTCTCCCTCTGGTTCCTGATAGCTGGGCAGGGAGGCAGCACTCTTGCATGGATTCACGTCATGCATGTGCACCGTGGCCTTCCGATCTTGTCATTTTACTGCTGTAAGGATGCAGTATGTCACAATGTGGGTGTCTGTGAACCTAGGGTGATGCCATTTGTGTGCAAAATTATGGCATAGCATAGCACCAGGTTTCTGAGAAAAAGTGTGACAGGACTGAATTCTGTATCATCTTCTGTGCCTCTAGCGATACCCCCTGCCTTTCCTTTACCTGTGGAGAACTGAAAGAGAGAGATTTAGTCATGGACATCAAATAGTCATGTAATTCATTTCCCAAAACAGTCGCAGCACTCTCTGCATCTGTCTGCACATGTGCTGGCAGAGTATTGGGCATGTCCATTCTGTGACCAGTCACCAGCTCATGAAGAGTCAGGTGATGGTCTGAGCCTGGCTGATTGCGTAAGGCAAAAAGAGCAAGCGGAAGACAGTCGAGCCAATCGTTATGCAGCATGTCATGCAATTTTGCTACACGGTCCTTCAGCACGCTATTAAGGCTCTCCGCAACACCATATTCTTGCGGCTGCTAGGCCGAACAGAGCTTATGTCTCATGCCCAGTAGGGACGTGATCTTCGCAAATAGCTTGTTTGCAAAATTAGGTCCATTATCTGTTCTTAGCACCTCGCACACTGCCCATTGGGGGAATACTTCTTGTACGAGAAATTTTGCGACTGACATGGCATCTGAAATGAGTGCCTGCAAACGTGCGAGTGAGGGCGGGGGCAAGGATGACAGCACAGATTAGATCACTGAGTCGCCAGCTTCCCTCCGTGAAGCTGGGGGCTCGGTAAAGCCTTGTCAGGGTTGAGGTTGGCCGGGTCCAAGATCCAGCCAGACATCTGATGCAGGATCTGGGACCCGGCAAGAGCCGGCCCATTGACCAGCGCTGGATTTAGGGTGTGACTGACACTGCCAAGGAGGCATGTTACACAAAACCCTACGTGGGTTCACACTGAACCAACACAGTACAAGTTTCAAAAAGGCATCAACAAGAGGACATTCTTTTTGGCTCTTCAGAATGCTCGAAGGTTGCCTCTCCTTCTAGCCTCTGCTCTGAAAGCAAATGCTTTTACCAGCGCTTCTGCAGTGAAATCCTGTACATTGATTGCAACTGTACCTTCATTTGTGGCCTTCCTCTCCCCATGTGAAATGAAGCCATTTTCACCTTAAATTGGGATTAAAGGCAACAAGCCAAACGATAGTGCTTTTTTTCATGCATTTATGCTGTGGTTATTACAGACGAATGGCAGCAATTATCACACCAGCTGATTTCCCAAAGGTTTTGTGTTCCAGATCCATTGTGGGCAGATTTAGATTTGGCGTGTTCTGGCAATGGGATCCTCCTGTCCTTGTGATGCTGCTGACATCCCATGACGATTCCTCAGCTTTCTGGTGGCACAGGTCTCTTCAACATCCTGGGGTCTGGTGTTTGGGTAGCAGCATTCTGATCCAACGTGCCCCCTACAGTGTCACCTGCCTCCAATTCCTGTCAGGAAATATTGTCACCCATTGCTACTGACAATGTCCTTGTCTATATTGTGTATTTAAAAAAGGATGCTACCACCACCAGCGCTGATCATTGGGCTGCATTTTCCCCGATCTGAGATGCGGCAAAATGTCTCCCTGTATCACCATTTCCACCCAGCAAGAGACCTATTGTTTTTCATTTGTTTTTTGTGCAGAAGCCGAGATTCAAAGGGAAACGTACCCACTAGACCACTTGAACTTCTGGTTAGAATACAAGTGAATATACTTGTTAGGATTGCACTCTGCAGAAGATATTTACACAAGCTTTGTAGGTTTTAAAGGTGTGCATCTTTTTACTTTGCACTGTCATATGAAACACTCCTCCTCTCTTGAGTTATTTCCCAAATGTTAATAATTTATCTCCTGGAATGGAAATGTTTTTTTATGGAGGGGCTTAGATAAATATCCTGTGAACTCCAGCGTCCCCCCACCTGCCCACACCTGCCCACTGGTGGGATTTCCAGAGTTAATAATTTCCATTTCCAGCACTGGTCAGCGCCACAATCTACAAATACCTGCATGCATTGCAGTCACACTGAGCAAGTCCAATCATTTAAGACAACGTCTGCAATCACATTGGACCTTCACATACTGCTTGTCCCACTGGCCAGTAACTCAAAGGGAGGGCCCAGCACAGAATATATTAAGCCTTTGTTCAATTAGTCTTAAACTGTATGCCGTAGCTGGGTCCTTGATGTCCTACCCTACCAGACTTATTGACCGTTGGCCATCTTTTCCCATGCCCTTGATCCTGCCCAAGACTTCTACTAATACTAGCAGACTACTTGTCTTGTTCTCCTGATGACTTTGGTTCCACCCTGGTCAATGCCCTGTGTTTGTCAGTTATTTAGGCACTACATAATTACCCGCCTTATATATCCTGGCCCACAAGCACTGCCATGCATCTTTTCTTCTTCTTCCAACAGATCCTCCGTGTGTCCTACAGCAAGAGGCTATGCAGATTCTGGCTTTTTTCATTTGCATTTCTATTCGTGTTTACATGTATTTATTGCACATATTATGTGTATTGACTAGAAATAGTAACACAAAGAAGCAGTTGACCACTGGCATAACGGGAACCCCCGCAGCCCTTGTGGGATGGAGAACCCCACCGCCCCAGGTCGAGAGGGGCCTCATCCAGCCCTCATCCTGACTTTCAGTCTGAAGGCTGAGCTGCGGTCAACTGCAGCTGGCGTAAAGGTGTTGCTCCGCCTCTGACTCACTCACTGTGCACCTCAAATAGGAAGCAGCATCCCCAATTCCTGTCTGTGTGCCGCACCAGAGCCGTAGGCCTGGAAGGAAGAAGGAGCATTGCTTGTGCATTATGTGTGTGTGAGTGCATGTTGTGATTGGGTATTTAATGTTATGGATATATGTATATATTTTTATGTGTGCGTGCCTCTGAATGGTGCATGTATGTATTGGTGGTGAGTGCGCTGTCATGTGATTGAGAATTAAGTGTGTGTGGATAAATGTCTGGGGTGCCCGTGGGAAGAATGCAGTGTGAATGAATGTTAATGCACTGCACATTCCCATAAATAGCAGGTGTGTTTGTTTGAGGGTTTGGATTGTGTGTGGGAGGGGGCGTAGGGATGGGGTTTGTGGGGAGCGGGGCAGACCAGCAGGGAACATAACTCCACTACTTCGTTTTGTACAATTCGACCACTGCATATGCGGTTTTGCTGTTTTCATAATTGCCTCGGCCCTTTCAGGTGTGACCTTTTTTTCCTCATGAGAGATTAACTGGCCTATATACAACACCTCTTCTTGGCAATACTGTGACTTCTCTTTGTCTACTTTATATCCCTTGTCTGCTAAGATAATCATTAACTGAACTGAGTTTTGCCTGCATTCATCTAATGTGCTACAAACCAAAATGGCATCTGCATACTTCAACACAATGCTTTTCAAATCAAGAATGCCTAGGTCCATCTGAAGGACCTTATTAAAGATTGTTGGAGACTTGCAGTACCTTTGACGTAAGCGAGTGATTTTCAGCTTTGTCTGACGGAACGTAAATGACGTCAGATGTTGAGCATTTTTATGCAACAGGATTGAGAAAAATGTTTCAAGTCAGTCACTGTGAACTACCGTGCGTCAACAGGGATACTACACAGTATTGTAGCAGAATTTGGAACTAGAGGGAATTTTGCCTCTACAATGATTCTGACGTCACTAAAATACCCTGCTCCATTAGTGCAGAAATACCCTCATCTGCCTCTCGAGACATGGGATATTGTCTTGCTCGGGGTAAAATTGCTCCTGGCTTCAGCTTAATCTTCATTTCTCCTACCCCCTTCAATAGGCCTACGTCATAGGGGCCTGTAGTCCATAACGAAGTTGGCACTTTTTCTAAGGCCTCGTCAAAATATTCTGGACGCTGTCGCAGTATCATGATTTGCTGCAGGACCTCTCTTTTCTCTTTTAATCCAATAGGTAATATTCATTTCAAATACTACTTCATCGTCTGCTGGATCATCTTTAAACAAATCCTCATCTGTGACATCAGTCAATCTGTACCCTTCCCCAATAGCAATCACTGTTCTCCATGGCCTGCTGCTGTCGCATCCTTCGAGCATGGCCAGTTCCCTTCGTACTATAGCTGCTACTAGTTCTAGAGGAACCATTTGATTCCCTGCTCCGTCCATAGGTATCTGTGGCCTCAATAGAAACTCATCAGGTATTCTCATCAGGTACTCTCTCATAATCTTTCCCACTAAACCAGGCAACCATGTTAACAGAATGTGTATCCCATAAAGAAAGACTTCAGTTTCTAGTGGCTCTCTCCGCAGAGCCATATGCCCTGCAAATGCCTTAATAAATTCACCCACGTTTAAATAGTGTTTTCCTGGAGTAGTACACACAATACCATCATCAGTGAAAGAAATCGCCATCTTAAGCTTCGTCATTAAATCTCACCCCAGAATATTAACTGGTGTCTGCCATGAATACAATAATGGAACAGACATGTCACACTCTCCTATTGAGACTGGTAATTCATCAGTAAAAGGAACTCTGTTAGTAGCTCCAGAGAAGCCTTGAGGATTCATGGCATTTCCCGATAACAGAAATGTTCCCTCCCGTCTACATGAGCGAGTTACACCTGTGTCTACTAAAAAGAAAAATATTTGCCTCCTATTGATACGTCAACCCTTGGTTCTTCTTTAGAGTCTGGTGTTATCGATAGTACTGACCACATCAAGTTGCCCTGTGAGCTGTCCTATTGTGGGTATATGCTCATCCCTGAACCTGTGCAAGGACTCCCTCCCATGACAAAAACACCCACTATTCTAGAAGTTAACAACTGTCCCATGTTTGCATTCTGTTGTATCTGCATGAGTGCGTGCTGTGACTGTCCTTGCGGTGGATTCAATGCTGTTTGTTGTGGCTGTTGTGCTTGCTGTATCTGTGGCACTTGCTGCATTTGTGGCACTTGTGCTTGATACACCGTTTGATCTTGGGCAAACGCATTCATCACCTGTGGGCTACAGGTAGGAGGATAAGCTGTCCCCCTCTTGAGACTTGGCCATTTTGCACATACCCTTGGTTTCCACAACACATGCGCGCAACATGCCCTGCCATGCCATGCGTCCAACATATAGGAGGTGGTCTTCTAACTTACCCTCCTTGGATATTCTGGTTATCATTCTGCATATTCTAAAAGCCACTCTGATTGTTTTGTAAGTTACCTCTCCCTCTGAAGCCCATTCCGCGGCCTCTCCGCGCAAACCCAGTTCCTCCTTGGTCCATCTGGTGTTGATTATTTGCCTGTGATGCACCTGCTGTTTGTTGCTGCATTCCCAACCCTTCTCCGCTTGTCAATACTGCACCTTCTATGGTGTATTTTGACAGTTTCTTCTGAACTAACTTGGCTTCCTCTAGCTTCCTAACCTCTTCCTTCTTCTTGTTTTACTGTTGCAATAGTCGACAGTGGTGCACTATGGTCAACTGTATCTCTGCCTAAGGCCTTGCCTCCATTCCCACTAATTTCTTCTGCTGCCTCTGTACTTGCTCTGGTAGTCCCTGACATAAAATGTGGTAAATGCCTTTGCGCAGATGGGTAATAAAGTGATGGCCATGAAATATATACGGTGGGCTGATGGAACCTCTGAGTTAATATAGTCAGTGATTGCAGCTATGTATTGGGCCCTGTCTGCAGTTAATAATCCATACCTTGCTGCGTGTTTCATGCTTGTGGTGAGTTTGCTGGTCTCGGGAGCTGTGATGGGATTGATATTGATGGGTAGTTTTTCGGTAACATTTTTCAGTTTTCTGTCAAATGACAAACGTGGAGAGTATGTTCTGTTATATTAGAAATGGATTCGAATTTAGGTTTTTCTATTATTGTACTAATTGTATCATATTGAGTTCATTTTATAGGGGAGTGGTGGCCGGGACACAAGGAATTTTCAAATGTAATGGTTGTATAGTTATGTAGGCTTGTGGTTCGCTAACTGTTTGTGTTTCAGAGGGGGGGATTGGGTGCTTTTTTAATGTAAATTTGTATACTTTTCAGAAAGTATTGAATTCGAACAGTGTAATTGGTGATTTACAGTGGGAGAGACGTGGAGTGGGGAAAATGAGTGCAGATCTGTGAGTTGTGACTTGGAATGTTAATGGATTAAATAATGTGAACAAGAGGAAGAAAGTTTTGGATTTTTTTAATGAGCTAAAGGGTGATGTATGTTTTTTGCAAGAGTTGGAAATGTTAAAGAAAGGTTGGGTAGAGAATGTTTATGGTACTTCTATTGATTCGAAATCCAGAGGAGTAGCGTTCCTAATTAGGAAGAAGGCTCCTATTAGGGTTTTGAAAGTTATTTCATATAAAGAGGGACGAATAATAGCTTTGCTGGTGGACATTCAAGGTCAAATATTATCTTTGTGTAATATCTATGCACCGTCAATAGATTATGGGTCCTTTTTTAGGAAGGTGGCGCAGACTCTGCAGGATTTGGGATCTAGGGATATTATCTTGGGTGGTGACTTTAACATTGTGTTGGATGTTAATATGGATAGGAGTAGGAATACAACTAATAAACATAATGATAGACAATTCTTAGCCTTGACCGATTTGCTTTTTGAACACAACCTAAAGGATTGCTGGAGACTGGAACATCCATCCAATAGGGAATATAGTTTTTTTTCGGGAGCACACTCGGTCTACTCTAGACTAGACAGTGGAATTGGTAATATACTTTTAACAGATCATGCACATGTAATGATGCACTTGAGTTTAAGATACCCGATAGTCAAACACTTTTTGTGCAGGATGAATTGCTCGTTACTGCAGAAAGAAAAAGATTTGGATGAATTAATACAAGCGAGTGATTACTTTGTAGCAGACAATCATACAGGGGATTTGAATCCTGGTATTGTTTGGGAAGCATTTAAATGCACAATGCGTGGCCATCTGATAGGTTTGTCTAGTGGGAAGAGACAACAGAGTGACATTAAGGAGGTTGAACTAGGGAATCAGATAAGTGAATTATCTAGGAGAGTCATGGCCGACCCAACGGGTTTTGATGCAGTGTTTGAGCTGAAAAAATTGAAGAGAGAGATGAAAATGCTGATAGATGAACGTACAGAACGGAAGAACTTCTAAAATGTGCTTATTACGAGAAATGAGAACAATGTGACAAATGGTTAGCTTACAGATTACGAAAAAGATAGGCTGAACGTTCCATAACATCGATTCGTGATAAGAATGACAGAATCAACTATGATCCTGAGGAGATAAACAAGGTTTTTAGGGAATTTTATATGAATTTATACAAAAATGAGTTGGATGTGACAGGCAAGGGGGATGGAATTCTGGCCAAAGTGGATCTAACAAGGATTGCAGAGTGTGACACGAAATTAAGAGAGCAGTTGGTAAACTGAACATGGGGAAAGCCCCTGGGCCTGACGGCTTCCCGGTTGAATTCTGTAAGGTTTTACCGAATTCCGCTTTGAATATATTGAAGGATATGTATACAGAATCGTTGATGAGCGGTTCTCTACCAGAGTCTACTAGACATGCTATGATTTCTGTCTTCCCGAAAAAAGGGGAAAGATGACACCCTACCAATGAGCTACAGACCTATAAGTCTCATAAATACCGACAATGAAATTCTGGCTAAGATTTTGGCATTGAGGTTGGAGAATTTTCTTCCGCTAATAATTCACAGGGACCAATCGGGATTTGTGAAGGGAAGGAAGACTTCGAGCAATATCAGGAGACTGTTAAACACAATATCCAAAGTGAGGGATCAACCAGAAGAAAATGTTGTTCTGTCGCTTGATGCAGAGAAGGCTTTCGAAAGGGTCAACTGGAATTTCCTCTTCTCGGTGTTGGTTAAAATGGGTTTTGGAGAACATTTTGTGTTGTGGATTAGATTGCTTTATACCAATCCAACAGCTGACGTCAACACTAATGGTATAAGATCAATGAAATTCAATTTAGAAAGAGGAACTAGGCAGGGATGCCCACTGTCACCCCTCCTCTTTGTGATTGCTTTGGAGCGACTAGCTGCTTTTATCAGAATTGAGGATAGGATGAAGGGACTATCAGGATGAGGGTTGCAGCAGATAATTTGGTTGTTTGCTGATGATATGCTCCTAGTTCTTAGGTGCCTGGAGCGATCTATTCCGGCCCTCATGGAGATAATGGCCGACTTTCAGCTGTGTCCAGGTTATAAAATCAATTGGACAAAATCAGAGATCATGCCTTTAATGCACATTAGTGAGAGACAGTTCATAACTTATTTGGGATTTAGGTGGTGTCAAGACAGATTGCTATATTTGGGAATTTGGCTGGTGCCTGAGATTAAAGGCATGGTGTCGGAGAATATGAAAATTGTTTGTAACACATTGAGAGATGATTTGGAGAGATGGAGTTTTTTGAATCTGTCACTTTGGGGCAAGGTGAATGCCTTGAAGATGGTTGCAGCCCCGAAGATTAATTATGTACTAAGTATGCTTCCTTTGACAGTGCCATCATGGGTATGGAAGTCCTTGGACAGACTAATTTAGGAATTTTTGTGGGACAAAAACCCCCCAGTTACCGTTGACAAGAGGCGGTTTGGGGGTTCCTAATTTTAGAGCCTATCATCTGGCCTATGTATCTAATTTTTTGGTTCCCTTCATGGAAGATACTCAGGTTGAATGGGTAGTAGCTGACACTAGCTTCAATGGTCCGTTGACACCAAAGGCTGTACTGACCTCTACTTCAAGACGGTGCTGTGAAAAAGATCTTTTGATTGAATGCTTGAGGAAATCGTGGAAGAACTTGTGTGATTTTTTGGGAGTTGATGCTCTTAAGAAACTCAGAGCCTCGATTTGGATGAACCCTTCAGTTAAGATAAATGGTAGTGTTGTTTTCTGGGCGGATTGGTTTCTGGGAGGTATTCATTTAATATCAGATCTGTTTAAGAATGACGTCTGGATGACAGCAAGTGAATTACAACTGCGCTTTAAGATTGAGAACTTTAAGATTTCGGATTACAGAAAACTTAAAAAAGCAATTAGACAAGTTGACTTGTTGAAGAGGATCAATTTGGATCTGTTTACAAGGAAAGCGATAGGAGGGGTAGGAGGATTGGCCAGCAGAGTATATATGGCGATTGTGTCAAATTACAGAGGTAATGATTTACTGAGAGAATAGTGGAGTAGAAGGATTGGTTTGGATATCTCTGAGGACTCGTGGCATCGAATGTGTATGAATGTTAAGCTGTGCTCTTTGGGACTCACGGAGAGGTCAAGACAAATTAAAATACTTAATCGGATTTATTAGTCACCTGAAAAAATGTGGAGAAGAGGGATGTTGGGAGGTTTGGATGGTTGGAGATGTATACATGGACCGGGTACTTTGGAACACATGCTGTGGGATTGTAGGTTGGTGAGATTGTTTTGGAGTGCGGTTGTTCAAGTGTGTGATGGGGTGATTGAGGGGTTGCCGTCCTTGGATTTCAATATGGTGATCTTGGGAAGTGATGAAATTTTGGACGATCTTACACAACGTCAGAAGAAATGGTTGTTCAGGGGAACCATGATGGGTAAGAAGATAATTTTGCGCAACTGGAAAACTACTTTGACCTTGAACATTGGGTCATGGGTAAATGAAATGCACGATTTGGCAGAAATGGAAAGGGTGCTGTACAGGAGAGAGGGGAAGATTGATTATACTAGTTTGATGGTATTTTTTATGTGCGGGGGTCGTGGGGGTGTACATAGTTATGTTATTGAATGCTTTTTCATTCTTATGTTTTATGGGTTCATGTGATAATGTGTACTGTAAATATAATTTGTTAACTGAAAAATAAAAGTAAAAAAAAAAAAACTTACCGCCACTGATTTCCCAGACGGCTCTCGAGTTTCCAAAGTCCAGTGTTCCTCAATACTTTGAATGTAAGCAAGCAGATCTTCGCCTTCTTGGATCTTACGTGCCATAATTGCACCCATATCTGATGTGTCACGATACTGTACACTAAGAGCTCTCCACATATCTTCCCTACAATTATTGAATTGTGCTCCATCATGAGTGGTATTATGCACCGTGACACTTGAGTAAACTGCTCATGCCCAAATGCCGTCAGCCCTCTCCCCACGAATGGCTGCTAGGAGACCCTTATGGCTAGGGTATGTCCTCCTGTCATTTCTAGTTCATAAATCAATTTTCCCACACCCGCCGTTGAACTATGGAGTTTACATCTTAAATTGTCCTTGTCAATCTGGGGCCAAGGGATGTACTGTGGTCTGGCCCCTCCTTTATCCAATAGGGGGAACAGCGTGAACCCAATCCGCCCCTTTACTCCCATTGTCTGCCTATCCATCGTAGGGACAATGGTTCCACATTGCCTTCTACCTGGCAATGACCTTAACCTTCTCACATATAGTGGTGAGTCTCATTTTTTGCTATGTGATCATCATTTAGGGCACTCGGGATATGCTATAGGATCTGGCATCCTATCCTTAGGTTGTTCCAGATCAGACTATCTTACTTCCCTGTCTGACAGTATGCATCCTTCAGGGCTACATGTGTTCTCTCCCTCCTCTCCACAGAAGGTTTCTCTGTCTTCGTCTGACATATCCAGTCCCCATCTAGTGTGGCTCTCATCCCTGTCATGCTTATTTAACGTGAGCCTGTCTAACGACAAGGCTCTATGCTCGAGACTAAACAGGCTTCCTTCTTTGCTGCTGGTTCCATTAGCTCTTTCTGAATGTGATTAATGTCTTGTGCTCTGTCTCCTTTTTCACTCCATTGTTTTGTCTAATTCCCTTCGTTTCTTCACTTCCCATCTAACCTTTCCTTCTCTTTTCTTTTCTCTTGCCTTCTTTTGTTTGCTCTACTTACTTCCTCATCTCTTCATCTTTGCATTCTTTTATCTCATAATTTCTGTTCTTCTTTTCTAACCTGCCTTGTTCTTCGAGTACTCTTTGCCTATTGTCATACTTTCTTTGTACCTCCACCCTTTCTTTCTTTGTTAGCTGCTCCTCTTGATACATCTGCTCTCGTCTTTCTGTATTCTTTCTCTTGTTCTCATCTTCCTTTAATCTCCTTTCATGTTCCCTGTCGTTTTTATCTTGCTCGTCTTGGTCTTCCCTCCTCAAGGCTTTTCCCATTAAGCTTTAATAATATCTGTCCACCCATCCATTCATTCTGTACAAGCATGATCTTGTCAGCTTTCTCCTTTTCTCCTTTCCATCTTTTAATCTCTTGTTCTATATCTGAAGATACGTTTGGTCATTCATTTTTCTCTTCCTTGCCCTGAAAGACCTTAAAGATCTCTTCCTTTCTTCTAGTCTGTTCTTGACTGTCATCACTACCATAAACGGGTGGTTCATATATCGGGTTACTATACCCTGTTGATGATTTTAGTTCATTTAACGGATACAGTCCTGCATCTTCTGTACTATTGCCATTTACTTCCAGCAGAGTAAGGGCACCCGAAGGCTCAACACCTTCCTCCCTGCTCTGGTTAAGCATGCATTCCTCAGGGGCGGATCTTCCCGCTCCTCCTGGAACATCTTCTAAAATAGCTCTAAAATAGCTAACGTCTTCTCTTATTTCTTTCCCGTGTACGCTGCTTGCAAGTATGTGATCATGTGTTGTAATACTGCCTTTGCTAGTGATCCCCCTTGTGGCCACTGCTTGAACATTATGTCTGCTGTTCCCTTTACCCATTCTGCATGGTACTGTTAAATCTTGGGCATATGTTTCGGTAGTGTCTTGCACATGTCCATCAGTGATGTTACCTCTCCCACTGTGACAATTCTAAATTGACTGTCTATACTTACCAGTGATTTTACACGAAATACATTTCAGAAAAATAATAAATATGAGCGTGTACCAATAGTCACCGCTCAAAGCCTCTACTTCTCAATAATAAAAAAAAAAGATAATCCCAATCTATATGGTCGGCACCGACAATGACCTAAGATAGATAATGACCTTTTTCTCTACAAAACACTGCCTATTTTTGTCGCTTTTTGACACTCTTTAAATACAAAAAATATAACAATAAACAAACTAGTCGACTTTTTACATGCACACCATGGTATGTGCTCCTCTTCCCTTAGCCCCTAAAATACTCTGATAGGAGTTATAATTGTCTTCTCTCACAGATCCATCTGTGTGCAGCCTAGTTTTACCCCCTTGGGTTTTTCGACAACTCCTTCTGGAATTCCTTAAATTCATGACTTTGGGCTTTTCTTATGGAACGCTCCTCTTCCACCACACCTTTTCCCCTTGATGCTCCTCATCTTATATCCACCAACCCTGTGTTTCTTGTTTGTGTGTGTGGGACCACAACCCTGCTTCCACAATTTGCCAGTTTCCTCAATCCACTCACCATTCGCCTTTCGGCTCCGGACTCTCAGGATTGCCCCCTCAATTGGCCACTGTCACCTTCAGTCCGCTCATCGCCGTGGAAACCAGGAGGGATTTTGTGAAAGAGGGGCCCGTCCCACCTGCATCTTCTTTACTTGCAAGTTGACTATATTGGCCGTTCTCCACAGGATACCTTGCGTCCCTGTGGCTGGATGGCAGAGGGTGTCCGATGTTCCGACTACCCCAGAGACCTACTTATGGAGGGTAACGGGAAACATCTAGGTATATTTTCTATGAGGGTTGGTGTTGTGATTGGATCTCTACTGTCAGGTGGACAACTCTGCCCACCCCTAGTGAAAGTCATTGTGAGCGTCATAAAATACACGTCTTATTGGGTCTCTAAACTATAGGGCTCTTTGGTACGTGGCCCTTTATAATTGGTGGCACGCATGTGCCCTTCTGGAATATTCCACTCGTTAGCAGCACACAAGCTGGTTCCCCAGGTGCTGGTGGGTCGGACTTTAGCATGCCTCCCCACCCAATTAGCCCATCATCCATCATCACTCAAGCTGTCTGCCATGAGAATAGTCTTTGTACTCAGCCTTGTAAAGTAGCACTGCTCCTGGGAATAAAAGTGAGTGTGGGTATGACTTTACCTTCTGGTCTCGGTGTAGCCTGCCCAAGTCTATTTCCATCCAGGTCATGTGACTGAAGACCACGTTTCGAGCTTCTTCTCTGTATTTAATAATATTAAATGAATAAAACTTGGCGCCCATTATCCTTCCGCCACACCTTAACAGGAGCTCTGCTTCTCGCCTTCTTGTACATTGTATCATTCCATTATAATTAACTAGTTACTTGTCTGCTTCACCCCTTGACACTTGGCCAAGCAGGCTCTTGATGCTCCTTTCATTCTCAGCTGAGTTCATCTGGCTGCGCCACACTTTTCCAGCCCTTCTATTCACGGGGTACAGTTTGCTCAAATACGATATGGAACTTCCAGAATCCTATGCATATATATATACCTTGGCGCATCGCCGCAATCTATTCACTACATATAGCCAGCCTTATGATTACTTTGTATACTTGCATTACTGCATCTTTATAATTATAAAATGGTTGTCATTTTCTTCCATTTTTTTCAGGCGTGTGATCTTCACTCCGCATATGAACGTTTACTTGGTTCTTACTTCGTCATCAGATTCTATACGGTCTATTCATCTTTTCTTTTGTCATCTCTTCTGAAGTGTGTCATTTTCTTCATGTGACGTCACCAGTCACTTCTTTCATCTGTTTTCACATGCTCTTCAGGGATCTTTCCCAAGAGGCTGTCAGTTCTTCGTGGGTATATAAAGAAAGGTCTTCTCAATGGATGCTTTGCTTCAAAGGCTGCTCGTGTTATAGGCATCATTACAGTTATCTTGCTTGTCACTATTTCCGGCTTCCAACATATAGGCAATTTAGGGATGGGTCTTCTGGTAGAGGCTTTTGGATCCTCCTCTACAGTAGAATGCAGTGTGAGTGAATGTGAGAGAAGGTGTATAGGTAAGTGACTGGTGGGTGGATGATATGATAAGGGTATGAATGTGATTGTTGGGCATGTTTGGAGAATGAAGCGTGAATGCTCTGGGTGCATGTGAGTGAATGTGAAATAAAGTGTATGGGTGAGTGACTGGTGGGTGAATGGATATGAATATAATTATGGTTATATGCGAGTCACTGGGGGCCCGAGGATCATGGGAGCAATGTTGACATTTCCTTAAATTACCTAGCTTATTTTAGTGGCATTTTTGGGCGTAGCCAACTTGATGTGTGTCATTGGGCCTCATTCCGAGGTTGGAGGTAGACATGGCGCTAATAGCGCCATGACTACCTCCAATACTGGTACCGAGTCCACCCTCGTTCAATGGGGACTTACCGGTCTATTCCGACCTTTGCGGGACCGGTAAGTCCCCATTGAAAAAGCCATTTCGTTCGAGGAAAAACTCACCCGTGAAGAGAGCTGCATTTCGTTTTGGGGGAAGTGCATCCAATCCAGCACTGTGTGTTTGCCGCTCCTCCCAACGCATCAGCGTGCTTCCTGGAGGAGGCGGGATAGGAGCAACACGTGACTGGATCACGTGATCGCGGCCGCCTACAAAGGACTAAGGCAGCCGCCCGCTCAGTGCGCTATCTGTTCGAGGAAAAACTCACCCGTGAAGAGAGCTGCATTTCGTTTTGGGGGAAGTGCATCCAATCCACCACTGTGTGTTTGCCGCATCTCCCAACGCATCAGCGTGCTTCCTGGAGGAGGCGGGGTAGGAGCAACACGTGACTGGATCACGTGATCGCGGCCGCCTACAAAGGACTAAGGCAACCACCCTTGTGGCGTTAAGCCCGGCTGGAGTAAAGCCCAGTGACTGTTGTGCGGCTGTTTGGCGCAGTTGGCGCAAAAATCTACATGTGACTTGCATGAGAACCACCAGCAGCCAATAACAGCTGAGGTGAACTTGAGGTAAGGTCTACATCGTTTACAATACTTGTTCATACAACGTGAGACTGCGGGAAATTATATCCTTTGATCACGCTGTTTTGTCTAATTACGACTCGATAAAAGACCTTTTTCCTCGGGTCTGATATAACTAAAGTGACTACTCAGCACTACATCTTCACCCTTGGTAGTGAGCACTTCTGACGTAAAGTGACTAACTACCCCAGACTTATTTAAAGTGTAGACACATCGCTTACCACTTTCTACCAACAAACGGTGTATACATCACAGATTGTTGATTAAACTAAAACTTGATGAAACTTCGTAGCACCAAAGACATGGAAGGGGCAGGGAATGGATCGTATTTAAATCAAAGCTGTGAAGTGATCATACCAACTGCTCAACTCACTCAGGAGAATGCTAATCTGATGAATGGACAAGAAATCCAAGTTCTGGTACATGCTGATGAAAAACATAGTACTCCTACAAAAAGTCAGATAGAGAAAAATCCAAATATCGCTATAATGAATAATTGGAAAAAAGGGTTGGAATACACTATCTCAACAAGAAAAATACAAAGCAAAATAGAAAATCATTTCGGGAATAAACGACATAAAAGCCACAGTGACATCGAAGGCGAATCCCTCATTCTTTGGGAAGAACCAAGACACTCTCCAACCCCGACTTCTAGTACAGAAATACACATTGTTGCAGCACACCTGGAAAAAGAAACCTGTACCTCACCTGAGGAAGACAACGCATTCACCCCAACCCCACAAAACCTACAATCTTCATCAACTGTTGTACAGCTAATGCTGGAACAAAGGGACTCAGAAAGAAAAGACGATGAAGAAATAACAACACATCCAAATACAGACACATTGAAAGCACTGAACTTTGTTCTTAGCTCATTGGTTTCAGTCTTTGAGATGCTAAAAGGAGAGGTCCAATCGCAAAATGGGACATTGCTAGAAATGACTAAAGAAATTTCTCTTTGTGACTCTACTTTAGTGGGCCTGGCAAACGCCATCAATACAAAACTGAGCACCCCAATTCAGGCACTGAATATTGAGATTGTAAAACAAGGACTCGACATCTCCTCTATCCAGCAATCACTGAAAGAAAAAAATCAAATTGAAAACCAAAACAACACACTTTTGAAAGAGATTTTGTCAGCCTTGAAGGGACAACTGCCCCCAGTTCAAATAGAAGAAACCCCAGAAAAAAATAAAATTGGAAAAGAAAAAGGTAAGATCCAGGGAAAAATACAATCCGTTGGGATTAGTGAGGAGCAGGACACCATTGTGGGCGACTCTAAAACCCCTCATATCGGCACAAAAAAAAATAAACTCAAAATAGGAAAAGGAAACCAGAAGGCCAAAATTGACATCTCTACAAAGACCAATTTAACTAAAGATAAACAATTGGACGATATAGTTCCAATAACGAAAGCAAGCATTGGCTTACAAACAGAGGAGCTGACAGGACAAAAAAACAATCTAAAAAAGAAAAACATAGAGATTGGAAAGGATCTGGAAAAACAGATAAATCTAGAGGAAACAACAAGAAAAAAAAACCTAGTCGCTCAACCTCAAAAAGAGAACATAGCCAAAGCAGTCAAATGGGCCCCAATTTTCACACAAAAAAGAAGGCAGTCTGTAGTAAAAAGAACTTGTGGGAATGTCACTGCCACAAATCAACAGGAAAACAGGAAAATTGCCCCCATCTTTCTAACAAAGAAGCCGTTGGCTTTCAAGGACCCAAGCACAACCCTTCCAGGTGTAACTGTTCCAGCAAACATGCTGGGGAAAAACACACCTGAAATAAATGACAACCACATCAAAAACGGAGAAGGGAAATTCGTCAAACTTGATACCCAGATGCATCGTGAGGAGAATGCTGCAGGTATCCACTCACTCTCCGAAATATGCGATAAACCTACTGAAAACACATCAGTGGTAAATGCCAATGAAAGGATTTGGTTGAGATTGCGCTCAAACCACGGCCACTATAAATCTTTAAACCGGGGAGTGATTCTGAACATAATACAAAAAATAGGAGACCTCCACTCTTTAAAATCCAACGACATTGAAAGCGTGAAATTCCCGTTGTCAAGTGATCCATTCCTGGTTGAACTCATTATGACTTCAGCGAACGCAAGAAATGATATCTTGCGAAACTCAATTGAGTTGGAATCCTATGGACTGGAAGTTTCATGCAATGATAAGAAAAACAACATTATGGCCAAACACTGCATTCTCCCATGCCCAAACAAAGAAACAATATATCAAAATGAGGCAATCCTCATAAAGCAAGGTAGTTTAGAAAAAGATCTCAAAACAAAAGAAAACACCCTTATGCTCCTACCAGACATACTGTCAGAAGTTCTGAAGAAGTTGGGCTTGGGAATACAACGACTTTAGAAAGAACCATGTTAACATCTTTAGTTGGAACACAAGAGGCTCTAGTGTCATCAGAGGCAAAGAAACAAGGTCATACTTATTCAATCAGGGGGATGCGATTCTTTTACAAGAAACCTGGTTGGTTAATCCGCTAAACATCGAAGGGTATATGGTTCATTGTCTGTCAGCCGTACAAAAACCACTGGGCCGGCCCTCAGGAGGCTTACTAATAGCACTAAAAAACCAAGTCTTTAAAAATGTAAAGGAAATATGGAATAATCCCCAGGGCATTTAGGCATGCAGAGCTGAAGTATCTATACAAGAAACCACCACAACTTGGGTCTTTGTAAACATTTACTGGAACCCTGCAACATCAAAACTAGACTGTTTTCTAGAGAACTTAGCATCTCTATTCGAACTACTAAAAGCAACTCTAGTTTCTAGTAAGATCGTGGTAGCTGGAGACTTTAACACGAATTGCCTATATCCCCTAAAAGGAGACCGAGATCGAGTAATACATAGGAAAATGACTCTAGGAAAACAATGGCAGGATTTTATGGAACAATGGGACCTCCATATGGTAGTGGGCTCACAGGAGGGTGTAAAAGAACCATATATAACCTGGAGAAGAGGGAACTCATCCTCAGCCTTAGACTATATCTTTGTTTCAAAAACTCTGCATGCTTCGCCCTATACATTAAAAATAAAACAGGAGTCTGGCAGTGACCACAGTAGACTGGAGTTGTCACTCGAAAATATTCTAACAACAGAAGCTGAACGAGAACTACAGTTGCTTGAGGGGAAGAAAGGAAAACTTAGAGTCGTAAAATATAAAGATGGGGGAACTAATTTAAATGGAAAACTCAAAATGATTCCTGAACACATATGGAAATCACAATGCGATCCACACCGATTTACCAACTTTCTATGGGCAACTCTAGCACCCAAATACTTAGCGGGAGAAGCCAAACAGAAACACCTGCACGCCTTTGACGAATCCACACAAAGAAGAAAAAGAGAGCATAGGAAAACGTTAAGAGACATCAAAAAGGCAGGACTCTCAGTGGAGGATATGAAAACTGAAATAAGAACCCAAAAAGCCAATTACAAATCATGGTCGATCTCACATAATGCTCTTCGGATACAAACAGATGGCGAGCACATACTTAAAACACTCAGAGAAAAAGACAGCAAGAACTTCTGGGAAGTAATGAACCAGTTCGAAGGGGCGCACGCACAATCATTATGTAACCTAGTTTCAGAAGATGGCTGGGTGAGCTACCTGACAGAGACATATAAGAGCGACGACACCCGCGAATTTAAACCCAAACCAGATATCCATTGGCAACTGAATTTCTGTGAAGTAGACATACGGGAAATTATAGCCAGTTCCTCATCATCTAAAGCATCGGGTCTAAACGGCTTGACCTATCAGGCACTGAAAAGCGAACCAACATTGTGGTCAAAGTTATTATCCGCTCTCTTTAAAGAAATACTAAAGCAACAAACCTTTCCAGCATCTTGGAAAACGGCCCTTATAGTACCTTTCTTTAAATCCGGGGATCGTCGTATACCAATGAACTATAGACCGATAGCATTGCTGGACATTGAAAGCAAAGTCTTCATGAGACTATTACTGTCTCATGTCTCGAAATGGGTCGAAGATTTTAATATTCTATCACGCTTTCAAACAGGATTCCGCAAAGGCCACTCAACATCTATTAATGGCCTGATTCTAAACATCTTGAATGAGCAAAAGAAAGGGGGGAAAAAACAAATGCTGTACGGAGCCTGGATAGATCTGTCTAAAGCTTTCGTTCAGGTTGAACGAGTCCTATTGTGGGACAAACTCCGGAACTGGGGAATGCCAGAATCTCTTCTATCAATTTTAGTGGAACTTCATAAAAACACCAATCTAAGAATACGGCTCGACGCAATGGGTCATCTGTCTAGACTAGTTGAAGTTAATAGAGGTGTAAGACAAGGGTGTTTGGGGGCGCCTCTGTTCTTCAACTTGTTCCTGGCAGATATGGGCCATTTTCTAGAAACATCTGCCTTGATAAGCCCAACACTAAATGGGAGGAAAATCTGCTGGTTGGCGTATGCGGATGACATAGTTCTCCTCGACAGAACACCAATTGGGCTACAACACCTACTTGACAAACTGAACGAATATGTAGGACTAAACAAATTGACAGTTAATCCATCGAAATCAAACATTTTGATTTTCAAACACCCATTGTCAAAAGTAAAACACATAAACTGGAACATGGGAGGAGAACGGATTAAAACAGTAGAAACCATAAAATATCTGGGATATAACATCTATGCCCATCCAGCAACATACAAAGTAGAAAATGAAGTGTTAGCTAAAATAACACAATTCACATCACAGATGATTAAGTTAAATTACAAATTTTGTAAGTTCTCCATTTTGCCTCTGGTAAAGTTCTATCTCGCCAAAGTGGTTCCAGTTGTTCTATACGGACTAGAAGCAAAACCGGATCTTTGGTTCATAAACTGGGACAACTACGAGGGTCGCCTCTGGAAAAGAGTTTTGGGTCTCCCAAATTGTGCAACCTTAAAAAGCCTAAGATTTGAACTAGGCCTAAAATCTCTAAACTGTATGGCCGACTGGAAGCTCATTTCACTGTTCAGGGAAATAACACTAAGCAAGGACTCGACGTTGTATGGAGACCTCAAACACGAAGCACTATTGAAAAAATCCACTATTCTCATTTCGCTGGAAAGGAAAACGTTGGAAATGCTAAAAAAACTGGATCTAAATGAAGAGACTCTGGCTCTAAATCCACTTAAAGTAAAATGCAGACTAGAAGAACGGGACTGGATTGAAACAGTGGAGAAAGTAAGAGAGGACCCAACTCAAAACATATTTTTGAAGGGAGAAAAGAAACTTGGATCTCTCTCATGTTATCTACTGAAATCTCCAAATAGAAAATTGCGTTCAGACTTCCTCAGAATGAGACTGAATCTCGTCCACTGTGGGGCTGTTCTGGTAAAACGTAATCAAGGGCAGATGGCAATAAAATTATGCTCAATCTGCTCAAACCCTGCCAAACAAACGTTAAAGCATATCCTAATGGATTGTGAAGGCACCTGGCCTCAGCGACTAAGATTCTTTAGAGATCTGGTACGGAGGGAGGAAGACATAGTTACAGACTTCCTCTGGGACAGAATTATCTCAGGAAAAAATGCTGCACTTACGTTTGCAGCAACCCAGGTGCTAATAGAAAGTGGTCTGACAATCTAACACAACGATCCAAAGGATAAATGTACCTAAGCATGGAATTTACAGGACTAGAAAAATTTGGCAGGGTTGGTGGACAGTAAGAAATTTTAACACAAGTTTTGTCTTTTTTTGTACTTAATGCAAATTGTTTTGTATTGTTTTCCCTTTTGTAAAGGCTTAAGCCAAAACAAATAAAAAAAAAAAAAAAAAAAGCCATTCCCCATTCCCATTTCAGCCCCCATAGGGCTCAATGGGAAGGCGCTAATAACGGTACCGTAAATTGCGGTACCGTTATTAGCTCTGAAGCCCCTTAACGGGCCCCATCCATAACGCCTGGTAAAACCAGGCGTTAAGGAAGGGACCCGCTAAGGGACCTCGGAATAGGGCGCAAAGGGATTACCGGCACTGATGTCCTTAACGGTGCCCGGTATCCCTTTGCGCCCACCTCGTAATGAGGCCCATTATGTGGCTAGGCTGGCTTTTTGGTGCAGCCAGTCCAGGCTGGACATTTTTTACCTGGCATCTATGATAAAGTAAGCATACATTTTATATGTTATTACATGGCTAGACTGGCATTTCGGTGCTCCCAACCCAGCTATTTTTTACTGTGACATTACATTTGTTTGCTGAGCATCTATGAATAAGCCTACATTGGACCCAGTTTGGACGTGTTTTCTTATTGTGGTATCGCATTTTTAATGGTAATGCCAAAAGGAGTATGTTCTTAGGAGGAGGTACTGGCATATATTGGTGCAGCCAGCACAGAGAGCCTGAAACAACCTCATTTCATTGTTTCGGGCTCCCTCAATACACTTGGTCGCTCTTGCATATTTGTGACAAATATTTACGTCCCTCAGTAAAATAGTTCACCAGAAGTCACTGGTGGCTAGTACATGTGGGTGTCAGAGGCTAGTCACTACCCCTTGTTTTTACACTAGGTGAAAGATTTACGCTTTGATTAAAAAACATACCTCTTTCACATAGTGCAGTGTGCACGTGCCCTCGCAGCAGCATGATCATCATGGACATTGCACATGAATGATAGTCCAGGCCAGACCGGTGTGTAGCGCTTCCCGTGCTTTGTTGAGGAGCTTCATGGTAGGAGGTGCCCACCAGCATGGCTCACAGGGGGGCCCCAATGTTTGTGTTACACCATTGGTGACTCCTATGTTCACTAGGACACTTTACCTGTACTTACCTGTAACTACGCCTGGGCATCTGGGACATAAGTGGAATAGCGATGTATCTGATAAATGTATCTTCTGCGGCAACAGGATTGAGAATGTGACACACTTGTTGCTTATATGTCCCTGCTATTTAGAGATTAGGAAAAGATATCTGATGCCACTATTTTGGATGAGAGCAATCAGAACTATTCAGCAGGCATTAGCACTCTGTCTCAACCCCCAGGATGAATTGACAGTTCATTTCGTAGCCAATTACCTGACATGGGCTTGGAGGAAAAACTTGTGCATGCATTCTTTTGCATGCAACTGTGATTGATTGTAACATACCTTATTATCCTGGTACCGTGTTTGTGTGTGATGTTCTTATCGGGTACCGTCAGAATTAGGGGTACGGGCTGCCTAATGGACTCATAAGATGTGCTAGAAGAACCCGGCCGATCTGGCTCAAGAAGGGCCAACGTATCTGCACAGTTTCCTCTTTGGCTGATTGCTATGCTTTAGAAAATACATTTTGGTCTGCAATTACTGTCGATGTTTAGCTTTGCACATTTCTATTTGTTCTTAAGGATGGATTTTGTACAATGCAAGACTGTATATATGTAATTTATTTGCATGTGGATTTTGTATGATGCAGTGGCTGTTTTGATTAATTGGTTGTAATTTTTTGCTTTTATGGTCTGTCTGACCGAAATAAACCTATCGTAGCGCGTCGTTAATGATCATTTTTTCATAAGTTTGCTTTTCTTCATTGCTAAAAGGAAAATAATAAAAACCCTTAATGAACGGCAGCATGTGTGTTGGTCCTTTTGAGAGAGAGTCCCTATTGCAAGCGTAGAGCAAAGTAGCCGTGTGTTCTATAGCATCGAAAACCCAGCAAGCAAAGAACTCCCAGGTTCAATAAATGAGCAAACAATGGCAATGCCAACAGTTTTGACTTTTGTGTAGGTATGGGAAAGGCATTTGTCAGGTACAGTAGTAGTGGTATTAGCTGCCCATCGATGGCATCTGCAAAATTGTGCGAGTCCCTGGTATATAATAGCAGTGCCTAGCAAATGCCTAGTACTTATACATGCCAAAAATGTTGGCTTTGCCATTGCTTGTTTTTCACAGGATTTCAGTGAAGGACACGCTAGGTGCTTATAAATAGAGTGGCTGAATGCAGACCTGGTTAAGACATTTGTTTTACACCAGTAGTGCATTTACAGCTCACATTAAGTCATTACATCTCAGAAGACTACACTGGCAGGCATCACAAGCACACAGTTTGATGGTACGGCTTGATAAATTTAACTCAAGGAGATCCCAGGACGATGTGTTTTGGCCTGGTAGAGGGGGCAGGAAGTGGGTGGGAATGGCCATAAAGAGTAGCATGGCCATGAGCAGTCAATGGGTGGGTAAATAACCAAAGAACACCTTCAAGCTAAGTGTCCCTCCTCATCTGCCATTTCTCACTAGCTGTACTCTAATGCCATTATTTCGCTTATATGTGGTTTATTAGCACCACCTAATAGTTAAAACTATTATAAAAGATCTTTTTCGGTCTTGTTGTGTACACATGTTCTAGCTAATTTCATTAGTCCGTCGAACAGAGAGGATGCTTTTGGGGCATTTTGCAAAATATTTGTATTGACTGTCATACGGCTACCTTAAGCATTACAGAACAAAAAAATATTAACAGTGCCAGGGCCTGAACGGAGCTACGCTCGAGTAGGCATATGATACCATTATTCCTCTCTGGGAGTCAGTGGTGGACGGAGATGTCACCAGCAGCCCTAGATGCATGAAAATGTAGCTCAGTTTCATGTTCCCCTCCAAGGGCACCACTGCAAACAACTCTGCATTCAGAAGGACTAACACTCAACACTTCTACAATCATAGCAATGTAATGATTAATGTTCTCTCAAAAGCTCTAATTGAAATCATTCAATTTGCAAAAGACGTTCTATGCATGAGCCATGATAAAAATTAAACGTAACTGATAATAGCTTATTTTTTTTCTAGAGTACTTGCTGCCACATGTGTTGATATTAAACTAAACTTAAAGCAGTTTATATTTGTCTAAAGCACTTGTTAACACAGTTGCTGATACTAAACTAAACGTATAGTAGCGTCTGTTTTTTCTAGAGCAATTGTTAATGCAGTTGTTGATATTAAACTAAACTTATAGTAGCTTCTATTTATTTCTGGATCACTTGCTAATATAGTTGTTGATATTAAACTAAACTTATAGCAGCTTCCATTTTTCTAGAGCACTGCCACTTGCTACCACAGTTGTTGATATTAAACTAAACTTATAGCAGCTTCTATTTGTCTAGAGTACTGCCACTTGCTTCCACAGTTGTGATATTAAAATAAACTTATAGGAAGCTTCTATTTTTGCTACACTAGTTGCTATCACAGTTGTTGATATTAAACTAAACTCATAGCAGCTTCTATTTTTCTAGAGCACTGCCACTTGCTACCACATTTGTTGATGTTAAACTAAACTTAAAGCTGCTTCTATTTGTCTACAACACTGCCACGTGCTACCACAGTTGTCATATTAAACTAAACTTTTAGCAGCGTCTATTTGTCCAGAGCACTAGCAACCACAATTGTTGATATTGAATTAAACTTAAAGCAGCTTTTGTTTTTCTAGAGTACATTCTACCACAGTTGATATTAAACTAAACTTACAGTAGATTCTATGTGTCTAAGTCCCTTGCTACAGCAGCTATTGATATGAAACTAAATTTGTAGTAGCTTCTGCATTTTCTAGAGCACTTACTACAACAGTTGTGGATACTTCATAACGCTGATGTTTATAACACAGTTTAATGGTATACAGTTAATCAATGGCAGACAAATTGAAGATTTAGTGGTTTTTCTGCAACTTTAACATGTGACTTACAATAGGAACACAGATCTCAGAAGCACATGCTTAACCCATGTACCTAGCTGATCAGTAGGATAACATGCCCTTTGTACATATAGTTGATTAGAAGTTATGGATGCCAGACAAGGCATTGATCGATCTTTGCAGCTTTGTAGCTATTGTACCCTTCAAATTGAAGCAAATCGACATTTACTAATAGAATGCCCAGCTTTGTCTGAAATCCGTATTAATCTCTTTTGAGCGTTTTGTTGGACATATCAGTTGTAAAGTTTTTAAATAAATTTGCATTGTATTAAATGAAATGTTTTATAGTTTGCTATGTAATGAAGCAATGTATGTTCCTAAATTAAATGTTTTATTAGATACTAGCTGTCCCCGGCCACGAGTTGCTGTGGCTCAGTCTGGTTAAATGGAAAAGAAAGAAAAGAGAAAGTGCAAGTTTCTAATATGTTTAATTTCACAATGGTTGTGGGTATACAATATTTTTTGTTGTTCCGTTGTCTGTGCAGATATAGAGATTGTCTGGTTTGCCGACTGTAGAACATGCAACGTATAATTGTCCATGTGAGCAGCAATCCGTGTCTAGACTCAAACCGCACAATTCTAAAGATTGGCCTTGAGCTTTGTTGATGGTGATTGCCAACGCAAGTTGGCATGAATTGAGCTGTTACGATTTCTGCGCCGAACAACGTCATTTGGAAGCATGACTTGTATTTCCTGATGTTAGATAAGAAATGCTTTGATTCGGCGGTATATCCGTCAAGCAAAGTTTTTAATGGCTCTGGTGGTTCTCCAAGTTGAGGCAGTTTAATCTTCCTGGCGGTGCAACACATTCCTTTAGTTTAGCCAATAAATTTAAGAGCCTTGCAATAAGGACACACTTCAGTCATAGTGCCGATGGGAACATGCCGGCTCACACTATAATCAACAGCTGAGTTGTACCGGAATGCAAGGCGATTGTAATCATGTGATTGCTGAGCATGGAGTTGTGTTTGATGCTGATCTGCTGTTTCTCGTTGACGTCTTTCAGCCACTCTCAGAAGCAGATCTGAAGCTGCAGAACACGATCGCTGTGCTCACAACCTTGGCTGCACATCGCTTTGCTGCCTCCTGGGCACATATTTGAACAATTCTAAATCGGAAACATTGAAATGGAATCATAACATTTTTAGTATAGCGTGTGTTACTTTTACGTCTGTTTTTCAGTAAAATATTTAGTATAGCGTGTGTTGCTTTTACATCCAACTGTTTTTGGCACTGTTTTTCAGAAAAAGCATGTTTTTACCTGTCACACGTGTGACATTTATGTTTAGTAGGTATATAAAAACATGCGCCTATTCGAATGCAACGTTGTGTCAAAATTTCAAAGCAACCGATGAAGAACTTTCGGAGATTTGAGACTTTGAACAAACGAGCATCTACATTTTCATTTAGATAGATGTAATGAAGGTAATTTTTATTGTGGGTCTTAGTGGATTGATATGAATTGATTGTAATGTAATTGAATTTTATTTTTCTTCTTTTTGTTTTGCAAAGGTTATTTTATTCACCATATGCAAATAAATAAAATAAGAAATATAGTTGACCATTGATCAGCCATTTTGAACAAGGAGGAGTGCAGAAAGGAAGTTCTGAAAGGGAAGTGTCGAAGCAGGTTTTCAAGTCATGCATCCAAGAAATGATTGCATTGTTTTGTGTTTTTTGCGCCTGCACCTGACTTCGTGGAGAAAGAAGTTGTGGTGATGAAATGTTATTGTGAACCCCTACACCAACAATGGACCAGCCCTGGACACGTTTATGTTGCAGGCCGGCCGGGTCTTAACCCGTTTACTTTAGTGCATAGGCCGACCCTGTTCGAGGCCCGGGCCCACCTAGTTAAAAACTTAAGCTGCCAGGTGTGTTCACAAAGCACGATTATAAAACGTCCCAATAAAAGTCTCTATACATGGTGCAAAAAGTGATGCCTTTGATTGTTGAAGCAGTGAAGACATTTACATGTTCCTGTATTGCATTACTTCGTGACAGCAAGTCTACTACATAGTCTTGTTATTTTAAATGATTCCCATTCTGCGAACTTCCTGCTCTCCAGTAATCATGAAGCGCGATTCTTCATGCCAGATCATGTACAGGTTTAGCCATCGTATTGCATCGAGCTACTTAGGATATCTTAGGATATTCAGTCCGCACTTTTTACTTTCCTTGCCACATAAGCAAGTACCTCACATCTTTTATAAACAACAATGTCCCGAACAGCTCTAATCTATGGCTTCATTCTTTTTGGGATATCAGGGTGTATCCCTGCTCTATAATACGAAAATGGTAAAATAAATAGTTTACATATTTCCATGACACTTATCCCAAATGTACTTTTTTATATTTGACCTGTAGCCAAAAGTACAACAAATTCGTGTTTTCGTAGTTAAAATAAGTTTTACAATCGCACCTAAGATTTGTGATAGAATATTTCTGTGTGGCAAATCATAGTATGAGTGCTAAGCCTTCACTGAACCCCATTTGGACCTCAGCTTGGATTCTGACCCTGTACCAAATGGGCAGAATCGCACGTTGTTCTGCTCCCTAACTTTTTCTGCTCTGGTACTTTGACCCCTCCACCTTTACTGATAGGCGAAACTTGCTGGCCTGACAGCATCAAAATAAAATATATTGCCACTGTGCTGTCATACAAGCTAGGTGAGAGAGGATGCTATTTACAAGTCGAGCTTTAAAAGACTCGTTCTGCCTTAAAACTTGCTTTAGTCTCATACCCAGTGGCTGTCAGGCGTCTTTACCAAAAGTGACACATGTAACTGGGATTTGGTCATTATAATTACAATCTTTAGGGTGATGCAGCACAGCTAAAATCATTTCAAGTAACATACATTTATGTAAAATTCATTTTAGTAGATAGATTACAAAATAATTCAATAGTGTCTGTTGTACAAAAAGAAATTTGATTATAAAAAAAGACCCAAAGAATTTCGAGAGTTCATCTCCATCAGGGGTGTGATTCGATGAAAATTCTAAAAATAATTCAAACAAAACTTGTGCGAAGGTATTCATATCGGAATTGTACGATCGGACTGAAAAAAAGGTCTGACCGTACAAAAAGTCCGAAAAATGCTACCACCAAAGGTTCGAACACCAAAAGTTTGAACCTTTGGTGGTAGCATTGTAGGTAAGTAAACAAAACAAAAAAAGACTGCGGGGGCTGCAGTGGTGTCCCCTGCAACACCCCACTCACTATACTGTGTGGTATAGTGAGCAGGTTTTTGTGGGGGACACAAACAACAGGGGCTGTGACACCCCTGCAGCCCCCGAAAGAAAAAGAAAAAAAGAAAGGACCCTGCCACGCCGGTTCCTGATCACGGAAGTGAAAGGGAACTGCCGCCACAGGGAGACAGCGTGAAGGAAAGGTAAGTAGGGTAGGGGTATGTTAAGGGTGTGGGTGGGCGGGTGTCGTGGGTGTGTTGTGGGTGTGGGTGAGGGTGTGGGTTTGTACATGTGTGTTCGCATGGGAAATGTGCAAACCTTTTGTGGTTCGCACATTTCTCATGCAAAACTTTCCATCCCTGACTTTTCCACGACGGAAAAATCACGCAGATCCTTCATATCATATAATCAGGCTTCGAAGCTCTACATTGGAAAGCCAGAATGCAGTATATTGCCCAGAAGAAGGGGTATCCTGGCATAGTGCTGCTTGCGCTCGGATCTTACCAAGTTCCAGCCAACCAAAGAAATCTTCGAGTGGCAGTGCAACCTCAACATCTGTCCACTTTTCCACAGCTGAGTAAAACAAGAGTCACTGCATGCAGAGAAGTGCCTGCCGGTGGGTTTTCCTGCTACTTTACACTGAAAAATGGGTCCTGAGGTCCAGTCTTGGTGGAGGTCTGTAGGACAGTCCAGTGCTCCTGATCAACTCACCAGATGCCATCCTGTCACCTGTGCTGCGGCTGCAGCACCAAAGAACCAAGCTGGGGCAAACCGTGAACCGACAAAACCTGAGACCTAATTCTGTCACTGCACCCGCCACCACCAAAGGTCATCGACGGAAGCCAAAGGACTCATCTTCACCTCTCAAGCCTTGTCGAGGTCCACAGTGAGTTTCATTTTCATGGGACATCCACAGCCGGTATAGTAACCCAACCATGGAGTTCACCCCGACCAACCTTCACTGCTGTCTTTCCGACACTGCTTGGTTCTCTTCTCCTGCTCTACAGCAACAACCCAGAAACTTCTTTTTCTAGGGGGGAGTCCTTCCTTGAGGGGCATCGTCAAGTAAAGCTCTGCAACTTTGCCTTCCAAGGCACCTAAGGTACTGTGACGAGGAAGAGGGACTTCATCCTGCGGAGGTAACTCCAGGGCGCAGATTTATCTTGAGCCCCGGCTCCCTTGTTGCTTCCCAAGTACTTGGTAGGTGGTGACACATGTAAAAGCAAGTGCAAACAAT
Source organism: Ambystoma mexicanum (assembly GCF_040938575.1). Taxonomy (NCBI): domain Eukaryota; kingdom Metazoa; phylum Chordata; class Amphibia; order Caudata; family Ambystomatidae; genus Ambystoma; species Ambystoma mexicanum. The sequence continues at coordinate 1,153,688,983 of NC_090929.1, forward strand.
TAATGAACATGTAAGGACAGGCATTGATATAAAAGCAAAGTGTAACTTACCTTTTATTGCAGGTTGCACAGGTGAGGGATTTCCACAGTGTTGCCATGTGACTCTAAGAAAATTCTGCCGGTGTTCTGAAGTAATTGCCTACATTTCTACAGTGTTGTTTTGAGGTTCAAACAGTGCTTAGTAATTTTAGTGCATTTTATGACATATGCCAGTTGGTGTATTATTGGTCAATTTAATAGTAACTGTGGTACCACATAGTACTTTAAATATTGTGTTGTTAGATTACAGTATTCTGAGTACAAATTGTGCCTTATTTTATGTATATATCCACCTAAACCTAGTCTTTATTTAATAAAATAACTGTGTTAGCACATAACATAGTGTGTAGACTTTCCCTTGTTGTGTCTCGGGGATTCGTTGTTCCTAATAACTAGCCTGCTTCACCGCCCTGTGACTCTCAGCCTTGGCTGCTCGTCCATTACTATCCCTTGAGAGCACTGCCAGGGGTTCCTCTCTTCCTCTATCCCAACCATTGTGGATAGTCTCACACCTAAACCCCCTCCAGTGTTTACAATAGTACATAAATGAGGAAATGTATATTGAATGTGGTTTATATCTGATGTTGAATTTCTCTGGCGCCAATACTGGCATATAAGAAACTTCAATTGAATATTCATTTTAAGCTTTTCTCTGATACCAGCACTTGTTAATATTGGAGTAGGTAACACGTATTGAATTATCTGTCATTTAACAAAAAATATTTAGAGTCGACTTTTGTTGTTGGAAATCCTAAAGACATAGGAAAGCTGATAAGCGGCACCAGTGAAAGCCCATTGCAATTATGTCTTTAAATATACATTTGCATAGTTGATTTGTATGAGTGGACGTATGTCTGTTTTGTAAACTACAGAGATTACTACAGGCAGGTATGTTTTTTCTGTAGACAATCTGCCTATGAATTGGATAACATTGTTGGTGACTTCCCCACTATAAAGTTAAGAGACCTCCTTTGGCTTTGATTCATTATTTTAATACAACTGAATATTAAACCCCAAAACAGCCTGTTTCTTGTCCAAGAAATGTGTGGTGGGGCTGCATACTGGGGGTAATATGTCAGGGGACTTAGCCTTGGTAGGATTAGAAATATATCAATAAATCATCTGGCAATGGTTGTGAATAAATTGAGGTAAGTGCTAGAGGGGGCCCCGCTGCGTATAGATAAGATCTATATTCTGTTTGATATCTTTATTATGCTAATTATTTGGTCCTGTAGCCAGAAAAAACTCCACTTGCACAGTGGAGTACAATTTATGTCTAGAGGTTTCGTCTGGGTTGAGTTACCCAAACGTCTGGAAGGACCTGTGTTAATGTATCACTTAAAGCTTACATATATACTTGTCATTCATTTATTTTTTCTTATTTGTACTAATGAATCCTATACAAAGGCATGGATGCATGTATAAAAACAGAAGTATTTATTTTACAGAGATGTAGGCTTTCCTAGGGTGTTTAATGCATTTAGGTCCTAATGACCAACTTCAATGACCAGTTTCAGACTAGTTTCTAACTTCTGTAGACTGTTAATTTCGCTTGTCAATTTCTGAAAGATTTCACTTCATAGTAGTTTCTTCCTATAACCATGGAACCTAGTGTGCCATCTTGTCTTGATGCTGGTTAAGAATCTCTATGTCAGCTCTTGTCTTGGTTTTTCTTGTTTTTACTCCGGAGCACAAACACAGGACACCAGGACCACTGTGACTCACATATAACTTATATGTATAGCAACATGTTTGAATATACGAACGATTTGTACGTTGATGGTTTCAAAACATCACATGAGTGTAGGATATGCTGAATTTAAATCCTGCAGGATGCAACCACCTGCGTCTCGTGTTAACTGCATAAGCATTATTCATACTTGGCAATATTTTCTTTATTTAAAATGTTACATGTACTTTCTTTTGGAATAAAGCTAGGCATCCATCTTTGCATCAAGGTACATCATTTATGGCAGCTGTCTGCCTTGTCTCCTTTCATTTACTGTCATCCAGGATCATTTTTATTGAATTTAAAAAAATATATATATATATATCATGAAGGGGCTGCAAAATTATTATTTCAATGGTTCAAATATGTGCATTGTAAGGCCCATTGCTTGCTGAGAAACAACAATACAAATGACAAATAAACAAGCACATTATGCCCACATGCCAACAGACCTTAAACCCTGGGCACAGTGATTAATATTTTACAGTAACATACTGCTGCACTGGCAAGCATTTCTCCTGTCCGCGCAACCAACAGAAATTATACTTAGCAACTCACCACAAGGCAGCCCAAGCTAGCTAGCTAAGAGTCAGACTTTCAAGAAACTGGCAGGCAGGGAATATCTTTGCAAACTTCTCCAGTCACTGAAGGCCCAGCTACTCCCCAGAACAACTTGTGGAAAGTGAAACTAGCAAGAGAAGAACAAGACACCCCCTCCATTTTCAGTACTGTGTGTATAAGAAAAAGGGTTTATGTGTAAGCAGTTTCACCATCCTATATGCAAGTTCTCACTACAGTGTATACAGATGCTCAATATATCATGTATATGTTTCAACATGTAGCATATACATTTCAGTGAATAGCGTGCATATTTTAATAATATATATGTTTTGACATGGAGTGTGCAAAAAGGTTCAGTTTACAGTATGCTTTTTTATTATATTGTTGATTCATTACAATATAACATGTATGTCTCTTAGCAATGAATATATCTCAGTGTACAGTGCATATGTTTTAATGTCCAATGTATGCATCTCAATATACTGTATATAACTTAGTATATAATATTTGCATCCCAGAATACAGCGTATATGTTTCAATATGTAATGTATTCATCTCAAAATACTGTATAGACATCTCACTACACATTGTACATCAGTGTACAGTGCACATGCACACCGTCTTCAATATATCCTATTGATATCATATATGCATTTCACTATGCAGTATATTGTATATACCTCTAAGTATAACATGAATGTATCTCAGCATACAGTGTATCTATTTCAATATATAATGCATGTATCTCAATATACAGTATATACCTCTCAGTATAGACTGTATCTCAGTGTACAGTGTGTATATGTCGGTACTAATGTATGCATCCCAATATATTATAAATACATGCAATGTATACGATTCAGAGTTTGGTATATACATTTATGAATCTTGAATTATGTCCCAAACGGCCCCCCATAAACATCAACCCAGCATTGAAGTAGCTATGCTGATTCACATTGAATAAGCTGTAGTGACACAAGGCCCTCCATAGCAGGACACCAGGCAATTCCACCAAATCCTTGCTGCCCTGCCAACCCATGGGATACCTCTCAAAATAGACTATAATGCCGACTAATGAGAGACAGATGCTTTGGGAAAGATGTGCAACTTGCATAGCTCAATAAACCCAATGGAATTAACTCCCCATGACCCACTGCCTCAAAATAAACATTAAGAAGTACAGCAAACTCTGGCAAAACATTAGACTAACTGTCCTCTGACTACTAATTTCTGAGTCCTCTGGAAGTACCTCTGCTGTTTCTACTAAAATAGCTCTTAATTGGCCAACTGACAACGTGGGCGGTATACACAAATAATAAAATAAACAAATATTGAAAAATGACTCTAATTGTTCATTTATCATGAAGTGCAAACTACAAATTTAAAAACATCTCAGTGTGCAAAAAGTTCACAAATCGTATGGGTAAATACTTCGATACCCATGGGATTTAACTGGATGTTCATGTGACCTCCACCACTTGTCCTTTTGTGCTGAACTGCATAACTGTCACCATCATCTTAGTGTGCATGGTCACACAGCAGGAAAGAACTTGACTGATTGCATGTCAACATGGTACGCCTCACTCCTTTGATTCTGATCAGTGAATGACTGTATGCATCTAACGAAGGGTGCGGCTACCCTGGGGTCAGCAGGTTTGTGTAGCCTTCACCCCACGTATGGGGTCTCTCTGCTGTGCACAATAAATGATCAATTTCCCATTGATCCGCACAGTTCAGCTTGGTTTTAGGGGCAAGGTTTGAGAACTGTGCAAAATATGGTAATCAGCCAATATTGGGGGAAAAGAATGCCAATCTCTACCGTGCACCATCAGTACAATGAGTATAAACTTGGGAGGAGATATCTGCTTCTAGGATAATGAATACAGCCCAAGCAGTATAGGTATTGAAGTGTTCACAGAAAGTTATACTGCAGTAATCTACCATCTAATTATGATACTCCAATTTCTTCAGAACTGACAACGAGGTTCAGAAAAATATTCCATTATGCAATGCCGATCTGTTAAAAGAAAGCCTTCATGTATATTGACTCTGACCCATTACCGTGCTTAATTTATCAAGGACATCCCATGCTGTTTAAATCGGAGAACCCAGCACTTTCACTGTCAACATGTGTTTAATTAATCCACATTTTTACCTGCAACTGGGATTTCATTATGACTCACATTTTTGTTGCCTTTTACAAAAAAACATTATGAAGAAATGCCTCCCGCAGTGTTATTCCAGTTAAAAAAAATAATCACCTTATTTCGCGTTTTGATACCTTTTATTGGACTCATTTTGTGTAATATGTTGCACTGGAAAATGCACTCGTTTTCAAAAGTCCCACAAACCTGCTTCATCCAATGAAAGATTTTCATTGCTCAGATCCATAAACATGTTGACACCAAGACCAACATTCTGCCATATTGTTCCCATTCATTGTAATTCATAGAATGGAGATGGCATTTAGATATGTCTTTGTGCTGCTATGTTGCATATAATGCATGGCCAGCATCCTGTTTCCTCCCCTTTCTTGAACCGTGTAGGCCTTGGAAAGGATGGATCATCAAATGCTTGCTTCGCAAAAGGCCGAGCTCTGCCACATGTGCCAAGTATTTACATTAATGGATCAGGATATGTTTTTATTAAATGCATCTCTTGAACATCCTGAGAGGTTGCTGTTCTCGTAAGGCATGTTCCTTCTTCCTTATTTGCCTTACTCTTCTGTGTTAAGGTTTATTCATCAGAACCATTCACTTTCTCTGTAGATGTATCTAATGATACAGAACTGCACGTGGATGCCTTACTGTTAGAACATGATTTTAGGCTCTCCGGACACCCTAGCTGAGCATGGCTTCATACAACTCAGCTCTCAACCCACTCATCGGAAAGGTAGAATTATCGATTGGGTCGCTGTGCTAAATTGTAATATTACCTGTAAGGTCTCCCAACCTCTCGCATGGACTGATCATCATCTCATCTCACTGGATATTAATATCAATAAGCCAGCCTGTCCTACCAGGAATAAGCGCAACATTACTGTTGGAGCCTTAATACCCTTGGTACTTCCCACTCTCAACGCACTTCCGGCCTCAGCCGACCTGAACCTACTGGTCAACACCTATAACGATTCCATGGCCAAAGCCATTGACACTATCGCCCCACTGAAAATGCGCAAAGGTAAACCCAGAGCACTCTTGGTACACCCCCGAACTTAAACTATTGAGGAAAAAGAAAGCCAAAATAGAGACACTATGGAAAACGACACCTTCCACTGAAAATAAAACAAATCTCACTAATATCACGTCCTTATACAAAAGTGAGATAATACATACTAAGAATGAAGCCTAAAACGTTAGGATAAACCAGGCGGGTTCCAGCACCAGAGAACTATTCAACATTCTAAAGGAACTAGAAAACCCTAATCCGCCAGCAGATACCTGCACGAAGGACAAACCCTGGTGCACTAGCATCCAGAATGCCCTCGCCAACAAAATCACAGTCCAAACTACAACAACTTACCTGCAGCAAGTCTACCAGCCCTAGCACACTACCTACCACTGACAATAACTCAGGCTTTACATTCTATAAGGTAACTATACCTGAAGTACACCTGAAGTACAAGAAATGATAGCCTCTCTGAAACCCTCCAACTGTAAAGGGATAGCTGCAGCCAGAGATCTATTCCCTTTCATCAATAAACTTAGAAACTTATCATTCTCTACCAACCCTAGTAACCTGAAACAATCTTGGATTCTCCCACTTCTAAAAAAACAAACATTAGATCCGGCTATACCTAACTACAGTCCCATCACCACGATCCCATTCCTGCTAAAAATCCTAGATAGAGTTGCTTATCTGCAAATTCAAGATTATCTAGAGACAAACCAACTACTAGGAATTCGTCAATCTGGCTTTAGACCCCAATCAACATAGAACCGAAACAGTACTTGTCCACCTTAAAATGCCAGATTGATGAACTTAAAGATAAAGGCAATGCCGCCATCCTACTTCTTTTAGACCTTTCAGCAGCCTCCGACTTGGTTGACCACGAAATCCTCTGCAACCACCTATCATTAGCAGCAGCTCACTTCTCCTCCTCTGCTGTCATGTGGATACAATCCTTCCTCACTAATAGAACCATGAGGGTCTTCTCACCTGCAGCGACAGCTGACGCTATCCCCATCAAGGCTCCTGTGTTTCACCCACTTTGTATAACATATTTACAAAGCCACTCTTCGACAAACTGGACCATCTGGGTGTCACCTACACCAATTATGCAGATGACACCCAGATACTCCTGACCCTATCAGGTAACTACAATGCTGATGTTACCCGGATCAACAAAATCTTCACCATCATTCAGGCATGGATGGCCACACACGGCCTCTGCCTGAATGATGAGAAAACCAAACTCCTCCTTGTCAGCTCACCCAACAACCTGCTAAAACTCAGCCCTAACTACAATAGTATCATCATCGATGGAAACACTATTCCCATTGTTAAAAGTGTAAAAACTCTAGGTTTCTATCTTGATGCCAATCCCAACCTCTCTAAACAAATCAACATGACGGCCTCAGCCACTGCCTACACAGATAAGATGATCACAGCTTGCAGACCCTTCTTGTCCTCCAATAGTTGCCTCATACTGGATAGGGCTCTTATACAGTCCAAATTAGACTATTGCAACAGTCTTTACCTAGGTGCAAACCAATCAATAATCAATAAACTACAGGTACTCTGAAATAACGCTCTATGAGCAGCATTAAACATTCCCAGGCGAGAGCACATCTCTGCCATTAGAAAATCATGCAAATGGCTCTCCATACAACAATCGACCTAAAAACTATCTGCCTCACATATAAAGCCTTGAACCACCAAGCCCCCCCTTATCTCACCAACAGGTTTACGTTGAAATCTGCTGCTAGAACTACTAGATCCATTAACACCACATGCCTATTGGTGCCCAGATTCACCCTAAAAAGAGCTGGAGAAACTGGTTTAACGGTCCTTGCCTCCCAACTGTGGAATAATTTACCACTGAACATCAAATCCATCTCTACCTTTCAATCATTCAGAAAACACGTCATCTCATGGTTACTGAATAAAAACTAACACTCACTATCCATATCCCCCCATATCCATCCTCCGCTTGACATTCTTGCCTTGTACTTTAAATGTGATGTATAACTTGTAAAATCTGTAAAATGTATCCTGTAACTGCTTACCTATGCGCCCACTTACCTCCGGGTCTGGAGCGCTATATAAATAAAATAAACAAACAAACAAACTCCCATCAGCACTAGCCTGCATAGTCAATGGTGACAGATCATGAGAGCTGTAGTTCAAGACATTTGGAAAGCCTCATGTTGGAGGCCCGTGGTTTAGAGGAACAGCAACACCTACTGGGTCATCTGATTATAATTAAGGGATGGATTGGCAATTATTTTCTGAAGGCAAACAATGACAACTGTGTCATTGTATCATTGTCTATGGCTTCTATTACAACTATTAGACAAAACAGCTAAACAAACGCCTTGCCGTTCCCTGTGGTTTCGTCACTGGGGTGTGCAACCCAAATGTATGTCACGGTAGCAGCTTTCATGTCACATGAGATGCTTTTAGAAACAGATCTCGGGTTAGTTCTTCGTGAAAGCTCAGCTCTTTCAGCACAGCCTGACCTCTGGCCCTTCTTCAGGACCTACGCACCTCAGTAACAAGAACTCATCTCATTTAAAAACAGCAAGCTGGTTCAGCACCCTGTGGAACCCACCGTAGCTCAGACACAAATGTGTTTTCGTGAACTGCAGCCACAATAACACCGCCTTACACACCAGAAGATAGAAAATGGTTAGTTGTGCGATCCGTGCATTCATAACTATTTTCCTGGAATGTGGAGCAAGTTTAGAAAAATCCTTTTTAGAATCATGAATAATGGCCTTTGAAACCGCTTCATTATAAAATGCGTCATTATCAAGGCAAGGCGGAGGTTCAATGAGCATTCATTTAAATGCCATTCTTTGCATGCATTCTGACTGCTGTACCAGCGTGTCTGTGTGAATGCCACCAGGCATTCTAGATGAGCTATTCTGTACCGTTAATCATCAGCCATGGACAAAAATACAAACCGAGCAAATACATACATTCAATCCCAATATTAGCATTGACTGTACGGAGAGCAACCCATTTAAAAAAAAAATGGATTTACATTTTATGTTGGGTGATATTTTGTTCTATTATGGAAGCGAACATGTTCTGAAGTAAGGAATTGAATATAACATTGACCAGTTACACTGCGCAACACAAACTGAATTGTTTCAGGGCCTTCAATATTAGTTGTCGGCATCACTGAACTCGTCTTTACATATTTCCTTGACCTCAAAGAAGGAAAAGCTGAGCGGGCCCTGTCGAGATCGGAATCCCTGACTTGTAAGTTGAGAGGGCAGGTGCTAGGAATTTAAAGCTCTAGACAAAGTGGCATTACAGTACCTCTCGCATGGCAGTTCGGCCACGTTTGCAGGTTGTAGGGCCACCCTAGGGCACATTTAGGCATACCCGCGTCATATTGCATAGCTATAGGCCCATCAGGGTGACAGATATACTCAGGGGAGTTGCTAGGTCTGGAAAAGACCCGGGGCTAAGCTGATGTCAGAACTGTTGGGACTGGGGGCTAGCTAGTCTGTTGGCTGTAGCTCCTGAGATTCTATCCGGGGCTACAACCAAAGGATCAGAGGCTATAGCCCCCTTAGCCCCCCCCTAGCAACGCCTATACTTAGCATCTGTATTTTGCAAATCAGTTGCTCAGTATGTACTTAGACAATCTTTAATGTGTTGCAAGCTCTCTTGGTCAACAACAAAAGAAACACCTGTAACCAGTTTCATAGTCACAAAAATCCTAAACCGTGGTGGAAATTATTTTATCCGATATCAAAGAGGTGTATTCAATGTTTAAATTGTTGCATACATTGTCGAAGGCAAACTTTAGTTCAGTTTTCTCCCCTGCGTGTGCAGCATTCACATACCAGATACAACATATACGCAGTAAGACCTAGACCCATAGACCAATCATTTTCTGACATAATCTGGGGGCTGTCGAGTAGAAGACTTGAAACTGAAAGACAGGATCAAAGTATAACATTGAGCACCCACAACCAATGAGACACACTTCATCTGATCGTCACCACACCAATACCAATGTTGCAGTGAGGGATGTGTGCCTGATTAACCCAATCGGGCTGAGCATTGGCAAAGCACACTCTCAATGTCTGGCTCTTATTGTCGACTGGACATTAGATGGGTAGTGTTGTGATGGGGCATTCAAAGGCAATGCGTTTGATGACCAAGGGCCTCAGGATTTGCCCCCGCCCATCCAGAAAGCAAGCATGTGTGCACAAGGCACAAGGGATTACATTGCAAACCTGGTTCTCACAACTGGGTGTAAGCCTTACTGGGGGAAAGAGCAGTCGCCAAACTCCATACACATCATAGAGATGGGTAGAAGTAGGGCCTGTCTGTCAGTCATAGGAAAATGAATGGGCAGACTGGATATACCTCATGGGAAGTAAAACATGTATGATGTCTGTTGCAATTAATACACACAAATTCACGTACATTTGGGATGTGAATATCATCAAGAACTCCAAGGAAGCATCAATGCATTGTTTTTGTGCTGAAATGAAATAGTTTTCAGCTGCTATCTACAATTGTAAAATGTGAAATGTGTGCAGTCACCGCACAATTGTGGCCTGTGTTTTCCTATTAGACACACTGCAGCGGAGGACAGCATATTTGTGATTGTTCACCTTTACAGTCACCTGGGGATTTGTTTAAAAGTGTCATTTTAACTGATCAACTACTCCTGGCTTCCAAAATGACTTTATTGGTATGCCTTTGTCCTTTTCAGGCTAATATGAACCCAGATGCCACATGGGGTGATGAATTCTTCTGCAGCAACTTCAGTATCTTGCTTATCGTGATCTAATTGTCTCTCAGGTTCAGCTGATCCGTGCCCCATTAACTCAGTGTACCATTCACACATTGAACACTGCAATGTGTGTGGGGGGGGTTCAATATTGAATGCATGCCTCTCTGAGCAAAATACAAATCAGGTGCACAGACAGAGACGATTTAAACTGTGATGTTGCAATGTTTTTCAAAGGCTTCATCATTTATATAAGAAAATCCCAACTCCATATGTAGTTATAGGTGTGTGAATGGCGGAACCCCCAAAAAGTATAGCAGAAAATAATTCTCGACCAGCTGTAATTTGTTAACTTTGTCCTCCACATACCCCCATATACTCCTGTGCAGTAGAGAGCAACTGCCACAGCACTGGTTCTATAATGGGAACAATAGGTGAAGACCCTCGAGCAAATCTGAAAATTGCAGTAGTCACTTGTGCCGTTTGGAGAGAAGTGAAATTCAATATGGAAGTTTCAAAGTGAGTTGCCTAAGATTCTGATTCCCAGATAATCCTACTTGTAGACCAGATTGATATTGGTATTGCTCTAGCATATAATGGGCCTCATTCTGAGGTTGGCGGTAAGCCGCCGGTGCCATCCCGGAAACACTGAATCCACTACCTGACTTCCCGGTGCCACCAAGACATTGCAAGCCCCGGAGGCGTGGGAAGTCAGGTGGTGGATTTGGTAACTCCCCATTCCTGTGGAGTCCCATAGGACTCCATGGGAGTGGGGAGACGGAAGCACTGGCACCGTTGTTAACAGTGCCGGTGTTTCCATGACGACTCTGCCTACTGGGGCCGAGGCGCACAGCAGGGTCAGACCTGCTGAACGCTACGGCCCCTGCAGGCAGCCTCGTAGTGTGGCGGTATGGAAACAGGGCTGCCGGTAAGCTTACCGGCACCCTTGTTTCGGGGCCGCCACACTTGGAATAAGGCCCAATGCCTATGTTGTAGTATGCCTACAAATCAGATGCATCACACCCAGTTTCCTAGGAATTATTTTTAAACCATTTTCCTCAAAAGAAAATGACATTAATCAGCTTTTGTAGTGCTTACTGATTCCGGGTTATTAATACCACATCGACTACGTGTAATAGCATTGAATAAAGTTGTCAAGTCAGCTGTGTTACATCAGCTATAACTGTATTAAGTATAATAGGAAGTGAATTTAGACAATGATTAAAAAGCAAGGATGCCAAAAGACAGCCTTGCAGTAGACCCCTGTTTTCAGAAAACATACATGTGTGCTCAACCCATTGCCCATACCTCACTTGGTCTTGATTGTCTCTATAATGTTCCACAATTGCTTTGATTAAAATGCCTGGAATGCCTCATGGCCGCCCATATTTTGGTTTGGTCAATGCAGTCAAATGCTAACAGTAAGTCCATGCAGGCCATATGCAAAGAACAAATATATCCTTTCTCATACTAAGAGGTTGTAAAATGAGGATTTCAACTATGCATCTCAGTCCCAAGATCCTTTCTGAATCCTTATTGTGCATCAGTCAGTACTTAACTGGGTGCTAGCCAATCTTCTACTTTTGTATTAATAATTCTCCCAATTATCCTAGCTTAACAATCTAAAAGAGAACGGGAAGCTGTTAGAAGAAAGGGGTGGGACATGTGCAAGAGTCATTTCTCCCTGGAGACCACCCCCCACGCGATGGCAAGCTGCATAATTTTGGGCAAATTAATTACTTGGTGAATTTTCTAATAATCTGGACACCATTAGAAGTAAATTATTCTGGAGGAGGTGCCTGTTGGCTGGTAATAGCCACTTATATATGGCACTCTATAAGTGGTGGTTCAGCAGTTCCATGCTTCTAGAAGAATTACAAGTGCATATGAGGTAGGGTCGCTTAGACATAACGACAGCTGGCATACGAACCGAGCGTAATGGATTGGTATATGTAACATTTTAGATGATTTTATAATTATGAAATAATTTATGAAATACAGTTTACATATTTTAGGAACAGTGGTATTTCAAATGACAAAATTAATGAATTGTAATGTAGACATTTTAAGAAAAATGTATCTGTTATATGAGATGTTGTTTTGTAAAAATGTAATGTTTGTGAAAGGTTCTTTGAGCTAAAACACAATAAAAAAGAGAGAAATATGATGATACGATTTTAGCTGTGCTGCATCACCCTAAAGATTGTAATTATAATGACCAAATCCCAGTTACATGGATAATTCCCTTACTTAGGTAACAAATAATGTCAGCAGTGGAGTACAAAGGTCAGGATTATATTTAAAAAGGTCGTAGTGAATACCATCCAAATCAGGGTTCTTCGGATCTGCCTCAAGAACCTCTTGCACCAAAAAGACTTTCTAGGTCCATTTGAGTGTTTGAGTTCCTTGAGGCTAGAACGTACCTCAGTATGTTTACTTCCCTGTGGATAATACTCATACAGCTCATCAAAATAAGTCTCCCCTGTGTCCAAGGGACATCCGCAATGATAGATGGTTCTGGAAAATCTTGTTCTGGTTCCTGGCCTTCTCTTCCTGGACACTCTTCCAAAACCTGCATGAATACTTAGTATTAGATGCTTCGCTAAGATGCTTGCATACCTCCTGCAACACCTCACAATATTGCTTTCTTGCACCTCTTATTTCTCCAGCATGGGGTCTGGCATGGCTTCACATGCTCATGAATATTCCCCGTCGTCAGGCTGGGAATCCTCGGTAAAGAAAAAATCAGTATCAGTTTCGTTTCTGATCTGTCTTTCTTAGCATTAACCAATCACTGGTCTCTGGGTCATACTGCCCCCAGCCAATGACTGCCCTCTCCCTAAGCCCCGCCCCTGGCAGCAATCCTCAGATTTTTACCGGACGTTCAAGTGTTGGGAGTCCTCGTGCTATAGCTCTCAAGTTTTTTATTGCGTTTTGCGCTTTTTAAAAGAGATTTATCTCATTTTTCGGTTAAATCGAGCCTCAAGCTCCACCGTTTCTACTTCCGATCAACGGGGACCTGTTTTGGAATTTTCTATGCCCCTCAAGGGTGAAGTTTTCGTTGAGTCACGCTTCTTGGAGGATTCCAGAAGTTTCTGAGGCCTACCTCGTGGACATGGCCCAAGAAAAGGGAAGCTCGACACCCGGATCCAAGCTGTTCAGGAACTGCCCTAGATGCAAGTTGCAGAATGTGTTCAAGGAGGACGAGCATTCGAGATGCCTCTTTTTTTTTTTTTTTATTTTGTTTTTGATGCTTACGCATCATTACAAATTTAGATCACATTCAAAAATACAGTAAAACTTTTTACAGCGAATACACTTCAATTTTAAAATTAATAAAACATAGTTGCTAGACAGTAAAGCGTTAGAAACATAACAAATGTATGCGAGTTCACTGTGATCGAATATACACAATACACAAACGGCGTCTCCGACCGGAGTTTTCACAATTGGGCAGACTACATAGTTCGTGACAAAGAGCAAGCAAGATCATACAATTTAGGCGAGCAGTTATTCAAAAACAAGCCTTTCCACAGTCTAAAGGATATATACATTAGCAGGACACAAATTCAATGCAATACATCAATTTTTATAAGTTTGAACTCTCTAACTGTAGAGAAATTGCTGCATCAATGATTTTTATCAAGCGTACCGTTGCCAAAATTATTGCCTTTGAAGCGCCCCACATACAGCGCAACCAAATTAAATCTCTTCCAAGTTGAGAATTACTAGAGCTAAAAGCAGAAATAATTTTTTGTCTATCTGCTTCGAAAACTGGACAAATCTTAAAGAGATGTTTTAAGGTTTCGCTATATTCTGGAAATTTACAAAATCTGCAAGTAGTATCAGCAGAGATATGTTCGTTGTGGGACCAAAATTGAGTTCTTGATTTAGTGTGAATAAGGTCAAATCGAAATCCCATGTAGATTTCCCGGGTCTCAGCACTAGGACACAGCATAAGATAGGATAGACGTGGAATCTGTGCGTGTCTATAAGTTGCGTATTCCACAAATGATACATATTGAGATATCTGAAGGCAAGTTGCAGCCCAATCGTTGTTAAAAAGCCGTTTGTAGGCAATATTTAAATTGATCTCTAAGTCTTCCGCAGGAAGATTGATCCCAGCTAGAATGTTAAGTATTCGCTGTCGAAAGTGTATAATCGATCTAGGCTGCGATTCTCTCAACATGATGTGGAAATCTTCATAAAGTGAATTTTCCAGAGGGAAATTCATTTTAACGTACAGTTTCAAAAGCCGCCACTGATGTCGAGATGCTAAAGAGTTTAGGCCTAGTTCATGGCGTACAAGTGCATTTGGCAGAAAGGTAGGGAGGCGAAGCGTCACTTTCCACAATTTTGCTTGAATGTGGTTTAGGAAGACCGACAAATCTACCAAGCATATGTCCAGACCATATAATATAATAGCCTCTACCTTTTTGGAATAGAACTCAAACAAGGGCGCTAAGGTAAACTTACAATATTTACGATAAATTATGCGCATTTGATTTTGCAACGGTAAGATTTTTTCAACAATTGCTCTTTTCCAAAAACTGGCAGAAGCATTATTTGCTAGGTTGTAACCAAGATAAGTCACTTGATTAACGATTTGAAGGTATCTGGAATCAATTTGCCATTTAAATTTACGAATTTTTTTTTTAGAGCATAATATGAGAATGTTAGATTTAGCAGCGTTAATGGAGAGATTGTTTTCTCTACAAAAGGAGGAAAAGGTATCTAGTTTGCTCTGAAGCCCAGAATGAGTGCTATCGAATAGAAGTACATCGCCAGCATAGGCAAGCCAAGATAATTGGAGTTTGCCAAGGCGGACAGAATTAGATTTAGAGAGATCCCAGATACCCTCAATGTCCGTCAGATATAAGTTGAAAAGGACTGCTGCAAGATTGCAGCCCTGCTTGACACCAGTAGCAGTGGGGATAGAATGAGTCAACCAGCCATTGTTCGCAATCCGCACCCGGAATGAGGTATTATGATGTAAAAGAGCAATAAGTGCTACTAAATCGGGGGGGAAATCGAGAAGCAACATTTTAGCCCACAGTCTGCTGCGAATTACAGAGTCAAAAGCAGATGATAAGTCCAGGGACGCAATGAAAATTGGTCCGTTTGCAGGTTCATGGGATTTAGCAATCAGATGTGCAAGAATAGTGGCATTTAATTGGGTCCCCATATGTTTTCTGAAACCTGTCTGTACTTTATTAAGTAACTTCCTTTCTAAGATACATTTTTCAATATCTTTTAGAAGCAATAAGGCGAAGATCTTTGCGGCCACATCAATAAGCGCAATTGGCCTAAAATTAAGTGGATTAATTAAAGGGCCTGATTTATGCAGAGGAATAATAATAGAACAGGTCCAGGACGGAGGAATGCTTTTTGATTTAAATATTGATTGAAATACCTTCAAAAGTACATTGGCCCAGAATAAAGGATCATCTTTTATCACACAAGGCGGCAGACCATCAGGGCCTGCACACCTTGAGGATTTTAGCTTTGCAATTGCTAGTAGAATATCAACTAAATCCCATGGACAAGACTCTGGTATATATTTAGTTAGGTCTGGTAAGTTTACTTTATGAAAGCGCATAGGCAATGAGTATTTGTGCTCGAAGAAATTAAACCAGGAGACGCCGTCAATTGCAGATTCCATATGAGGATGGTCCAAATTGGACGAGGTTCTAAGAATTTTCCAAATATCTCTGATGTTTTTTTTGCAAATTAGGCGAATCATGTTTTGATTGCCAAGTAGATGAAAATTGGCATGAGCAGATTTAATTTGCATTTTAAAATTTGTTTGAAGAGTATTTTTAGCTTTTATATAACGAGAAGAGCTCATATTCAAAAGATTTTTCCTAAGAAGGCGGAGAGCAGAGTTTTTTTCCTTTTTTATATTAGCAAGGCGGGAAGCTAAACTTGGCACTAGGTTAGGAGTATTAGATTGCTTAGAAGAAGATTCTGCTATGTCTCTAAGATGATTCTGTATCATCTGAGTGTTCCATGATAATAACGCTTGTGAGGAACTATCATCAAAATGCGGATCCGACCACCAATCACGATTGACTAAAAAGGTCAATCGTCGACATGTGGAATGATTCCAGCGTATTGAGAGAAAGGGCCTATCATTTTGGACTAAAGCCAAAACAGGTGACTTAGTAAATAAGCCAGTTTGGGCCGGAAAAGTGCTCACTAAAATAGCATGATCACCAAAGTGTGGAAAAAAGGGAATGATTGGCGAAAGTAGGCCTGACAAGAATTTCGAAGTGATTATATAGTCAATAATGGAATTAGCATTCCCCCTATGCCAAGTGTGTGGGGAGCTTGAACAATGTGTTTTAATTACACAGAGGTCCCAGCCCGCAAGAAAGTTAGTCCATTTAACACCATTTTCATAGGATTTTTTGGCATGTTGTGAAGTAGCATATAAAGGAGTATCAGAGGAGGCTGCATATAAGTGTGCATTAAAATCACCACCAATTAAAATCTCTGCAGGAGGGTGAGAATAATGAATATCCATGAGCAGATCATTAAGCAAGGCAAGCGCATCAACAATGGAGAGAGAGGAAGGATTCAAATAAAGTGATATAAGCACCATTCTCTTTATCTCATAAATATTGATATTAACATCAACCATCAAGAATAATTGAGTAGCAACTTGGTTATTAATTGTAAATCGTAACTCATTGTTGAGTAGTATGGAAATGCCTCCTACTGGGCGCCCTATTAATGGTTGAGTCGCTACATGATGGAATGCTGTAAAGCCATCTAGGGAAAAATTGTTGGAACACATAGTTTCCTATAGAAACATAATAGTAGGGAGTGAGTTTGCAGCATTATTTTGAAACTGATTTAGAAGGTTCTTAAAGCCACAACAATTCCAAGACTGAAAAATGAAGTTTTTACATTATGAGTTTATAGCTGAAGAAGAGGTAGATGTTGCCGGTATATTAAGAGGGAGTAAAGTAGGTAAGGTCCCCAAAAAACCATTCAAAGCTGAGGTCAAGGAAGCCAGTTGTGTTAAGATTTTAGCATTTTCTGATGTGTCAGCCAAAGAATCTTTCGAAATATTAGAATTTTTTACAAGCCGAGGAGGAATGAATTCTAGAAATTGCATCGCATTTTCTAGAGCTGAGAAAGCATGCAATTCCAATCTCAAAAATTACAAGTAATTTTTGTGTTCCCAAATAAGTTTTGCAACAATCGGAGAAAATACTTTGCACAACATCCGATTGTTGTTAATCGAAGGCAGTTTTATCCAATCAACATCTTGGCCCTCATTACGACCCAGGCGGTAAGGGGTTTACGCCGGCGTAAACTTTGCCGACCCTTACCGCCTGAGTACGAGTTCCCGTAGCGCCATGGCGGATTTAACACCTGCTTTTAGCAGGTGTTAAAATCCATGGCGCTAAGGGACCTTGTTGTTAATTACGCCACCGTAATTTACGGTGGCGTAATTAACGCCTTCCCCACTCCCATTATACCCTATGGGGCAAAAATGGGAATGGGGAAGGGTAAATGGGGATTGGGGACTTACCGCCCCGCCAAGGTCGGAATGGGGCGGTAAGTCCGCCAACCACCATGGCGGAGTTGGCAACTTAGCGCCATGGACCATGGTGCTAATAGCACCATGGTTCTCCGCCAAGGTCGTAATGAGGGCCCTTGTGAAATAAGATTGCGTAAAGAGGGAATTTTATACAACGTGTTCATCAAGAAGGAACGGTTAATAGGAGCCGTGCCATTAATTAGGGAATTGCTGGACCAGCCAATCAGTGTTTGAGTTTCCTCAGGAATATCATTGAAGGCAGCTAGATTTCTATTGAGTATTGAGATTGTTGGAGTAGAGGGACCGACTGGCATGGATAAAGCCGACTCCTCGTGTCCCTCAACACAAATGGGTGCAGGCAGCATAGAGCCAGAACATGTGGAAGTTGCAATAGGCACAGGCTGTGTAATGGTGGATTTTGATTCAGCTGACAACAGAGTAGAATTTTGTACAGACACATCAGAAGATAACGACTGAGGAGTACTATTCTGTAGGGAGGAAGTTGTGGGTTCTATCTGCGAAACTTTAAGAGAAGGAAGATGTTTCAACACTTGAGCAGAGGGCAGATTAAAAGTGTTATAATCCACAACATCTGACTTAGAGTCAGCCACACTAGTTGAGCTTGAGGTTTTTTTATTCTCCATAGCAGGAAAAAACATGCACAAATTGGCTTGACAAGAGGCGACAGGCGGCATATTGCCTCCGCCACATACAGCACCTATTATGGCCTTTTGGTCTTCTAAGGAATTTTCTGGAATAGGTTGGAGATATGTAGACCGTAAAGGTTTTTTTTTCTCTTTTTGTGTTTTTTTAACGGATTTCAGCTGCAGGGCAATTTGGCTTTCTCCATTTAGTTGACTCGAATTTAGTTGTAAATCTTCAGATTCCGACTGCGAGATGTTCATAGAGGCATCAAGTGTTTCGCAAGTAGCAACAAAGCCTTGCTGGACGGGTGCTACATAATCAGGAGAAGAAGAAGAGTTTTTATTTGCCTTGGATTTATTTCTGCGTTTCAATGCTCTCTGGTATGCCTTTTTCATTCTGGGTGAAGGATGGTATAAATTTGCTGGTCTATCGGTATAAACGGAGTCGTCGCCATCTAAAAGGTTTGTAAGAGCAGATGGACTATCTGGCGAAGGAATATTAATGACATGTGAAGCAGTCAAAGGGTGTGGTAACTCCGTTCCAATAGCTTCCAAATCAAATAATTTTGAATTAATCATAATTTGTTCTATTTGGAAAATTCTCTCATGTTGGAGTTTAGCTATTTCGGCTAACTCAGTGGAAGAAGAGATGGAATTTGTACAATCCACTGATGCCGATTGTGCTACTGCATTCGCAAAAGAAGTAGGCATACCATTAAGCAGAAGGGGAGCATCTACTGTTTGAGTGCTTTGCGAGGTGCAGACTTGCTTAACAGGGATAAGAGGCAGACTCTTTCCTACAGCCTCAGCCAGATGTTGAGGGCAAGCTGCATGAAAGTTATGACGAGCTTCTTGATTCAGAATAAAGCCCTCAAGTTTAGCAAGTTGCAGCGAATTAGATGAAATAGAATTTCTTAAGTCTTTTAGGAGTTCATGCGTAAATTCATGTCCTTTGTCGAGTAAATTGAGAATACGAGACAGGACTGGGAAAGAGTGTAACTCTTGTTCAATCAGATGGGAAGAGTTCCCATCAGTCGGTATGGGAGATATTAGTGGTGGGGAGTGTACCTGAGCAGTAGTGAAGTCTTGAGATAAGTGTTTAAGAGTAGAATCATGAATGAGAGGCTCTTCAAAATGCAGATTTCTATTTGAAGAAAAAGTGGTTTGAGGCGAACTTCCCAATGTTTTAGGGGCAAGGCACTCTTGCGCAATTTTGTTGGATCGAAATGAGTCTGGGAGTAGGATAGGATGGAAGTGTACTTGCTCCCGTAAACCACAAGAGGCTGCAGCTGGCGTAGAGGGTCCCAAAGAGAGGCTAATGCGACGCTCTAGGGCAGATATCACACCAGGTGCCAGCATCGAGGTATCAGAAATGGCAAGGGGCGATTTACCAATTTCCCCCGAAAAAACATCGGACATGGTGTCCACATCGTTTGCTGTTTTTAATGAAAAGGGAGTATTTAGTTTGTCAACAAACAAAGTATCAGGCAACAGAGGAGCGTCTTGTAAAGACAGAGAAAGTCGAGGGGGAGACGTTGCTTCTATGGTATGTGAAGTGAGAGTATGAGAGGCACTAAAAGAAGGCAATTGTTTCGAGACTTCCCTCAATTGATCAGCCTCTGTATTTGATTTACGGGGCTTGGAAGACTGCGAGATTTTTGTTACTTCTTTTAGGCATTTGCCATTCCTAAGTGTCACTAGTGTGGAATCCATGGGAATAACTATCTGCACCTGATCGAAGGGAGAGAACACAGTGCACACCAAACTGTAAATTACACCGACTGGACCATGTAAAGTGTTAAACAAATACGTCTGATAACGAAAGGCAGAGTGAATGTAAGTCTCAACTGACACACAATACCTGCCGAAAAACCGGGGCACTCCCACGCCACACGCCGCGCACCGCGAACAGCCAACAGTCCTTTGCAGTGCTTCGCGGTGCGCGGCGCGGGTGCGCCGGAAAGCCGAGGATAAAGGGAGGCGTAAAGGGCGATGCCAAGCGCGGGCCAATCACGAAGTACCTTTAAAGCAACACAAAAAAGACAAAAATTAGTGGGATGCTAAACATGTAATTTTTAAATTAGCACCTCCCACAGTCCAAGAGCATACAGTCCTTTCTCCAAAGCGCATACAGTCCTTTCTCCAAAGCGCATACAGTCCTTTCTCCAAAGCCGAGAGGAAAAAAAAAAGGAA